>NW_026555124.1:9727500-10327500 GCF_021234165.1 Pteronotus mesoamericanus | reverse complement strand
TTAGTATTGCTTCAAGCCTGAGCCAGGCAGGCAGGGCAGAGCCACCAAGAGATAAGATATGAGAGGTGTGGGCCTTTTTGCCCTCTCTCTGTGTCCCCCAAGTCCTTGTCTGTTGCCCATACCGGCCGATGTCTGGCTTAGGTTGTCCCTCCTCTTGAGAGAACTTACCCGTCATCAACAATCAACCATCACAGGGCCAAGCAGGGTGATGCTAGTGGGGTAGGGACTGCGCCCCAGGGGCATAGGTTTTGTCTCTGTAGTGGCCTGTTTTCCCAAGGCCTCCTTGATTAGCTCCAGCCTTGGGGCCCTCTGGCCTTTCGGCGAGGTGGCAGTCCCTGAAACCAGGCGGGGCGTTTCCCAACACTCTCTATGTGCTCACATGGTGGAATGGGTGAGCTAGCATTCTCTGGCCTCTTCTTATAAAGGTACTAATCCCATTCATGAGGGCGCTACTCTCATGACCTAAGCACTTCCCCTTGGGGGTTAGGATTTCAACATGTGTTTTAGGGGGACACAAACATTCAGAGTACAGCAAGTGGCCTTGGGTAAGTTACTTCACATCTCTGAGGCCAGATTTCCTTCTCTATAAAACAGTAATAATAAAACCTATCCCCCAAATTGTTTTGAAGATTAAATGAGATAACTGTAAATAATATGGACCAAATACTTGGCATATGTTAATGTTTACAAATGTTAGTTTCCTTCCATCATTTCCCCTCCCTCGCTCTTTCTTTCAAACTAGGATTGTGCTTCAGAGAGACTTCTAGGAAGAGGCCATGGGTGCACCTCCTAATATCTTATGTTTTCTTGGTAATCAAGTTAGATTTCTCTTGGATGAATTTCCTGAAAGCTAGGGACTGTCTGTTTGGTTTTCTGTCTATACCACCTTTTAGTAGCCCTCCTAGACTATTGATCAAATGTTGTATAGAATAACTACGTTGTTACTTAAGAATTATGCTCCTTTTAACCAGAAATATCTCTTTGCTTTATTTGTTGGTGCTCCTTCCTTTAAGAAGATAAAAACTTTTTGTTTTTGAAGATGAGGTGTGAAGTGTAAAGACACCAGAGAGCAAATAGAAGGAGTAAATAACAGAACTACTGGGACTAGGTTTTCCCAGGAAGGATCATGAAGTCCCTGAGCAATTGAGGGGTAGGTGGGAGTAGAGAATTGACAAGGAAGAAGCAGCCTTAATGGGTAGAAGAACTGAAAGTATTCCTTGAGGATTTCCCAACACCTAAGTCTGCCTATTCTATAATCATTTATCTGGGTTCTAGGGACTCTGAACTTGGCCCAGAGCTTTTTGCAAGTGTCTTATTAGAAATGGTAACAGTAGCTATCACTGCGTTTACGTAGAGGAAAAGAGCATCATGAAAACAAAACATAATTGGAATTATGGATGTATCCATATAAATATCTGTGGCTCGGAGCACAAGAATAACTTTTCCATTGGAGAGCTAAGCCAAGAGCTTCATGGAATCTGCACTGAGAATCTAATTTAAAACAGCCGTGGCCCAGAAATTCAGAGTCGGAGCTGACACGTTGGCCTCTGTTCATCCCTTTGAACGTTTTTTTCCTAGTTCATGGTAATTCATATTCAAGGCCAATTTGGAGGGCCTAGAAGTTGATAATTGATACTACAAACCTTGCTTTTGTTGGCCTCAGTTTAGTGTTAATACAAATGTAGAGAAATGTTTTAATTTTACGTCTTTGCAACTGAGAGCCTCCCCGAATGTGGCTGCAAGCCTATTGCTCGTTTGTGGCCTGAAGCAGAACCTCATAAATTTTGTGGAAATTGCCAGTTCCTCTGCCGGTCGTGGATTCAGTGGAAGGTACCTCGTTGGGGTCATTCTAAGTAGCATGCTGGCGGTCAGGTGCTCTTGATTTTTAGAAAACTTATCATGGTGGAGGAAGAAAGATCAGGCTTTCCTGGGAACTGAGGGATAATGTCAGAATCCTTCAGTTCTAAGAAGGCTCAGGCTTGCCTAGATGAGCATTTTTCCCCTTAAGGAAGGAGAGTATTTCAGACTTCCGACCTCATTCTCTTTATCAATCTCTGGATCATAAACTCCCAGCAGGAATGGCTCTGTAGCACCTGTGGTGGGATTTGCCCATCTTTAAACAGCCCTTGCTTGTCAGGATCTGCCGCCTCCCCACCCACGCATTTCCCCTCTCCCATCAGATGTTACTCCTTAACTGCTCACACATGCCCTTCCACGCATGCATACAGGCTTTGGCCAGTCATGGTTGGGACCCCTGCTGCAAACTCCACTGCTTGTGGCCTGGTCTGGCCAGAGGGAGTGTCTTTCTTTGATCCTCATAAGAGCACTGTGTGGACTATCCCAACTGAGACAGGTGCTGGCTCTCTTACTGGTTTCCTAGTCTGTCTGCTTCTAACCCTCCATTCCCATGGAGAACTGGTGTCTTTAACTCCTTCTGTCCTGGAACTTTGGCTTGTCTTGCTTCTCACTTGTTGCTTTGTTTGGACTTGACTTATCCGTGCTTCTGGGGCCCTGACCTTACTTTGATTAGGACTCGTCTACCCCCATCCCCTTTTGATATATGGGACTCAAGCAATCAGCCACCACCTACCAAATGGCTGCCCTGTTTGAGGTTCCTGCGCATCATCATTGGTCATGATGCCACAGCTGACATCACTCTGGTGCCGTCACGTCATTGAGGAGAGTGATGGTGATCTGCAAACCTTTGAAGAAATTGTCTCTTGCCATGAGAGATGTGCATGAAACATCTCTTCTCCCTTTATATTTCAGACTTAAAAACCAAGTGTGTGTGGGCAGGGACGTTCAGGCTCAGCCCTGGTTTCTTCCTTGCCTTTGGCCTCCCCACCTTCCGGTTCATCCCCCACCGTCAGAGCTTTCCTTCTAAAATTCCTATCTGATTCTGTGTATTCTCTAAATTCTTTCATTCAGTCCTGTTGCCTTTAGGATAAAATCCAACTCCTTAACGTGATGCAGAAGGGCTTCTGTACCTTATGCATGTATCTGCCCCTTTTCCTGTATTATCTATGTTCACTCCTGGCTCCAGCCACGCCCTCCACCTGCAGGTTCAGGCTCTGTCCTGCCTCCTTGTCTTTGCACACACACCTCTCCCCACTCTGCTCTGCCTAATCAATTCATATCGGCCTTCAAGATGCAGCTTGGAAGCCCGCTCTTCCTGAATCCTTTCAAACCACCGGGACCAGCGGTTTTATTTCCCCTGCCACAATTACGGACACTGCCACCGTCACTCTCACCCATCTTAATTATGGAGCTGGCTTATTAATGAAGTGCCGCAATAACCTGCATTTGGCTTTGGACATTAACATAACTTTTGAAAATTGTCCCTGCTAGACAGAGAGTGCCTGGGCTAATGGACTGTGCCTGGTTTTCACTTGCTCCAGTGTGTGGCAGACTGTTAAGGGTGTTCAGTCATCATTGGCAGGTGAATGTTCGCATGCCTGAGTTAATTAATTCACACACACAAACTGTGTGCTCACACACGTCAAGATGTAGATTCCTAAGGGCTCACTTTAAATCTTACTGAGAGTATTTACAAAGCACATCGTAGGTGCTTAGTGAATGTCTATTGAGCCAAAGAAAGATTAAGTGCACGTACATACAAACTATGGAAAATTTACTCCAAAATGTCTTAAGAAGAGGATCACTGTGTAGCCCTGCTTCCTTATCCTCCCCCACCCCCTACTTCCTGTGAACTACCGTAGAAAGGATGTGGACTGGAAAATCAAAGGTTAGAGTTCATGCTCATCTTCTCAGCTACGTTTTCCTGAGTGAATCATTTTACCTCTTTGTATCTCTTTTTCCTCATCTGTCATATGAAGTGTTAGTAAAGGTATTTAATGCCTGTTGAATAGTCTAGATGCCATTTTTATTAGATGGCCTCAAGTCAAACAACCAGCTGTTTTCCATTAAGTGGCATGCATGTGGGACTCATTTTTCAACCTCATCATGGAGCATGTTCATGACAAGCCCTCCAGCACTGGGCAGAGCAGCAAAGCTGAGACCAACTGATGGACCAGAATTTTCCCAAGCTATGGCAGGAGGCCAGGGCCTAGTTGGAAAGCAAGCACAGGGCGAGATGCCCTGAGCCAGGCAGGAGCAGCAGTCAGTGTCCCCTGTCAATCCGAAATCAGGGCTGTCCAGAGATACCCAGGAAAGGAGCATGCAAGGGAGCTGGACAGTGTGCTTTCTTGGTTCCTCTGGTATGTGCTTGTGCCACCTCAGGTGATGGACAGACTTTATTTCCTTTTATCTACTTTGTTCCACTGGAGTTGAACTTCTGAAGCCTTTGCGGTAAATAATCTAATTTAGACTGTCTTTCTGGCTTGGGGGACTTTTTCTGTACTGGGAACTTCCATGGCATTCCATCCTTGCTTTCTCAAGAGTGTCACATTTCACCCCAAGTGCTCTCTGTCTCTCTTTTATTTGTCTCTTTTCCCCTTTCATTTTTCTTGTTCATCTGTTCTTTCTAAACTCTTCATGCTGACTGAATACTACATTTCTACTTGTTTTTTCTTTTCAATGTTTTTCTTTTCAAATACTTTGCCTTTCTGGTATCCTGGTGACTAGGAATGCGGGTGGTTTGTCAGCTCCATTGTGTTTATGAAGAAAAATGCCCAGAGGTTAAGTGATGCGCTTCATTTACTGGCAGAGCCAAGGTTTCCTGACTCCCCTCCCAGCTCTGGTCCTGGAGATCACATGCATTTGCACGTAACACTGGTGTCACAAAGATCATGAAGCTTTTCTCTGTGTGTGGGGTCATTGTGTCCTGAAAGAATTTACCCAGGGGCCATACAAGGCCTCTAGAGATCATAGTCTGAAATAACACTGAAATAAACTAACAAGAATGATGAGAGCAAAGGAATTTATGGAGTGCGTCCTATTTTTCAAAGAAACTTTTAAGTTCATCACTTTATATGATGTTCCCCAGAGCCATTTGAGGTGGAAGAGCCCATGTGAGCTTCATTTTGCAGGTGAAGGTCATGGGTGGAGGAGGCCCTCAGCAGACATACTAACCCCTAGTCCATAAGTCTTCCGTTTTGCCTGTGCTTCAGGAAAACCAGGAAAGGGGAATGGTTGTTTCCATCTGGCATCAAAGGAAATGGAGACCTAGCATTCTGGGCTTGGCAGTTGGCCCAAGAGGCGGTCTCATACCGTGTTTGAAGGTGGAAGCCGGGTCAGGGGACAGTGAGGCAGGTTTTGGCCCTGGAAGTCACGTTGGGAGAATATAAGGCAAGATGGGAGAGAAGTGTACAGGCTTGGTGAGTTGGTTGTTACGACATGGGCAAGTTGGTTTCAGCCTCCTACGGAGAGAGATGGCATTCTAAGATCTCGTAGATACAGTAGTTGGGGATTCTGAAGTGTGGAGAGGGACACTTGTTATAATGTGAGTCTCGTTATTGTCTTGGGTTATCCGTCCATTTATTCAGCAAATATTAGCATAAGTCAATCTCTAACATAGAGGTTTTCTTATATCATCTCACATATATTTATTCTTACTAATGTGCATAACCGGTGGGAATACAAAGTATTTTCCTCCATTTATGGATTAGGAAACTGAGGCCCAAAGAGAGTAATTAGTCTGCTCAAAGTCCCACAGTTGCTTAGAAGCTGAGCCAAGTTCTAAATCTATGTTTTCTGAGTTCTTTCACTGGTGCTTTTAACTGCTTCCCATATGGCAAGCAGTCCCTAACTGTCAAGGTATATGCTTTGAAGAGAAACAGAGGAAAACTCCTTTGGGGTCATTACTTAAGGTTTTACTTCATCTTTAGAGGCTGGGAAACCTAAATGTAAAATTGAAACACAACGTGAACGCTTTTTGTTAAACTCCCAAGTGGGCATTTGTATGGTTGGCATTCACTCTTTAAGTCAACCAGGAAGAAGTCCTCTTTGTAGATGTGGAATTAATATCTGTGCTCTGGTGCATCCTGACCTCTGTCGGGCACCCTAGTTATGTGGCCAGGTGGAGCGGAGCAGCAGGAAGAATGGGTTGGTTTTCCTGGTGAAGTGGTTATGGGTAAGAGGGCTGGCATCATAGGGCGACCAACCTGGTTCCTCATGCAGTGAAGGAAGGGTGCTGTCCCAAAGCTCCCAGGGCTCAAATATGTAACTCAGCTCCCAGCTCAAGTTCCCTTTCTTATGTCCCACAGCTTTGACTATGACATGGGTTGATCCCCTCCAAGCCCTGCCCGTGCCCCTGAAATGGGGGCATGAGGCTCTGTCACCCTGAGCACAGGGAACTGGGCAGGCTGAGTAAGGCGGATCCCCAAGAGGCCTTATCCTGTTGGCTTAGCCTGATGCCTGGCACACCCTTCCTAGTGGGACTTCCTCACCTCCAGATGAGGCCTGTGCTGGCTGCCTCAGTTGGGGTAGGCGCTTCGGGAGAGATTCTGAGCTCCCTGGGCAGCCTGGGCCTGGCCATGAATTTTTCCCTGTTAGGCTGTCATGCTGCTGCTGCTTCCTTTCCGGCCAAAAGCAGCTGCTCTTCTGTGCTTCCCTTGGCACAGGTTTTGTCCTACAAGGAGGAGCCTGTAATAAACTCAGAGATAAGTCAGAACATGGCATTGGTGTCAGATACATTTTTCACTCATTAATCGAACATTTTTGGGGCCTGTGTGCTTGTGCCAGGGCAGGGCACCCAGGCGTGAATAAGACTTTGCCAGTGCCTGTCCTGGGGTTGCTCCCAGTCTAGAATGGAGACCCAGCCTGTGTCACAACTGCTCTTGGGAACTCCAGACTGGATCCCTGGCCAGTTACTGTCTTGGGGGTTAGTGCGCTGATGCTCTGTGTTTCTGCCAGACTCACCAGGTCCTGATATCTGCTTTGGAGGCCTTGCTCTGCTATCTCAGCACCAGATTGCCCACTGCTCCAATTAGGCATTGCTCTAGAACAGCATCTCCAGATGTAGAGGTTTTCATCGATGGGTGAATGAATAAACAATACGGTATACATATACAATGGAACATTTCAGCCTTAGAAAGGAAGGAAATTCTGACACATGTTTCAGTGTGGATGAACCTTGGCGACATTATGCTAAGAGAAATAAGCAGGTCAGAAAGGCTCAAATATTGCATGATTCCACTTATCGGAGGTAGAGTAGTCAGATTTATAGAAACACAGAGTAGAGTGGTGGTTGCCAGGGGGGAGAGGAGGGGCATGGAGAGTTAGTGTTTAATGGGGACAGAGTTTCAGTTTGGGAAGATGAAAGTTCTGGAGATGGAGGAGGGTGGTAGTGGTTACACAATAATGTGGATGTACTTAATGCCATAGACCTGTGCACTTAAAAATTGTTGAAAGGGTAAATTTTATCTTTTGGTATATTTTATCACAGGCACAAAAAAATGTAGAGGCTTAAAACCACAACTTAGTATTATCTTTGTTGGTTCTGTGGGTTGACTGGTGTCAGTTGGGTGGTTCTTGCTCAGGGTCTCTCGTGTCATGTTAGTCAGATGGCCACTGGAATCGGAATCACTGAAAGCTCAATGGTGCCCCCAGGTGGCTTTTCCACGTGGCTTCTTTGTCCAACCTGGCATTTTTTGGTGGCTCAGGGCTCTGACAAGCAGGAAATGGCAGCTTCTAGGTCAGTTCAGGCACATGCCCAGAATTGTCACAGTGTCATTCCTGCCACATTGTAGCCATCAGAGCAGGGACAGGCCCACCCAGGTTCAAGGGGAGGGGAAGTGGAGCCTCTCGCTCAGTGGAGGAGGGACACGGTAATATTTCAGAAGACTTCCAGCCTGAAGCATGGTTGCAGTAGTCCTAAAGAGTTTAAGTAGGAAAGCCTTCAGGCAGGCGCATACTTCTCTGCAGACCCCTTTAGGAGAATTCTTCCTACCTTGATAGAGTTTGAAGGGCCCTTGGAAACTTGCTAGCGGTGACTTTTTTTTAACATACAGAGTCAAAGAGCTGGAACAAAACCTCCCAAACACCAACCGTCTGGCTCCCAGGCTGGGCAAACAGCTGTGGGACCTCACCCAGAGGGACTTCTGTGTGTTGTGAGCAGTAGTACGAAAGTCTAGTGGCAAGATGGGTGTAGTGAGAGAGCAGAGTCCTGGGTGGTATCCAGTGGGGACCTGCCAGCATTTTAGATGCTGGGCTGGGTCTGTCTGAGCTCAGAGCTCACGGGCTTTATGCTCAGTAGGGCAGGGCTCTGCAGAGGCACCTGTGGTGCCGTGAGGAGGCTAAGAATTTATTCATTTAAATATGCACTCAGAGTTGGGATAATCTGCCATAGGCTCAATTGCCCCAGGGTGAGACTTAGAGAACTCTATGTTTACATATAAACTAATTAATGCCCATTGCTGAGAAAATCAGTTGGCAAATCCATTCATTTGCATCTACTTAAACATATTTCTAATCAGACTTTGCTCTAAGTACAAAATTCTTTGTTAAAGCCTTTAGTGGCTTTTGAAAGGCAATGAAATTCACAAGAATTTTACATTCACTCCTTGTGGACTTAGAGATACAAATATATTTTTGTGTGTGATGTCTACATTTGAGACTAAGAGTCCATGTAAATGTTGATATTCTATACTTGGTTTGTAAACAGGACCTGCATAAGTGGCTTTAAAAATCTTTCCATATTTTTGGAATTGCTCAAGTTGTTTTACTTTTATACGCATGTACGTTCATGGAATTTCTAGGAATGGCTAGGATCAAAGCCAGTGTTTTCGTTCTCTGTTAAGTCAGTGGTTCCTGTCTCTGTATTCAAAATGATGTGAACATTTCCAGGTGAGCTTGGTGTTCAGCAACAGCTAAGGACTGGCAACGGATGAACCAAAATGCATTTGATTGGGGATATGCACACAGTCCTATCTGAGGTTGTCTCTGTGGCTTGTCACCAAGTTTGGGCAGCCAGAGAGGATACCTGTTTATCGGTGACCAATGTGTGCATAACTGGATATCATGTTCTTAGTGCAGGGAATAAAGTCAGACAGGAGAATTTCCCTTCTGCTGGTGTTACCTGGCACATGACCCAAATGCACAGAAACAGGAGCATAGGGTGTGATCACTAATGTTTCATCTGCTGCCCCATGCCTTTGCCCAAGCAGATGCCTGCCCCCTCCCCAGGTAGCCTCCCTGCCCCTGAGCTGGACTGTCCTCTCTGAACCTCCCAGGGCACTTTTGCACAAGAGACAGCACATTTGTCTGTCAAGTGTTGTTTTCTGTGGTCTCTTCTACCAGATTTTAAGCACCTTAGGAACAGGACTTTGTAGTAACAACAGCTTCTATTTATGATCTCCCCCTGCATCTGTATTTTTACAGATACTACTTTAGTACATGCAACAACCCTGTCTCAGTTTGCTTGGGCCCCATGATAGGATACCAGACTGGGTGACTCACACAACAGAACCATGTTTCTCACAGGTCTGGAGTCTAGAAGTCCAAGATCAAGGTGTTGGCAGGTCTGGTTTCTTCTGGGGCCTCTGCTGGGCTTGCAGTTGGTTGCCTTCTCACTTGGCACAGCCTTTTCTCTGTGTATTTACCTCCCTGGTGTCTCTCTGTGTGTTTTAACCCCTTCTTATAAGGACACCAGTCAGATTGGCTCAGGTCTAGTCTGTGGCCCCATTTTAAAAAACAACTCTTCAGAGGCCCTACCTCTAAATATAGTCACATTCTGAGGCACTGGGAACTGGGGCTGAATTTCGGGGTACACAATTCAACACATGACAGACTCTAATAGTTAACTATTATTGTCCTTGTTTCACACCTGAAGAAACTGAGGCTCGTGGAATTAAAGTAACTTGCTCCCATGTTGCTCAGTAAGTTGGAGGCAGGGCTGGGATTTATACAGTCTAACTTCTCAACCCTTCTTTCACCACAACATGACCAGTGAATCAGGTCTTTCTTTTTCATGTGGTCTTCATGGTGCTTGGTTCAGGACCCAGCACATAGAAGACAATGTAACTATTCGCTGAGTGAATGAGCAGCAAGTGTGTAATACAAGACTTTGTACCAGAACATTTGGAAGACATTCCCCAAAGCCCAGCATCCAGTTGTGAAGATCCTCTGGTCTTTCCCAGGATGCTGGTCCTTAACTTCTCATACAGACCATTCCAGTTTCAACACAGCACCATTAATGTGTGAGTAGGAATCACATTTTAAAATGTTAAATATTCTTTGTGGGCCATTTAGCTACTGCCTCCTCTCAAAACACGAAAAGCAATTACATGGTAATTAAGATAAATTACTTGGCCAATTTTCGTAGAAAAGTGGCCAATTTTGGTTTCCTCCTACTAAATATTTAAATCCAGAGAGAGGTCTTTCTAGTTCTTTAAATTTCCAGGACTTTCTGCTGCTTATCTTCAGGAGGGCCCTGGGCCTGCGGAGAAGAAGAGAAGGAGGAGATCTACATATTTAAGATGTGTGATTTGAACCCAACCGTTTCATCTAACTATTCCACATCTTTTTGATAGTTTCCTCTGAGATTTTGGAATCAAAATCCAGGAGCTGACATCTAATAACCTCAGGGCCCTGCACCCCAGCCCAGCCTTAGGGGCCCCTAAGGAGATAATGTGTTCTTACTTCTTTCTCTGAGCGCCTGCTCTTCCCACAGGAGAGCCCACGGGAATATAAATACCAGAAGGCAGCTCTGAAAGCAGGCCTTGTTTGCAGCCCCTCAGCCTGCACGAAGGCTCACTTGTCTGTTTCCCCCCCACCCCCGCCCCCTGGGGGGTGGGCTGGATTTTTCCAAGAGTGGGAAGCCCTGGGGCCCTTCTGTGCTCCTGAGACCAGAAGATAAGAGGCAGGCTGTTACTTGGGCTGCCAGAGACTGGCCCAGTGGGAGACAACACAGCCCCAGAGCAGCAGACACCCAGGAACTGGGGGTAAGAATGGAGTTGCCAAGATGTGGTCAGCCAAGTGGGCCCCAGCATCCCTACATCCTGTTTCCAGACTGGCAGCCTTGCCTCATCCTCACCCTCTGCTCAAGCTGCCCCCAACCCTGTCACTTAACCTAATCACTCAACCCTAAAGTCATCTGTCTACTGTCTTCACCCTCCTCAGTGCTTCAAGGGCCCGTGAGGACACTCCTTCGTGCCTTGGGGGTCCCTGTACCTCCTGGTTTTCCCTTGGCCTTTTTGGTTTGGCTTACTTTCTCCTTTTCTTCCTCATGTAAAATAGCAGGGTCCTTAGCTTTGGGTGCCTTGTGGCCTCTCCCATTCTCTCCTGGATTCAGCTCTCATCTAGCTGATAAAGACCCTCAGCTCTACATGTGTAGCCTACGGTTTTTTCTTCAGGCATGGTTTCGTGTTGTAGCTTCTTGCTAGATGTTTTCACTGGGATGTACCTCAGACCTGACCAACCTGTTACTGACCTGCTCTTCTTCCTGCCTCTCCTCTGTCTGTACTTTTCTAAGTGCCAGAAGCCCCTTTTTCCCATGTTTTCTAGATCACTTTTGGTGTCCCAAGTCCTGTCAAATCTTGTAAAATATTCCTTTATCTGCACTCTCTCCTTTTGTGATTCCCACCCTGGTGGTTATTGTGGTTTAGTGGGGGAGAACATGAGATTTGGGCCTAAGACAGGCCCAACTCTGTCAGTACCTTTTTCTGGGTGTGCTACCTCAGGAAAATTGCTGATTTTGTGCCTCCAATTTATTGTTGATAAAGTAGATCCATGCATAAGAGTGTGACAGGGAACTCAAGCGTTAAAGATTTTAGCCTTAGTTGATAGGCTTACATGATTACTGCTTGTGGAAAGCTGTTATTCCAGGAACTGGAATGTATGACCCTGTGACTCCAGGAGGTATACGAGCAATTCAGCCTTTGTGCCCCAGGAGGTCTGCAAGTAATGGAGATGGTATCTGAGCCATTGTGTTCTAGGGAGGGAAACTAGTGATGTAGATAAAGAATTGTTGATCAATAGATAAAGAAGTATGAGGAAAATCTCCACCTGGACTGCAGCTCTTATCCAGTTAACCTTTTTTCCCTAACCCCTGACCTACCCTTCCTTCTCCTTATATAAAGGTTGGCTTGAAATGAGATGTTAAGATGGTTTTTTGAGGGTACATATAACCCACTGTATTCTCAGATCGCCAGCCATCTGAATGAAGTCCTGTAAAAATTCAATCCTTGTCTCTACTTACTGGTTCTGGTAGTGATTGAACACCGACTTTTCCAGTTTCAGGTGGACACTCGGCTTGGCACGCTCAGCTCACTGATCTCAACAGAGAGCAGGATTTCTCATCCTTGGTGCCAGAGATATTTTGGGCTGAATAATTCCTTGTGTGGTGGCTGTCTTGTACATTGTAGGATGTTTAGCAGTATCCTAGTCTCTATGCACTGGATGCCAGTAGCACTCCCTACCCTCAACTGTGAAAACTAAAAATGTGTCCAAACACAGCCAAATGTCTCCTGGGAGTGAAATCACTCCAGTTGAGAGCCAGTGGTAGAGATAATGGGTCATGTATATATGCTTTTTGGTTACTCTGTTCCCTATACTGTACTCTATATCCCCATAACTATTCTGTAACTACCAATTTGTACTTCTTCACCTTTCCCTTCACCTTTTTTGCCCACGCCCCTCACCCCCAACCTCCCTCCCATCTGGTAACCATCAAAATGTTCTCTCTATCTATGATTCTGTTTCTGTTCTTGTTTATTTTGTTTTTCAGATTCAATTGTTGATAGATACGTATTTATTGCCACTTTGTTGTTCATATTTTTGTTGTTGCTTTTCTTCTTAAGAAGACCCTTTAACATTTCAAATAATAGCGGTTTGGTGGTGGTGAACTCCTTTAGCTTTTCTTGTCTCAGAGGCTCTTTCTCTGTCTTTTGATTCTAAATGATAGCTTTGCTTGGTAAAATAATCTTGGTTGTAGCTCCTGGCTTTTCACCACTTTGGATATTTCTTGCCAATACCTTCTAGCCTGCAAAGTTTCTTTTCAGAAATCAGTTGACAGTCTTATGGGAGCTCCCTTATAGGTAACTATGAGGGTTCCCCCGAGAAAACCAGAATTATCTTCTGGAGGGCAGGCCACTTGGAGTACAGGCTCTCCCCACTAGATAGTGTTCTAGGAACCCATCTGTGTCAGCATACCAGCTGGAATTGTTGTGAAAGGCTGCATTCAACTTCAGTGAATTTTTTTGAAGACTATTTCAATGCATTTACCCATTTCATGATGGGTGATTTACAAGCGTACCTGCTCACACTACTCTGAGTGCTCAGCAGATTTTGACCAAAAACAGCATGACCCCCAGGCCCCACCCTCCCTATTCACCCAAGCTCTCCCTGAGTGACTTATTTTTTGTTTCCCTGGATGAAAAAAGTCCTCAAAGGGAAACGTTTTGTTAGTGTGGAAGAGGTGAAACAAAAACTGGCAGAAGCACTAAAAGACATCAAAATCAACAAGTTCTAAAACTGTTTTCAGCAGTGGAAAAATCACCTTGATAGGTGTATTGCATCAAATGGATAGTACTTTGAAGGTGACTGAAGGTTAAACACACATTTTTAATAAATAAATTCTGGGTTTTTTTGAGTTTCCCTTTTCTCTTGCTGCTTTTGAGATTCTTTGTATTTGACTTTTGGCATGTAATTATAATGTGTCTTGGTTCATCTTGGGCCTCTTTGGGTTCATCATGTTTGGGACTCTACACTTCCTGGACCTGTACGTCTGTTTCCTTCAAGTTAGGGAAGTTTTCTGTGATTATTTTTTCAAATAGGTTTTCAGTTTCTTGCTCTGTCTCTTCTACTTCTGGCACCTGCATGATGCAAATGTTGGTCACTTGAAGTTATCCCAGAGGGTCCTTACACTATTCTCATTTTTTAAATTCTTTTTTCTTCTTGATGATTTTAATATTTATGAATTTATTAGAGCCAACCTGACGACATGGTCAGGAAGCAAGATCTCAAATGTTCTTGCTAAGGACTAGTAAGTAGAGAAAAGTAGTTCTATATTTTTTTGCTTGTTTTACTCCAGTATGCAATGTTTTCTTTTTCTTTTTAATATATTTATATTTTATTGAATATGCTAGTACAGTTATCCCTTTTTTTCCTCCCTTTTATTCCCCTCCTCCCTGTACCCCTCCTCCCACCAGCATTCTCCCCCCTTAGTTCATGTCCATGGGTTGTACATATAAGTTCTTTGGCTTCTCCCTTTCCTATGCTATTCTTAACCTCACCCCCACCCCTGCCTATTTTGTGCCTACTATTGTTGCTGCTTATTCCCTGTACGTTTTCCCCCAATTCTTCCACCTCCACCTCTCCACTGATAACCCTCCATAAGATCTCCATTGCTATGATTCTGTTCCTGCTCTAGTTGTTTGCTTAATTTCTTTTTGTTTTTGTTTTTTAGGTTCAGTTGTTGATAGTTGTCAGTTTGTTGTCATTTTACTGTTCATAGTTTTTGACCTTCTTTTCCTTAGATAAGTTCCTTTAACATTTCATATAATAAGGACTTGGTGATGATGAACTTCTTAAACTTTACCTTATCAGGGAAGCCCTTTATCTGCCCTTCCATTCTAAATGATAGCATTGCTGGATAGAGTAATCTTGGATGTAGGTCCTTGTCTTTTATGCCTTTGAATATTTCTTGCCAGCAAAGTTTCTTTTGAGAAATCAGCTGATAGTCTCACGGGAACTCCTTTGTAGGTAACTGTTTACTTTTCTCTTGCTGCTTTTAAGATTTTCTCCCTATCTTTAATCTTGGGTAATACAGTTTTGATGTGACTTGGTGTGTGCTTCCTTGGATCCAACTTCTTTGGTACTCTCTGAGCTTCCTGGATCTCCTGAAAGTCTATTTCCTTTGCCAAATTAGGGAAGTTTCCATCATAATTTTTCCAAATAAGTTTTCAATTTCTTGTTCTTCTTCTCCTTCTGGCATCCCTATGATTCAGATGTTGGACATTTAAAGTTGTCCCAGAGGTTCCTCAGCCTCCTCTCATTTTTTTTTGAATTCTTGTTTCTTCATTCTGTTCTAGTTGAATGTTTATCTCTTCCTTCTGCTCCCAGTCATTGATTTGAGTCCTGGTTGCCTTCCCTGTACTCTTGGTTCCCTGTATATTTTTCTTTATTTCACTTTGTGTAGCCTTCGCTTTTCCCTCCATTTGCAACCTTACTCAACCAATGCAGTGAAGATCCTGATTACCAGTGTTTTGAACTCAGCATCTGATGGGTTGGCTATCTGTTCATTGCTTAGTTCTGTTTTTGGAGCTTTGATCTATTCTTTCTTTGGGCCATATTTCTTTGTCTCAGCACACCTTTTACATTGGGAGGGTCAGAGCCTTAGGTATTTGCCAGAGTGGGGCAACTCACATTGCTCTGTTCTGACACTGTGTTGGGGAGGGGTCCGAGAGGGAACAGTGCCACTTGCTGGGCTTTCAGCCGACTTTCTGTCACTTCCCCCCCATACCCACAAGCAAATTGGGCCCTTATAATGCGGATTCCCAGGTGGGTGGGTTTATATATGTTCTAGTACTCTCTGGGTCTCTCTAGTGGAACTCTCCTATGAGGCTGGGAGTTACTCCCATTGCTGTATCCTCCACACATTTTTACAGCCAGAGGTTGTGAGGCTTTTTTTCCTGCACTAGAACCCTGGATTGCGTATTCTGTCTCGCTCTCCAGCTGTTCCTCACAGTTTATCTGCACACAAGAGTGGGACCGCCTGGTCCACTAGCTGCCACCTCACCTGCCCAGTCCTCCAGCCGCGGCCTTGCTGGGCATCCTCTCTGCCCCAGCTGCCTGCCTCTGCCTCTCCTATTGGTCTGGGTGAATGTTTCTCCTTTAATTCCTTTGTTGTCAGACTTTGATACAGTTCAATTTTCTGGCAGTTCTGGTTATTTTTTGTTTTTAAATTTGTTGTCCCTCTATTGGTTGTGTGAGGAGGTAAAGTGTATCTACCTACACCTCCATCTTGGCCAGAAGTCGGTATGCAATGTTTTAACATGTAATATAGACCCTGAATAATTTTTTTTCTTTCTGGGTCCTCAGTAGGCAGTGTTTCTGCCTCTTTTATTATTTTGCTGTCACGGAAACTTCTGAGATTCTCCAAGAATGTATCTCTGATTCCGGAAGCCAGTTAGGCAAGTGTAGAATCTGTTGGGAAGGCTGCCAGGCAGAGCAGTCTGGAACTCTCTCTGATGGGCTGAAACTGCTGTTCCACAAACAGGATTTCTTATTCTGGTCTTCTCGCTGCTCTGATTGGTTGTTATATTCCAGATTGTTGATTTGATTTTTGGCTTTGTCCACTTTGCTATTGATTACCTATAAATTGTTCTTTATTTCAATAGTGTATACCTTGTTTCTGGCCAGATGTTTTTTTATGCTGTTGAGGTTCTCACTAAGTTCATTAAGCATTGTTATAACCTGTGTTTTGAACTCTGCATCTAGTAGATTTCTTGTGTCCATTTTGTTTAGTTCTTTCTCTGGAGTTTAGTCCTATTCTCTCATCTGGGTCATATTTCTTTGTCTCCTCATTCTGGCAGTCTCCCTGTGTTTGTTTCTATGTATTAGGTAGTGCTGCTACATCTCCCAGATTTGATAGAGTGGCCTGATGTAGTAGTGTCCTGTAGGGTTCAGTGGTACAGCCTCCCCTATCACTCAAACTGGGTATTCAAGGTGTGGCCACTATGTGAGCTGTGTACATCGTCCTTTGTAGTTCAGCCTTGATTGCCATTGGCAAGGTTCGCCACTGCCTATGTTCTGTTCAGGGTCTCACAGCATAAGCTACAAAGTGATCTGCAGAAGGCTGCCTCTTATGCTTGGCTTGGAGGTGCCTGGGCAAGGCCAAGCTGTGAACCAAGGCTGGCCATTGGTAGTGCTGGGCCTGGGGCAACTTAGTGAGATGTACAGGGCTCACTGAAGCCAGATGCTGCTTGTTTGAAAGAAGTTAGGAAAATCTGAAGTGTAGGCCAAGGCAAGCCATTTGTATGGAAAAGCCACCAGAAACAGCTTGGGTGGGCTTGAAAGTTGGAGGGAGGGCCAGGCCTCAGGGAATCACTAGGGTAAACAGTGTGAACCAGGTTGATGGAGTCTCAGATATGATGCCCGTTTGCTGGCTCTGTGGCTCTGTTGGGGGAGAGATCAGAAAAGGAACAATGGCCTCTGTTAGTACTTCAGTCTGGGAGAAAGCTGTCCTCCCATCTCTTGCCCTGATGCCTGACAATCTATTTCTTCCTCGTATGTCTCTGATGCATTTCCATATGCTGCCCTGGTGCTGGAGCTCAGAGGGAGTGAGTCCGAGTAAGTCTGTCCCTGTGCCCATTAAGAGGAACTGCCTGGGATTCCAGAAGTTTCTGTCTTATACAGTGTCACTAGCAAATGTTTCATAATACAGTTTCCTATAATTCAACCTCCAGCCTTTGTCACAGACCAGAGGTGTCGGGCTGCCTCTACAGCCACCAGCTCTATAGGCAACATCACGATCAAGGAATAATAGTGAGTCAACACAGGTGATTACATATTCACTCTACTTTTATGAATGCAGATTCAATCGAAATCTATAATAATCCACTAACAATCTAACAAACCTGAGTCTTAAGAATCCAAATCAGGTACAGGTCCGGAAGACAGTTGGTCAGTGTCTTGCAAGTCTATATAGTGGCTTCAGAGTCAGCTAGAGGAGGGTCAGTCAGAGCTGCGGAGCATCTCTCAGTCTTCTCACCTCCTCTCAGCTGTCTTAGCAGTCTGTTCAAAGACCTTTGCTTTCCTACTCTTGTGTGATGCAATGTTGCATCAGCCTCTGATTAACACATGTTGTTTTGTACAACCTTGAAAGGCACATGTGGTGTACGCTGCTCTACTGCGCATGCTCAAAGAGGGTGCCCTTCAGGTAGGTACGTGTTGTCTACCACATTGTACTGTGGCATCCCTTTGAGTCATTGCTCTAATGCAGATGCTGTAAACATGGCTTCCCTTGATGCTATCTCAGTTGACTGGACTGAAACCATCTTAGTTCAGTCCTGCTCTCCACATACAGCCTCAATCCCCACTGAATTTTACAGCTAGAAGTTATGGAGGCTTATTTTCCTGGCACTGATAGCCTGATGTGTAGCTGGACCCCTTGCTCCTAAGATATCCCTCACAATTTTTGTCCGCTGCTCGTGGGACCAGCTCATTCAACGTTTCCGCCCCTCCTACCAGTCTCGATGTGGTTTCTTCTTTAATTCTATAGTTGTAGGACTTTTATCCAGCTTGGTTGCTGATGATTATGAATGATGGTTGCTTTATAGTTTAGTTGTAATTTTAATGTGATTGTGTTGGGGGGCAAACTGTGTTTTGGGACAATGTCACTTTTGATCCATCTTTTCTTCTGATTACCTTTGAAATCTCCAGGTGGTGTGCTGACTTGCTTAAGTATTGCCTTTCATTTCATATCTCAATTCAATGCACACAGGGCTTGCACCTTGATTTTCTCTTGCTGGAGAATGAGAGCAATTCATGGTTGGACAGGCACCGCAGGACTCTCACCAGCATCCCCTATAGGTCTGGCCCAGTCTTCATGGTCAGAGCAGAGAAGCTGGCAACAGAATGAAAAGACCAAGATATCCAGAGTTAAAGGTGAACTATGTGTTCTCTAGCCCCAGGTACTTTATTTTAGAATAGCATGTTCCAGAATGTTCTGAAGCATACTCCATCTGGGACTTTTCTATAAGAAAAGCTGCCTGTTCTCTTATCTGGAGCCCATAAAAACATTAGCAGCCTTGGGAAGGACTGCCACGAAGAGTCCTGTAAAACCCTTGTTTAACCAGAATTTCTCAAACGCCTTTGACCATGGGTCTTTTTTCCTATACTCTTAACTTCTCACCACTTTGGGAGATGCTTTCTTCAAGGAGAAGCGCTGAGCATGGATTGAGGCAAGGGATGGGACTACATAGGAACAGATCACATCTGGAGGGCGGAGTAGAGGCATGGTCATGCGCCAGGCAGAATGGAGACAGAGTTCTAGAAATGGATTTGTAAAAGTTGACAGATGCAAAAGCAGACTCCAGAATCTGCTTTTTTTCTTTCCATAAGTTAAATTAAATCTCATTATTTTCTTTCTCACCAGAGAAAGGAAGGCTAGAATGGGAGAGGGGAAACAGGAGGGAGAAAGAGGAAGGAAAATTATCTACTGAATACCTGTTATGAAGAGGAAATGAGCAGATTATTAAAAGAAAATTACAATAATAGCTGGGAAACAAATTCATCCTGGAAAAATGGAGGTTAAATGTCACATGGGAGGAGAGAGATTGGGGAGCTCACTAGAACCAGCAGAGATAATATTTGAAGGCATGAGTAGGTTTTGCTGTAGTTTAATATTTTACAAATGATATTTCCTGATGCATAGCTGAACTAAATACCACACATGTTTGTGATTAAATATTATGGATTGCAGGACATATGTGTTAATAATACATCCAGTACATGTAGTGGGCACTTCTCCTATGAGCTTGGGTAAGAGTGTATACTTTGCAAGCGTTTTCACTTTATTTAGGGTTTTGTATTGCCTTATGATTTGTTTCTGTTTCAAACTTTTAGTTTCCCCTTTAAAGGAAAACACTCTATAGGTATGATAGTTTAAATACTTTCATAGCAAACCTTTAAGAAAATTCTTCATGGATGGATTGTATACACTGGGCTGTCCTGACTTTGGCTTTGTTTCTGAGGTATACATCCCATAATAACAAAGAGGGTAACTTTTGCAGACCTCTAACCATACAAAGCAACAGGGAGGCTTTGTAAATGCAGCTCAGTCTAGTTTGAATGTGCTGGTTAAGGGGTCCAGCCCTGGGGAGAATCGGAGAATTCCTTATTTGGGGGACAGCCAAGGAAACTACACAGACACTGACATGAAAACATTCTTTCTTTAGATTATGCAGCATTGTTACACAGCAAAAAAGTCACAGGCATAAAGGACTAAATTCAGCCTCTGCAAAGGCGAGGGAGTTGCTGAGGGTCCAGATGTGTTCATGAGGCTTGAGTAGGAGTCAGCTCGACAATGACAGCCCGGGTGGGGCTGATAACAGGAGGCTACCGCCAAGCGTGATGGTGCTTCCCTGACCTCTGTCTGCTGAAGACCCCTTTAGCACGGGGTCTCCCCAGCCTAGCAGATGCAGAGAAGCCAGACCCTGGGGTCATCCTACAGGGTGGTGTTTTCCACGGGGAACATGATGAGGAGGGACAGTCTTCAGCTGCAGATAATCTGGAATGCTGATTCAGCAACCAAGTGCATCTAATCTGATTTTGACAATCTGCAGGATAAGGTAGAACTTCATATTTATACTTTATTTGAATGGTTTCTGGAGAAAAAGCAAAGGAAAACTGCAAAAAAACAGCAGAAGTAGACACTTGAGAATAGAGTGGGTTGGGGGTTGGCATGGGATGAGGGACAGTGCAGGGAGAGACACAAAGTTTGGGGAATGAGTCTACCAAAACTGCCACTCGAAGAGCAGGTGGTGCCGAAATGCATTTGTTGGGCAGCAAGTCTGAAAAATTGTTCATCACTAAGGGTGGGCTGGCCAATGGATGCGAACAAGAAGGAACAGGAAATAGGGCAGGCTGAGTGATGAAAGCCAGTCTTAGAATTGACCCAAATTGATAATGAGCTGTTTTTCTTGAGCAGCCATGGGGAACACTGTCTCAGAGTTTGTCTTTCCCACAGTCTGAGGTGTCCAAGTGGCAGGTACATGTGGTAGGTTTTGTGGAGAAACAGTTTCTTCTCAGATGAGAACAGAATCCTTCCAGTTTAGAAGTTTCCAGCACAGAAAGTGGTGGCTTACATCCTGGAGCTTCCTCCATAGTGAAGGGTGAAGGGGTAAAAAGGACTTCGAAGTGGCAGTTAGGGCGCTGACACAGTCTATCATCAGAACTTTTGGGATCTTTGGGGTGATGAATGGTGTGGAATGTGGGTTTTGGGGTCAGACAGACCTGGTTGGGGTCCAAGTTTGCCTTACGAATGGGTGACTTAAGTCAAGTAGCTTAACCTCTCTGAGCCTTTCTTCTACAAAATGGTGATATTATTACCTGATGGAGTTGTGAGAATTAAATGAGATCATAACACATATGGCACTTAGCATACCATGAACACATAGTACTTGGTAAGTGTTTGTTGGTGTGATTAACAGAACAGAATACCTCCAGTTTCTGCCTAACTCTCAAGTTCAGTGATTCTTTGAACTGCGGAGGGCAGTATGAGTTACTTTATGGAAAACTGAATAGACATAGACCATTTAAAATTATTCAATCAAAAATTTATTGAGCCGCATACTCATGTCAGGCATTTGTAGGCAGTGTGGAAAATGTCTTAAAGTGAGACATGATCCCACCCTGAAAAACTCTCACTCTCAAGAAATACATGAATTTTTTTCTGTGGTAACTTGAAAATTTTTATCCCCAAATTCTCTTTGGTGAGATCATTTTTTTCATACCAGTGCTTCTTATTCACAAGGTTTATTGCAAGTAATCTGCAGTATTATTAATATTTGTGGTGTTGCTATTTGTGAAAGATTTCATTTTTAAAACAATTTAGAATAAAGTTTATTATAATCTCCATAATACTTTTAAAGAGTTCCAGTATGATTTCTTAAGTGGAGAAAAGGGGTGGAATGCAGTGATTGTATGTAAGTGCAGCCTTTCTCATGTTGGCTGTGGCCTGGGCCCCTCCTTACAGTTAGCATGTGGGGATAATTAATTATTTTAAGGTTTCCCTAAACATTTCGGGGGCTGTTAAACTCTGGGTACACCCAAGGGAGTTGCTAAGCTTAGGGATGCCATCTGCTGCATGTGTTGAGGTAAGAGATTGAAAATCATGGTCTGCCTGTATCCTTGTTATTCCCAGTGTGAGTAGGCATTTGCATTTACTTTCAATTTGATCTTGAGTTCATGTATTCTGCTGCTGCTTTGAAAATAGGGAGGCAAAAAGAATGTCTAATAGTCTTAAGGGGAAGCAAACACACCTCTAGAAACCTTCAAACCTCAGAGACTGATTTCTAAAAATTTCTACCATACAACATTTTTCTTTTCTATCTGGTAGGACTTGGGGTCCCCTGGGAGGCACAGATACATATTTAGATCTTACCCCATTTGCAGTGCAGAAAAAAAAATAAATGCTGCTGTTAAATAGATGCTGCTGCTTGAATACTTTTAGATTCCAAAGTCTTAAAGTAGATGGGTTGAATTTGCAGATGACTAAAAGAAGACACATTCTAGTCCACTGACTCTGAGCTTTCTCCTACCTCCCTGAGACCCAATGGGCCTTGGATGACCAAGGCTCTGGACATTCCTGTCCATGTTGGATACAGTTGATTCTAGTTGTTCACTTTGGGAAAACTGACTGGTTGCTGTTTGGAGACTAGACTAGAAAGAGGAGGTCATAGAAAGGAAAGGGGCAAAAGAAGTAAGAGAAATGGAAATGAGTGTAAAAAGGATTGACACTCATTTTTGAGTGGGCAGCAAGAGGGAAAGAGAAGAGGAGAAAAGGTAGCACAGCAAGAAATATCCCTGCCCTCAACCTTGGAGCTGGAGTCTGAGCCATTTACTCCAGAGCAGCATCTAAGTCCTGCCTTTTAAATAGGGACAAAGGTCTGGGCTCTTGGGCTCAATACAGAATTCTGTTCGGTTGCATTTAACTCACATTACACTGGCTGGGTGCCTTCTATGGAAGCCTTGCATAGGGGGAAGAGTGCTTTGCATAGGTTTTTGCACTCAAGGTAGGAGATATTTTTGCAAGTTGTGCTTTTCAAAGTTCAGGGGTCACTTAAAAAGTAATGAGATTGGTTTATTTATCTGGTTTATGGAAATCATTTTTTTCCCCATTATAAGCAAGAGCTCTGAAGAAACCGATATTTCTAACCCAAATTTTGAAGCTACCAATGGAAAACGGATGAGGCAAATTTTGGTATGGATCAGAATAGGAGTCATTCTGAAGTTGAATTATTTCTTCTCTTGGTTTTTTCTTTTTTTTTTTCTTTTTAATAAACCCAACTAAAGAAAACATTTACATGGTCTTTCACCCTGTATGAAGAATTATTTTGGCTGATTCCTTCTGAAGAGGTTGAGATGGGATGGGTTAATAAACGCTGCTGCTGCTTTCGTGCCTCTGAGGCTGCTGGCGGAGTCTCCTCAGTCACTGCTGTTCCTGCCCTGAAGGGAAGGTGCTTTATGGCAGCTCCAGCTCCAGGGCAGTGACAGTGAAATGCCCTCCAGAGAGCCAGCTGGCCTGGGCTGCTTCTCCACTGTGTGTTTTTGTGCCCTCAGGAATGTGCGGATTTAGCAAATGACAACACTGAGGGAGCCCTGTCCCCAGCCCTCCCTTTGTGTTGGCTCTTTTCCAAGCTTGAATGATTGCCTTGGTTGAGCCTTCATTATCCACAAGGGGAGGTGAGAAGGCAGGCTGGAGGGAGAAAAATAGCCTTTCTCATGGCCTTTATTCCAGCAGGTTTTGAGTTTTCACACCAGTAGATCTTACGGAGATTTGCTTCCTGCCAGTTTGTAAGTTTGGTAAAAAATCCCAGTGGAAACACAATTTCTGTTTTTTAAAGAAAATTCAACTGTATATTAATTACCAGAGTTATTTTGGATTTGGAGAGAAACTCAGAGATGATTCTAGTCTAATTACTGAATGTCTAGAGTGAGTGGCAGGGCCCTGCCCAGTGTTCCGGTTATACCCAACCCCAGGTCAGTGCTGGGTTCTGTACAGCTCATCACCTCTGATGTCATTAGAATAATTTCCGTAATTTATGTTGTATTAGATTTGTATGAAGTGACCTGTGTTCAAATTCGGGTTCTCTCCAAACCTAGGTATATACCCAATAGAAACAATACACAAAAAGAAAACATAAACAAATGTTCATAACAGTATTATAATAGCCAAAAAAACAGAAACAAGCCAAATGCCCAGCAACTGATGAACAAAATACAGGATATCCTCACAATGAAATATTCAGCCACAAAAAGGAATGGAGTACTGTTTGATATGTGCTACAACATGGATGAACTTTGAAAACGTTATGCTAAGTGAAAGAAGCCAGACACAAAAGGCCACATGTTGTAGAGATTCTCTTTATATGAAATGTCCAGACTAGGCAAATTCAGAAAAACAAAGTAGATTAGTGGTTTCCAGGGCCTAGGGGAGAGAGAAAATGGGGAGTGACTGCTTATAGTTACAAGGTTTATAGAGGGTATGATAAAAAATGTTCTGGAATTAGTGGTGATGGTCACACAACTCTGTGAATCTGAATACCACTGAATTGTCCTTTTCTAAGTGAATTTTATGTATGTGAATTGTATGTCAATAAAGCTCTTATTTTTAAAAAATCTTAGTTCTGCCTTTTTAACAAGTTGGGCAACTTTAGGTAATGACTCTAAATTCAAGTAGGCTCTGCTATGAAATGGGAGTAATGATGTACACCTCTCAGGACTGTTTTGATGAATGAGGTCATGAATTTGAAAATGCTTTTAAAATATAAACATCACATATTATGAGGCTGGCAATGGCTTGAAGTTCCACATACATTGGGTTTTATCTATTCCTCCTGTATTTTCTAGAGCACTAACACAGTCTGGCTCCATGATAATCATTCAAATAAAGATTTTTAAGCAATTCCGAAGTGTTGCAGTTAATCAAGACAATATTTTAACAGATTTTTATGTGTATGGTAGAGTATTGTTAGCTATATGCATATTGTTGTACAACAGATCTCTAAATTTTTATATTGACATGACTAAAAGTTCATATTCACTGAACGGCAACACCCCTTTTTCCACTCCTCGCAGCCCTTGAAAACCATCATTCTACTCTCTGTTCTATAAATTTGAATACAGTACTGTACTGCTTAACAATGGGGACATGTTCTGAGGAATATCATTAGGCGGTTTCATTGTTGTGTGAACATCATAAAGTGTACTTATAAATACCTAGATGATTTAGCCTACTACACACCTAGACTATATGGTACAGCCTATTACTCCTAGGCTGCAAGTCTGTATGGCACGTTTCTGCACACAACAACACAAGATTAAATCAAGCACAAAAGAAAATGATGCAGTCAAGTGTTATGGTAAATATGAGATGTATGAGGCTGCTGCTGGCATGTTTTACAATAAAAATTTGTTTTGATAAGTATAAAGTACACTCTAAAATAATAAAAAGTATAGTGTAATAAATACATAAACCAGTAATGTTGTTTATTGTTATTATTAAGTATTATGTCCTATTCTCTGTAACTGTATGTGCTGTATACCTGGCAACACAGTGGGTTTGTTTATCCCAGCATCGCCACAAACACATGAGTGATCTGTTATAATCTGTTACAACAGCTACAAAGTCACTGGGCAATAGGCATTTTTTAGCTCCATTGTAGGACCACGGTCATATGTGCCACCTGTCGTTGACCGAAACATTATTACGTGCTGCATGACTATATTTTAGATACCTCATGTAAGTGGACTCATGTGACATTTGTTTTTTTGTGATTGGCTTACATCACATATTTTACATAATGTCCTGAAGGTTCATCCCTGTTGTTGCATCTGTCAGAATTTCCTTCCTTTTAAAGTCTGAATAATATCCATTGTACACATATATACCACATTTTCTTCATCCATGCATTGGATGATGGTCATCTAGGTTGTTTCCACCTCTTGGCTATTGTGGGTAATGCTGCAGTGAACATGGGAGTGCACATATCTCTCTGAGATCCTGTTTCAATTCTTTTGGGTAAATACCCAGAAGCAGGATTGCTGGATCATATGGATAATTCTATTTGAAAAATTTTGAGGAACCTCTATACCATTTTTCATTTTACATTTCTACCAGCAGTGCACAAGAGTTCCAGTTGCTCCACATCTTTGCCAATAACTTGTTATTTTTTTGTTTGTTTGTTTCATGCTTTCTCTCTCTCTCTCTTTTTTTTTCCCCAGTAATGACCATCCTAATAGATGTAAGGAGAGTTTTGATTTGCATTTCCCTGGTGATTAGTAATGTTGAGTATCTCTTTATATACTTTTTCTCCATTTGTGTGTCTTCTTTGGAGGAATGTCTATTCAAGTCTGTTGCCCATTTTTAAGTTGGGTATTTGTTTATTTTTATTTTTATTGAATTGTAGGAGTTCATTATGTATTTTGGATATTAAACCCCTAATCAGATAGATGATTTGCAAATATTTTCTCCCAGTACATAAGTTGCCTTTTCAGTCTGTTGATTGTTTTCTTTGGTATGCAGAAGATTTTCAATTTGATGTAGTTTCACTTGTCTGTTTTTGCTTTTGTTGCCTGTACTTTTGGTGTCAAATTTAAGAAATCATTGCCGAGACCAATGTCATGAAGCTTTTCCCCTATGTTTTCTTCTGGGAATGTAGAAGGCCCCCGGCTTTGTTATTCTTTCTCAAGATTGTTTTGGCTATTCAAAATCCTTTGAGATTCCATATGAATTTAAGGATTGTCTTTCCTATTTCCACACACAAAAAAAAGTCATTGGGGTTTTTATAGAGATTGCATTGAATCTCTAGTTGCTGTGGGTAAATGGGTATCTTAACAATATTAAGTCTTCCAATCCATGAACATGGGATGTATTTCCATTTATTTGTGTTTTTAATTTCTTTTAGAAATAATAGTTTGTAGTTTTCAGTGTACAAGTCCTTTGCCTCTTCAGTAATGTTTAATCCTAAGTATTTTATTCTTTGATGCTATTGTAAATGGGGTTATTTTATTATTTTCTTTTTTGGATTGTTAATTGCTTGTGTATAGAAATGCAAGTAATACATATTGATTTTATATTCTACAGCTTTGTGGACAGTGTGTGTATGTGTGTGTGTGTCTGTGTGTGTGAATTCTTTAGAGTTTTCTATGTATAAGGGTATATCATCTGCAAGCAGACACAATGTAAATTCTTTTCTGATTTGGGTGCCTTTAATTTTATTTTTCTTGCCTCACTGCTCTGGTTAAGACTTCTAGTACTATGTTGAAGTAGCAAGGGTGGACATTGTGTACCTTGTTCTTGGTCTTAGAGGAAAAGCTTTCAGTTTTTCAATATTGCATATTATATTAGTTGTGGGCTTTACATATATGATTTTTATTATGTTGAGATAATTTCCTTCTATTCCTACCTTGTTGAGTGGTTTCTTATCATGAAAAGGTGTTGAAATTTGTCGAAGGCTTTTTCTGCATCGTGTGATACTTGTCTTTTGTTCTGTTAATGTGATACATCACATTGATTGGTTTTTCATATGGTGAACATCCCAGAGATAAATCCAACTGGATTATGGTATATGATCTTTTTAATCTGCTGCTGAATTTGTTTGCTAGTATTGAGTATTTTTGCATTTATATTCAAAATTTTTTGTGTAGTGTCTTTGGCTTTACTATCAGAATAATATTGACCTCATAAAATGAGTTTGGAAATGTTCCCTCCTCTGCAATATTTTGGAAGAGTTTGAGGAGGATTGGTGTTAAGAATTCTTTAAATGTTTAAGTACAATTCTCTAGTGAAGCCATCTGGTGCTTGGCTTTTCTTTTTTGGGAGGTTTTTGAGTACCAGTTCAGTCTCCTTACTAATAATGGGTATAGATCTGTTCATATATTCTATTTCTTTATGGTTGGATCTTGGTAGATGTTATGTTTCTAGGAATTTATATCCAATTTTTCTGGGTTAATCAATCTGTTTGAATATATAATTGTTCATGTAGTCTCATAATGATATTTTTAAAATTTCTGTGATATCAGTTGTGATGTCTCCTTTCATTTCCGATTTTGACTATTTTTCTCCTCAATCCAGCTAAAAGTTTGTTAATTTTGTTTCAAAAATTCAACTCTTAGTTTTACTGATATTATTCCTATTTTCTATTGCCTGTAGCATTTGTTTCTGCTCTAATCTTTATTCTTTCCTTCCAGCCTATTTTGGCTTTAGTGTTTTCTTTCCTAGGTCTTTGAGCAATAAAAGTTAGTGTGTTTATTTTTGAGATTAAAAAAAAAAAAGTAAGCATTTGCCACTATAAACTTCCGTCTTAGAATCACTTTTACTGTATCCTCTAAGTTTTGGTATATTGTGTTTTAATTTTTGTTTGTCTCAAGATATTTTCTAATTTTGTTTTGATTTCTTTTTGACACATTTTGTATTGTTTAATTTCTACATAGTTATGAGTTTTCCAGTTTTCCTTCTGCTATTAACCTGTAGTCGTTTTTCTTTTTTTCCCCCTATTATGATGGAAAAGTTTCCTGGTATGATTTCAATCTTAAATTTGTTAAGACTTATTTTATGGTCTCACCTGTGATCTATCCTAGAGACTGTTTTGTGTGTGCTTGAGAAGAACGTGTGTTTTACTGCTGTTATGTGGAATGTTCTGTATATGTCTGGTACATCAATATGATCTATAGTGTTCAAGTTCTCTATTTTCTTATATGATATTCTGTCTGGATGTCCTATCAATTATTGAAAGTAGGGTATTGAAATCTTCTACTATTACTGTGTCCCTATCTATTTTTCCATTTAGTTTTTTAATGTTTGCTTTATATATTTGGGTGCTCTGGTGTTGAGTTTATATATACTTGCAATCATTGTATCTTTCTGGTGAGTTATATCTTTATGGACCCTATTATTATTATATAATGTCTGTGGTTTTTTTTGGTGACAGTTTTCGACTTAGAGTTATTTTGTCTGATGTTAGTATAGCTACCCCTGTTCTCTTTTGATTTCTGTTTGCATAAAAAGTGTTTTTCCATCCTTTCACTTTCAGCCTACATGTGTCTTTAATCTAAAATGAGTCTCTTGCGACAGTATGTGGTTAGAACTTATATTTTTAAATTCATTCAGTCATCAAAAGTGTTATTTTAAATCATTTTTTAAACTCAGTTAATCTGTAAATCTCGGTGCTTTTAAATACAGGTATTTCTCAGAACTTACTATTTTTCTTGCCTAACTGCTCTGGTTACTTGAGACCTCCAGTTAATTGAATTATTTCCCTCATTTTACATTCTTATTTTCTTTTTCTCCTTTCACAGAGAAAACACATCTGACTCATTGACAAGATCACAATCTGATTTCAAAGATGTGTTCTACGAACCCAGGCAGCTGGGTTACATTTGATGATGACCCCGAGTTTCAGTCTTCTCAAAGGTCAAAGAATTTTCCTCTGGAAAATCAAGGCATCTGTAGGCCAAATGGACTTAAGCTGAACCTTTCTGGTACTAAAGAATTTCCCAGTGGATCTTCCTCCACCAGTAGTACCCCTCTCCCTTCTCCCATCATAGACTTTTACTTCAGTCCAGGACCTCCAAGTAACTCTCCTCTTTCTACACCTACTAAAGACTTCCCAGGAATTTCTGGCATCCCCAAAGCAGGGACTCATGTGCTCTATCCTATTCCAGAATTATCTTTCAACAGTCCACTCACAATACCTGGAGCAGATTCTTCCTTATTGCCTACTCAACCAACCTGTTTATCCCATGCTTCCTTACCCAGTGACCACTCATGTACACGTCCAGCTCCCAAAGTGGGTCTTCCAGATGAAGTTAGTTCTCCACAGGCTGAAAGCCTAGGGTTCCAAAGTGATGCTCTCCAGTTTCAGTATTTTCGGGAGGACTGTGCCTTTTCAAGTCCATTTTGGAAGGAAGAAAGTAGTGTTTCCCAGTTCACCTTTGATCCTCCAGGGAGCAGAAAGGGGTTCCCATCAAGAGACAAAGAAATGCCAATTGACCAGAAAAGCTTAAATCAGTGTTCACTCAACTACATCTGTAAGAAGCTTGAACATCTCCAATCAGCTGAGAACCAAGATTCATTTGGAAATTTGTCTATGCAATGTCTCTATGCTGAAGACACTGGCTCTTCCTTTGTTCCCCACACTCTCTTCAGGAGTCAGCCCAAACCTGGATGGTCTTTCATGTTGAGAATTCCTGAGAAGAAGAACATGATGTCCTCCCGTCAGTGGGGTCCAATTTTTTTAAAAGTCTTACCTGGAGGAATTTTGCAAATGTATTATGAGAAAGGGTTAGAAAAACCATTTAAAGAGTTACAGCTTGATCCACAATGCAGGCTTTCTGAACCCAAAATTGAAAACTTCAGTGTAACAGGAAAAATCCATACTGTGAAGATTGAACATGTGTCTTACACAGAAAAAAGAAAATACCATTCTAAGACAGAACTAGTTCATGAGTCAGACGTAGAACAGATGCTAAAGTTGGGGTCCACAGAGTACCATGACTTCCTTGACTTTCTGACTACTGTGGAGGAGGAGCTGGTGAAGCTGCCAACTGTTTCAAAACCAAAAAAGAATTATGAGGAACAAGAAATTTCCCTTGAAATTGTGGACAATTTTTGGGGTAAAATCACCAAAGAAGAAGGAAAATTGGTTGAAAGTGCTGTGATAACTCAAATCTCTTGCCTCTGCTTTGTGAATGGGAACACGGAATGCTTTTTAACATTGAATGATCTTGAGCTGCAGAAACGAAATGAACACTATTTTGAAACAGACCCAGAAAAGAAGGGGATTGATATTCTTGAGTATCATTTTCATAAGTGTGTGAAAGCACAAGAATTTGAGCAATCGAGAATCATTAAGTTTGTGCCCCTGGATGCCTGCCGGTTTGAGCTGATGCGTTTCAAGACCTTGTACCATGGGGAGGATCTCCCTTTTTCCCTGAAGTCTGTAGTGGTTGTCCAAGGGGCATATGTGGAGCTTCAGGCCTTTGTCAACATGGCCCCATTGCTTCAGAGATCATCCCAGGCCAGTTCCTTGAGATCCTGTGACAACATAATGATACACTTTCCTGTCCCATCACAGTGGATCAAGGCTCTCTGGACCATGAACCTCCAGAGGCAGAAGTCTCTGAAAGCCAAAATGAACCGCCGGGCATGTCTGGGGAGTTTGCATGAACCTGAATCTGAACCTGTCATCCAGGTCACTGTGGGGTCAGCAAAATACGAGAGTGCCTACCGGGCCGTGGTATGGAAGATAGACCGGCTTCCTGATAAACATTCAAGTAAATATTCAACACCCCAAGTTGATTTTTATGTGAAATAACTTCATTGTTTTCACCCTCATCCTTGGATTGCAACCAGGCTGAGACAGATGGTAACTTCAGTCAGCTGAGGACATACACATTGCTGGGTGGGAGGTGGAACATTTAGTTAAACAGCTGGCTTATTGCATCCTCTTGTGCCTGTTTCTACCAGATAAGTTAACTTTAAATTTTTTTTAATATCATAAATATCCTAGGCTAGGGTTTTGTTGCCAGTGGTGGCACCAAGGGAAAATTTGTAGTTGACTTCTTGACATCAGATTTCCTAATTAACCTTTAAAGATCTGTCATCCATATTCTTAGCCAGTACCACTTCTTCCTTAGGGTTTGCTCCAAGCTGTTTGAAATAAGACTGCCTTTCACTGGGGAGGTGAGGGATGGGTGAGGAAATTCAGAGGAGGTGCCCTCAGGACAGCGACAGATAACCTGTGGGTCTAGGGGAAAGGGAGCGCCTGAGAGGAGGCAGGCTCTCTGGCTTTGGGGAATTGGTGCTCAATGGTACCATTAGCTTGGGTGGCCTGGGATCCTTGTCATCACTCTTTTAAAATCTCTCTGTTTCCCAGCCCTGGCTGCCTGTCAGAATCCATAGAATCGTTAGAACTTTAAAAACCTCATACCCATATTCAGGCTCCCTCCCAACCCTGACTGTCTGGTAGAGGGAGGCGCAGGTATGGGCGCTAATAAAAGGCTCCCCCAGGCAGCCAGGGTTGAGAACTGCTGGCTGAGGGCCTCTCCTGTGGAATCTATTACGGTCCCCTAGGCAGAGATCATCCCACCTGGTGCTGTCTGTCCATTTCCTGGAGCTGTTTTTACCCTCATACCTGTATTTACTAGCAGTTGAGCTCACTAAGAACAATTACAACAGTGGGTATTCCCAGAGAAGCAGCTGGCCTTGATCTTGGTCTTCAGGATTCTTTTTGAAGACTTGCATAGCACCAGGCCCGCACAGAACAACATTTTACAAGCATTCCAATGATAATTTACTGAACATGTCCTTTGGGATCAAAGCTGCTTTGTTCAGGTCAGGCCTGTGTGCAAAGAGGAGGCTCAGGGAAAAGGCAAGTGGACAGTGTCAGGTAGAGTCTGGAGGGCACAGCGTGGCTCTGGGGTGGGTGGGACCTTGAGGTCCCGTCTTGTGGATTCACCATTGTGCGGGTGGGGGAGTGAATGCAAAAAATGAGAGGGTACCTGGCAACTTGCCTCTGGAGAAGCATAGAAATAGGTTGGGGTGGAGGGGAAATCTTTGTCGGAAGGCAGTGCTTCTCAAACTTTTGTGTGTACTTGAATCACTTGCTAAAATGTCGATTGTGATTCAACATGTGGGACCCAGATAGCTGTTTTCTCCGCATGTTCTCAAGGTGATGCCAATGCTGTTCGCCCACAGACCACGCATAAAATAACAGGGTCTTAGAATACATCTCTATTTTTCTATATGATTTTTAAATCAATTGGGTGTTTAGAGAACAGAGCATTTTTAAAAAGTCTTTAAAATATTACGCTTACCAAGTTAGTTTCTGAAAAACCTATACTCTTAGAAAAAATATTTAAACATGGAAAATGAAAGAGAGTATAAGAGCTAGTCTAATAGGCCCTAATTAAAAAAAAGAAATTCCTTTCTTCTTGTAGAATTTTAAGATCAGGATTGACTTCTTTTTCACTTACATGTGATTTCAAGGAAAGTGGGAAGGGCTCCTGGCCCCTTAAATGTCTCTTCTCCTGGCATAATGTTCCTTTAACAGTGGGCAGGTCTTTCATTTTTCAGCAAAGGTTGGCTTAGGCAGGTAGCTCAGATAGTTCATTCAGACTAAGGTGTAAGGACAGCAAAACGATCAGAGGAGCCTTTCCAGAGGGCAGGCATTGGTGGGGGTTAGGGAGGAGTGGGAGGTTGGGAAAGAAAGGTGGATGGGGAAAGAAAGGAAGGAGAAGAAAACAAGGGAATGAATGAGAACATCGTTAGCCAAAGAAGGTGCAGATGGTGGCATAGAATTAGGGGAGTGGGAGTGGTGGAGGGTCAATTAACATATCTATCTCTACCTCCCCAATTTTACCAATTTTTATTATAATTTGCCTTTACTTTTTCTCTTTGCTGTCACTAGCATACTGGTTGCTTTCTCCTCCTCTACTTTTATCATTCTTCTCCCATTCATACCCTCCAGCTCTCAACAGTTGTTTCAGACGTGAAATATTTTGGTTCAAGAGGGACCAGATAACTACTGTTGTAGACCTAAAGTAGATGCATGCATTCCCAGTCTTGAGAAAGTTTACGGTGAGAGAGTGACAATTACCAAAGCCCGAGATTGCCCCCTGCTGGTCAGTACTGAGATAAATTACATGATTTTCCTCTGTCGTTTATTCATTTACTTGTAAATTTGTCAAATATCGGTTGAGCTCCAAACATCCTAGACATTGTCCTAGGAACAGACATGATAGCTGTCCTCATGGAGATCAGAGTCTTAAGGGAGAGTATGTTAGCAAACATTTTAGAGTATTCAGAGTTTTTAAAAGCCAGGAAAAAAATGCCAGAAAATTTAAAGGAACAGTTGTTTTAAAAAAGCAAGTAGAAGGGTTTTGTTTCTAATATTTTTCAGAATACTAGGTCTTCAACTTGGGTAATTTTGATTGCAAAAGATTCCAAAAGTTCTTGCCTTTAAGATGTGAATATCAAATTAAATCATCTCCAATATAATTTTCAGTTCTAAAGATGTACAATTCACAGTCACTTCATTAGCAAAATTATAGTAATTAAATAATAAATTGGATTTATCATCTAATAGTACTTTGCAAAGTAATCATATGTATTCCCCACTTTTGTCTATACCACTTCTACGGTATACCATGGCTCTAGTGCTCTAGGTCAGCCAATTGCTTTGTTTAATCCTCTCAACAGATCTGTAAGGTTTTTGTTGTTATTATCAGCACCATCACCCCCATTTTCAGATGGGGAAATGGAAGCTCAGAGAGATCAAGTAACTTGCCTGAGATTACACAGCTATTAAGTAGCACAGCTGGGACTCGACTCTGGGCAACCTGGGTCCACTGTTTGCATTCTTGTTAACACTGTGTATTGTTAACACAGGACATGTTAAAAGAGTTTCTGAATTAAGTGTAAATGAACTTACTGTATCCTCACTGCAGGCAGAAGACTAGAAATGGTAACGGATTGTGGAATGTCCCCCAGAGGGGTGTGTGTGAATAAAGTTATCGCTGGCCTGCAGTGATCTGGGTAGCTTACAGCACCTCAGAGGCTGCTGTTTTCCTACCCTACTTGCAAGTAGTGGAGATGGTAATGAGCCTCTGTTGGTTAATTGATTGATGACTTTTCAAGGCCTTTTACAGTCTTAGAATTCTATTAGTCTCTCTACAAGAAACAGGTTGTAAGGAATGAAAGGCAATTTATCTTTTAAGAATTAAGTGAAATCCTTTAAACTCTTGTTTTTGTGCCTAAAGCTATATTCTGATGGAAATGTTCTTTCTGAAGCTATGTCAGTACTACAGTAATTTAATCTGGCTTTGAAATTACTGTCACCTCATACATTTATTGAAGTAAAGATAGCTTCATTGGATATGTAGATGCTGTGAAAATTGCAATAGAATCATGGGATGTTTAAAGAGTTACTACATTGATAACAGTGAAAATAATCACATACATTTTTTACTCCATTATAACACACACACACGCTTTACATGAGCACACTTAAAATTTTTGCATTTATCTAATATCCCTAGGTCTGGCACAGAGCCTGGCCTGCCAGAGTAGATGCTCAATAAATGACAGATTGAATTAAGTGAAAACAAATATTAGATCAAAACATTGAAAACTAATATGCTCATCTCTTCTACACTGTCCATCTGTTTCCATTAAAGCTTTAAGATGGGTGAGTGGAAATGAATGTATTAAAATATAATCTGTCCTACTGAAAAAGGAATTCCTGGCCTAGAATATTTTCTGAAATGTCATAAAAATTTTATTATGTTTAACTTTTAAAAAATAAGAATTTTTTTATAATATGACCTGATTTAGGCTGAAGTTTATATTTGCATTAACTTATCAATAGAAGAGTGGTAAGAAAATGAATAAATTAAGAATTATTGTAAGTGCTTATTCAGTCTACGTCTAAGAGGGGTTGTTTTTTTTTTTTTGCAGATCCTACACACACTGTAGCCAAATAATGATACTTAACATAAATATTACTTAGCTTTTAAAAAGAGACTTAGCATATTTCTAACAAAATATTTTTAGGAGTTAATATATGCATGTTTATAGTAATAAAGATGTATTTATTTTAAAGCTAGTACTTAAAAATCTCAGATTTTCCCCAGTTAGTGCAGATTGTGAGTTTTGATGGTATTTTGTTCAAATGGAATTTGCACTGCCATAGTGCTAATAGAATTGCTTATTAAAGACAGAGATGAGTGCCTCTTACATTAAAGAGAAATGTTCAATGGCTATTGAAATACTTCAACTGACAATGTGATTTTTTCCTTCAAGGTCCTGATCATCCCCATTGTTTGTCATACAAACTAGAACTTGGATCAGACCAAGAAATTCCCTCTGATTGGTACCCATTTGCTACTGTTCAGTTCGGGATGCTTGACACCTGTGCCTCAAAGACAGAGGTCAGGTCTCTGGGGGTAGAGAGTGATGTCCAGCCACAAAAACATGTTCATCAGCGAGCTTGCTACAACATCCAGGTGTGTCCCAAACCCCTTTGGCTCGTGTTGGGGCTTCTAGAGTTGTGACCTGATTTGATTTTGAATATTTGCTTTTGAATATTTTGAATACATGGTCCTCTTATATGACTATGTATGCATATGAAAGAGAGAGAGAGAGAGAGAGAGAGAGAGAGAGAGAGAGAGAAAATGTGTGTGTGTGTAAGTATTTGACCTAGAAAAGAGCTTGACCATGGAAACTTGATGGTCACTAGTGAGCCTCGTTTGTTAGGGGCCTGAGCACACAGTGCCACCTACCTAATTCATCTCTCAATGAAAAAGAGGGTATTAAGAATGAACTCATATTTCAGAAGCATATTTATAATAAAAATTATGTTAGAATAATATTTCCCAATATGTGTTCTGTGGAACATGTGTCCAAGAAAAAAATAAGTTTGACAATGCTATACACAAAATTAATCTTAAATGAAGGCTCTGAGAAGTCCTGCAATAAAAAAAACTTGTTAACCTTAACCCATTTTTTTCCAACTTATTGATTAGGTTAAACATGTGTCAGTAACTTCTGGAGTTTTATTCTGTCAAGCACCCCTTGGAAATGCTGAGTTATTCTATTGCAACAATTTTGAATGTTCACCATCATTGCTTCTACATTTTTTGGCCAGGTGAATTAAGAGTAATATCCATTTGTACCTATTTCTAAACTGGTTTTCCTTGTCACCTTCAAAGTTAGTAGATACAGAGTTAACCTCTGCCATAAATTTCCCACAGTATATTGAAATGGTGAAATGTCAGTGGTTTTGTTTACAAATATATTATTTCATTAGAAAATATTTCCAAAGTCAAACAATTAAACAGCAAATAACAAGGAGGCAGTTCAGTTCAGACTTTATATTTTTGTCTTGCACATGAGTAGCATTTTATACTTTCCAATATCATTTTAAAATCTGAATTGCTTGATTCTCAGCTGTGATTAATGCCATTCTGATTTTCTACTCATTTATTCCTATCAAGAATAGTGTAATCATACACGATATCATAAACACCAACTGGTGGTTCTATAATATAGTCATATATGAGGATTTTTCTTTATTTTGGACTGTCTGTTTAGAAGTGTGTGTGTTTGGATCCAGTGATTTTTTTTTCTATTGATAAAATTAATGATGGGTGTCTGTCCTGTGCAGCCCCTTGGGGACTTACGCACTTGCTCCCCCAGCAGCTGGGAACTGTCCTGGCTGAAGAAACCTCCAGGTCCTGCCCCGTTCCTGGGGTGGCTTTTGTCCAGTGATTGGTGGATGCAGGGGAATAAAGACCTTTTTGCTTCAGCTTGGGCAATTCTGCAGAGCCATCCTAGCTAGCTAGCTTCAGGGGTCCCTGGGGATCAGCCAAAGCCTTTATTGTGACCACATTGCAGCCCATCTTCTCCCCTTTCCTGTTTCCTTCTTTCCCTTCCCCTCCCCAATGAGTGTTGACCCCAACAGCACCCCCCAGTAAACTTTCCGCATGCCGGTCTCCATCTCAGAGTTTGCATTTTGGGGAACCTGCCTGTATCACTGGGTATATAAGTATTATGTGTGACTGAAATGTGGGTCAAGTGCACACGGAGTCTTCATTTATACCTAGTTTCCTATTCATGGGATGTGCCAGTTTCATAGTTTTTGAGGACAGATTAAAATTATGTAACAAAGTCTCTAGCTTTCATAGCATTTACGGATTGACCTGCACTTGGTGGCAGTCAGTTTCAAAGTCACCTTACATTTAATAAGTATTTATTGAGCAAGTTCAAAGTGCCAGGTGCTGTTCTAGATGCTGGGGACACAAAAGTGGATAAGAGATAGGTCTCTGTCCTCCTGCAGCTCACCTTTTAGTGGGGGCACAAAAAATAATTAGTAAACAGTTAAGTAATATAATCTGAAATAGTGACAGATTCTAAGGAGAGAACAAAATGGGGAAATGGGATAGAGAGTGTTGGGGGGCTTCCTTACTGAGAGTGGCCCAGGAGGGCCTCCCTGGGGAGTAATAGCTGAGGTGAGATGGAAAAGATAAGTAGCAGGCAGATGGTTTGGCCCAGCTGCTTTACTAGTTTGTAAACTACTAGTTTGTTTTCGTTCATTAGAGAGATGATTTGGGGAGTGTTACAAATCTCAGGTGGGTCAAAGCCTGCATCTGTGATGTGGCATTGATCGCATCCCTGGCCGGGTCTCTGTCTTACCAATGCATGTATTCTGTATACATTTTATAAATACTGTATTTGACTTAGAAGAGAGGAGAGCTTTAGTCCTTTTCAAGATTTGACCCTAGAGGGAAGGATTTGCGGGGGTCTCTGTTGCCCAGAAGTAGAGGAGAGTGGCTCACTGTAGACCTAGCATGAGAAGGAAGAAGGGCTGTGTGCAGAGGGCGGTGTGGCTACAGGCCTTGCCTCATATGAAACGGGACTGAGCAGGGGCCAGTGCTGTGTCACATTTGTTAATGCTGCCCATGTTTTGCTTTTGCTTAACAGGTTGAAATAGAAAAGAAGTGGATTAAAATTGATGGAGAAGACCCAGATAAAGCCGGTGACTGCATAACTCAGTAGTAGTAGCAAGAGTGAATGATGACGACCCCCTTTTCATATATGTAATTTATAGAAACCGCACACGGTTCTGCTCCTGTAGAGTGGAAATGACTTCTGAATAGAGGGCTTAGGACAGGTCCAGTGTGTGTTTAGAGAAACCAAACAATCTACATTTTATGCTTTTGATATGTTTGTGCTCAAGGGTTTGATCTAAACTGTGTCTATAATTTGCGTGATGTTTCTGCTTCCTATTAAAACTCAAAGGTGCTATTATTCGATGTGTGACCCAACAGCCAGTTTGGCTAAAGGGTTTTTGATTTTTGATTACTCAGTCACTGATTGTTTTGTGCTCTGGATTACCCAGGTGTCGTATTTATTAGCCTCCAGTGCCTTTTTCTTCTTTCTATGTCAGCACCTGTACTGGAGGGTGAGGCAATCAAAGGAAACATACACCAAAATACTTAATTTTCTGCCTTGCTCGTCTCTGAAATGTGGCTGGGTGTAGAATTATGATGAGACCACAGGCTAAAATGGAGATGTGGCAGGATCTGTGATTTCGAATTATTTTTCTTCCTGTCCTCTTACTGCATTGCGAGTGATGATTGGCTGTATTTGGTACCTGTCTTTCCCCCATGGTATTATTGTTTTCAAAAATGTATTTGTATTCTAGTGTGTGTTGCAAAGAAGCTATTTCTGTTGAGAGAGATATATATATATATAGATATATCTATATATATATATTTTAGTACAAGTCACTAAGACCTACTGCCTTTTGCTGAGAGAGATTTCTTTTAAGATGGAATTCCAGTATTGGACACTAGTTAAAATATTTATGTACATTAACAATGAATTTTTAAAGTTCATGAATATCTTTCCCCAAAGTACAGACTCTTAAGAATGTATTTTGAAAAACTATTATTTGCGATTAACACAAGCCTCTCTTGACTAGAAGTCTAACTCATACTATGATTATTTTATGCTAGTTATACTAAATTTAGAGTATTTTTTTTAAAAGATGGGCAAAATGAAAGACACTAGATTATTTTCCCTAGGTTTTTAAGAAATGACATTTTTATTCTTCAGTCAGCTAAATGGTTTCTAATGAAAATGCAATGGCATTAGCAGTTACACTTCTGTTTATAATTTCCTTTCAATATTTACAGCAAAAGGTCAAATTTAAAAATTTATGAAATCTATATTCTAGATATTTTTTAGTCTGAGAAACAAAGTCCTCCCGTTGGTATTAATACACCTTCAATTTATGTTGACTCTAAAATATTATTAGGAGGTATTTTTCTCCATTTACCAGATTTGTTTTGAATCAAACCGATATAATAATGTTCTTCCAAACAACATTTATTTGTCGGCCTGGAGTTTATGTCTTATGTTTTATTTAATATTGGGTTACATTCATTGTACTGTGTTCCAAAACCAGATTAAAATGAACATGTATGATGGTTTGTATCAATCAGCAGATTTTATTGCTTTTCATTATTTTGCTGTAACAGCAAGGAATGCAAAAGTTGACTGTTAAAATGAATTGTTATTGCTCTTTTTAATGCCACTTGATGCATTGCTCGTAATATCATATGCTTGAGACTCCCTGTTGATGTACAGGAGGGCGCATCTGTGTGTTCGTTACTTAAGAAAAAAAATCTACCATCTTTCTGCATCACCTGGTGCAGCACATTCTGGAGTGACTTCAGTCTGCTCAACACAAATGTGGAGGCGGCTGTAGGTGATGCTGCTTCAGCTCCCAGGGAAGTCAGTAGGGTTAGTTACTGCCATTGCTTTCTAATCCTTATATGGCATCCTGTCCATAAACAACTCAGAGCCTGATTCATTTGAACTTAATGAATATTTACACCTCAGAATAACTTCAGCAAAGGATTCCATTAATTGCCCCTCATGCTTCACAGGTTGTCCAGTACCTGTGGCTGCCTCACCGCTGGGTTCACTTACCTCCCAGCCATCCAGTTTTCAGGAGTATCTTAAGATTCACTGTTGGAAACACAGTAATAAACCACTGACTAAAGCCCGAATTAAGTTTCTGCTGCAATGCAGAGGTTGATAGCATTAACAGCGGGGTGCTATTGCATAATTGTTAATTTGCACATCTATTAGGATCCTTAAATATTCATTACTTAGCTTTAAATTAACATTCTGTGGAGGATGGAGAGGCTTTTTAATACAATTCTTCTGACCTCAGAAATGGCAGAAGGTCAAATGTGCTGTAAGTGAAAAATCAGGTAGGGTCCACTTAGACTTACAAATTAAGAAGTAGACTCTCCTTTGCTGGAAAGTAAACGATCTCAGAGACAAAAACTACAATAACATAACCCCCTGCTTTTAAGGTTAGGAAAGATGGAAGTGAGTGAAGGACAAACTACTCCATCTAGTATTTTAGTTTAGGTAATTTAGATAAACCGTTTCTGAGTTTGACCATTTAGGGACCAGTCATTTGATTGACACATGGCATGCTTCCAAGGACTTGACCAGTTTCTGACTAGCTGTCCTGCTCTAATTGTTCAAGTCTGGTTGTCTTGCCAGTCAAAGGATCATATTAACTGTGTAAATGAATTCATGGCTTGCTGATTAATTACTTGATCAATTGTACAGATCAGAATTTAAGGACATTTCCTTTTTGTATGGAAATAGAAATAGTTTATTCATTTAAAAAGGTATGAAAAAATACTTTTCAGCACATAAAGGCTGGATTTTTTTTAAAAAATCTGACATATATTAGACAGTTCTAGGGTTTAGTCCCTTCATCCTGAAGCTGTGCTTATGAGAATGCCCTTTTCTTATAAATTCAGTTAGAAAGGCCTTCCTTAATAATGATGAAGTATTATATCTTACTTAAAATATTACTTTATGTCATAGCAACACAAATATAAAACAGATTGAGCCTTAATAATCGTGTAACAAAGTATTTGGTAGATTGCCTATTGGTTTTTCAAAATTAAAGATGTATTTCAAATGATTCTTGCTGTGCGATGGACTTATATCTTCTTTTGCAAGGTCTGGGGCTATTTTTTAAAGGTGTGAAATCAATTTCAATAACCTTAAACAATTGACTCTCTGTCAGGCAAATGTATACTGCTTTACTATTGAGTCAGTGAACATGGCATCTTGACACGTCCTGGAAGAATAACACCACCAAACTATAATTTGTGTGTTAAAAGATGACTTTTAAAAGAGGACATAATCATTACTCACCAAAAGGAATAATGTGGTATGTTCCCAACCTTTTACTTAACTCATTAGCTAATGAGGGAACCGTTAAGATGTTACAGCTGGTTCCAAGGAAATTCAAAGAGCAGAGAGACATTGTAGGAAATAGGGAATTCTGAAGTTAATTTACAAATACATATGAAATGGGTCCATCCATAGGGCAATAGTCAGTAATCAATTTCCCATACCACCCCACTATTAATTTTCATTTGTGTGGACTTGTATTATGTGTATTATCAGTTTTCTAAATCTTACAGAGTTGTAAAATAAAGTGAAGACAATGAGAGGTGTTGATAACCTGGACAAATGAGCTAGATGGGATGCGTACTACTTAAAGTTTTAACAATTTTTTTTTTTTTGGACAACAGAACAAACTGCAGGAGAATTTTAAGGAATTTTCAAATTTTGGCAACCAGTTTTATAGATATGATATGCATTTAAAACAATTTTTTAAAGTTTAGAAGACTGTTTTTATATAATTGTACAGAATATATTTCAGATAAGGTATGTGTTGAGGGGAAAGGCCATAAAAGATATGAAGATAAATCAGTTCTAATATAAACCAACCTAACAACCTCTCTAACCACTGTTTTTATGAGAAAGCTGCTGTGGGGAGACGGGAGAGAATAATTTTTTTCTACTCTTCTAAGTTCTAATCAAATTGACATGAGACAGATTAACAGGAGAAAACAGCCAAATTTATTACATATGTGCATACTGGGGTTCCATAAGAGGGGGTTGTGCTGGTAGGTGGCGGTTTGTAACTCCAAACTGGAGGAAGGTAATTCACATGGAGACGAAAAGCAAATGTTTGTAAACATATTGGCTAGACCGTCTTTAATGGTGGACAGAGGACTTGGATCAAATGGGCCTTGCTGGGTTCCTCCCTCTCCATCACACTCAGGTCAATCAAGCTGTAGCTATCCGTGATGATAGTTTCCTTCTTGGAGCAGGTCCTCTATTTAAATTATTTTAGGTAGGGGGAAGGTCAAAGGTTGTTCCTGAGTCTTTTATGCCTTAAAAATAACCAGCTTAAAATAATCAGCATCCCCTCAAAAGGCATGTTTTGGGGTGGCAAACTCTGCTCGTCTCAGTGCCAAGTATTGAAATTCAACTTTTACCAAACTGTTAAAGTTAAATTTCAAAACCACAGCAGGAAATAAAACTTCATAGAAGTCCAGGTCATTAAGCATTGTTTTAGCCACTACTGGAATTAACAGGGCTTGGCTCTAATTCCTAAGGAACAGTAAAGGATTAGGTGTCAAATGATCATATGTGTAATAAAATTCCTCAAATTCTCATCCACCAGTTCTTTTCTATTTTGTCTTGACTTCACATTCTTTGTGCACACGATGTTTCCACTAGGTTTTGCTCTCTCCCTGACCCTCCTCACTCTGGAGCTACTCCAAGGATCTTTTATGTCCTTAACCTGGGTCCTAAAGCACAGGGCTGGGTGTGTTGGACTGAACCTTTTGATGGCAGTTTGATGGGGTACAACCCAATTACCTGCATATTTCCCCAGTGTATATAAAACAAAAGATTTTTCTTGTTACAATTGCATTTAAAAGTTCCTAGTTCGAACTGGCATCTAAATATGAATTTGACTGTAAATTAATTTTTAAAGCAAAGCAGAATTGCTGGTCAGAAAGCAAATAGTTGAGTTACAAAAAATAACTTAGATAAAAGTTGCGGGTAATATTAAAAGGAAATATTATTTCCTTTTCCTTGTAAGGAAAAGGAAAACAGATTAGGCTAGTTGCCCCATTTAAAAAAAAATTTATTGCTATAGCATTGGTCAGTAACTAGAAATTTCAGGGATCTGACATTATAATACAAAATCTGTGTACTCCAGCAATTTTCAACCTTTTTCATCTCATGGCACACATAAACTAATTACTAAAATTCTGTGGCACACCAAAAAATGCATTTTTTGCTGATCTGGTTCATTTACAACAGATGGCTATTGTGTTGGCTGTTGTTGTTTTTGTTTTTATTTGACAATCTAAAGGAAAAGAGGTCAGTGCCCCTGACTAAATAGTCAGGTGTTGCATCTTGTAAAAATTCTCACTGTACACCAGTGTATGTCTTGCAGCCCACTGTTTGAAAATCGCCAGTATATTCTGTTTCTTGCTCACCACCCAAAATCTATGTTTTAAAAGATTGAAGTTAAATTCTATGAGATTTCCTGGGGAAGAAATGCAAATTGCCATTAGACTTCTGAGACTGCAACTTTTCCATCATCTTCCCCTCCTGTATCTGCTCCAGAACAGCCATCCAAACCTCACATGGGAGGACAACTTATTTAAAGAATTTGATTGTGTGTGTGGGCATAATCCTGAGAAGCCCATTTTGTACTACCCTAAAATTGCTGTGAATTCCACATAAGGCATTTCGCGGTATACTTTGGAAACAGAAGAGGGCACTCACATGCAAGCTGCTGCTACTTCGCTTTAGAAACTGCATTTGAATTTGGTGGTGCTTATATTATGAGTAATACAAGATCTTAGGGGCATTGTGTAAAGCATCTCAAAGCGTTGTGAGTTCAGTGGAGTATAATTAAAATTAATGCACTAGACAAACATTTTAAAGTATTCTTAATGCTTTGTCTAAAAATGCTGTTGACTACAATTTTACACATCCCAGAGATTTAAATAACCTTGCTTATCTCTAAATATTTCTAAGTACTAGGAACAGGAAAATAGTTCCTTCCTTAAAAGATTTCAAACAAACTTTTTAAAATGAGGATAATAAACTTTAAATCTGCTTACTTTAAAAGATTGATAAAATATTATAATAAATCCATCCCGTTTGACTTCTGAGCTTCAGTTGCATGTATCAGGGTCAATGTGGTCTCTAAAAAACTTCAGCCTAGGATTGTACTTTCAGATTTTTAGGTAAGAACAAGCAAATACATGCTTTCAGGAGAATATTCCATGTGACCTTGACTCAGGAATGAGCCTTCTCACCCTATTTAGTCCTTAGAAATCAGTAATGGGCATTGTCTTCTAAAGACGGGCACTATCTTCTCCTCAGAAATATTTCTACGTGGATGTTGTCCTCTTTTATAAAGCCCGTTAGAACAATATATTTCCCAAAATGTTATAGCATGAATAAGTCTGAACGTGGCTAAACATCTGAGGCACTCCCAAACGTGTCTTCCATACCCTGAAGAATAGAGTTGTTTAAGACACTAGCTGCCTTATTTGATCAATTTGAATCACCTTAAAGTACATTGTTGAAATTGTCTTGCTTATTCTAATGTTCATCGAGTGCCAACTATGCACCCACATTTTTCTAGGCACTCAGTTTAAGCAATCACAAAACAGTGAATTCCTGTTCTTGTTGAGGATATGTTAGTGGAGGGAGTCAAACAATAGACAGATGTCAAGTTGTGATCATTGCAGTGCAGGGGGAATGGCAGAAGAGTGCTATTCTAGATAGGGTGGCCAGGGAAGTCCTCTCTGATGAGATGACATTCCAGCAGAGACCTGAAAGAAGTGAGGGAGCAAGCCACCAAGGACACACAAAGAAGAGTGGTTCCCTGAGGGAACTGCTAATGCAAAAGTGCTGGAATTGGAGTGCACTTCGTCTGTCAGAGGAAAAGCAAGGTGGGCAGATTGGCAACTGGGTGGCAGGAGCAGAGAGTGAACAAAGAGGATGGTTGCAGGGGGCATTAGAGAGGTAGGTGAGGGAAGCAGACCATGTAGGTTCTGTAGGTTATGGTAAGGACTTTAGATTCTATTCCGAGTGAGATGGGAGCCACTATAAGGTTTTATGCAAAGGAGTGACATGAACTGAATTACATGTTGAGATGATCCTATGGACATAGGAGGGGTGCGATGCCAGAGGCAGAGAGGGCAGATAGCAAACAATTGCAATCATTCAGGTGAGAAGAGATGGTAGCTAGGAACTGTGATGGGAGATGAAAAATGGTTTGAGAAACAAAAATGACTAAGATTTTTGGCCTGAACGAGTAAAAAGTCAAGCTGTCTTTTATGGAGATGAGGAAGGCTGTTGTAGGAGCAGGTTTTTTGGAGAAAGATCAGAAATTCAGGTTTGGATATGTTAATTTTAAGATGCCTATTAGACATTCAAGGGAAGACGGCCGTAGCAATTTGGTGTATAATTGAAAAGAGGGCCTGGCTGGAGATGAAGCATTTAGAGATATAAGTACTAAAAACTGTGAGAATCTATGAGCTCACCTGAGTGCTTATAAAAAGTAGAAGTGGTCTGAGAACTGAGTTTTTGGACTCAAGAAAAAGGAGGATGATTCAATAAAGGAGACTGACGATGAGTAAGTACAACTAGCTAGAGTAAGTGCAATCAGCTGTCTCAACTGTTGCTGATAGGGTAAGAGGAGGATTAAAAATTGGCTGTTGAATTCAGCGACATGGGAATCAGTGACCTTGACAGGCAACTCAAGTGGGTGTAGAGATAGCGAGTAGATGGTATTTTTGAGGAGCTTTATTGTAAATATGAACATTGGGACAATAGCTGGTGAAGATGAGATCTTTTTTAACAACCCTCTCCTGCTTAAGACCCAAGTCTTAGTCTTGGTCTTTACTAGTGTCTCTCCTTCACTTTTCTCCTTTTAATCTTATTGATGTTGACTCCTGCTAACATTTCCTTCTCTTCCTCATTGTCATCGATTACAGAAAATGGGACCTTGTCATCTTTCTGTCCCAAGTTGTCTGAATATTGTGTTGTTTCTATCATAGGTGCTTTGGATGTGCCAACTTGTATTTATCTTCAGAGTTTTCATTAACTACAAATTTAGCCAATGCTTCAACCACCTTTTGTTTTGCTCTTAAATTTTTTCTTGGTTGAGCTCCACCGGTCAATGTCATTTCCTGTTGGTGGGAAAGTCTCACTTTAGATTTCGTCATGAAATTTAGAATAATTATGAAATAGTTGCTGGTTTCACAATCTTGCAGACACCTGCAAATTCCTCCTAGTTTTTGCAGGATAAAGAGAAAACCACAATTATTTATTCAATAGCTTTATATTTACCTAACAGTTTGTACTTTGGTTGTTATGGTTTGTTGTAATCACATTCTATATAAATAGTTGCACAGTAACAAGTGAATTTTAATAAAATAACATGTAAAAGGTACAATTTTAGCAATTGCTAAGGTAATGTTTTATATTCTTGATTCCTCCTTTAGGTTTAAAAAATGATTAAAATAGAAGAATATGCTTTAATTTTAAAGATATTATTACTCAAATACAACAAATATTTCATGTGTAAAGTAACCAAACAAAACTTACCAAGCAAAAGTATTACATCTTGCCCTTCACATCCTATTTCACTTTTTAAAAATTTACAGACACAAATAACAACTCCAAATGGCAACATAGAATGACAGAGTTGAGGTAACTCAGGTTCTATTTCTTATCTTTATAATTGTTTATTTTGAATCCATGGTTTAAACCCAGGAACATGTAGTAATGAAGGGGATGGGGAGAAGAATGGTAGCTGAAACAAGTCTGAACAACTCTGGACCATTAGGTATTCCCCAAATGAACACATGTACCTGAATCCACCTATGTCCTAGGTTCAGCTGTATAACTGAGAGTTTCCAAATTAACTTATACGTAGATGACAATGTCTATTAAATGATGAAAAATTAAAATGTGATATTGGAAGCTTATATGTGCATTATTAAAACTCAAAAGTAATTCAGCAATTATTTAGAACGCTATGCTAATTAAGGAGTGGGCTTGGCATTTTATTTCAGACAGGGCTTAGAACTGTCAGCACATGGCAATTATAGAAAGCTTACTTTTAGTCAGCTCCATTATTGTATTTAAATTCTGTACAGAAATCGCAGGCCATTATTACCTGCACCCAGAATTGCCTGCCCCCACCCTCGTCCTTGTATACCACTGGATGGTGGCTCTCTCTGCCTGTTGGCAGTAATCCAGTAGTGAACGGAAAACTGATGATGCAGAAGACAGAGAGAGAAAATACTAGCGCTATATCTCTGAGTAGATGAAGGGATAGGATCGCAGGTGCTAGCCGAGGGGCTGATTTAGATAAGGGCATGAAAAGTTCACCCATTGCAATAGGAGGAAAGACGAGTTTATGGGTACAGATGCAGGCAGGACTATATTTCCAAGGTATTATTTCTTAGTTTCTCTTCCAGAAATGGTATTGGATTCAGAGACTTCTCACCCGCTCACCGAGGGTGGGTGTCCTTGGGCTCCCTTTAAGGACCCTTTGTGACTGACTTTAATTTTATTTTCTTGAATACTTTGGTCATTTCTTTCAATTTATGTGCTCTTTTCTAATACTAATGTTTGACTGAGTATCAACTATACTGACCCAAACGAAGACACTCTTGCGATTTTGGAAGGGTGGTTATTAATTCCCTGTAACAAAGAATAAATGCTCTGATGTGGGAAACCCACTTGAGGACACTGTAGAATTTGGTCTCCTTTCCTGCCTCTCATTGCTGAGAGACACTGCCGATCTGTGCGTGGCCACATGGTGCGTGGAAGACAGCACCCCGTTGCAGTGCCTGTCCTTTTCTGTGGGGCTTTATTTTGATATTTTCACACCGCTCAGGGAGAATTCCACCGAAAGGTCAAGTGCCATGAAAAGGACAAGGAAAGAGCATCTTTGAACAGTGGCATTGTTAAATGCCAAAAGCCTGCCTCTCCAGTGGATAATTTTGAGATATTCCGAAACACTTTTCAAAGGCTTTGCTAAGTACTCAATGTGGAAAAGGACAGATTCTATATTAAACTCACACTAGGATCAGAAGTGGTCTTGCATAAAATTGTGAACAGGATGATGTTTGTCACCTTCTTTTTATTGCCTTTTCCTCCATCAGTGGATACTCCTTCCTTTTCCCTCCTGAAACCTCCTCAAGTCCCTTGGGGTCTTCCCCCTCACCTCTTCCTGTTTGCCTTATTTGATTGAGTGCCAGGAAAGGATATACATCAGTAACATAGATGTTGTTCCTCGCTGTAGATGTTGCTGCTTCTTCAGGCTCTTCAAACAGAGCTGCTGAGCCTTCCTTACCCCACAGTCTTCTTCCTATTTCTCTGCTTGAGCATGGCCAGCCTCCAGGCCCCACTTCATGTGCCAGTCAGGGACATGGCACGGACTTACCAGCCTTAGCTTTGTCTTGCTTGCCCGGTTCTTTATCTTTTGGCCAAACCGATCTGCTCTCATATCCTCAAAGCTACCGAGTTTTCTCTCGTGCCCCAAGCTTTTGCTTGTTCAGTGTGCTCTCCCTGGACACTCACTCTGGCTTCCTTCCTCTGCCCTGTTACTCATTCTGCAGATGGAGGTGAAGGGATCCCACTACGGAAAGCCTTCCCAGATTCTCCTCATTCAGGTTAGGTGATTCTTGTAAGTGATTTTTAATACTAATCCCATTATATTGTAATTGCTTTGTGTACTTTCTTTTCCTCCACCCCATCTGAACTTTCGATTGGGGTGACTTTGCCCACAGTGATTTCCCATATTCTGGGAAGAGGCCCAAATACAGATGTGGTGATAGGTGATGGTAGTATCAGCGCTAATGCTATACTGCTTACCCCTTAGCCAGTGCTTATGACATAATGTCAAATAAAAAAACATTGAATGAATGAGTAAGTGACAGGATGAATTTAGATCAATGTACGACTTCTCCTAAGGATAATTGCATCTTAGTCTCTAATTTTTTCGGCACAAATGGGCGAGAAATTCCATTTCATAGCAGTTAAACAATGAATTCAAATCAATAACTTTTAATGAATGCTTTCTGTATTGGAGGTACTGGGCTAAAAACTCAGGGGGCATATAAGGATGAATAATACACAGTCCCAGTCCTTAAGAAATTTAAAATCTATCACGCTTATAATTACTAACGTGTTTTTCCTTACTAAACACACCATACATCTTCAAGGGGTTGGAAAGATTACAATATTTGTTTTAAATATGATTTAGTCTTGTGGGTGAAGGCTGCTAAGTCAAGAGAAAGCACCTTTAGCCTTTTAACACCCCCTATGCACCAGAGATAGCATTTTTTCATTTAACACCTAACAACGGATAGAGTCAGTGTTATTTCTGGTTGTGAAATGATAGTATCTTTTTTTTTTTTTTTACTTTATTTTTACTGTTGACACTATTATAGATGTCCCCCATTCCCCGCACCCTGCTCACCTCTACCCAGCCGCCTGCCTCCCCTTCCCTCTGGCCACCACCACACTGTTGTCTGCGTCTGTGGGTCATACATGTATGTTATATGTAGAAACATACATATATGTTTCTATTTTGTTCATCATTTTATTTTGTTCATTAGATTCCACATATAAGTGAGATTATATGGTATTCGTCTTTCTCTGACGGGCTTATTTCACATAGCATAATAATCTCCAGGTCCATTCATACTGTCTCAAAAGGCAAGATTTCTTTCTTTTCTTTTTTTTTACAGCCACGTAGTGTTTCATGGTGTAAATGTATCACAGCCTTTTTATCCACTCAACTACTGATGGGCACTTGGGCTGTTTCCAGATCATGGTTATTGTAAATAACAGTGCTATGAACATAAGGGTGCATATATTGTCTCAAATTGGTGTTTCAGGGTTCTTCGGATACATTCTCAGGGGTGGGATTTCTGGGTCAAAAGGCAGTTTCATTTTCAATTTTTTGAGGAAATTCCATTCTGTTTCCACAGTGGCTGCACCAGTCTGCATTCCCACCAACAGTTTGCATGAGGGTTCCCTTTTCTCTATATCCTTGCCAGCATTTGTTTGTTGATTTATTGATGGTAGCCATTTTGGCAGGTGTGAAGTGATAGCTCGTTGTGTTTTTAATTTGTGTCTCTCTAATGATTAGTGATATTGAGTATTTTTTCATGTCTATTGGCCTTCTGTATGTCCTCTTTGGAGAAATGTCTATTCAGGTCCTTTGCCCAATTTTTAATTGGATTGTTTGTCTTATGTGTAAATCACAAAACCATAAAAGTCCTAGAAGAAAACATAGGCAGTAAAATCTCAGACATCTCTTGCAGCAATATTTTTGCCAATATGTCTCCTAAAGCAAAGGAATAATAAACTAAATAATAATCATAATAAAAATAAACACGTGGGACTACATCAAACTAAAAGCTTCTGCATGACAAAAGAAACCATCAGCAAAATGAAAAGGGAACCCACTGTACAGAAGAACATATTCGCCAATGATACATCTTATAAGGGGTCAATTTCCAATACATGTAAAGAACTTATATGACTCAACACCAGGAGGAGAGTATCTGTCTTTTGTTAAAAGCACTTTGGATCCATTCTGTAGCTGAAGAAGGTGCTTCACTTCCTTAACCTGTTCACATAAGGATAAAATGTAACCCCAAATGAAAATGGGGAGTTATTGTTTAATGGGTACAGAATTTCAGTTTTGCAAGATGAAAAGAGGATGTAGAAGGATAGCGGCAATGGTCGCAGAACAATGTACATGTTCTTAATGGCACTGAACTGTACTTAAAAATGGCAAAGATGGCAAATTTCATGTTTTGTGTATTTTACCACAATTAAAAAAAAATTAGGTCTACTCTGAAGAAGAGAGTCTCTTTTAACATCTTTTAACAGCTTTGTTGAAGACTAGTTTATATATCATAAAATTCACCTGTTTTATGCATACAATTCAATGGTTTTTATTATCTTCATATACTTGTACAACCATCACCACAGTCAATTTTTGAACATTTCCATCTCCCCCAAAAGATCCTTCAAGTCCATCTTCAGTCACTCCTTGTTCTTATCCCAGTTCCAGGCAACCACTAATCTAATTCCTTTCTCTCTATATTTACCTTTTCTAGACATTTCATAAACAAAATTACACAATGTAGGCCCTTTGTCTCTGGCTTCTTTCACTTAGTGTAATGTCTGTGAGGTTCATCCACATTGTTCATCCATGTTCATTGAGGTTCATGCATGTATCAGGACTTTATTCTGTTTTATTGTCAAACAGAATTCCATTCCCTTGTACGGCTATGCCACATTTTATTTACTCGTTATCAGTTGATGGACATTTGGGTTTTCCTTACTTTTTCATTATTATCAACAGCGCTGCTATGAACATCCATGTATGAGTATTTGTGTGTATATATGTTTTCATTTCGCAAGGGTGTTTGAGTTGGATTGCTGGGTCATATGGTATTTTTATATTTAAATTTTCAAAAAAACTGCAAAACCTCTTTTCCAAAGGAGCTGCACCATTTTATACTTCACATCCTTGCCAACACTGGTCTGTGCCTATCTTTGTTTTCTATTTGTTCCCTCTGTTCTGTATCTTTTTTCTTTTTCCTGACTTCCTGTTGGTTACTTGTACATTTTTTTAGAATTCCATTGTGATTTATCTATAGTATTTTTGAGTGTATTTCTTTTTGTAGCTCTAGGTATTACTTTATACATACATAACTTGTCACAGTCAGCATTTTTACCAGTTCCAGTGAATTGAAGAAACCTTTCTGTTCTTTAACCTCCCCCACTGATAACAGAATTTGAGAACCACATAAGGCAATGTTACAAGTTTTGCTTCAACTGTCAGACACACTAGAAAACCCAAGAGAAGGAAAGTCTAATATACTTAACCATATTCTTATTTTTCATTCTTCTTAATTTTTTCCTGATATGCCTTCTTTTATCATTTCCTTTCTATTTCAAAAATTCCTAAGCTATTCTTTCAGAGAGGTTTTGCTAGTGATAAATAATCTTAATTTTGTTTCATCTGAGAATGTTTTGATCTCCTCCCTGCTCCCTGCTTTTTTTTTCTGAAGGATATTTTCACTGAGTATGGGATTCCAAGTTGACAGATTTTTTCTTTCAGGTCATTTCCTTCTGGCCTCCATGGTTCCTGATGAGAAATTCACTTATGTTTGAATTGTCTATTTTTCTCTCTGTTTTTCAGGTTGGGTTATTTCTATTGTTTAGTCTTCACATTCATTGATTCTTTCCATTGTCATCTCCATTTTGTTGTTGAGCTCTGTATGTTTCCTAGAGGTACCATAACATATTACCATAAACTGGGTAGCTTAAAATAACAGAAATTTATTGCCTTGAGTTTGAAGTTTGGCTAGAAACCCGTAGGGGAGAATTTCCTTCTCACCACTTCTAGCTTCTGGTGTTGACAATCTTTAGTGTTCCTTGGTTTATAGATGCACCACTCCAATTACTGCCTCTGTTGTCACATAGCTGGCTGTCTGCTGTCTTCGTCCTTTTCTTATAAAGACACCGGTCACATTGGCTTAGGGGCCTACCCTATTCCAGTATGACCTCACCTTAACTACGCCTGCAAGACCCTATTTCCAAATAAGGTCATATTTGGAGGTACTGGGAATTAGGACTTCAATGTACCTTTTTCGGGGGACGTAGTTCAATCCATAATAAGCCCATTCATTGAATTTTTAATTTTGTTACTACATTTTTGCAGTATATAATTTCCATTAGGTTCTTCTTTATATCTTCTATTTCTTTGCTGAGACTTTCTATTATTTCATTTGTTTAAAGTGCTTGTTAAATTGTTTGCTTAATTGCTCATCAAAGCAGTTGGATGAGGCTGCTTTAAAGCCCTTGTCAGATACTTTCAACGTCGTAGTCATCTTTGTGTTGGTGTCTATTGATTTTTTTTCCTCCTTCAAGTAGAGGTTTTCCTGGTTCTTGGTATGACAAATGATTTTCAATTACATCATGGACACTTTGGTTAATATGGTACTTTGTATCGTTTTTAAATCTTCTGTTTTAGGGGGTGTTCTCTGACACCAGGCCAGTGGGGATAGTGAGAGTGCCATGCTGCTATTGCCAGGTGGAGGCGAAGGGCCAGGTGTCTGGCTCAGTGTCTCTTGACATCCTAAGGGAGGGGGGAGCTTCTCATTACTGTTGGTTAGGGTGGCAGTTCAGGCCCCTCATGCCCCACCAGGCCTCCACTGACATCACCCTGGCTAAGACAGAGCGGGGTAGCTTGTTACTCCTTCTCACGTGACCTCCACTGCCACCGCAAGGGGATGGTCTCACGATTATAAACAGGAATGAAAGTCAGCCTCTCCCACCACCCCAGCAGGCGGGCTGGATGCCTCAGTATAGCTGGGTGGGGTGCTAGTCCAGGTGTCGCCTCTCCCGTGACATTGTGGGGGTGGCTGCCCCTCATAGCAGCTGGGCAAGACTGGAAATCTAAACTCCCTGCCCTGCCTCTGCAGGCAGGGTGGGGTGAGGCCCGTTCTTTCTGGGGTGTTTGATGGGAGGAGAACACTTATTGTCTAAAAGTTTTCTGTCTTTCTGCCCCGTTGTGGGCCCTTTAGCTAGAGAAAAAGCCGTTTGTTTTTTTTTTTGTCTGTGATCATTGATGTTTCTGAGTTGCCAACTTCACCAGCACGCCGTCCAGTATACATGAGGCAAAAAGAAAACCGGAGGATTCCTGCTGCATCATTCTTGGTTGTAAGGTTCCTACCTGCTCTATGCTCTTCTTTCCACCTTTCAGAGTCTTGTTATGATAGTTTTACATGCACCGTCTAGAGTTTTTAGCTGTAATTATTCAGCTAAGATATAGGAAGGAGTGTCTACTCCATGTTGTCCCTGCCTCTCCTGATATTTGAAGCACCTAAGATAACCTAAGATATTGAATTTTCAAGATGCTTCCATTTACCTTTTATAAGATGAGACAATTAGGAAAAAAAGTAAAGTACAATTATTGTGAGAACAAAGCTTGTTGGTTTTCTCTAGGTGTATACCTCTATCTTCTCTAAGTAAAAATTTAGATTGAAAAATTAACTGGAGACAATAGACATTATCCTTGCTAATATTTCATGCTCGTGTATGATTATATATATTGTGATTAAAGAATTGAAAATGGAATAATTTGTTAGCTAGGAAATGACTGAATCCTTATCAAGACCCTGATGAGAAGAATATTGAAAAAGTAGCCATGGAGAAAATTATGCTGGAAGTCACCCTTCATACTTTCCATGACTTAATTGTAATCACTAATTTTCATATGTACACAATGTATACATCTCTTTAACATTAAAACAGTTTTAAATAGGCAGTAATGTGATCATTAACAGTGTTCCACTGTGTGGTAAGGTTGCCAGGTAGCCGTAGTGTTGTGTCACATGGTCATTTTAATGGAAATCCTGTTGGGGTTGGAGTGGGGAGGGATTCATCCTGGTGAAATTGTATCTGATGTTCAAATAATGTAAGCTGATTTTGCAGTTGTATTAGAAAATGGAAAATGTTACAAAAGTGCAGAGTATAAATAAATCAGAACTACCAACATTGTAACTATTTCAAAGTTACAAGGTGAGGCAGAAATTATCTGAATTTTCATTTTCTGGAAGATGTGAAGAATGAAGCAAAGGCAGAGAAACACAATACTGCTGGGTTTAGTGCATTTGTTGCAAAATGTTCAGAAACTAATTATGAATATTTGCTGCCTTAAGCCATATGCTCATAGATTAACTTGTATTTTTCATTACTGATAAATTTATAGAGTCTATATAGTTCCTGAAATGCCCTGTATTTGATTGTAAAATTTAATATGTAAAAGATAATGGGTTGCCTTTAAAATACATTTTAAAAAAATTCTTATTCAGAGAAAGGACTCCATGCATGTGGCCTTTTCTCACAATAAGCAAAGTGAAATTGTTTCTTTACTTTTGTAATAGTATCACTGAAACCTCCAGGCAAAAGTAATGAGAACATACAGAATGCAAAGAAATTAATCCGATTATTAAAATTTGCTTAAATGTTACAACACTGGTATTGCTTATAAATGATATATTAAATATACATTGTAGTATCTAAACAAAGCAGGAGAAAATGAAAATCTGATGCTCTGAACTATGATGGGCATTGGGGGAAGAGCTTTATGCTTTGCCACAGGTATAATTTCAAAGCACTGAGTATTCAAAGAAGGGCCAAAGCTCAGCATTCCTTTTTTATTTTCTATTTACTAACATAGAAAAAAAATAGTCACTGTCAAATTGCTTCACCGAGGCTTTGGGATCTTGAAATTTCAATTTTAGCATCAAAAATATTTTATGTATGCAACATGCTTTTCCTCTGAGTTTGAAATATTGACCAAAAAAAATGTGCCCATTACGTGACTACAACTGTCTGCTGGTTTGATGGTAATCTGGTGTCAATGCTATCAAATAATAGTCTATAAAGATTCCTTTACATACTTATCATATGCGCTTGTGATTGATGAAGGTAGTCAAGAAACTTTAAAACGCTGAGATTACAATGAGGGAAAAACCATGCTTTCACTGGTCACAGTTCAGTCAGAGAATGGGCCTTGAATTAGTTATCTCATGCTATGTAACAAGTCACCCTCAAATTTAACTGCTTAAAATGATACATATTTATTATCTCACACAATTTCTGAGAATAGAGAATCTGGGAGATGCCCAGAGGGTGATTCTAGCTCAAGGTATCTCAAAGAGAGGCTGTCAGGTTGTCAGCCAGGACTGTAATGATCTGACAGCCCAACTGGGGAAGGATCAATTTCCAAGGTAATTCATGTGATCATCCATGCAGGCTTCTGATCCTTGCTGGCCATTGGCTGTAATCTCAGTTCCTTGCCATATGGGCCTCTCCATAGGCTACTTTGGTGTCCTTGTAACATGACAGCTTCTTTTCCTTAAAGGGTGTATCTGAAAGAATCTCAACAAAAGAAGCCATTTATAATCCAGTCTTGGAAGTGACACACCATAACTTCTGCTTTATTCTATATGTGGGAGGGCACCATACAAGGTTGTAAATACCCGGAGGTGAGGATTATTGGGGGCTGTCCTGGAAGCTAGCTACCACAGGTCCAGAGCAGGTTTGCAACTTGGTTTCACTTAGAACACGGGTTGAAGTATACATTTTCTAAAAGACATTGTGGATTCTTGGGAAGAAATTATATCTAAGTCTTTTAGTGACCTGAAGCTGCTTTGCCAAAGTTACATAAATCTCTATGTAACCTGAGTCTACTAAGTAGACTCAGTAACAGTTTAAGTCTCAGTCACACTTTTTATGGGTACCAAGGTCCAAATTTATTTCAAAAGTATGTATAGTCTACAGTATAGCCCTAGAAGGGTAAAATATATAATGAAGTAATATAAAAATAGTACGCTATCACAAAAGTTAGCTGATTACCAATCTTGTGTAGTTAGGAATAAAGTTTTAAAACTTGGGTATGAAAAGATGGAAAACAAGAGACCCTTCAGCTTTCTTATTTCCCAGCTTGGATAACTTAATTGGATTTTATAATATCAGTAGGAATCAATGCTTGCTCTTAGCTGTTCTATTTTGAGTGAAAGATAAGTCACTTTGAATACCTCTGGTAGTAAATTACCAGGTACAGATATAATCATTAAAAATTACTATATAAAATTCCTGTTTTTTTTGTAAAAGAAATTCTGGATAGTTTTCAATTTAGGAGTCTTCTATGAGGCTTCATATAAATCAGCTGCTTGAAACTCACAAACAATATGGTACCTGCCCTAGACAATGCAAAAAGTGGTAGGGCATAAATAGCTCTACTGAATTTACATGCACAAATAAATAAATAAACAGCCAATTTTATCTAATAGGATTTTTAATCATTAAGCCATCTAGTTAGGCTAGAGAGGCTGTTCAACGGGCAGAGTAGTGGCAACAGATGACTTCTTCACTTTTCTAACCCTGCAGGTTATTTGTTCTTACATCTAGCCTCTGCCCTAGCTAGGCAAGGTATGCCCCTAGATGTTCTAGCCTTCAGGGGACGGAGGGAATTATTGTTGATAAAGAGATAATGATTTCTGTCTGAAGAGGAATGGACCCTGGGTGGTATTGGGGTGCTGGCTTTATTTTAGCAGTGGTTCTCCACCTTGGCTGCATGATAGAATCAGATTCTCTCAGGTGGACTGAGGTGCCAAACCTTTATTAAGTTCTGCAGGTGATTTCAATGTGCAGCCAAAGCTGAGAATCTTTGCCTTGGGACAGTGTGTCTCCTTTTAGCGCCCATTAGAATCACCTGCAAAGTAAGCTAAACCTACAGAAGGGCCCTGGCCAGTGTGGCTCGGTTGGAGCATTGTCTGCAGCCAAAAGGTTGTAGGTTTGACTCCCCATCAGGGCACATACCTGGGTTGTAGGTTGGATTCCCTGTCTGGATCGAGGTATGGATGCAAACCCTGGTCCAGACGCCTATTGTCCCTGTCTGGGTGACTCTTGAGATCCCCTATTTTGGCTATGGAAGTCAACCAATTGATGCATCTCTCTTGCATTGATGTTTCTCCTCCCCGCCCCCCCAAAAAAGCAATGAAAAATAAAATGTCCTGGGGTGAGGGTTAAAAAAAGTTACAGAAGGCTGGGCCCCATCCTGAGAGTTTGATTCAGTGGACCTGGGCTGGTACCCATTAATTTGCATTTTAACAGGTTCGCAGATGATGCTGATGGTCCCACACTTTGAGAACCAATTTAGAAGAGACTGGCTCTTCTTATATTTTTTTAGAGTTCAGCTGCAAGTGGAGCGGAGAGGGAGGAATGAAAACTGGTGGGCAAGAACAGGTACCACTAGCCTCCTCTCTTTCCTGACCCAACCCCCTTCAAAGCTGCAGGTGTACCGGGATCTACCAGCGCATTGCTCCTCCTCTATTTTTTTAAGTCTTTATTTCACAGATTGAGAAAATAAAGGTTCTTCTAGGGGTCAGGTGAACGGTCCAAAGCTGATTAGATCAGATTTAACCATCCCGTTTCAGCTGGCTCTTAGCTCACGCAGGCCACCGTAGTTCCAGTACACCAGGTGCAATTCAATACCCTTTCCTTTCTCCCCTGCCTCGCTCTCAGCGTGCCTTCTGTAGCAGCGCGGGCAACGTGCACACACATTCAAAGCGCGCAGGGAGCGACCCTCCGTGGCGCACCGCGTGCTGCGCAGGCGCGAGGAGCGAGGCGTTGCAGCGGGAGTCATGGCCTGTGTCAACTCGGTGGTAAGGAGGACCAGCCTGGCCTTTCGGCATGGGCTCTGTGTAGAGGGAGCGCAGGTCTGCGTTCATGGCAGCCGAACTCTGCATACCCTTTCCTCTCCTGGCGTTCAGGCTCTCAGACGCCCTCTCCCTTAGGGACCCTGGCTGTTCTTTTTATGGGAGGAAGCTGATGAGGGCCAGTAGCCCAGCCAGAAGTTGGGCTTGGCTCCCCCCGGAAGAACAAGCATCCCTCCTCCTTTCCTCACTTCTCACCCAAACTGAGCTTGTCTAGAACAAGACGTTTAGAAGGTGTTTAGATGTGGAACTCACCTTAACTCTCCCAGTTTCCTGCATTTAGAAAATTCCCGAGTTCAATTTTACTCTAGTTGTAATTCGTAAGTACAGTTGTTGATTCTAAGGTATGTGTACACGAAATAACAGGTAATATGGTATTTCATGTTACCCTACCACATATTTTTAAAGTTCTCCCCCACCCTCATTTCCCCAACCTTTAACATGTTATACAAAACTGTACAATTGGAATTTAAACACAAACATGTCTCCTTAAGGGGTTCCTAAGTCTCACGATGGGAATTGACAGGTGAAATGGCACTTATGAGACCTTCTGTCAATCTTAAAAACCTGAATTAAAGAAAAAAAAATAAGGATGCACTTTGTTTTTTCAGTTCATTTCAACAGATTTCACATTGGTGAAAGGCCATATACTTACCCAGATCTGTTATTTTATAGGTTCCATGTGTACATATGCAGCAAGAAAGGGTCTATTTTTAGAGACATGTTTTTTATTTTTATTTTTTAAGATTTTATTTATTTACTTTCAGAGAGAGGGGAAGGGAGGGAGAAAGAGAGGGAGAGAAATATCAATGCGTGAGAGAAACATCAATCAGTTGCCTTTCACATGACCCCTCCTGGGGACCTGGCGAGGCAGCAATCCAGGCATGTGCCCTGACTGGGAATCGAACCCTCTGTCTCTTCATTTGTAGGCTGGAGCTCAGTCCACTGAGCCACACCAGCCAGGGCAAGACATATTATTTTAATGTGTATCTGTCTCCTGATGTTAATGATATAAAATACTTATGCCTTAGTATAAGCTTACCATGTATACCATTTTTTTTTCTAATGGTGAACTCCAAGGAGAGGAAGTGTGTGTGGTTTTAAATAGAGAAGAGATTAAGATAGACTTCCTGGACTATACATAGTTTTATTAAAGATAACAGATAGAGAAAGACTATAAAGCCTAACTGTATTCCTAGAATAGAAAGTTTGTTTAATGCCTACTTTGCTTTTGAAAAATTGTGTACTAATGGATTATTGTTGGTGGCTGCTGTTACATTCTGAGGACAGATCTTAAAGATGTTTTTAGTCCTAGGAGTTTTTTCCTTCCGCTTTAAATGTGGTCACACTGAAGCATTAGTTTAGTATGACTTTATCAGGGTGAACTGTTTTAGGAGAAGCAACTAATCTAGGGCACTTAATCTTAATTAATGGATATACTTGTGAATAACATTTTTTAAATGTAACTGATTGACCTAGTCATAGGATCTTAGAAGGATTAGTTTAAAACCTGGCTCCTCTTGTTGTGAGCAGGAGTATTTAGAGTATTTACTGAGTAGTATGAATAAACAATGCTAGAGTGAGCCAACTTTCATTTTGGCTTGATTGAACAATTTGAAATAACAGCACCTCAACTAAATTCCCATTTTTCCATTCCTTATTAGTGGAACTTCTACTAGGTCAGTACTGTTACTACACTTAGCATTGCCATTTTACATTGGGGTGAGAGAGGAGCACAATTTACATAAATTTTTAGGACTGAGTTTATCTCACAGGGCTATTTTTTTCTATTGATAATGACCAATGTTTAATATGGGTAGCAATCTGCTTAATATTACTGCCATGGCATGTTTTTGTTAGGAAGCATGTTAGGATGTTGCTTAGTCTCTGCAATATGCAGATTGTGAAAAGGGTAAGGTTCATGCATTTCTTAGTTTTTGTTAGTCAATCCATTTTGGTGCAGTTGTACTTTTACTTGACAATGTTTCAGAATATTTTTTTGAACTATGTGTATTTTGGAAGTGGGCCAGGCTTTGGTTACTCTATTGTAAGTGCTTGCCCCAATTCCGTGGCTTGGAATTTACTTACATTTGTGGAAATAATACAGTGAATTCTTAAAGTTCCTTTGGCCTCTTTGAGAGAAAGATAAATTAAAAACAGGTTCATTTCCACCTGCCTTGAATTAACTTCCCTTTTTAAAGGAGTGGGGAGATTAAATATTGACACAAAAGCCAAGTAACCTAACAGTACCCATACATCTTGATAAGATTATTATCTCACATTTCATTGTAGTCTTGTAATTCAGCCTTGTAGGTAGGCTGAGGCTATAGGTCTGAAGGTAACATAATTTATGGAAAAATCAGACTATACATACCAGAAGTAGGATGCATTTAATTAAAATTTGTATGGTGGGTTTTCTTGAAACTATAAGATTAGAAAGTATATATTGTATGTCTTTTTCAGACTGAATAGATTCAAACTTGAGAATTTGAAACTTTAACAATTGCTTTTATGTAGCCTAAACTCTACAGCTCTGTTATTGAAGATGTGATTGAAGGAGTGCGGGATCTGTTTGCTGAAGAAGGTATAGAGGAACAAGTCTTAAAAGACTTGAAGCAGGTTTGTCAAGACAAGTTTTATGTCTTGTTGTCTTTCAGTTTATAAAACTGAAAAATTATAGTTCTAACCCTTTAACTATAGTTTAACACTTACATTCATTGTGCTATCAGCTAACAGTTTAATTTTTAAGAAAATAGAAAAATAGAAATAAATATTATAATGTTTTATTTTATTTTTTAAAAAGCAAACTTTTTTTTTTCCAGCTCTGGGAAACAAAGGTTTTGCAGTCTAAAGCAACAGAAGACTTCTTCAGAAACAGCATCCATTCACCTCTGTTCACCCTTCAGTTGCCACACAGCTTGCACCAAACGTTGCAATCATCAACAGGTTGGATACAGTTAGTAAATTAGTACCATGTGGATCTTCACTAGCTCATTTGATGGTGGTTTTGAATTAGACAGGGTAATGTTCTTAGGGTGAGAGTGTTTGGACCTCAAAATCATTACTATTAAGTGAACACAGTTATGTAACTGTTGACAAATAATTGGGTTATTCAGCTAGTTTTTTAAAAATAATTAAAGTCTGCAAAGGTGACAAAGCCTTATTTTAGAGGAACAAGTTACATAGTTTTTGGGCTACTGGGATTACGCATTGGTTATTTCAGAGAGTTTGGTTATGTCCAGTCAAGGAGTAATCCAGCCACCTTTTGCTGAAGAAGCAGAGGGAAAGTTGAGTGCTTGCATACTTGTGCATTCTCTCTCTCTTTCTCTCTTTCAGTTTCTATATATTTTATACATCTGTTATTGTATTGGAAGCAAAATGGAGCATTAACAAGAATATGGAGATTATTCAGGCTACTTCACTGTTTTGGATATATGCAACGATGGCTAGAGATTGACCATATGTCTTTAATCTTTATTCTTGGACTTGCTGAATCTAGACCTTTGCTTTTAAGAGAAATACGAGGGGAGACCCCCCCCGCCAAATGGAATTATTTTTTGGAGGGTGGGCCCCTTGTGGTACAGGCTTCCCCTGCCAGGTGAGTATCCTAGGAACCGATCTGTATTAGCGTGCCAGCTGGCACTGTTGTGAGAGGCTGGTTTGGCCTCAGTGAATTTTTTTTTTTTTTTTAAAGACTCAGAGGGTTAGCCTATTTTGTGATAGGTGATTTAGGAGTGTACCTGCCCATAATGCACTGAGTGTTCAGCAGTTTTTGATCAAAAACGGCATGATCTCTGTACCTCACCCTCCCTATTCACCTGATCTCACCCAGAGTGACTTTTTTATTTCCCTGATGAAAAAAGTCCTCGAAGGGAAACATTTTGCTGATGTGGAAGAGGTGAAATGAAAAATAGCAGTAGCACTCAAAGGCATCAAAATCCACCAGTTCAAACACTGTTTTGAGCAGTGGAAAAAAACATCTTGATAGTTGTGTTGCATCAAATGAAGAGTATTTTGAAGGTAACTGAAGTTTATACATGTAAAAATAAATACACGATTTTTTATAAATTCTTGTTTTGGGGGCTTCCCTTCGTATTTGTCTACATCATGTATATCAATTTAAAGTGAAAAAGAGTAACTAACGAATGATAAAACTGGACTGTTATCTTTCTGGCCTTTATTCCTTCTTTTCTCCTCTGATTCTTATAATCTTTATGCTACCCTAATCTGTGTGTTTGTGTGTGTGTGTGTGTGTGTGTGTGTGTGTGTGTTACTAGCCATCATTGTATAAATCCAAGAGTGAGGTAGTCTGAATAATCTTCATACTCTTGATGACTCTCCATTTTGTGTGTGTCTGCATGTGCATGTCTGTGTGTAGACATACATGTGTGTATATACACATATCCACATTCATACATATATACACGTATGCATGTATATAATACATATGTGTATACACACACACACATAGCTATATCTACACACAGACACATACACAGTCACACACAAATAGGTTTTATTGAGCTCAGCTGAAATTCAGAAGATTAACGTTTGCAAGAAGTGAGGGTAGATTTTGGATTAGATTGTCAGAAATAACTAGGTTGTCCATTGCATATTTGGGAACATTCACATGAAAATCACATGGACCAAGGTGAAGAGAAAAATAGGAGGCTAGTACGTCATTTATTACAAAATGAGAGAATTTAAGTGGGGCAGCAATTATAACATAAAAATGAAATAAATTAACAATGAGTATTGAATTACAAAGCACAGTTTTTGTCTAATGCTATGCTTGTAAAGTATAACTCTGCTCTATAAGAATTAACCATGGCAGTTTTAATTACTATGTTGATACGTCGAAACATTTTCCATCAGTTTTTGGATTTTTGGCTGATTTCATTTTTCATTTTTCTATTAGGATATCCCTTTTATTTCTCTGTTTAAATAACATTCTTTTGAATTTTTTCTTTATTAAAGAACTTGAAAGGTTTTTACTTAGGAATGGCTTGGAGGGTGGCAAGTGTGAGAGGGTAAAATATTTGACTGTGTTTTATAAAAAGCAGACTTAACACTTTTCAGGTTGTCATTCAAAATTGCAGTACTTGATTTTGCCGCAAGATGGTAATATTCCCAGTGATTTAAACCACAAAATACTCTTGCAACTAATATATCTAGTTGGCCTTCACTCAGCACTTTTATTATTCTGTCTTAGAAGTTAGAATAATAGATACAATTACATTTAAATAAGACAGTTTTCTCATTCTCTTCTACATCATTTATAATGAAGTGGTTTAAGAGAAAGTATATATATGCTTTAAAAATGCATTTTAGGCCTTATTCTTATTCCTCTTCATTTCTAGGTACCCTAAAATAAGATTCCTAAAGCAAATAGCATCATAAAATTGATGTACTTCATTGGATACTTTTAAAAGCTTGATTAAAATAACCTAAACTAACTTCTGCAACATTTTTATCTCTTAATAACAAATTCAGATTCACTCTACAATGGAATAAGTCTTTGTCTGTCTCACAGACTTAAAACTTGTTTGCCCTATTATAGTTTTAGGCTGTATTTATTTATTTAATAACTTCTTGTATCTTGGTTGTCAACTTTTTTTGGTCTCAGGACCCCTTTAGACTCTTAAAAATTGAGGACCTCAAAATGCTTTATTTTATGTGGGTTTTAAGTCTCTACTTATTATATTAGAAATTAAAAAATGGTGTAATTTAAAAAAATGACTATATGGTAACATAATGGCATATATTTGTTAAAAAGAAGTTAAAATATATCTTAAAACTATTCTCTGGAACAAATTTTCTGAGATAAGCGGCATTGCATTCTTTTTCTGCAAATTTTTTTCATGTCTGGCTTAGTAAAAGACAACTGGATTCTCATCTATTTTTAGATTCAATCTGTTGTGCTATGTGGTTTTGACTAAAGTATATGAAGAATATTTGGCCTCCCACAGATAGATAATTGTAAAAGTAGGAGTATTTTAATAGCATTTTCAGGTAATTTAATATTACACTAAAACTCAACAAGTGGTAGTTTCTGAGAGGTAGTGCAAGGTGAAATCTGAAACCACACAATGGACTTTTTGTAATGTTAAAGTTTAACTAGTGTTTCTTGCACTTTGAATGATTCTTTAACCCCTCTGTAATTTTGTAACATATGTTGGTTATTTGGAAATATTGGGTCACTGAGTTATGCAGTTTACATACTGTTCGTTAAATAAGGTTAAAAAAATCATATTTGTTAATATCACCACATATCTTATCAGAAAAACATTAGAAAGCCATCAAACCCACTGTGCTGGATATAAAGTTTCCAAATTTTTAATTTTTGCTTGAAAACTTGAATTTTATCATTGCCAAACAAATATTATCAGTTTGCTTTCCTTGGAGTGGTGGGTACACTTAGTTCTTCTAAAAAAATGTCTGCCAAATACTTAAGTCTGAATAACTATAGTTTCTGTCAGTTATTCTTTAAAGTAAAAATAGTATTTCTTGAAAAAAGAGGCTAGGTCAGCTCCCAACTTAAACAGTAGTGCCAACTCCTCATACTTCCTTGTACATGTACTACTTTGCTTTGTGTGTTCTTCCCATTTTATCACAGGATGTTAAAAGGAAGTACACTTGAGAGTTGAAATTTAGTAAAAATAATTCTTTGTGGTTACATTAAGGAACTTCTTAAGCGAAAGTCTTGTTGCTGCTGTTTCCTTCCCCCTCCCTCCCTTCTTTCCTTCCTCTTTACTGTGAATGAGTGGCAATGGAGAATAAATACAGCGACCACTATTAAGGTTTATACTGCCTTAATTTGAGCTAAGATGACTTCAGTTTCACTCATCATTGTTTTGTGCCATCAGTGCAAATATCAATAAAGATATTTAATGATAAATGAAAAAAGCCTACATTGTCTTGGTATTATAAGAAATAATTTTGACCTTGTGAACATCTTGAAAGGGTCTCAGGGACCCCCAGGGTTTGCACACTACACTTTGAGAACTCTATTTTTAGGGTGATTATATATATAATTTATAATCTACCCTAAAACTTAATTTTTTTTTAGAACAACTATGGGATTGAATTCTTTCTAAAGCCTATTTTGTGTGTGTGTGTGTGTGTGTGTGTGTGTGTGTGTGTGTGTGTGAGAAATTTAATGTTTTAGAGTATATACATGAAGACCAGAATTCTGGCACTTTGTTTATGTAAAAACATGTATTTAGTTAAAACTTAATTAAGTTAATGAAACCATCTTGAATATTTTAAACACTGTTTTTAAGGGGCCTGGCCAGGTAGCTCAGTTAGGTAGAGTGTCATTGATATACCAAGGTTGCGGGTTCGATCTCTGTCAGAGCACCTACAAGAAGTAACCCATGAATGTATAAATAAGTGAAACCTATTGATGTTTCTCTCTCTCTCTCCCCTCCTTCCTTTCTCTCTCTAAAATCAATAAATAAAAAAATAATAAAAAATATGTTTCAGGAATATATATATATTTGTTAACATATATAAATGGTGCATATAACTTGTGAATTTGGTATCAAACTTGAGTAGGAGTTGCATGAAACTTCACTATAAAATTCTGTTAGTTTATGCTTTTGTTTTGATGGCCATAAAGAAACTCTTAAAACTCTTACAGCTCTGTTTGATTTATATAACTATAGGGAATTATCCTTTAGGATTTATTGCATGGTCTTTAAAAGAGGAGCATTGTTGCTGTTTTTCCTCAACAAATTCATTTAATTGCTTCAGACAGTGTGTTAACACATTTTTGTTTTTTCTCAGGCTATGGCTTAAGCTTTACCAGCTTAAGCTTTGCTCACTTCAGCTAATTAAGACTAATACTATTGTGTTCCTACCACTGCAATTCTTTCTAATTTAGCCTTTCGAAAAGAATGCCTGTTAATAAGCAAAGGCATAGATGAACAGAGGATAAAAAATAATTTTGTGCTTCATTAACCATCAATCTATGTAGCCTGACTTCTCTTGTTTTAATGTGGGAAGAATGGTTTAAAAAACATTTGTTTTTCTGAGCTGTTGTATATGATGGAACCATTCTAGTGTCAGACACAGATCCTTGGCACAATATTCCTTGATTTCATATGTGAAAAAAACCATAATAAACATTATATTTAATACCTTTGTGCTGTATGAACATGCTAAACATTCTTGCTTTATTAAAGAAAGGCAAAATGATAGTCTAATAGTCATGTTCTGCTAGGTAAAATGAATTTTGAGGTAAGGTTTAAGGTTACATTGATAAACTGATACTTCTACTGGACTTACTATTTGCTTTTTTTAGACTGACTTTTTTTTTATGATAATGCTTACAATTATTTGACCAGCCTTTTAGATATATCATAAATGAAAGGATGGTTAGCACAGAAAATTGGTAGATACTAAAGGAAAGATACGAGATTGCAGCTTGAATACAGGTTGAGTTGGTGTTCTCTTAAGAATTTGTTCTTATATTTTTTCTAAGCAGTCGTACCTGTTGTATGCAAAGAGTTCAGGATGGAGATATATACCCAAGTACATGCTTATCGATTTTAGAGAGAGTGGAGAGGAGGGAGTAAACATTGATTTGAGAGAGAAACATCAATCGATTGCCTTCTGTTCACACCCAGACTAGGGACTGAACCTACAACCCAGGCAGGTGCCCTGACTGGGAATCAAACCCACAACCCTTTGGTTTGTGGGCTTATGCTGGGCCACACTGACCAGGATGTCAGGAGACATATTTATTGATTTCTAAAACTATGTAGTTGTGCTTACATTACTTGACTAAACTACTGTGAATAATTTTTCATAAAATGAATGAATTGAAATTTATTTTGAACATATAAAATTTAGAAGGATTTAAGTTGGGTTATATATTTTTGCTCAATAGTATAGTCTTTTGAAAATACGCACTTTAGCAAATACTACCTTTTCTCCCTGTGAAATGTAATGGAGATTTAGTGCTACATTGACTTACTAAAGATAATCTAGATATTTATTATGGACTTCTATAATACAGTATATATTTTTACAATGAAATATTTTCTTTTGGTATTTAAAGTAGGTTAGTTGTAAATTCTTTCAAGTTGTTGGGAGAAAAAAAATCTAGTTAAATACTTTTCCCTCTCTTGGGATCAGGCAGTTTAGAATTCACCATGGTCAAACATGTTAGTGATGGAAACCAGATTTAAAAATAAGCTATACTTACGAATTTTATTCAATTGGTAAATTCTAATGAATTGTATAATTATTTTGTTTTCTATGCAGCATCGTTAGTTATTCCTGCTGGAAGAACTCTTCCCAGTTTTACCACAGCAGAACTGGTATGTAGCTTATTTAAGATATATTTTAAAAGATATTCCCCACTTTTAGTGAATGGTAGCAGAAGGGTGGGCATAAATGTAATTTCTAATTCTCCAGTTGAATAGGAAAGATGTGGTAACAAAGAATAAACAGGAATGGCTTCTGTGATATTGATCTTGCAAAAACTCAGGAGTTCCAGAATTGACATTTTCTTACCAACTTAGTCTATCTTCCAGAGCAATTGTTAGCACCTGCCAAGACTGTACCTATGACTATAAAATCTTTGAAGCTACATTGTATAGAGTTTTAATGCACTGTATAATGTTATATATTTAGTAGATTCTAAGTAGGTAATTTTGATATAGTATTTTTTTCCATTTATATGTTCCCCAAAGTTAAGCCACAGCATAATTATTCCTTTTATGTAAGTAGAATATTTTGGTCATTTTTTACTTTTGTGTGGTAGAGGTTAAAGTACAGATTCCCCATACATAGGATTTGGGGGCAAAAAAAAATTAAAACTTATATGTAGAAAACAGTAGTTTTTGGTGAGGAAAATAGCACTTTTTCTCTTTTGCCTTTCTTCCATAGTACCGATGGTATATAATCCATTGTTTTTCATTCTCTTTCAGCCCATAAACTACCTTTCTAGAATAAAAGGTTTAGTGGGCTATTTCTTTCCATTTCAACCAATAACCATAGTCCTTCCAGGATTTTTGGGAAGAATGGTGCTGCTTTTGATAGGAGACCAATGGAGAAATATCTGTTTTTGAAATTCTTGGAAATAAGTTTTCTTCTGATTAAAGAAATAATATACTTCTAAAAAGTAAAAACATCTATAAAGTAAGAGGTGAAAAGACCATGCAGTATTATACCTCAAAGATAACTGTTGTAATTACTGTATACCCATCTAAATTTCCTGCATGAAAGTAGTATTAATTTTCAGAGTAAAAGTAAGATCATTCTCTGTATTGTTTCTGTTATTTATTTTTTCAAAATTAATAAAATTAGAAGGATTCTTTTCAATGCCAGTTAAATATTGATTAGCCTTAGTAGATCTATCACAGTTTAATTAACCAATCTTGATGGACATTTAAATTAGTTCTAGTTTTTTAAAATATAACATTCCATTGATTATACCTGTATATATGTCTTTGTGTATTTGTGTGGCGATCAGGATAAATTTCTAGCAGTAGTATTTCTGGGACAAAGATCATGCATAGTATATATTGAAATTTGATATAAATTGCAAAACTGTTCTCCAGGAGAATTGTATCATATACATATACAAGCAGTGTCAGAGAGAATTGATTTTTATCACATCCTTACCAACATTGAGTGTAACTCATCGATCTTCTAAATTTTTGTAGGTCTGATAGGCAAAAATGTTTGTCTTTTGATTTAGTGTTTAAACCTTTGGGTTTTAAATTTTTTTTTAATTATTTCAAAATAAAATTATACACTATTGTATTATCCACTTTAAAATACAGTGATCAACTTAAAATTTAAAATTAGTGATCAACTTAAAGACTATAGGACTCCTATAACCACTGTGTTTCTTATATTTGGCATCTTGAAAATCCATGGCCCAGGCAGGGCTAGGTAGTGGGCAAGTTGTATGAGTCACTGTTCATACTGTTAAGACCTAGTGGATTAATTGCTAATATCCATAGAATGGAATTACTTTTATCAAAATGAGATTATTTGAATCAAATATAAAAAGGCTGTTTAATTCAAAGAACTCTAATGTTATGTGTTGTCAAACTATTGTCCTTAATTAGATCTTTTGACCCTCTCTGGTATCAGGGGAAAAAAAGATACAAGTAAAGCCCTTTTCTAACTTTCTAATATAAATTTTTCATATGTAGAGCACCTCAAACTCCAGTGCAAACTTTGCTTTTCCTGGTTATCCTATTCATGTACCAGCAGGTGTGACATTACAGACTGCATCTGGTAAGAATATAGTCTAAAAATGTTGTTTTTAGCATTGTCATTGACTTCTGGGTGTTAGTTTTTATGATTTTTAATAAACTTCATACCAGAAGTTATCAGAACTTTTAATAAAACTTATTTTAAAAATAATGATAAATGGTGGTTATTATTGTTATGGAGGCAGTCTACCATGAAAAACAATGTACTAGGCTGGTCTTGTATTTTATTCTCAATTCTTTCCCAACACTGTATAAGATACTTTGTATATATGTTTACTCTAATTCAACTCAATTGTCTAAATTTTGATGAATACGAATTAACACGTCTGTGTCCCTGCTAGCTCTAATCAAGAAAAACTAAAGAGTAGATTGATCAACTTTGGTCTCCTTTCTTATTGGAGATTGTATGGCATAACAGAATATCCAAAATGTTTAGAGATTAACCAACTTTTGCTTTTCAGAGTACTTTTTTAAAAATATTTTTTCCACTTTATTATTTTTTGTTATTTTAATTTATAAATCAAAATGAGATTATTTGAATCAAATATAAATTCTATTACAGTTGTCTCTATTTTTTCCCCTTTACCCCCCTCCACCCATCCCACCCCAACCCCCCGCTCCCACAGTCAATTTCCACTCTGTTGTCCATGTCCATGGGTCATTCATACATGTTCTTTGTCCAGCCCCTTCCCCTTCTTTCGACCATTGTCCTCTTTCCCCATCCCCTCTGGTCAATTTTAGTCTGCTTCATGTTTCCGTGCCTGTGGTTTATTTTGTTCAATAGTTTATTTTGTTGAATAGAGTCCACTTATAGGTGAGATCATATGGTATTTGTCTTTCATCAACTGGTTTATTTCACTTAGCTTAATATTCTCCAGTTCCATCTATATTGTCACAAAAGGTAGGAGTTCCACCTCTTTCTTTCTTTTTCTTTCTTTCTTTCTTTCTTTCTTTCTTTCTTTCTTTCTTTCTTTCTTTTTTCTTTCTTTCTTTTCTTTCTTCTTTCATGCAGAATGATTTTATTTATTTTTTTAATGTCAGTTAATTATATAATATTAAAAAATTTAAAACCATTATAAAGTCTCAGCAATTAAACCAATATGACACCAGCACAGAAATAATCAAGTAGATCAGTGAAATATAATGAGCATTCTAGAGACAAATGTATATATCTGTCTAACAATATAATATGTGATTAAGTTGATATTTCAAATCAATGGATAAAATAAGGCTTATTCAACAAATAAGATGCATAGATCACTATTACTTGAAATAAAACAAATATAGAGCCCTATTTCACACCTTATACAAGAAATATTCAGGCGAGTGAAAAATCAATATGTAGAATCTAAGGAGTTTTAGGAGAAAATACAAACTAATATTTTTCTTACTCTGAAGTAACATATTCAAACCCAGAAGCTATAAAGCAAAATATTGACAGTATGACTATATTAAACATTTAAGACTATACAGTAATATACAAAAAAAGTTAAAAGGACAAGTAATAGAATAGGAAAGTATTTGCAACACATCTAAAAAAGGGTTAATGGTTTTTGTTTTTTTAGGGAAAGAAATTCTACAAACATTTAATTAAAAAATGGATAAAGAATACCAAAAAGTCATTTAAATCTTCTTAAAAATAATAGAAATAGGCAAGAAATATACAAAACAGGTTCATTTTCAACAAATAATAAAGGAGTAATTAAAATAACACATCATTGTCATAATCAGATTACTAAGTATTAAAAAATATTGGTCATATCAAGTATTGGCAACTGTGAAAGGAACTGGTGGTCATAGACTCTTTTCCTTCAACTTCTTAAAGCGGTCCCTATTTTGCAGTGCTGGTTTGGTGGAAGTATATTCTTTAAGCCTTCTTTTGTCTGGGAAACTCCTTATTTTGCCTTCCATTTTAATTGAGAGCCTTGCTGGGTAGAGCAGTCTTGGTTGCAGGCCTTTGCTTTTCATTACTTGGAATATTTCTTGCCCCTCCCTTCTGGCTTGCAGTGTTTCTGTTGCAAAGTCAGCTGTTAGCCATATCGGGGCTCCCTTTTATGTTACTACCTCTTTCTCCCTTGCTTCCTATAGGATTCTCTGTTTGTCTTTGATATTTGCCATTTTAATGATGATGTGTCTTGTAGTGGGCCTCTTTGGGCTCCTCTTGAATGGAACCCTCTGTGCTTCCTGGACTTGTGTGACTTTTTCTCTCCTCCAATTAGAAAAGTTTTCCATCATTACTTTTTCAAACAGTTTCTCTATCCCTTCCTCATCCTCTTCTCCTTCTGTTATCCCTATTATCTGGATATTATTACGTTTCAGGTTTTCCTGCATTTCTCTAAATGCCTCTTCATTCTTTTTGAGTTTTTTTTCATTTTCTTGCTCTTTCTGGGAGCTTTTTTCTACCTTGTCCTCCAGCTCACTGATTCGGTCCTCAGCTTCCTCTAGCCTGCTTTTGATTCCTTCCACTGTGTTCTTCAATTCAGAAATTGTATTCTTCATTTCCTCTTGTGTCTTATTGATAGTTTCAATGTCCTTTTTCATGGTGATATAGTTTGCATCACCATGAGGTAAGTTCCTCATAGTTTCCCTGTAGTTTTTTGTAATTCTCTCTGAGCTCACTGAGCTCATTGAGCTTTCTTAGAACCGTTGTTTGGAACTCAGTATCTTATAGTTTATTTGCCTCTATTTCATTTAGTTCTCTTACTGGGGATTCCTCCTTTCCCTTCGACTAGCGGGTATTTCTTTGTCTTCCCATTATTTGTGAGACTCTTCTTTTTGGCTTCTGCTTCTTAAGTTGATCTGTCTTGATTTCCTCACTTTGTGGTGTGAACCTCTATGGTAGGAGACCGCTGTTTTTACTTTCTGGATCTGCCTTTGATGATGTCAGATATTGTCCCTCTCTGACCTTAGGCAGCCCTAGACTTCCAGTAATCTGTGGCTGTCTCCTTCAGTGGTTAATCTAGTCACTCTGCACTCAGCAGGGTGCCTTAGATAGCTCAGGGTGTGGTGGAGTCCCTCCTCGGGGCAGGGTTATTGTCAGAGTACTTTTTCTTAATTTGAAAGAGAATTATATCTATTCTTTGGGTTGTTGCTAAGTTTAAGCAAAGCAGTTAACACAATGCTCAAAAAAATTTTGTCTTTTTGGTGTTATTTTAAAGGAGAGGTGGAAAAATTTGATAGCTTTTGAAATTAGTTATAGTAAAATCTTTTTTTGAAAGCTTTGTATTATAGTTGCTATATAGTATCTTATATCTTAAATATATGGAATATATTCTCCTTTATGTTTGTTAAAATCCCAAATTTAGGTTGGTAACACTGTAATTTATCAAACAATGTGAGAGATTTATGAAGTAAATATTAATGGCCTATATGTATCTCAAAATGTGCCATATAAGCAATATTGGGCAAAGGCTAGAGTTAAAGCAAGACATTTAATTTTTAATTTTTGAAAATGAATAATATTTATTTTAGAAAATACAAAAAAATCGGAAGACTAGAAGAAAATATCTCCTAGAGATAACCACTAATAAAACATTGATATATTTCCTCTGAGCGTATTGCACATGAGATTTTATTTTAAAGGAAATTGGGATTATATTGTTCTTACAGTTTGATTTCTTGTTTTTAAGGTCACCTTTATAAAGTCAATGTACCAATTATGGTGACACAGACTTCTGGAAGAGCAAGTATCCTTCAGCATCCAATTCAGCAAGTGTTTCAGCAGCTTGGGCAGCCTTCAGTAATACAAACCAGTGTTCCACGATTGAACCCATGTTCTCCTCAGGCATCTATTGAAAAATCACAGGGAATGGAAACTGTGTTCCAACCATCCACAGTTCTTCATTCTGGGACAGTGGGTAGGAAGCATTTAGAAAATGCCACCGGTGATACATTTGTGCCTCCTGGAAATAAGCATAAAATCATGTCTGAAGCTTTGCTGAGTCAGCCAGAGAGCTCTCAGTATATCAGCCTTCCAGGTGTTGTATTTCCTCCACAGGTCTCTCAAAGAGATGCTAACATGGAGCCTTTGCTCCGTGTTTCAGCTAGCACAACTCAAAAGCTACATGGTGGACCTATCTCCACGGGCCCTCGCGGGGCTCAGCACCAGCACGAGTCTGATGTTCAACTTCGTTTTCTTCAAAATAGGGTGTTTGGATGTGATTATGTAAAGCAGCCAAGAAATACACAGGAGCCCAGCCGACTACCTGTCTCAGAGAAGGTATTAGGCATAAACAATGGCCAGTAATAAGATATTCTGAGTTTTTTAAGCTGTAAGGTTACTTAGAAGTATATGTTTTGTTTTTTCCTTTAGAAGATTGTTTTTAGTTGTTTTTAGTATAACTATCAGTTTTTAAAGTATTCATGCTCAGCATTTCTAAACTTTTAATTTCAATTAATGAATTAGAATATTTCTTTAAAGAAAATGCATTTGCTTTAAGGTAATCCATTTTACCTCTCCGTAACGTTTTGAGAATTATTTTTGTCTGCAGATAAAATTTAAAAGACCCAGAAATCCATACTAGTAATTAAATGAATATTTTGAGGTAAATTCATTGTTATATTTAATATACAAAAGAGGGCCAAAGTATTTTTTTTCTTGCTCTACCTAATTTTCGTAAACTCCTCTATGAAAGTTTGCTCTACACAACGAATTTTCTTCTAATAGATATTTTGTTCCTCCCTGTTTGCTAAAATACTAGTTAACATAATTTCTTTTGGAATTCATACTACTAAAAAACAGTTTCTAATTAACTTTCCATACTGAAAGTAGGTTTTAATTATTAATTTCCAAGGAATTCATAGTGATGGCAGAAAGATTTATGGGGAATTTTGGATGGTAAAATAGAAAATCTCATGTTATCTTTTTCCAAATGTAAAGTATGCCTCACAGTTAACTCCATTTATCCACTTTTTAGTGACCTGGCAAATAAGGAAAGGTCTGTGTCTCGAGCTAACGGTTTAGTGGTCCTCCGGAGAACTGCTGCTCAAGTTTGTAGCAATGGATAGTTAAGTGCCACCTTACCATGTTCATAGATAGCAGGAGAAGCCTGTGAGGTACACTGAAGGATAACCAACAAAGAAAAAGACTATAAGAACCTATTTGACCTGCTTTAGAATGTTTCAGATGTTTGATGAAGCCTGTTCAAAATCTTTTAGCATGTTTGTTTCTAGTTTAATTTTGGTATAAAGTATTAAGACTAAAGTGGTTTTCGAGTACTCTTATAGCTTTCATATAATACATGAAATCTAAGAAATGTAGGCTAAAATAATTATGAAGCATTTGGTTTTGAGGTAAAATAACTGTACATTTAAAATAAGTATTTGTTTTCATCACTTAGAATTTTTGGTTATTTTTCTCCAGGACTCTGTATGAACTTTGCAGATTTTCTGTGAGAGGATTCCAGGACTCATTCAGCTGTTTATTAGATGTCACCTTGTACTCTGTTCTGATATCGGGAAATAGATTAGTTAAGAGAGATTAATCAAGGATTGTTTAGGGGCTAGTGGCTGGGAGTGTAAGCTTTGGAGCCATAATAGGTTCAAATTCCAGATTCATCACTTACAAGCAAGCAATATAATGTTACTCTCTGAATTCTGAAATTATCTTTTGTAAACTGGGCTTAAAACCAACTTTTTTTTTTTTTTTTTTTTTTTTAGAATTATCAGAGATGATGTGTATAGAGCTTTTAATAGCTTCTGGTGCCATAATAAGCTTTATAGTAGTGCTGTTATGCTTTATGGGCATGTGATATAATGGGTAACTTTTTATGTAACTTGTCAGAATAAAAATAGATCTATATTTAAAACATAATACAAACATTCAAAATTTATTTTATCAATTTTTAAAATTAATTTACTGTAAGATATCTTTAAAATGGCTCTTAATCTGGAAAAGTTTGTACTGATATAATTTTCAAAATTTATAAGTAGCTTTTCTTTTTTTATAAGTAGCTTTCCAGAAAGTCTTATTGCTTAATGCAAGTTACAATTAGCTATAATTGTTTACTTCTGTGTAGACTACCACAAATCTGAAGTTTCTATGTAAGTGTTTCAATGAAACCTTCTTACTGTTTCATAAAATATATTCCTGACAATTTTTGATGTGCTCCTATTTTAAAGTCTATGTTACTATGTTTAGTTTTTCCTCATTGTAGGAATTTTGTTTTCCAGTCTTAAAATACCACAGAGAACTAGAAAGTCAGGTCTTTATTAGAACTCCATAAAATCGGAGGGAAATAGGTATTCTTCTTTAACTCTTCTTTATCTCTTGCCTGCCCTCCTGGACCATTCTCATTGCCCCAACTTCAAATATTGTCATTTTGATGCCTTATCTTAATTCTTTGCCTTTTTGACTGTATTCTTATAGCTTCTTCATGAGCTCCTCCTATTATCTGCCCCTCCTGTTTCTTAAGATTCTATCCTCAGCTCATTTATAGTCTTCCGGTTTTCCCTGGGTAATCTCATGCATTATTATAGTTTTAACTACCACCTATTTGTTGAATACTACACTTTCAACCCATTACTGCTGTGAGTTTCATTCTCATATCTGCTTTCTAGACAGATCTACCAGAATGTCACAGTAATTCATTGTTCCTCATGAGAGACACTGCATGGTACCGCTGCCCACCTGCTGTCCCAAGCTAAAGACTACAGTTACCTTTTGTCTCCTTTTTCTCCTTGTTTTCCTTATATCATGTGCTTTTTAACAACTTTTTTTAAATGTTGGAAACTATATATAACACGAAGTTTATCATTTTAACCATTTTAGGTGTACAGCGCAGTACTTTTTTGGGGTGTACAACATTGAGGACATTCACATTGTTGTACAGCCATCACCACTATCCATCTCCAGAACTTTTTCATTTTAAATGGAAATGTTATACACATTAAACAGTCACGCACCATTACCCCGTCCATTCAGCCCCTGGAATCTTCTGTTCCACTTCTATCTCTATGACTCTGGCTTTTCCAGGTATCCGATAAGTGGAAGCATACAATATTTGCCCTTTTGTGACTGGCTTATTTTACTTAGCATAATATTTTTAAGATTCTTCCATGTCGTAGCATGTGTAAGAATTTAATGCCTTTTTAAGGCTGATTCATGTGATTTTTATAACTTGTAAAACTAAAAGTTTCTGGAATCTGGTCCCTCTTCATACCTACTGTCATTGAAAGAATTTTCTCATGTGGGATAACGTAATAGTTTCCTACGTTACTAGCCTATCGTCTTTGCTGTTCTCATTCCACTCTTGCCCCGTCCATCCATCCTAGAGGTTAAGCTTCAGAAATCAGAATTACTTTAAATCCCTTCTTTATCCCTTAATAACTATGTGACTTGGGCAAGTTACTATTTCCTTATTTGTAAAAGAAAGATCATAGTATCTACCATAGAGTTGTGGTGATGGGAGGACTGCATGAGGTAATCAGTGTGAAATGCTCAGCAGCGTACTGCCTAGCACATGGTAAGTGCTCAGTGAACGTTATCTATTAGTCTCTGTTCCTCATGGCTAGCAGAGAGTTACCCCCAAAAGCAGCCTGCTTAATACATCACTGACTACCCATCACCTGCAGGATAAAGCTTAAGCTCCTTCACGTGGCGTGCAAGGACTTCTGTGTTCTTCCTCAGCCAGAGTTTATTTACTCTTCCTTTATTTCATGCCTACTACTTTACTGGGAACACCAAACCAACTATAAGTGAATCTCTGTGTTAACCTTGTTTCCTGCCTCTGTTTTTGCTTTCATTATTCTCTGTGCTTGGTGCCTGGATTTTCTTCTTGCCATCCTTTCCTTTGGTCAATTCCTATTTAGCCATTTATTACTTCCTCCAGAAATCTTACTTTAATATCTATCCCTCTCCCTTCATTATTAGATTGGATGCATCTTTTCTATGTTGTTACAGCAGCTTAAGCATGTATCTGTTATTATGCAGTAAAGGATATACACTAAAATGTCCTGTTTGCATTGAGAGGTACATTTTATTAATAGGTGTATCTAGTGCTTAAGAATATATACACATTAATGTATGCTAGAATATAAGCTTTTAAAGAACAGGATTTATGGTTCTTTATTTTGCTCAGTACTTCTCAATCCTAGCTAAATGTTAGAATCATCGAGACATTAAAAAAGTATGTTCAGGTCTCCCCCAAGGGATTTAGATTTAATTGGTCTTGAGGGGATTCCACTCATCAGTGTTTCAGAGGTTTCTGAAGTGATTGTAGTCTCTAACTAAGATTAAGAACCACTTATCTATCTCAAAATCAATATATGATGAGAAATGGATAGAGGGGATGAGAGACTATATAACTTCAAATAATATTTTTTATTTTTCCTTTAAATCCATTCTATTATTCCTCTAAAAGGTGAAATATCATATCAATAGTTATTTGAATTCAGAATTCAGTTAATTGGATATCTGGAAAAAGTCCAACCATTGTTAATATAATGTGAACAGTTTGCCCAACATTGACATAACCTTGCAGCCAAGGAGAGTGGACTGGAATGTGCATGTGTGAACAATGACGACTTCACTGTATTAGTTAGTGGGGGTGGTAGATGCCATTAGGTGAGCATGTGTACTGTGTGGCTGTCACATTAAAAATGGCTGAATGAGCAGAGCAAATCTGCATCAAATTTTTCATTACGCTTTAACATTCCTCTGTGGAAACTATTTGGATGATTCAGAAGGACGCAGCTAAGGGCAAGTGGTGATTGGCAGCCTCATCACGACAACACACTTGTTCATGCATGATGTCTCATGCAGAGTTTTTTAGTGAAACATCAAATCACCCAGGTGACTCAGCCCCACTATAGCCCAGATTTGGCACCCTGCAACTTCTGGCTTTTCCCAAAACTAAAATCACCTTTGAAAGAGAAGAGATTTCATACTGTTGGTGAGATTCAAGAAAGTATGATGGGGGCACCTGATGGCAATTGGGAGAACTGTGTGAGGTCCCAGGGTGCCTACTTTGAAGGGGACTCAGATGTCGTTGTCCTATATACGGTGTTTCCTGTATCTTGTGTCTTCTTCAATAAATGTCTCTATTTTTCATAGTGCATGGCTGGATACTTTCTGGACAGACCATATATATTTATATATGTATAAATTTATATATAAAAATATTTTACATATAAATATAAAAGTATTTATACTTATTAAAAATAATAACTAAAATATATATAATTTTTTTGTTTTTAAATTATAGTTAACATTCAATATTATATTAGTTTTAGGTATACAACAGTGATTAGATTAATATAACTGTACTGGTTTTATAACTGGTAATTTGCACACCTTAATCACTTCCCCTTTTGCATCCATCTCCCCAGCCACCTTCCTACCTAGAGACCACCAATTTATTCTCTCTATATATGAGTTTGTTTCTGTTTTGTTTTTTCATTTTTTTAGATTCAATATATACATGAAATCATACGGTATATGTCTTTGTCTGTTTCACCTAGCATAATACTCTCCAGGTTCATCCATGTTGTCACAAATGGCAAGATTTCACTCTTTTTTATGGCTGTGTAATATTCCATTGTATATGTGAACTACCTCTTTGTTATCCATTCATCTATTGATGGACACTTAGGATGCTTACATATCTTGGGTATTGTAAATAATGCTGCAATGAACATAAGGATGAATGTGTCTTTTTGAATTAGTGTTTTGGGTTTCTCTACATAAAATATCCAGAAGTGGAATTGCTGGGTCCTTCTTTGTCTCTTGCTATATAGCCTCTGTTTTAAAGTCTATTTTGTCTAATGTAAGTATTACTACTTCGGCTCTTTTGTTTGTTTCCATATGCATATATTATCTTTCTCATTCTTTTACTTTCAGTCTCTGTCTTTTGATCTCAACTAGATCTCTTTTTGGCAGCATATGTATGGTTCTTTTTTTCTTATCCATTCATACATCCTATGTTTTTTGATTGGAACATTTAATCCATTTACACTTAAAGTAATTATTGATAGGTATGTAGTTTTTGCCATTTTATTCATATATTTGCTCTTTTTATCTTTGAGAAGTTCTTTAACATTTTATATGATACTAGTTTGGTGGTGATGAATTCTTTTAGCATTTTCTCCTCTGGGAAGCTCTTTATCTGTCCTTTAATTCTAAATGATAGCTTTGCTGGGTAAGAGTAATCTTGGTCATAGGTCCTTGCTTTTTATCATTTGAGTATTTCGTGCCAATCCCTTTTGGCTTACAAAGTTTCTGTTGAGAAATCAGCTAACAATGACAACTCCCTTGCATATGGGAGCTCCCTTGCATGTAACTAACTGCTTTTCTCTTGCTGCTTTTAGGATTCTCTCTTTGTCTTTAACTTTTGGTATTTTAATTATGATTATCTTTGTGTGGACCTCTTTGGGTTCATCATGCTTGTTATTTTCTGTGCTTCCTGGACTTGTATGTCTATGTCCTTCACCAGGTTAGCGAAGCTTTCAGTCATTATTTTCTTCAAAATGCTCTCAATTCCTTGCCATGTCTTTTTTTTCTCCTTATCCTTTTTTTCAGGATCTTTGGCAACACTGCTTTTAAAATTCCTAATATCTGTTTTTTTCTTGTTTTATTTGTCAGTCTGACTAGAGGCTTATCAATTTTTTTAAAGAATTAGCTTTTAGTCTAATTGACTTTATTTTTTTTCTGTTCTTAATTTCCTTTATTTCTTTTTATCTTCATTATCTCCCTGTTTGCTATGAACTTAATTTGGTCTTCTCTTTCTAGTTTCTTAAAGTGGGATTTTGGCCATTGATTTGTAACTTGCTTTTCTCCTAATACAGTTCTTCAATGCTATAAATTTCCCTTTAGGCCCTGTTTTAGCTGCTTCTCACAAGTTTTGAGATGTTTTGTTTGCATTCAATTAAAATTGTTCTAATTTTCTTATGAATTACTCTTTGACGCATGGGAATTGAGGAATGTATTTTTTAATTTTTAAATATTTGGGGATTTTTCACATCTTTTTGTTACTGATTTCTGGTTTAATTCCTTTGTGCTCAGAGAATGTACTTTGTGCATGTTAAATTTGGCAAGGCTTGCTCTATGGCCCAGAATGTGGTCCTCTTGGTGAATTTTCTGTATGCTCTTTAAAAGAATATATAATTTGGCTATTTTGAGGTGGAGTATTAGGTTAAGTTGGTTAATTGGTTTGTTCAGTCCTACATCCTTACTGATTTTCAGTCTACTTTTTCTGTTGATTACTGAGAGGAATGTTGAATTTTCCAACTGTAATTTTGGATTTGTCTGTTTCTTTTTCAGTTACATCAGTTTTGATTTATATTTATCTTTTTGTATTTTGCTTATTTCAGTTAGTACAATTCTTTATATTTTTTATTTGTCCATTGAGCATTATGTCACTTGTCCTTTTCCATTTCACTGAATTATTGTTTAAAATAATATGAAATAGTTAAAACCTAACAGGTACTATATAAATTTAAGATATATAAACATTGGTAAATACTATCTTAAAGTAGTGAACTCATTTGCTGTCTATGTATGACTATAAGTGGGTTTACTTTATAACTTAAAATTATTTTTGTTTCATAGAAATGCTAGGGGTGTCTTAAAATTTAAAATTAGGGAACATGATCTTATAGGAAAGAAACACTTCTAAGTTACCACTTGTGAGATGTTTATTTTATGTGATTCAATGTTTTATATACATTGTTTTACTTGAAAAACTTTATTGCATTTCTTTTTCTTTTTAGGATTATAATTCTGAGACAGGTTTAAGCATTCAAATAACCGATGATGATATTAATGAAATAATTCAAATAGATGGAACTGGTGATACATCTTCCAATGATGAAATAGGAAGTACAAGGGATGTAGATGAGAATGAATTTTTAGGACTTATTGATGGAGGAGACCTGAAAGTACTTGAAGGAGAAGCCGACAATATATCAAATGGAAATTCAACTGTTAACAGCAGTGATAATGAAGGCCCTCAAATAGACATTGTGGAAGAGGTGAGGATTACTTTTGAGCTGAAACTTTATTAAATTTATAACATTTGTACTTTACTTTGGAAACAAGAAGAATAACAACTAAGATTAACACTGTCTTTAGTGTTAAAATGAGACTTATTTGTACTCTAGGATTTAAACTTTTAATATTAAACTGTAATTTAAACCAGTGTTAATTATTTAGGAATCAGCTACTATATTTGTTGGTCTTAACTAGAGATTGTGGGAAGCTTAGGGTATGACAGTGGAAGTAAAGAAGGCAGCCAGGGTAGAGGCATATAGTATTACTCTAATCCTAATAAATGTACTAAGATCTTCATGGGATATGGTAGTTAAGAAGCATGTAAGTAGTATTAGCTATTATTTATGATGTCCTTACATATGTTTCCAGGTACCAGATTAAGTTTTAACTGCTTTACATTATTTGACATTTCCACTGCCCTACAGGTCTTCCTACTATCCTCATTTTTTTCAGATGAGAAAACTGAGCTAGGAGGAGTTTAATAACTCTTCCAAGATCAGTTATTAAGTGGCCAAGCTGGGATTCAAGCTCAAGCTATTTGACTTTTAAGTACACTACTATTCTGTCTCTCCAAGTTCCATTATTTACATGTGCCTATCTTTAAAAAATTCAAAACATCATTAAATTCCTTAATGTGACCATCTTTTGCCTTTAGGACCCTTTAAATTCTGGAGATGATGTTAGTGAGCAGGATGTACCAGACCTATTTGACACGGATAATGTGATTGTGTGTCAATATGACAAGGTACTGTGTTCCCATTTTAAACTTTGGGTTTATTAATTGCATTAATAGTAGAAAAATAGGTAAAGTGATTGATCATATGATGGTAAGTTCTAGTTCACAGTTAAATTAATCATGAAATAGCTAATTAATTGTACACACTTTGGGGGCGTATTTTGGGTGTAACACTGTTCTGGTGGTCTCAGTGATTAAAAAAAAAAAGTGATAGTCCTTGTCTCAAGGAGGTGGCAGTCTTATTGAAACAAGATTTTTCTGTATGGAATAATAGAATTTCATACAATAAGGTGGTAGGTAAATTAAAAGCTGAAATATGTGACAGGTAAGTCAGATGCTAAGATGAGTGGCATGTAAATCAACTGCTAAGATATGTGGCACGTATAAATATATCTTAAAAGTGGTGAGGAGATGCAAGAAATCATTTGCAGTTGGAGTTCTCCACAAATCCTTCATGGGTGATATGGGGCTTTGAAGTAGGTCTTAAATGATTTGTAGGATATAGATAAGTGTGGAGAATAGGCAGTTAGAGTGGAATAGCCTAATAAAAGGTAGGGCAGTGAATGCATGTAGAATATACAAGGGGCCGTGAAGATAGCTGTGCCTTGACTAAAGTGTTCTCCTTTGGGGGGTGTGAGGAGAGGAGGCTGGGTGGGGAACAGAGTTGGGAGCAGATTGGAAACTCCAGAGTCCTGGTGGGAGAAATCCAGACATGGGGGACATTAGTCTTCTACAAATGTTACTGAGAAAATTCTAATTGGGTTTTATTGGAATTGACAGTGCTTGAGGATTTGAAAGAGGAAAATAGTAAGAACAGGGATAATGCAGACAGGAAGTAACCAGAGCCCAGACCAAGGATGGCGGTGTAAAACGTGGACGCTTCAGAGTTATGATGGGAGAGTCAGTGGGACTTGGTGATTAGTTGGATTTTAGAGAATGATCGACGAGGGAGGATTGAAGGTATCTCTCAGGTTTCTGGCCTAGAAAGTAAGTTAGTACCAATTTATCTTTAGCAACTAAAATATACTTTCTTCTTTTTTAAAAAAACACTTAACTGTGATTATGTAGTAGAATGGCCAGTTTTTGTCATTATTTATGTGTTAACCTATTTTTTAAAAATTTTGAGATGTAATTCATACACAACACAATTTACCTATTTAAAGTGTACAATTCAGTGGTTTTTAGTATGTTCGTGGATATACTAAAACTGTTAACAAAGTCAGTTTTAGAATATTTTCATCACCTTAATAAGAAGTCCCATAACCATTATTTCTTAGTACTATATCTCCTCATTTCCTGCCAGCCCCACTACCAGGCCTGAGGAACCACTAATCTACTTTCTGTGTCTTTAAATTTCCCTATTCTGGGGTTTCATATGAAAGAAATCATGCACTATGTGGTTTGTTGTGACTAGTTTCTTCACACAGTATTTAAACTTTCATTCATGTTGTAGCGTGTAACAGTTCTTCATTCTTTTTTATTGCTGAATACTAGTTCACTGAATGGATATATTTTGTCTATTCATCTGTTGATGGACACTTAGGTTGTTTCTACATTTTGGCTATTAAGAATGCTGCTTTAAACATTTGTGTACAAGTAGTTGTGTGAATATATATTTTCATTTCTCTCTAGGAGTGGCATTCCTGGGTCATGTGATAATAGTTTGAGGAAACATCAGTCTGTCTGCCAAAGTGGCTGTGTCATTTTTCATTCCCGCCAACAGTGTACGAGGGTTTAGATTGCTCCATATTCTTACTGACATTTGTAATCTGACTTTTTGATTCTAGCCTTCCTAGTGGGTGTGAACTGGTACCGCAATGAGGTTTTGATTTGCACTTCTCTGATGACTAATGCATGTTTACGTCTTTGACTTTTCTTCATTAACAATTTCAATATACGCAGATAAAACAGAGGATGGTGTTTAGAATTGAAAAAATAAGTCATTTTCTCTAAAAATAAGTTTTTTTTCCTCCCCTATAACATTTTATACAGAGAGAAAATGGCAATTCAGATGCTGGTAAACATAAACATGAGAAGGAATAAGTAATACAAAAGGGACCAAACTTAGTTTACTTCTTTATAAACAGTTCATTGCCTTCTATGAAGAAAACATTTTAAGGTACTAAATTATATGTGCCTTCCATAGAGGCACAAAGAATTTTCTAGACCTTTATGGATAGAGCATTCTTTGTTGTACTTCATTGTGGGAAATAGCCTGTAATTAATTACATAGTGCTTTATATTTTTCAAAGTGTTTTCTTATACTTTTTGTTTGTTTTATTTCTTAGAACAACCTTGTGGGGTAGATAGAAGGAGTGATATTAGATGTATAGTGTTAACAAGACTAGTTGTCTGAGGGTACTCTTCAATTAGTTAATACTTTAAATACTAAAAATTTTAATGCAAACCAAGGCATTGGGGGACCACTGAAAAGTTTTTTTAAAGGGAGTGATAAAGTCAAAAGATAGCTTGCAGAGAATGCATCTCTAAGGTTAGAATGGGAAAGACCACTGTGGCAGGGAATTTTTATAAAAAGTAATTTTCCAGTTCTGGTCATTAGTTGACTTGTTTCAGGTAGTATTGAAAGACTCAAGTAAACAGACTTTTCAGTGGTCTTGTAAGAACTTTACTACTCAGTGTGTTTTGAAGGCTGGTAGCATCAGTTCCCCTTGGGAGGGTCACAAATGAGGCACTTTGAGTCTTACCCCAGGCTAGTGGATCAGAATGTACATTTTTTTGTATTTTATTTTTTATTTTTAAATCATGTTTATTCTATTACAGTTGTCTCAGTTTTTCCCCCTTTGCCCTCCTCCACCCATCCCACCCCGCCCCCCTCTCCCACAGTCAGTTCCCACTCTGTTGTCCATGTCCATGGGTAGAATGTGCATTTTCAACAAGACTCCCTTGATGATTTGCGTGTTCTTTAAACTTTGAGAAGCACTTTTTTTTAAAAGTGTATTTTTCCTTTGGTTAACATACGGGATTCACCTTTAAAATTTATAAGTTATCAATAGGGAAAATAATTTGCAAATATTAAGATGCACAATGAGAAATGGTTAAATGAAGGTTACTAGTCAACATGCTGAGTGAGAATTACTTAAGTATATGGACATGTTATTTCAGAAGTCTAGGGAATGTCTAAGATTAATATAAAGGGTAAAGTAATAAGGATATCATAGGTAAGATTAATGGTGAAATGAAACCTTTTACTATAGATGAGTGTTCTATGCTACAAATAGGACACTGTTTACAGTTAAATGTGAAACTATTTGAATATGTTACATCTTCATTTAACAGTATCAAACTCTTATAGCTGGCTTTGTCCTTTAGATGCTAGTACAATGAATAATTGTTAATTGTGTAGCGTAGTATCTCTAGCTCCTCTGTGTGTGTGGGTTTGTGTGTGTGTTTTGAATTGATACAGCATATACATTGTTAAAAACAACAAAACTCTATAAAAGGTATACCATAAAAAGTCTGGTCCCTACTTTTTCACCATTTTTACTTTCTACCAGTAGCTTCTGTCCCTGCCTTGAGTACAAATAAGTAACAAGTTATATTTGTTTCTTACTATATTTAAAGAGTCTACTCAAGTACAAGTCTGAAAAGTAGCACAGACAACACTATATTCTGTACCTTGTCCTTTAAAGAGGGTGATAATATATTTTGGAAATCTTCGTGCTGTTATTTTTATAGCTGTATAACATTCCATTGCAGAATTATTAAGATTTACTTAACGTATCCCCTACTGATGAATTGGAGTTATTTTTTAGTTGCTTGCTATTGAATGACCATGTAGATAAAACATTTCATATGTGTGGTTATATCTACTAAATAAATCCCCAGAAGTGAGATTACTGGGTCAAAGAGCAAATGTATATGTTAGATTTTGCCAAAGTGCTCTCCTGGGGGATATTCCAGTATATACTCCCATTACAGTGTTTAAGAATACTTTTCTTTTTCTAGAGCCTTGCCAGTAGAGTATAATGAGACATTTGGATCTTTGGTATTATGAAAGTTGGAAATGATGTCTTGGTGAAATTTTTAACTTTTTGTTTAAGGGCCATTAGTATTTACTTTTATGTGAATTGCTTGTTCATAAAATTTGTCTATTGATTTATAAGACCTCTCTTATTTTGGGAGAAATTAGCCTTGTTATATGCAGAAATCCTCCCTCTGTTTGCTTTCAATGCTTTCTCTTTCTTTCATGCAGATGTTGAATTTGTCAATCTTTATTTTTATGGCTTCTAAATTTTGAGTCATGAATAGAAAGTATTTTCTTGCCTCAAGATTTTAAAGGGATTCACCCATGTTTTCTTCTAGTATTGCTTTGGTTTCTTTCTTAAACTGTAAATCTTGAATGATATGGTGTTTATCTTGGTGTATAATGTGACATAAGGTTACAACTTTATTTCTAGGTGGCTACCTATTTTTCCTAACAATATTTATCGAAAAATTTATCTTGTCTGCACTGATAAGAGAATGCTTTCTTTATCATTTACTAAATTTCTCTGTGTATTTGGGCCTACTTTTTGATTTTATGTTTTATTGGCTGTTCATTGGCCTGTACTACATTGATTTAAATATTGAGATTTTTAATATCTAGTAGGACTAGTATTTCTTCATGGTGTTCTTTTCCAGAATTTTTCTGGGTGTTATTATTTCTTTCTTTGTATTGACTTTAGAATCAGCCTATATTGTTCAAAACAAACCCTGTTGGTATTTTCATTGAGATTATATTAAATTATTAGAAGTTGGTATTTTAATGATATAAAGGAGAGGTATAGGTTACAATTTAAGGTGGGATGTTCTGAAGAATGTGATAGGGTAAAGATTAAAAGGGGGTAAGAGAATGAACCATGAGGCTAGTTGGGTGTAAGCATTCTAGATAGAGGGAACAGTAAATACATAAATCCCTAGGTAGAAAAATACCTGTGTGTTCAGGGAACAGTGAGGAGGTCAGAGCAGTAAGTGAGGTGAAGAGCAGGATCTTGTCTATTTTAAGGACTTTAGTTTTTGGATGGGAAGTCATTGTAGAGTTTTGAACAGAGAAATGACATCTGGTTTATATTTTTAACAAGACCTAGCCTGGCTACTATGTTTATAGTAGACTGAAGGGAAACAAGGGTGAAAACAAGCAAACTAGTAAGGCAGACATTAATCCTGGTGAGAGATGATTGTAGTTTAGACAAGAGTCATAGTAATAGTAGTGGAGTTGGTAGAAGTGGCTGGAATATGAATATGTTTTGTAGGTAGAACTAACATTTACTGATGGATTTGGGTATAGGGTGTGAGTAGGGGGCATAAAGAATGTCTCTGAAGTTTTTGACCTGAGCACTTAGAAGAATGTGTGGGCATTCCCCATTGAGAGGGGGAAGACTGTGAGACTTGGGGGCAAGGTTATCAGTGTCCTAGTTTTAAACTTGATATGTTTGTTGGACATTCAGGAAGAGATGGTGAAGCAGTTGAATGAGAATCTGGAATTTAGGGGAGAGGTATGAACTAGATATATAAATTTTAGGAGCCGTCTGCATATAGATGGTATTTAAAGCCATGATATTAGTTATGACCACCAAGAGAGAATATAAACAGAAGAGTCTTGGTACATTCTAAAACTGAGAGGTAAGAGAGATGAAGAGGAATCAGTAAAGAAAACTAAGAAGTGGCCAGAGAGTTAGGTGGAAAACCAGGAGTGTTCTAGAATTGAAGTGAGGAAAGTATTTCAAAGAGAAGAGTGTGTTGAATGGTGCCAGTAGATGAACTATTTTAAAAATTTAGTCCTAACTTTTTAATCTCTTTTGTTGCAGTGGTAATGGGCTCTTTCTTTATATTTTTAAACTGTCACATGTATAGGTAAAGGCAATGAATTTCTGTATATTTTGTATCAATACTGAATTTTTATTTAGTCATTTTAAAAATTGATTATTTTAGGTTTATCATGCATGTGGTTATTGCATCTGCAAATTTATTCCATCCTTTCTAATTCTTATATCTTGACTTCTTTTTTGCCTAACTTTATGTCCTGACTTTAGTGGGAATACCTTTAGGTTTTCTCCTCTAGGCATTGAGGCAATGGCTTTCAGACTGAGGTAGGAGAGTGTGTGTGTGTGTGTGTGTGTGTGTGTGTGTGTGTGTGTGTGTGACATAGCCTTTGATTCTTATTTTGAGTTAAAAACTTAAAGTATGAGTTTTATGAAGTGCTTTTTAAGTATCATTGAAGATGATTATATAATTTGTCTCCTTAGGTGTAGCAACAGTTTTTTATAAAAATTTTTTATTTATTTATTTATTTTAGAGAGAGGGGAAGGGAGGGAGAAAGAGAGGAGAGACACATCAGTGTGTGGTTGCCTCTCGTGTGCCCCCTGATGGGGACCTGGCCTGCAACCCAGGCATGTGCCTTGACTGGCAATCGAACTGTTTACCCTTTGGTTTGCAGGCCGTCACTCAATCCACTGAGCCACATCTGCCAGGACTCATAGTTTTTTAAAAAAAACTTTATTTTTTATTATATTTTTCATTACCATTTATCTTCCTTATAGTCCCCTTCCCCACTTCAGTCGCCACATTGTTGACCATGTCAATGAGTCCTTTTTCCTTTTTGCTTGATCCCTTTACCTCCTAATGCACCCTCCAGAGCTGTCAGCCTGCTCTCTAGCTCTCTGAGTCTGTCTCTAATATGCTTGTTATATTAATACATTTCTAATATTGAACCTTAGATACCTTTTTAGAATAAATATAGTCACTTGATAAAGCTACTTGAAAGAGTCGTTACTGCTATTGTTGTTCTGCTAATTCTGTTCAAATCTTAATACCATTGTTCAGGATTCTGTTGTCACTGTTGTGTTGAGACTTTTTAACATGCAAGTAAAAATTTGGGAATCAATCTCTGAGAAAAAATTTTCTATTATTAGGACTTTTCTAACACAAATAGGGGTTTATCCTTTGCATTTTCTTATGCTTTCACAAAATGCATCTGAAGAGTAATCATAGACTTCTTTTTCTTGATTTGACTACTTGCAGTCAACAACTAAGGTTTAATGTTTAACCTTGATTTCAGATCACACAAACCTAAGGTTTATAAAATATGTAGTCATTTGTGGTTTACCCAGGGGTAACAGTGATTTTATAATTTCTTACCTCTTGAGGTGTAGTAGGTTTCTATAGTTTTTATTTCATCTGTATCTAGGCTGATTCACTGAATTCAAAGAGCAGCCAATAGAATCTAATAGATTATAAGCTTTATCTTCTGACCTTACCCAGTGCTTTATTGTGGCCTTTTTCTTCAAAATGAAACGTGACTTTTAAATATTTCTCATAATGTTAACTACATCTCTCTGTTTATTCCTTTGCAGACATCCTGAACACTTTGCTCTTCCTAACAGCCCAGGCATCTCCTCCTTAGGACCTGTGCAGTTCTGTGCTCTTTGCCTGGAATGCTCACTCGTCAACATCTTCCTGGCTTTATCTCTCACCTTCTTCAATCTTTGCTTCTGTTACCTCATAAATGAGGCCCACTCCGACTCTTTTATTTAAAATTATAACCCTACCTCTGTATTTGTGATGTTCTGTTTCTTGTTTTATTTTTCATAGCAGTTATCAGCTGTTAATATTCTGTATAATTCATGTATTTATTAGATTTCTATTTCCCTCATCCTTACTAAAATGTAAACTTTTCAAAGGTAGGATTCTTTTCTGTTTGTTAAAATATATATGTATGTATATACATATCTTTTTAAAAACTGATATATCCAGTGCCTAAAACAATATCTGACACATAGGAACCTCAAATATTTGCTGAATGAATGAATGAACTTTCTTGAGGAGGCCTTATTTTTAAAGAACTCCCATTTAGGGTGAGAATGATTATGTGATATTTAAAGAAATATAAATAATCCTTTGACTTTAATTAATTTAGACTATTTTTCTCCCTCCAGATTCATCGAAGCAAGAACAAATGGAAATTCTATTTGAAAGATGGTGTTATGTGTTTTGGAGGGAGAGACTATGTATTTGCAAAAGCCATTGGTGATGCAGAGTGGTAAAACTAATGAGCTCAATACATCATAAACATCAGTGGGACTGTATTATGTATTGTGAGACTTATTTTTATTTAAATATAGTCCACAGAGCTGCTCAAATTTTTGGTTCATTGTAAGGAATTTAATAAAATTATAATTCAGATGCAGATACAAATATACCGTTTTATATTTCTCTCATTTACTAATTTAAATTACTATACCTTTACAAAACATAGATACATCAGGTGTGCTGGAGCATGAAGAAATGTCACATTTATTTCATCTTGAAGCAAAATTTAAATCCCCTTCATAGTCAACATCAATTGTTAGATTGGGGCCAGTGTTCCTCTCACCTCTCACCAAGTAAGTAGCAGGAAATTCAAGACCGCTCTAGGTCTTTTAGTCTACACTCCTTGCTAGCCAATTGCTGATTGCACAAGCCCAGATGGTCCTTTGGAGGCAGAGGCCTCTGCTAAGTGCACACTATACATGAACATGGAAATCTTTGCTGAGGCAAGGTTTCCTGAACTAAGAATCAGCCTCTCTGAGCATATCCTGTGGCCAGGTCATTCTTGTGAGGGAGGAGTTGGTTAGGTTCCCATTTCTACCTCTTGAAACTTCACACTTCTGCCCTGTTCCTAGCCATAGTGGCTTTTCCCTCTCTTCTTAATCTTTTTCTTAATTTTTTTTTTTTTTTTTTTTTTACAGTGGAAGTCCCCTTTGCAAACTATTTCTCTCTCAGAGATACTCCTTTTGTTCCTTTTTTGAGGTTAGGCTTTCCTAAAACATCAGTTAGGAAGAGAGATTCTCTTCAGGAATCTCTGCTTTGGCCAGAAGAGAGTGCCTAATCTTTCTGCAACAAGAAGACCTGGATAATCGTCTTAATATCATGGAGAGAAAAAAATAGCATAAAACACAAATAGCTCTCATTTTCCTTCACCAATAAAAACAAAGCAAATTATCCCCCAAATTATTCTGTAATACTTTTCCTTAGAAGATTCAACTCCATCACAGGAACATTTTCCTCAACCTTCTGCTTCTCTTAAGGAGTAGAGTACACATGTTCTCTAAATTTAGGATACCTAGTTTCCATGCTGAATGGAGTTCTCCTGGACAGTACTCTCACACACAAAGCAGTGCTGGGAGGAGTGGGTTATGGTCTGTAAAAGGTCCCTAAGAATTGGGTACCTGGGTTTGTCAGGTTACGGGGCAAAATCCCCATTTCTTTTTCAAAGGCAATCCCAATTAGAGAGTTTAATTTATTGCAACACTTGTCTTGTTTTGACCAAGGGACTTAGCTACCATGCTAGATCATTTCTAAATCTGGATAAATCCCTTCTGAGTCTTGGACAACATGTGGGGTACTGTCTTTGGTCCGAAGTTGGCAGCTGCATACGCATTTAGTTAGTACTAGTAAGTGGGCTGGTTCTCCAGCTACGTCCTGTTCATCCTCAGCATGATTGTTCTTCACCCTACCACCACTGCTATTCCAGACCCTCCTCTGTGGAGAACTTCCGGATGCTCTGGGTTCTCATTGGATGTTGCTTACTATGAAGTGGCCATCTTTTCTACATGAAAACCATGAAGAGGCACTTATTCCTTGTGTCTGTCCTTGAGTGTAACCCCTCCAGGGTGGAGGATTACACTTCATAGTCTTCCTTTCTTCTTTCCAGGCTCATCCAGTCACCTTGTATGTGTTGTAGACAAACCTGATTGTAAATTAAGGACTGAATTTACTGACAAGATGAATTCACTTGGGAATTGGCCTTTAGTGTGTTAGTTTAAGTGTTTGGGAAATGCAATAATAGTTGTTTCTAAAATTCCTCTCCCTTTTCTCCAGTGTGGATTTTAAAACATCACTTTGCTTCAGTGATTTTTTTTTTTTTTTAGTGACATATTACAATTACCACTATTACATAGGTCATCTTTATTTGTGTGGTCCATTTTATCATTAGAGGCAAAAGTCACAGTTGTTCCATTTGAATTTCTACATGACCTGATCTTTTAAAAATGCAAAAAAAAAAAAAATTAAAAGTTGGCTTACTACAAAATAAAACAAAGTCCAATAATAATTATCCTTGCATGCTAAATGATGATAGTTTTTGTGGTGATTGCAGAGAGGGTTGAGAGTTGCCCAATTAGTTTGGACCTCACACCCTTTTATTAGTTTCAAATAATGCTAGAAAAAATTTTGGTTCTTGAGAAGTTGTCTAAATGAGTGATTTTTACAGCTTTTATAAACTATAATACGTATATATTTTCATGTACATAGATACAAATAACAAATGAAATAAAAATTTCAGAAAATCATGCTTGTCTTTAGCACAAGATAGCCTCATATTTTCTATTTGACTTTGTTCTATTGCATTTAAAAATGATGGTATTGACTCAATAAATCGATTTCATTACCTACTGATGGGTCATGATTCATAGTTAAAAGATATTTTTAATGCATGCGCTAAAGATAGAGTGAGACAAATCTTATTCCAAGAGAGAATTATTATTTAAACGCTTTGAGTTGGTGGAGTTGATACAAGACTTGGTTTTGATGTGATGCTACTTTTACTTTTAGGAACCTCTTCACCATGTCCAAGCTAGACAATTCTTGTTGCATATTATAACAAAATGTCAAAGGTAGGTTCTGAGTTCCTATAAATACAATTCCTTGGCAAATGTCATCCTATACCTTTTTATAGGTAGAGGTTACAATTATAGAAGTTATAATTTGCTGTGTTAAGTGAAATTTGTGCAAGTGTCATGTATCATAATTCCCAGTTCAAACTTTTTCTCATGCTGACATCCTACATGTTCTCTTATATACTTTCTAGCTCTCCCTTTAGGCTAAGAAGGTCATACTGAGTTTGCATAGTTGTGTCTGAGGGACTGAACGACTGGCCTTGCCTGGAATACCCTCTTTACCTTTTTTAATCAAAGTGCTATATAATATGTGTAAATAATCATATGCATGGCTCAGACATCATAGGCCAGTGAGGCTCCAATTCTGGCTGAGGCATTCAGTTTTAGTCATTTAAATAGTGTAGGAAAACTAACAACCTTAGTTTGAATAGCAACAGTTAATTGGAGTTTTGAGCTGGGGAATTTAGTGGGGGATTTTCTTTTGACTCATGGTAGTAGGTTAATATCATGTGGTTTTTCATCTAAATGTACTCTATGCCAGGTGGAAACTTTGTGATTTATAACAAGAAACCTAAGTTATAAATAGTAAGCCCATGGCAATAACTCTTAGGAAGAAACTCAATATTAATAAAATATTGCATTTTTCAAAGAAAAGATCATTTCCAATTATGAACACACTTATTAAAATCTTCACGACATAAGATTCTTAACTTACACATGGACATAATACATTTTTGCGAAAACTAAAACAATGTTATGAATGGAGGACAAAATACCTTTTTGAAAACATATGTAAGTTAAGATGAGTTGTTCCAGGTTAATTAACCGTTTTTAGTCGTTTTGCAACCTACCAGTGATAGTATCAAACATTGTGGAAAACAATGCAAGGTAGAAATATAAATTTCCTGAGAATTTGATATTTTTATGATTTGTTTATCAGAGATTATACAGTTGAAGAAAACACGCGCTTTCTATGAGACCATCTCATAAGGGAAAGGCTTCCCTTATGATTTTTTTATTATTACTTTTATTGTTGTTCATTTACAGTTGTCCCACATTTCTCCCCATTGCTCCCCCCTGCCCCGCCACCCCCACCCCCACTCTCACAGTTAGTCCCCACCCAATCGTGCATGCCCTTGGGTCCTCTGTACATGTTCCTTGACTTGACCTTTCCCCTACTTACCCCCTTTATCCCTCTTCCTCCTCCCCTCTGGTCACTGTCAGTTTGTTTTTTATTTCCATGCCTCTGGTTCTATTTGCTCATTTGTTTGTTTGATTGATGGGGTTCCACTTATAGATGAGATCATATAGTATTTGTCTTTCACTACCTGGCTTGTTTCACTTAGCATAATGCTCTCCAGTTCCATGCATGCTCTTGCAAAGGGTAGGAGCTCCTTCTTTCTTTCTGCTGCATAGTATTCCATTGTGTAAATGTACCAGTTTTTTGATCCATTCGTTTACTGATGGGCACTTAGGCTGTTCCCTGCACTTGGCTATCATAAGCAATGCTGCTATGAACATTGGGGTGCAAAAGTTCTTTTGAATTGGTGTTTCAGGATTCTTCGGTATAATCCTAGCAGTGGAGTCACTGGATCAAAAGGCAGTTCCATTTTTTGTTTTTTGAGGGAATTCCATACTGTTTTCCACAGTGGGTGCACCAGTTTGCATTCCCTCCAACAGTGCACAAGGGTTCCCTTTTTTTTCACAACCTTGCCAGCACTTGTTGTTTGTTGATTTGTTAATGATGGCCATTCTGACAGGTGTGAAGTGGTATCTCATTGTGATCTTAATTTGCATCTCTCTGATGGCTTATGACGTTGGGCACTTTTTAAAGTGTCTCTGGGCCCTGTGTATGCTCTCCTTAGAGAAGTGTCTGTTCAGGTCCTTTGCCCATTTTTTAATTGGATTGTTTGTCTTCCTAGTGTTGAGCTGTTTGAGTTCTTTATATATTTTGGAGATCAAACCCTTGCCTGAGGTATCATTGGCACATATGTTTTCCTATATGGTTGGATCCCTTTTCATTTTGTTGTTTAGCTGTGCAGAAGCTTTTTAATTAGATGTAATTCCATTTGTTTATTATTTCCTTTATATCCCTTTCCTGAGGGGACGTATCAGTGAAAATATTGCTATGGTAGGATATCTGAAATTTTCCTGCCTATTTTCTCCTTTAGAACTTCTATGGTGTCACAACTTATATTTAAGTCTTTTATCCATCTTGACTTTATTTTGGTGTATGGTAAGTTGGTAATCTAGTTTCATTTTTTAGCATGTACCTGTCCAGATCTCCCAACACCATTTATTGAAGAGGCTATTTTTACTCTATTTTATGCTCTTGCCCCCTCTGTCAAATATTAATTGACCACAGAGACATGGGTTTATTTCTGTGCTCTTTATTCTGTTCAACTGGTCTATGTTTCTGTTCTTATGTCAGTACCACCAGACTGTTTTAATTACAGTGGCCTTGTAGTATAGTTTAATATCAGTTATTGTGATCCCTCCTACTTTGTTCTTCTTTCTCAGAATTGCTGAGACTATCTGGGGGTTCTTTTTAGTGTCATATAAATTTTTGAAATATTTGTTCTAGATCTGTGAAATATGTTACTGATATTTTGATAGGGATTGCATTGAATCTATAGAATGCTTTGTGTAGCATGGGCATTTTAATGATGTTAATTCTTCCAATCCATGAACACAGTATATGCTTCCAATTATTTGTGTCTTCCTTAATTTATTTTAGTGTTCTGTGGTTTTCTGAGTACAGGTCTTTTACCTCCTTGGTGAAGTTTATTTGTAGGTATTTTATTTTTTTTCTTGTTGCTATAGTAAATGGGATTTTCCCCCCTAATTTCTGTATCTGATATTTCATTGTTAGTGTATAAAAATGCCTTTGATTTCTGAATATTGACTTTGTATCCTGTTGTTTTGCCAAATTCATTTATTAGGTCGTGTAGTTTTTTTGGTGGAGTCTATACAGTTTTCTGTGTACACTATCATGTCATGTGCAAATAATGACAGGTTTACTTCCTCCTTTCCAATTTGGATACCTTTTATTTCTTTTTCTTGTCTGATCTCTGTGGCCATAACTCAATACTGTGTTGAGTAGAAGTGGTGAAAGCAGACTTGTTCCTGATCTTAGGGGGAAAGATTTTAGGGGGAGTGATTGTTTTCTATTTCAGTTATAAAAGTGAATCATCTAAAAAATATTAACCACCTACCATGTGTAAGGTTTTAGGGTAGATATAGTGGGAGAAACAAAAAAAGAGATGAATGTATCACTAAAGAAATATACAACATAGGTGAAATAATAGATATACAGTACATATAAAGATAATTAATAATACCCAGCAGTGTAGAATAAAAGACAAATGGATGATATAGATGACAAGTGCTAAAGAAGTCCAAAGAGAGAAACCATTGTAGGTTACATTTTATTTGTACCCTATTTTATTTCAGATAAAGGAGGTGTCTTGACTATAGTAGATTGGGGAGGGGTATTAAGGAGAGCTTGATAAAGAAGATAAACCTGTAGTGGGGGTCTTACAGGATGCAGAAGGAGGACAGGGAAGGACGTAGGCCTTCCAGATGGCGAGAGTGGCATGGGCACCAGAATGGAGATACACAGGGCATGGCTATGGAAAACTAAGTGGCACAAATTGTTTCATGTAGAAAAACAGGAGATAAAGTGAGCATATTGAGGGTGGATTCTGGAGCTCTTGGAATGTTAGTCTAGGAGCTAAAACTTTTATTTATAGGTACTGATGAACTGCTCGGCATTTTTGGCAGGTATGTAATAAGATGCAATAGAATTTTAGGCAGATTAATCAGTGGTGGTAGGTATGAGTGTGTGGACATGGGGAAGGTTGAATATCAGTAAAAGTGAGGGAGATGTGATAGTACTCCAGAGGTAAGGGGACATGGCCTGAGGTGCGGGAGTGGCAGTAGGAATGCAAAGGACAGAATTGATGTGGAAAATAATTCAAGGGAATTACTAGCAGGTCTTAGTGAATGAAAGGATGTGAGAATTGAGGGTGACAGTAAACTATAACTGGGTATGTTAAAACTTATAATGTTGAGCCCTGGCTGGTGGGGCTCAGTGGATTGAGTGCTGGCCTGCGAACCAGAGGGTCGCTGTTTCAATTCCTAGTCAGGGCACATGCCTGGGTTGTGGGCCTGGTCCCCAGTGGGGGGCGTGTGAGAGGCAACCACACATTGATGCTTCCCTTTCTCTCTCCTTTCCCCTCTCTCAAAAAATAAATAAAATTTTTAAAAAAATACTTATAATGTTGAAAATAAAGATTAATATTTGTGGAAAAGGCCATACAAGGTATTTTCAGAGTATATGTATGAGCACCTTGGGCTCAAACAATATTTAAGAGTACATAATTTAAGTGAAGTGTCTCCACAATGACGTTTTCTTTTTTTCTTTTGTTATACTTTCTGCTTTTTGTTTACTTAGTTGTTTTGGTCCTGGGATTTATGTATGAATCAAAAAGTTTATTGTAATATATATAGCAATATGGCTAATTAGTATTCTCTCAAATCACTGAGATAAGTTCTAGAACACTAACTTACAAGAGAAAGGACTGCGTCTGAGTAAAAAAATGTAACTAGTTATGGAGTAAAAATGTCAGAAATGTGAAAAACATTACAGAGAAGTGATATTTGTACAGTGCATAATCTTTTATAACTTATTTTGAATCACTTCACAATGGCATAAAGATTGAAAGCATGCTAAATGTGTAGAGTCTAGTTATGACTATACATTTATTTAAAAAAGTATCAAGGAAGAGCTATCCATTAATAGGAGAATGGAAAGTGTTATGTTCACATAATGGAATTCCACTCAGCAATGAGAAGGGATGAACTCCTGATTCAGGCAACGGCATGGGTGAATAGCAAAAACATTGTGCTGAGTTAAAGAAACCTTACACAAAACAGCATATACTGTATGATTCATTTGTTGTAGAACTTCATATAAATGGAAACTAACCTATGGGGAAAAACTCAGAATTATTGTTACCTCTGGGGAGTAGGGGTGAGGGAATAACTAGGGAGGAGCATGAGGGAACTTTCTGAGGGTAATAGCGTTCTGTATCCTCATAGAGGTTTTGGGTCACACGTGTATATTCATTTCTCAAAACTCATTAAATGGTATGCTTAGGATTTGTCCATTTCACCAAATATAAATTTAACCTAAAAATGTGAACAAATATTGAACATTGGTTAATGATAAGTATGCTGAAGTGTTTATGGATGACAAGTACTAATATCTTCAGCTTACATTAAAATGCATCAGAAATGATGGATGGGTAAATACTAGATAGATAATTATATAGTATATATATAATTGAAACCAATATACTACAATGTTGACTCTAATACATGGGTGTGCACTATATAATTCTTTCAACTTTATTTTGTCAAAAATAAAATTTTGGGGAAAATTTATGGAACTTTGAACCCATGAAACAAGCCTTGGGATGACTGTGATTTGCTGTTATGGAGGCTGGGGTCCTGTATCAGAACTTTGAGCTTAAATTTTATTAACTGAATATTTTATTAGTTTTGAGAACTTGGGGAAATTGTAATAAGGTTTTCTCTACTATAAAATGTGAATAATAACACCTGCATCATAGAGTTTTATGAAGATTAAATGAGTTAACATATATAAAATACTTATTGTTTCATATAATAAACTTTCAACAAAATTTATTTTAAAAGTCAAAGGAGCATACAAAAAAACACTGCAATTAAAACTATAATTTATTTGTCCTGTGTGAATTAATTCTGATAAATTAAAATATTTTCTAGCAAATATTGGATATATATTTCTTTACCACCCTCCAAAGGACAGAAAGGATGAAAGTTAAGTATTTTAAAATATTTAAGTATTTGCTTTTACTTAGGTAAATAAAAAGATGGGGCCTGGAAAATAAAATTTTTTTTCCTCATAGACTTTGTAACTCCAGTGTAATTCAGCACATTTATTGCAAATCGTTGCCAAGATCCTGAGCTGAGAGACAGAAAAACAACACTGAGATATGTTCTTACCCATAAGGAGTCTACAGTTTTTTTTAATATTTCATTGGTCTTAAGAGGCTGAACACCAAATCAAGAAAATAGGCTGAAAAGTACCTTTAGATGCTTAACTTACATTATATTTTAAATAATAAAACCCAGACAGGGGATGAATGAAAGTCTGTATAACAGCACTACCCAAAAGAACTTTTCTGTGATGCTGAAAATGTTCTGTATCTGTATTGTATCTGTATGGTAATGACTGGGCATATGAGGCTACTGAGCATTTGAAATGTGGCTAGTGCAACGGAGGAACAACATTTATAATTTAATTTAAATTTAGTTACATGTGGCTAGTGGCTACCAGATGGAAAAGTGCATTTCTAGAGTGTGTTTCTCAAACTATCTGAAGAAAAGGACAAGTTATTTTAAATTTCAAATCTGTTACAGACTAATGTTTTTATAAAATGCAAGAAAAATTGCTACAAAGATGAAATGAGAAAAGACATGTAAAGTGGATGTAAAAAAAACCTAATTTTTTTTAATAGTAGGGTCAGCAGACATAAAATTGCTCTGTCAAAATTGCTATAAAAGTTTCTAAACACTTTCATCTTCTGTATCATATGTCATCATGTACCAACGACAAGTAGTTTTCAGACTGGCGATGCCAATGGATCATGCTTTGAACTAGGTATAGGTCTTTCTTTGCCTAATGTGCCTAAGAATAAATAACTTCCTAAAACCAACTCTTCATTAAAATTACTGGTACGGATAATTTTTTACACATTGAAGTATAGCTCAAAAATGTAGTTACTGATGTAACAGTTAACATTTTCTTTACAAGTTTTTTCAACTGTATATTACTGATGGTGCAATGTGGTCAGCCTTAAAGTGGACTGGGAAGGTTTATTTGATCCAGTGAAGTCATTTTTGCAGTTGGAGGTATAAGCTGAAAAATCCTTTCTTCTATGAAGTTCAGCTCGACGTTTACAGCAGCCAAATTTGCTCAGCAACAGAAAGAAATCCCTCTGGAATGCCTTTGTGAAAATTGCATACAGAAATGGATTGGCACAAGAATTGACAGGATAAAAAAGAACCAGTAAAACTTTAGAGTTGGTTACTGTGATAAGGGGCACTTTGAAGGCAGCTGAAATGGCAAAAAAAGAGATAGGTGCCATGCAGGTGAAATCGGTGAAGACGAGAATTGCCATTTTCTTAGCAATCTTTGTATCTTTGTTGACAGCCATCAGCTCTGGATTTTGAACTGCAAAATAAATTTTAATATAGCAAGCACAAATGATGATGAAGGCCACCACATTAAGTATTAGAATGGTTAATATGTAGACCTGTGAGAGAGTGGTTTCCACATCCATGGGGAGGCAAATGCTAACCTTCATGTAATTGCTCACACCCACAAGGGGCAACGTGGCAATTAGAGTAGCAAAGAGCCATCCTCCAAGCATAATCAGAATGGCATGTCTTAATCGTAGCTTGTGGTCCAGCCGAACAGCATAGGTGATGGTGTGCCATCTTTCTAGTGTGATGACTGTGAGGGTGTACACAGAAAGTTCACTTGCAAATACTGTGAAAAAGCCAGCAGCACTACACCCACTTCCTGTCTGCCAGTCTATGGCGTGGTTATAATACTGGCCTTTGGTTTGGGAATCAACTGAAGCAATGAGCAGCAGATAGAGTCCCATGCAGAAATCTGCAAAGGAGAGATTGCACATGAGAAAATGGGGCACTGTCAGTTTATAACGACTGGTCAGGAGAACAAAGAGGACAGTCATGTTTCCCATGATGGCTAGGATATTAATCAGCCAAATCAGGACCCTAAGGAAGTCATAGCCCATAATATCTTCACAGGGATTAAAAGCATCTGGTTCAGGAGAACATCGGATTGTCTTGGGTGAGCAGATATCATGGTCATAATCCCAGCCACTCGGTTCACTCTCAGCAAAGATGGTAGAATAACTGTAAGAAGAATATTTAAGCTCAATGTAAACTTAAGGGATTTTCTATGATTCTGATTTAAAAAAAAAATTTAACAAGCATCCTTAGTGTTTTTTTAAAGCCTAAGAAACAAAAGGAAACAAAGCCACAACAGTCTCAGTCTTACATTTATTTGTTAAATTATCCGAGAACTCTGAATTGATGTAGGAGTTTAAGAAGGGACTAAAACACCATTTAGACTTTTTTTTATATATAGATTTTAAACATTGATGCAAAGACTTAATGAAGCTATTTACAGAGGATGATTTTCTTTGGGAAACAAATTTAGAGACAATAAAGTATACTTGCTAAATCAAAAAGAATCCTTCCTTGGCATTTTCTTAGTTATTTATCTCATTCAGTTGCCACCCAAACTGCTATCAAGCTGTTTGTGGTAGAACACAAATGGGACTGGAAAGCTCACACTGTTGAATGCAGTCAGCTAGCGGTGCGCTTGTTTGCGCCTCAGTCCCTGCTAACTGACTAGCCCAGAGAGGAACAGAAACCAGGGATGGATTGCTAGAAGCCCAGAGGCAGAGGAAGAATATAATCACGGGTGATAGGAAGGAATTGGGAAAACAGATATTCCTTAGGGGTATAAATAAAATTCAGAGAGTTGGATTGAAGAGCGACCCTGTCCTTCGTGAAGAAACAGCCGCATGTCTGCCACTCCCTTCTCACCACATTGTTCCTCTTTGAGTTCAGGTTTTCATCCTTTAAGGGACAGTTATATGTTTTCTTCCTGGCATCTTTCCTCCAATAGTAACCATCACCCAGTTCATCTGTACATCCCTCCTGGAATGGCCTTTTTTAAGTACATCTCTGTGCCTCAAATTCTTCATGTGCCACATAAGGATAATAGTCATACCTTCCTTGTTAGGGTCATGCTAAGGATTAAATGCATTAATACATGTAGAATGTTTAGAATAAATCCTGACATATGAAGTGCTCAGTGAATATTAGGGATTCTTATAATTATCTTGCAAATTTCCTGTGCAATTACCCCTTTGGTCACATGAAGTGAGTTGGGGCCCTCAGAATCAGTCCTACTGTTTCATCCTCTGTCTTTGAACATATGCACTGTTTCTTTCTTTCTTTCCTCTCATCTTTCTGATGAATTCCTCCTCATCCTTAAAGGGAAGCCCCTTCATCATCCTCTTTCTAGATTCTAAACCTTCAAGTACTTTATTCCCCCTTCTCTCTGCTATGGTTGTACTTAGGTACTATTGTAATTGTCAAACCACATTGTCATCATGTTGCATATGGTGAGTGTCTGTCTGCTTTAATAGTTGATCAGCTCCTTGAAGGCAGGGGACTAGATTTTACTTATTTCTGAAATCTCAGTGCCTCACACGGTTTTGGCTCAGAATATCAATTCCAGAAATGTTTGTGGAATGAATAAACCAGAGTAATCCTGGCTTTGAGAGGAACCGAGAGGATATAGGGACAGTCACAGCATGCGGTATGATGCATGTAGGCTCAACAGATTTTCTCTTTGCCCACAGTCTGCTACTATAATCTTGGGAGCTAGAGAATTGGGCATATTTTTTTTTCTGTCAGGACCATTACAACTATGTATTTCACCTGATGGTTCCTCACACATTAAAAGAGTATTTTTCTCTACTTTCAAAGCTTAAGCTTCTCATGTTCTATATAAGGAAGTGTGTACCTAATTCAGTGAGTGGGTAAAATGATGTATTTGAGCAATAGGATGACTGAAGGGAAAAAACACAGATTAAAAATAAAATAAATAAAAATAAGAAAAAGAAAAAGAAAAAAATAAATCTATGACATGGGACTTTAAAAAGGTGTTAGGAGTCATAGAAACCAATTTGGAACTGGACTGGAGAAGGACTGCTACTACGCACAGAAGACTGTAAAGGAACCTCACTTGTTTTGTTATTAAATATAAGGAGCACATTTGTTTGTCCTCATTTCACGCACATCAATCTACTTATTTTTAATCTTTAAGAGAGAAGTTGGTTATAAACGATTAAAGAAAATAGGTTATTTCTACGCGTTAGAAAGGTCCTTAAGACCAACTCCTTGAGCCCTGCATTTTATGGTAAGGAAATCAAGATAAATCAGGTAAGTGGCTTGCCTAAGATCCCTCAGCATTAGGCACTTAGTGGCAGCGCTAGGTCTTCGTACCCATAACCCAGAGGCCTTTCCTCCATGTTACCATCTCCTAGTCAGTGTTTTTCAAAGTGTGGTCCTTGAACCACTTCCACCAGGATCACCAGGGTATTTGTAAAATACAGATTCCTGGCTTTACTTCAAATCTGGAATCAAACTTTCTAGGGACAGAGCCCAGGAATCAGTATTTTAAGCAAGCTTCCTGGATGATTACTATGAAATACTAGCTTCTATTAAATCAGGTGAAAACTTTCCAACCCTTGCTGCCTTAATTTTCCTTACTCCTTTCCCCTTACCAAAACTACATCCATTTCTAGAAGCACAAATTCAAACTTCTAACATTTCTGCCAGGATTTCTGAATAAATTTAGTTCAGTAAGAGGTCAAACATGTTCTGTCTCCCACTCTCCTTGTCCTTTGCCCTTTCTTTTCTTTCTTTTTGCTGTTCGCATCGCTGGGCATCTATCTAGCAATTTTCTCCTTGGCGATTTAGCTTCCGACCAAATACCCCTCTGCTGCTACTTACGTTTGTGTCCTGGGATGGCTCCTGAGGGCAGCAGCATGCTTACTGACAAAACCCAGCCGGAGCTGTGGTTAGTACTGAAGGCTTATGCAGGGAATGTGAATGGACTCACATAGGCTTAGCAATATTGAGTCAGAGGAAGGAGAAGCAGTAGCACCACTGCTCCAGTCACTATGAACAAAGAAAGGAGAAAAGACTAGATAGAGTTTTAGGAAAACCACCGGGCCAGCCCTAGCAGTAAGATACCATATCTTGGGGAGAGCAGATAAGGCCTAGTGGCTGGCTCTAGAATGTCTAAACTCCAGAGACTCAAGATTAGCAACCTGGTGGGAAGCGGGGGAAGGGAATCTATCACAAAAATGATTTTTCAGGAAGCACACTTTTTAAAGATTATAACTGGGAATCTCTTCTGTAGGGATTTGAAGATACTAATTTCAGGTAGTTTTGTGGATGCTGGAGACTTGTTTTAAAGCGGTGTTAGCAAACTTAAGATTTTATACTCATTTGGGAAGGCTTGCGGTGGGGGCTAATGAGGATTATTGAGAGGGAGCTGGAGTTTCCCATTCCCCCAAACCACCCCTTGGTGCTACTATTGATTGTACCCAAAAGTGGCTTCCTGTTGAGGAAAAAAGCTATACGATCGCAAAAGAGTAATGTGGAAGGTGATTGATGGAAAGAATATCAAGAGGGAAGAGTGGGAAGGATGAGGAAAAGCAACACTGGAGGCCAGGTGGGGACAGACATAATTAAAAGAAAAAGAAAAGAAGGATATAAGGTATAATATTTATAATGTCCCCTTGATGCTGTCATATCTTTCAACAACTCCTTTCAGTCTCATAGTTCTGAAAGCCAAATAATATTTCTGCTGCCCCTTAGAGCTGAGGAAAAAAAGGCTCAAAAAAGGTAAGTCTTATCCAGGAATACCCAGCATTACAGGAACATTATTGCCAAGGATTCACATCCAACTCTGAGGAGACTGGAAACCCAGGGTCTTTCCATCATACCACTGCCTTTATATAGCTTGTAGATTGATAGGGGGAAAAGGAAGGAAAAAGTTGTAGAAGTGGGAATGGAGGTTGGCAGGGTTTCTTAGAAGGGCATCTGGTTTTGTAGCCTGAAGGACATAAGGGGGAAATGATAAATCTGCTAAATCGCAGTAAACGTGACGTGGGGACACTGGGGTTATTGTCTGAGGCACGTTTTTTTACATTTGAAGGTATGCGAGATGCCAGGGCAACCAGAAAAAATGTTAAAAATGTCAGTCAATAGAATGGAAACATAGCTCCCATCCAGTGTATTTTAGTGATAGCATTAAGGCTGAGTCATTTTAAGCTCCAGAGCAGAGTGGTCAAGGTGGCCTAAGTCTCTTTGAAGGAAGCAACTCCTTCTAGAAGCTGTGTTGCCATCAGTCAGTCTTCATGGGAGGCTGACCATATGACCAGTGATAATTCCTGCAAATGAAGTTACCATTTAAACAAGCCCTTAATGACATTAAAACACTTGCAAATGTAACTTGAATTTCTGAGGAGAATTTAATATTGTTGTAGAATGAACATGTAGGTACTTATTTAGAGAGGTTTGTTTTCTTTTAAAAACAAGTTGAATAAGATACCTGATCAAGTGGATGCCACTTGCAAAGAAAAGTTCTCATTTTAAAGCTATTAAAAATGCTTTTCCAACAGCCCCCCAACCAAGACTTTCATCAAAAGAAAATTTTTGGCACTGATAATAATAAGGGGCACACAGAATGAGCTATGGCTTCCTGAGTTTCTGTGCATGCAAATACTTACAGCGTTTTATTATTTGGTTTCCATGCTGTGCTTTCACATTGTTTGGAAAAGTTTTCAAAAATGGCAAATAAAAAATTCTGCCTGAAAGAGAAGAGATGGGATAAAAAAAGGATTTGAGCTTTTGGTCTTTAAACTAAATTTGATCATGTCTATTTATGCTTTGTTCATCCAAATTCTTTACCTATTACTCCAAGTTTGTGTTCTGCACCATTGTCCTAACTGAAACGCTTCCTGGGGAGAGAGTAAAGGCTTCTGAATTGTCATTAGAGTGCTTCCAGCTTTGATAAAATGCTTCTGAATGCTAAGTGTTTTGTGCAGGCTCTAGAGATGAAAAAAACTTAAATTTGTCATATTGAATCACGGTTTTTTTTCAATGCTCATTAAAAGCTACCTTTATGGTATATTAAGGTCTGCTCCTCACCGCTGTCCTCATTCTCTTTGAATTGTAACTGGGAATCTCTTTTGTAAGGATTTGAAGATTCTGGACCTGACATCATTATGTGAATTTTCTGCTTTTTTTCAGTTATGTGCAGAAATACATGCAGGTGGTCCCTTTTCCTTCATCTTTCCCTTTAAGCACTTCAGCCAATAGAAAGGGGGGAAATGACAAGGAATTAAAAGAAGCTCTATACTTACATTCCTAAAATGAAACCAAGGGGAGGAACAAAAAAAAAAAACTGATGAAGAAATAGAAGAAAGGAAAACAGGTTGTGAGAACCTCGACCTTTCCTAAGGAGGAGGGAGAAATGAGTCTATCCAAATCAGACTCCTCAATACACTCTTCTTCCCCTATCTTAACAAGATAATTCATTTCAGGAATGTCTTTGTACAAAAGAAGGAAAGTGGAGAATATATCAGAACTATTTGACTTGAACTAGAACTATACTGGACTTGCTTTAAACAATTAATCAGCTTGTTATTTGGGGTGAGGATTATACATCCCAAAATTTGGATCAAAGTGTGTGTGTGTGTGTGTGTGTGTGTGTGTGTGTGCGCGCGTGCGCGATAGAGAGAGAGAGAGAGAGAGAGAGAGAGTCTCTAATCTGACACTAAGAGATTCTGTGTGAACCAATCTACAGTTAACATGAAATGTGGTGGTTCTTGTCCTTCAGATAATAGCACTGGATTCCATCTACTCTATCTTTTTTGAAATTTTAATCATGGATAGCAAGGAGGTCTTTGGGGTCCTAAGCCCAGGCAGCTGTGAACATCATCCAGACTTAGCAGCTGCAGGGCAGAGGGCTGACTCAGAGATTGCACAAACATCCCCCTGGCCCAGCTTCAGGCTCTGCATCCTCACTAGCATCGAAGGTTTCGAGCTTTAGGGATATGTAAGGAATCAGTTAATACCAATCAAGACAGCACCTGTGTGACTACATTCCCATTATACTTTGATACTGGCCCACAATTCCATAACCCACTCTCCTTTTTTTATACCTAGAGATAGTCTCTTTCATCTGCTGGAATAAAAGCCCCTGAACTAAGGTTTTTAAAGGCTAGTGATTTCAGAAAGGATGTGATTTCTTTGCTACAAAAATGGTGTCTAGAACCAGTGTCTGTATTGTTCTCCTTGTTGGTCTCTGACCAGCTTTGCTCACTTCCAACCCAACCTCCCTCCTGCTGCCAGAGTGGTATTTTACAAAAGGAAATCTGAGTAATTTTTCTTTAAATTCTTCAATGGTGCCCCATCCTCTGAGCAACTTGGCCTGGCAGTCAGAGCCCATCATAGCCCATCTCTCCCTAGTTTCCTCTCCTCACTCACCTTCTTCGATGTACCCAGAAGTCTTCTGGTTCCAGTTTTTCTGAATGACTCTCATCCCACCCTCTGAGCTATTTTGCCTTTTTGGCATGCTTTTTCCCACACCTGCCTAGCCGACCTGTTCTTCAAGGCTCAGCCGAAGTAACTTTCTCAGGAAGCCTTGCACAAGCCCTCCTGCCATTTAAAAACTCTTCCTCTGTGCTCCCAGAGCACTCACAAACAAACAAACAACCAGGAAATGAAACAGAGTAAAATAGACAAGAAAGTGTCAGAATGCATTACATTCTGTGAAAAGTTAAGTATTGCTTTGTTTCCTTTCAGTTACATATGTGATGTGCCCTGGGTTGCAGTGTAAAAAAGGTATTTTTTATTATGCATCTCAGTAAAAAAAAAAGTCTGGAAAACAGCGCTTTAATGAAAGAATGAAATCCTGTACACCCTGCCATTCCATTCAGGAATGAAGTGAACCCATTGACTCAGTAAGATGCCCCTCACTGGACACAAACCAGCCAGGAGCTTTGCCCTTATTCTTCCCTGAGCTGAGTCTTAGGGAGCGAGGATTTTGTCTGAAAAAGAAGATGGCCTTCTGCTGCAAGAGAAATAGCTTAAACAAAACCCTTCTGTAGGGTTTTTTTTTTTTTGGTCTATTTTTAATTAAATATTTAGACATTAAGTAAAATTGACCCTCTTGAGGCCGCTTCCCTACCTCTTTAGAAATGATGCTGTCTGATAAGGATTAGAGCTAATTGATCTTTGAGATGCCAGTTTTGTATTCATTATGCAGCTGCTATTACAGCCTAATAATTTAAGACTATAACTCAATTAGCTCAAGATAGGGCATGAAGGTCTTTTAGCTGCAGGGTAAGTTGACTATTTGGAATCCGTTTTCCCGATTAACCAGGATGGTTCATTGTCTCCCTGTCTATCTGAAAATGGTCTAGAAGGCAGGGGTGAAAAGGCAGGGAGCCGTCCACCAGCTGACTGTTTTGATGTCTGAGTTTCTGCCACAGCTTGACAGGCTTTACCTTTTGTCTTTTACTTACTTTTTTGTTGGCAAGTCTCTAAAAGCACAGCAGTGGCTGGGGTAAGTCAATATGGCATCCTGGAGATTGGGAAATTTTTCTCTTGAGGGCAATTTTTTTAGAGAATAGGATGATGTGGCAATTAGCTTCTGAATGGACTCCAGCCCATAGCTAGGCAGGGCCTGCAGTTTGGTGGAAGAAATATCCCTGAAAAATACAAGGGAGAAAGGTTATTTATTTATTTATTTTATACATTTGTTTGATTCATAGAATGAAACCTCCTCTGAACAATAGCATCGTTCTAGGTTCTGAGGATTCTTTTCTCCATCTTGCCTTTCCCCTGATTTTCCATTTTAGTTACTCTCATTAAGATCTAAATTCAAAAGAGCTAGTCTGTGTTTTTTCTTAATGTGCCCCATTATTCTTCTCAAGGTTGAGTATAACCCCTTGTACCTGCCATACATTCATTAGCATTTCTCTCTCTCCCCGCCTCTCCCAATTGCTTTCTCCCCCTCTCTCTCCCTCTACTTTTCTCCACTTAGCAGAAGTGAATGAACTATCTGCTTTATGAGACAGCAGGCACATGCAGGGACATCAGCTTTTGTGCTCTACCCCAGGGGAAACACTCAGGGCTTCAGATGCTTTGCCTTTGATTGATCAAGCCCTGCAGGGTAGGTTTTCATGCAGCACAGGCTGGTTATGCTGTTAAGACCTGCTGCGTGGTGCTAGCCATCATCTACCTGGGAAGCAGAATGCACGTTCTGTAAAGGCAGACTGGATACAACAGTCCAAAGCAAGCGAACTCATCCATGCATGCAGGGCTGTGTGGAAAGCTCAGGTTTCATAAACAAAGTCCTGAACTCCTTGGTTTGTCTAGACTTGAGGCCATGTCCAAGAAAACTACAAACAAGTTGTTGTAAGGAGGAAGAACCATCAGTGGAAATTTAAAAATTCTGCCCATCTTCTAAGTGGCTGCTTCTGATGCTCCCAAGCAGCACAGCCTCCCGCTCTGCACATGAGGCGGCCCTCCATAGTTAGCGTTATAGTTGATTTGGGTCTCCCCGGATCCATGTGTTGAAGTCCTAACCCACAGGACCTCAGAATGTGACATAATTGGGAAATAGGGTCTTTACACAGGTAATCAAATTAAAATGAACTCATTAGGATGAGCCCTAATCCACTATGACTGGGAGCTGTCTCCAACTATGTGTGATACACATAGAGTGCCACATAGAGATTCGAATTATTTCACCATAACCAGAAGGAACTACCAGCAGTAAGAAGAGAGGCCTGGAACAGATCCTTCCCTCACAGCCCTCAGAAGGAACCAACCCTGCTGACACCTTGATTTTGACTTCTAGCTTCCAGGACTGAGAGACAATCAATTTATGTTGTTTAAGCCACCCAGTCTGTGGACTTTGTTACCGCAGCCCTAGAGCCTGATGCCTCACAAACCAGGCTGGCGTGATGCGGCTGGACACCGTAAGCAGGCCTGCTGGGGTGCCCTGGGCAGTGTGCACTGGGTGGGGAGGTGAGGCAGCACCACTGTACTCACAAGATGGTAGGCCCCGTGGCCCCCTGGAAGGCTCCATTGTCCATCTTCTTTAGGTGTGTATTTCTCTTCAGGTCCCTGTGGGGAAGGACAGTGTCCTTAGTAGAGTTTGTACCTCCTGCATAACCAGTCATAGCTGTGTACACTCAGGTTTGGGCCAGCCTGTGCACGGTGCTGAGGGTTAGAGGGCACAAGGTGGGACTGTAGGTAAAGTGGAAAAAGCCATGCTAGTGCTTGGCGAAGCTGTGAAAGGGTGAGTGTGTGTTTGGCCCCACCTTTCCTCTGCAACGCCCCCTACTCGATGGAACCCTTTGTCCTACAACTAAAAGTACTCACCGCCCCGCCCCGGAGTTATGGGAGATTACGGTCGGACAGCTGCGCGATGAGGAAAGCGCTGCTCCAGTGTTCAAGGCTGAGGGGGGGACGTGCAGCCTGCCCTGTCTCAAGGCTCTCAGCTGTCCTGACCTTGGAGGGCTCAGAATTTACTAGTGATATACTGAGGTTTGCAAATACTTAAAAAAAAGTGAGGTTCATTCAAAGTTACTCCTTTCATCATGCTAATTGCACTTTTTTTTTTCAAATATGCATTTCTACGTGGGTGAGAAAGGGGAGGAAGTATAGGCTGCGTAGAAAATTGTCCCATAACCTGGGCGCCCCGCTGTTCCATGCTGTGTTTGTGATGATTACCAGGGGTGCATGTTATGGAAAGCGTTCAGGGCCGCTGCTCTGAAGCCTCTGGCAGAAGCCCAAAGCTGCTAAGGCAGTGGCTACCTGGGGGCTTCTGTGCTGTTTAACTCAGGCAACTCAGGGTGAACTGTTTAGGAAGAGCTCAGGCTGGCCCTGCAGAATTGCCTCCTGTCTGGGCCCTGATGCTGGTGTCTTCAAGCACAGGCCCCTCTTTGCATGGACAAGTGAGCTGGGAGAGGACCCCCCAGGCGTAGGCTTGCCAGTCTTCTTTTCAGCACTTTCTTTTTCTAAGAGAAGGGTAGTGACTCAAAGAGCATTCTGGAAACCCTGGGCAGTGGGCACAGTAAATACCCTTTGTTGGTATGATGCTTTTGAGCATGACAACGTGATTCTTCTGCATCATGTTATAGTGTTACATGGCAAACAGATGCACCAACACCCAGGTACCCTTCCCTGCAGGATGCCTAGGTAATTACCTGGCTCATCTAACAGCATTACATCTTCTCCAACATCTTTCTGCATGTGTCCGTAACACGCCTGCCATTTAAAACTGCAGAAGCCCCTGCCTCTCCCTCCCTGGGTAGCTGTTTTCCACATGCTTTTACTAAGTGTTCTACTTGGAATCCCTCAGCCCTTTAATCAGAATGCATCTATCAGTCTCACATTGTCTCATCCCCTGGGTGTATTTCTATTTTCAAGAAGATGAGGTTGTCAGAGTCAATTGTTGTTTAAAATCTAAATCAAAAGAAATTTTTCTTCCCAAGCTTCCATGGCTCTTCTTCCTGATTTGGTTTGTTTTAATTATGTTCATCTATGGTCACAAATCATTGAAACTAGGCTCCATGAGCAGATAATCCTCGTGTTAGCCAGGTCAAATTAATTTTTCAAATTTCATGACAGCGTTTCGCCTGTTATATTAACACTTGGATCTTTCTGTACATTGATAACTCTGCATTATGCAACTTGGTCAAAAATAAATCAAATTCATCTACCACATTTTTTCTGGGTGTCACTTTTGGGAACTCTCCTAGGGACAGGGTCCTCTAGGGGTAAGAAGCACAGGCAGACCGTTTGAAGCACAGTGGGAGAACCCCAGTGCCACCCACGCTTCCCTAACTGGGGTGCTTTGGGAATGATCGGAACTGGCTCTCAGGTCCCTGGAGGTGTCTGAGGACAACCTCTAGTGCTCCTCCTCACCACTCTGTCCTGCCTTAGTAAGTTGTGTGTTTGAGACCTTGGCAGAGCTTTGGTGTCATTGCTCTGAACAACTTTGGACAGGCTTATTTCTGAGGAAGTTGTCAGGCACTGGGCTGAATGCAGATTTTGAAAATTTTGCTTGACAGTTTTGAAAACTATTCCTCCTTCTGCCCTTATATTCTCCAATGGGTCTTCTTGTCCTTAGAAGACAACTCAGAGTCCTTTCCGTGGCCCCTCAGTTCTGCTGATTGGCTCCTGCTCCACCCCCAGGTTTACCTCACACCAGTCTTCCCCTTGCTGATGACCCTCCAGCACACTGGCCTCCTCTTCATTCCCGGAGCTTATAAACTTCTCCCCCCCACCCCAAACTCAGGACCTCTGCACACGCAGTTACTTCTTTCTGAAACCCTCTTCTTTTCGTTATTGCCATGGTGGGCTTCTTGTCAACTTTTAGGCTCAGCCTAAATATCATATTCTCAGTGAGGCTATGACCTAGCCTAAGGTCAGTAATCCATCTGTACTATCACAGGTCTCAGGGACAGGTTTTCTTCATAGTATGTGGGGTCTGGCAGAAGTAACGCCACTGAGTGTGGCTGGTAGAGTATATGAATGTCTCGCACAAGATGGACAGCAATTTGGACATTTCACCTAAAATGTCATATAGTGTGCTTGAGTGTGATATTATGTTACAGAAATACATGCTTATGCTTTTGTAATAAAAGATTTAAAATAGATTACCAGCTCATAAAAATGGGTGTTATTTTTGCTGGACCCTGTATATCACTACCTGCAAGAATTAACTTATTTTTTTGTCCGTCTCTTATGCTAGAATAGAAGCTTCATGAGGGCAGGGACTGTTTCTCCTCCACCATCATGACCCAGCACTTCACATAGCGCCTAATCAATTGGCAATGCTTAATAAATATATTTATTGACTGAGTAAATGAATGCAATTGATTTGTGTTCTTGCTTTCTTCTTTCTCCCAATGAGGTGTGGGGGACACAGAATCTTGACTAACTATACTTTTTGAAGCCCACACCCACTCTGGTATCTCTAAAGCAGCTGAGACACTGATGGCCAAGGCGCTTCCTCCTGCAGTCTTCTTTCCCGGGCCCCCCAAAGGATGTACTCTGCTGCCTTTCCCTCCGCCTGTTTGCTTTTGCTTGGCTTCTCTTCCTCATGTCTAGTTTTCCCCCAATTTTATATTTGGTCCTTTTTCCCCCTTGTCCAGGTGACCTCAGTCACAAAGGACTTCAGCTGCCCCTGTATTCAGATAATCCTGACATCTGTGTCTGTAGCTCTAACCTGCCCTTTCCAAGCCTCTGTCCTTCCTGCTAAGAGATGACCCTACTCTAAGCACCACTCTCACACTTCCCTTCCCAGAACTTTAAACGGCTTCTCATTTTCTACAGAAGAGAGTCCAAATTCTTTATTCTGGCATCTAAGGCACTCTTGCTTTGTCCCTTTCCCAAAACTAGAACTTTCTAAAAGGTACTATTTGCTGGTCTCTGAACATATCTCATGCTTCCTCCCTGGGCCATTCTTTTTGTCCTCTGCCTGGAATGCATTTTCCTTCTGTCTTTGCATGTCTAAGTTAGGTCCAGCTCAGAGTCCACCTCTCTCAAAAGCCTTCTCTGATTTTCTTCTCCCCATCTTCTGTTTCAGTTACTATGTAGTGTACTGTTTACATACCATTTGGAGATGGTTCTTCCTAGGCTGTAAGCTCCTGCAGGGCAAACACCAGGGCTTATTCATGTTCATTTTCTCTCAAAATATAGCATGTTCCTTTAAACACAGCTGTTGCTTGGCAGACACTTGTTGAGTGAATAATGGAATGAGGCATCTGAGAGTACTGTGCCAAGAGAGGATATGCCTCTGATTTAAATTTGTCAAAAATGGATTCTGTTGGCTAGAGAGAACCGACAGAAAATTTACTCCATGGTAGGAAGGACAACTTTTAAAAAGCTACTGTTTATAGAGCGCTCAGTATGTGAAAGACCTATTCTAAAAGCATACAAATATAATCTTATTTAATTATTATTAATAATTAATTAACTGTAATGTAATAAATAATAAATGAGCACCTACTCTGTGGAAAGCACTGCGTCAAGTACAGAGGATGCAAAAATAGACCTTTTTAGTTTTGAGGGGGAGGTATCCTCAAAATAATCCTATCAGTGGCTCTATTTTATGAATGAGGACACTGTGGTTTAGATAGGTTAGGTAACCTCTCCAAGAGAGCTGATAAATGGTGGGATTGGATAAAGAGCCCCAGTCAGTGACTCTTAGATCTGTTCTCTTATATACCAAGCTAATAGCATGGTATTGACATAATAGGGTCTTTGGTTAATACCTATAGTTAAAATAAATATATAATATGAGGGTATTATATAGACTTATGCTCCTCAGCTTCAGACTGGCAACATTAGCATCTCCTGGGAGCTTGTTAAAACTGCAAATTCTGAGTCTCTATCCTAGACCCATTGACTCAAAATCCCTGGGGGTGGGGCTCTGGAATCCGTGTTTTAACAATCTCCACGTTATTCTTATGTGTGTTAAAATATGGTGTAGACCATAGTTTATATGATCCATTTATTATAAAAGTCGTTTGTTTATTTTTCTTAATTTGACTTTAGTTGAGGTTTCTTGAGCTCATAGTTTTCATTATACACAGCGGTAGAGTCATCGTCACTTCATCTTGCACCTGTTACAGTTCGAACTGCCCTTGCCCTGCGTGCTTTGTGAATGAACCCTCTTGTAGAAAAGGAGCCATACACAGAAAGAGGTTGAGAACAAGGAAAGAACCAGTTGGTTGGGATGTTCCCCTTGACTTAAAAGCTGTTAACACCGGGGACTAGAGTAGGGTGTGGAGAAAAGTCAAGGTTCCCTCACGTCCTGGAAAATAAGCAACCTATTCCCTGTTCCCCCTCACTCCCCACCCAAGCAGCTGGGAGATGGGACTCTGAGTGGGTCTGTTGTGGCTGATCAGCTGGTAAATGGTGTTACCCAATTTCTCTGTAGTGGGCCTAGTGGGGAGAATTCCTTTGCTGAAATCAGGCTGCCTCTAACTCACCCTCAATCTGTGCAAGGGGGCCAGAGAAGGAGACTGTGAGATGGAGGAGCCTAAGTAAGGTGTTGAATATTTCAGCAAAGTGTCAACTTCAACGTATCCAGGCTGCATCTATCTTTGAAATCTGGGTGCCCTGGGGTTTCTAGCCAGCCAGTTGCTTAGTAACATGCATGAAACACAGAGGACTAGCTACCTGAAAGTTTATTTTTGTCCTGAGTTAGTTGCTGAAAACTGAATGTAATCTGGTAGCCAGAGTAGTATTTCCTTTTTATTCATGAGCTGGAGAAATAAGCATACTTACAGGGCAATCAATGTCGTCCCGTTGAACGCATGACTTTGTATTTCTTCAAATCCATTTTCATATAGTTTGCTGAAGAGGGAAAAGAGAGGGTTTAGGATGGAAAAAACAGTTTGGAATTATACATTTTTCCTCATGTGACATTTATTACTAAGATAATTACTGGCATTCATAATGTCTATCTCTATTCCTCTAACATTTTAGATTCTAAATGTTAGAATCCGGTAAAATGAAGCTATTCTTTTTGCTCCGGTTTTCCTCTCTCTCCACCATTACTACCTCCAACCACTGCCGATTTTAAGTGTTCATTAAGTATCTGATACTTAACCAGCCATTCTACATATATTTTATGATTTAATCTTCATCGTCATTTCCATATTATCCTGATAAGAAACCCACGCCTCAGCATCGTGTAGCTTGCTTACAGGTCAAAGAAAGCAGTGGCAGACCTGGGATTTGAAGCCAGAGCTAACTAATAAGTCTTGCCTCTGGGGCTGCAGGCCTGCGTGGGTATTCGGGCGTTCTAGGCTGCTGAAGGCCGAGGGCAGAGGAAGGCAGGCTCCTGTGCTGAGTTACCTAGGCTTTTTCTTGAATGAGTATGTGTTTTTGGTGATGTCATATCTGGCTTCGCAACCAAGAAGATTTCAATATCGGTGAACAGTTCTTTAAGACCCATTAGTGGATAATGAAATAAATATAGTTGGGTGCGATTGGCATTTAAAACAATAAAATAGAAATGATTAGAACAGAATGGAAAATATTAGTGTATTACATGTAATTAAGGTAGCACTGTTTATGAAATTTTGTTCCATAATTTTTGTATGTTGTATATATATAAGTATACATACACACATATATACATATATACGCATACACATGTGCATATACATTCATGCCTGCCCAGAATGAGACATCAGAGGCTCCTTAGAAGACAGATGCTGGAAAATGCTGGAGCCAGAAAGGAACTTGGAGAGAATCAAGCGGCACCCCTTCATTTTGCAAAGAAGGAAATAGGATCAGAGAGTAAAGTGACTTGCCTAATGCCCACAGGAGGCAAAAATGGGACCAGAACGTGCTTTGTCTGTATCTACTTCTAGCAGATCAGTTTTGTTGGTTGCTTTTACTTTTCTTCCCCAGGATGACCCCCTCCCCTTCCTGCAGCCCTGCAGTCTGAGTCCCAGTGCAACCTTTCCTGGCTGCCCTGTTCAAACTACTAACCACCCCTCCCCTAGCACCCCAGGATTCCCTATCCCCCTTCTCTGATTTGCTTCCTCTGCTGCTTCAGCACCATCTGACCCATGATTATATTATACTTGTTCATTGTCTACCTCCTCCACAAGAATGTAAACTGTTCCGTTCATTGCAGAGTCCTCTGCATCTAGAACAGTGGCTGGCACCTGTGATGATTATGGTGAGTATATGTCAAATGAATTGGATGAACAAGCAGCTCCATGGAAGATAAATTTCTTACTATAAATTACAGTCAAATGTGTTTGAAAGCCACAGTCTTAAGTAGAAATATTTGTATAAGTTCTTCATGAACAGTGATGTAAGACTCAAGTGAGAAAGGGCTGTGGGAACGTAATTAAACTGCTCTGTGTGGCAGGACCCTAGCTTCACTTTCCAGGGTTGCTGGCAGCTACATGGCCATGTCAGGGACAGGCTGTGGGATGTGACTTGAGGAACAGTTTAGGCACATTCTTCCCCTGCTCTCACGTCACATGAATATTATCTGAAAGGTTTCCCTAGCCTTTGTTTAGTAAAATGACCATGGAATTTTATCTTGGTATATGTGTATGTATGTAGTGTACAGGTGTGTGATATATATTTTTGTGTGTGTGTTTGTGGTTTCTTTCCATCAGCCCACAGCACTCCTGAGACAAATTGGCATATAAGTAAATAGAACTGGGACTTTGAAATTCAGAAAACACAGAGCTTATGAAATAACTTGTAAAGTCTCCTTATTAGATTGAGTTTAAAGAGAGCAGGAGAGCATATTTAATTCATTCCATAAAACCCTCAGGTGTCTCCCAATGCCTGTTGCCTAGCAGGAGTCAGTCATCAGGCTGGGTAGACCAGTAGCCTTGTCTGACCATGGGTGGAAGAGGCTACCCCTGCTCTTGTGTGCTGTCTTCTGGGAATCTGCTGAATTTAAGCTTTGCATGCTAGCTCTTAACTATATTCTGTAATTTTTCAATTTGTATTTGTATTCCATTTGTGTTGTACAATCTGAGGGGATAGATAATTGGTTTATACTTGTTGTCTTGTATAATTACAAACAAACTTCTGGCCTCTTTGGCACTCAATTTCACTGGAAATTTTTTTTTCCATTTCACACTTAGAATATTATTCTTTGGCAGTATCCTGTCATTTGGCAGTATCTTGTTATTTATAGCAATCTCTATTAGATAACAGAATGTTACCTGTCTTTTCTCTGAACCTCTTTGAAATTGGATTTCTTAGAGTCTTGGCCAGTGTTTGTCAAAGCATTCTCCTATGTCCACTGAATCAGGATCACCTGGATGCTTGCCAAAAATGCAGACTCAGATCTACTGGCCAGTGGCACTGCAAACCTACAGAATCAGTCTCTGGTAGCGGCATCTAGGGACATGCACTCTTAGAGCAAGCTCTCCCAGTGAGCGTTGTACATGCTACTTTGGGACCCCTTGCCCTAGGGTATATCATAGTCTGATGCAGTTCTCATCATCTCCATGGTACACATCAGGTAGCCTGTTGGTCAGAACTGAGTTGAGTCTAGTCCCCTTATTGCTTTCTCTGCCTTGTAAATGATAAAGCTACACTTGCAGTGGATCAAGAAAAAGTAGTCCTTACTTTGATTTTGGCAAAGCAAAAGGTGCCAGCAGTGGTCTGGATGTCATTCCCTATTGCTGCTAGATGCTGTCCTGATGATCCTAGTTTTGATACATATTAGGGTTTTGTACTTCTTTTGTGGGGCTTACAATGCTCTTAGTGCCGTCTCAAAGTTAAGCCTGCAAACCCAGAGCCCAGCTGCCTGGGCTTGCATCCTAGTCTGCTACTTATGAGCTGAATTTACTTTGGGCAAGTTGCTTAACCTCTCTGTGTCTCAATTTCCTAATCTGAAAATTAGGGTGATAATAGTAATGACCTCAAAGGCTATTGTAAGGGTTAAAACAGTAAACATGTTAAACACTTAGAAACAGGTTCTGGAACACAGTAAATACTTAATGTGTTGCTCCTATTATTCATATATGGCAGTGGTCTCCAGCTCTTCGACCAGAACCTAGGGAAGTGGTCTCCCTTTCCATGCTCTGGACAGAATTTTCATGAAATGCAGCCACCTGTTTAAACAGACTCCATGGGGGTGGGGCCTTTCTGATCCTGGTAGAGCAGGTTGGTCCAATGGCCTGGTCTGTGTTGACATTATTGGCATTTTTACATTTGGACATTTTTCATATCTCTCTTTTTTTTAATAGCTTGGGTCCTGCTTGTGCCAGTTTTCCAAAGAATATGGCTGATTGTTTCCTTTTCAGCTGCTGCTCTTTGTCTCTGTTCTTACCATACTCACACAATAGAATGCACTGCACTGTTTTGATTAAAAGACTGGCTTCCTTAGTCTGGAGAAATTACAAATGCAAGTGGGAGACCTCATGTTGTCAGGCCTACACAATGCTTTATGCCCTTTAAAACATCTGGAGGGTCACTTCAGATAACTTTTTCCCAAAACCTCATGGCGATGGGAGGGCTTCCTTTGCCTTGAGGATACTGTCACAGGCACAGAAATGAATTTCCCCCTCCTCTCCTTTATTATAATAGCTGCACCTTACTTTAAAGCATTGTCTGTGTACTCTATTCAAATGTCGGTAACTGTGATTCAAAGAGAGAGAATGGCTCCTTTTTATTCAAAATAAGATTCAGGCTTTAGAACTTAACACAGATGATACTTTAATTCTGAATGCTGCCTTACAACAAATTCCAAGTATTCCCGGGTCTCTGAAAGCATTTCTGGGGCCATACTAATGTTCTGCCATAGTTCTCTCTTGGATCATGTAGTCACCTAGTTTCGGATGATTTCAAAGAAGAAAGCTTAATTTATGTTTACAGACCCTCAGGGTCCCCAAAAGTGGCCCCCATTGCTGAAGGACAAAGCATGCTATTTTAGAATATATGGCCTGTGGTGGTGTATCTATAAGCAAATTTTAATCAAACAATTATACAAACACTATCTCAAAGAAGATGGATCATAAATTCACCACTGTCTCCTTCCTGTGATATTTTGCTGAGGTCCTTTTATATTTGAACAATTCCGCATGCATAAAGATACTTCTCTAGTGGATGCCCAGGCAGCGGTTTTATGGATAATTGTCACCCATCACTACTCTTTGCTTCCAGGACACCAGTTCTGAGTGTTCATCAGCACTCCCCTATTTTGGTGGGGTTCACAACCTCTGTGGCATGAGATCCCTCTCTCTGATTTGGTGATGCCCCTGCCTTTCAGCAGCACTTGAGCTCTTATGTTTCCTTCCACCTCAGCCAAGTCCATGTCAACTTACATGACTTTATCGTATGTAATAATAAAAAGATGACAGGCATTGAAGAGATGATAACAACAATGGATTATAGTATATTGAATACATTTCTAAAAAAGATCCACATTCCACAGTGATATTTAAAAAGAGAGAAAGTGAAAGAGAAAGTGAGAGAGAGAGAAGAAAAGGAAACCTCTTTTTTATAGAAGAATGCTGGCTAATAAATGTAGAGGGATGGTAGACTTTAAAATTACCATTTTGTAATTCCCTAGCTAATAACTGAATAATAAATAGATGTTGAAACCATTGCACAAAATGTTGCTGGCCACGGGATAGTCACACAAACTCAAATTATCCCACCATGATTTATTTATTAATGACAAAGGGAAATATGCACCCTTATGATTGAATAGGCCTGTCAGCCACTACCTTAAGCAAATGGTCAAGGAGTGGGACCGTGGGACATGCTGTGTCCCCTGGTTTGATGCAGTGGGAGAGACATAACATCTTTGTTGTATTCGTGCAGAAATGTTGACCTGAATCTAGTCAGGGCAATAGAGTCTGACGAAGCCAAACAATGGGCCTGGGCCCCTCAAAGGATTCAGTGTCATACAGAACAGAGGAAGGCAGGGGGGCAGTTTTTTGGTGGGGGGAGTGGGAGGTGAGGTTGGGAGGACTAGGGACATAATGGTAAACATGGAATGCATAAACTTTGATTAGATTCCAAGTTTAAAAAACAATATATAAACAACATTTTCATTGGAATATGGACTCTAGGTTGGATAACACCATGAAATTCATGTTGATTTTCTCAGGTGTAATGGCACTGTAGAATGTCCCTGTTTTGGGGCAATGCATGCTGAAGTACTTAGGTATGTGGTGTCATGATGTCTATAAACTTCTTTGGATGGTTTGGCAAAAAGGAAATATGCTGTATATAGTTACATATATAGAAATGGAGTAGGCGTGGCAAGCTGTTAATAGTAGGTGAATAGAGGTAAGGTATATAGGGGAGTTTATAGTATTGTCCTTTCCATTTGTCAGTGGGAAGACATGGACAGTGACTCCAATTATCAGTTAAAATTTTCAAAATAAAAATATTTAGACTGAGATGATGCAATGCGGTGTTTTCAGGATGGTCTAAAACAACCAGCTTGCTGAACGTTAGCTTTTGATTGTGATGGTGTAGTGTAGACGATACAAGGTGGTCGAATTTACACAAGGAATATTAATAATCCCATTGAATAGACAGAGACAGAGGCACAGCAAGGTGGTGCGACTTCACTAAGGCTGGTTGCATGCAGAGCCAGCACTAGAACTCAGGCTTTCTATTTTAATGCCAAGCAGTTTCTCTACTATGGCTTGTCACAGGTGCAACTTGAAATCTTGTCATCCTTTGCCAGGCATCTTTTCTCTGAAGGATCTTAGAGAATTAGTTGCTATGACCTTTCCTTTTCTTTGTGGAGTTCAGATGTAAATCAAGCTAGTCATCTTTTTGGGACTGGTATGACCAGTGATCTACAATATTTTAAAGGTTGTGTAGCCAAATGCAGCTTACCTGGGGGGGTATTTCAAAGTGACTTCTTAAGGATATTCAGTGAAAGGCCAAATGGCTATAAAGGGACATCAAAGTATAATGCATAGTTTTAGTATTAGTCCACTAAGCTTTTCTAGCATCCAGTGAAGTGTTTTGTTTTCATTAAATAAGCTCACAGTTGGTACAGATTTGGGTGTGGGGAGGGTGGGAAAGGTTCCACAAAAAACAAAATCCCCAAATCTACTACTCATGAAGAGAGAAGGCTTGCTTTCATTATTTTATAATTAGGGAGTTGAACTTCATAGCTGAGAAAATCAGGCTTTCCTCTGTAAGTGTAATAACCCTTTCCAAGTGGGGTGCCCACATCATTCTTTGCTTACAGAAGGGCCCATTCAGCTGAGAACAAGTGCCAAGCAAATGACTGATCTCTCCTCTCACAGATGCAGGCTTGAGAGTGAGGAGGGGGATGGAGCACAATGCCCCCACGGGCTCTTTGGGAGAGATGGATCGCAATCCTCATTAACTTCAGAGGTGGGGCAATTATGCCCTGCTTGTAGGCACTATTCATCTTAAAATCATTCCTAACATAAATTAATAGTGCCCAAAATAAAACTACTATGTAGCTCTTGTGTATACATGTTGAAATGTGATGTGTGAAAAGGAATCTTTGGTTGTTCTATGAGCTTGGTGGAGTGGCCCAGTCTTGTGAGCTTATAGAACCCCATGGATTGTTCTTTTCTTACTGTTATTCCTCCACATCTTCTGCTCTTTCATTGCTATTCCACTCTGCTCCCATCACTGTACCCTTTGCCTAAGAGGAGTACCTATTGGTTCCCGATTACATTTAGGTCAAAATCAAAGGAAGTCTTGGCTATTTGTGGTCTTTGAATGAAGGCTACTGTATTGGGTGGTTTCTTCTTACTACTTTTATTCATTTACTCTTAAGTCTTTAACCCCTTATCCCAGCATTCAAGACCCTCTGCAATCCAATGTTCCTTCCACTCCTTTTTATGTAAAGATATTTATCTAAAGTATTTCCCATCCCATAAGCAGGAAGTTTACGCCTGCCGAGCATGCCTCGTCCCATTTTCGCCCTCCCACAGCCATGCTCTTGCTCATGCTGTGCCCTCCCTCAAATTACTTAACCTCTCAGTGCTTTGGTTTCCTCCTCTAAAAATGAGGGTGGTAGTCCCTACCTCAAAGGGTTGCTGCGAAACTCAAATGAGTTTTTTTTTAAAGTACTTAAAACAGTGCAGGCATTTAATAAGTGCCTTTATAAATATTACAACTGTTGCTGGGTCTGTGAGGTCTAACTCAAGTCCCAGCTCTGCCCTGCAGTCTCCTCTGATTTCTCCAGCCTGAGAGGACTTCTCCAAGACTTCTTATTCCTGTGTACCACACACTCTAACAGGAATATCCACCGGCTTGTGTTATTCTTTTATTATTTCATATTTTTTCCATTGAAATTATGAGCAACTCAAAGATATGGATCTTATATATCTTTTGTGTTCTCAATAAAGACATGGGAAAACCCTCGATCTTAACTCATGCAATACTCCTCCACTCAGTCTGTAAATTCCCTGTTTCTGACAGGGGGCTTGATGGATCAGTAGTTCCAGATCCACATGTAACCGAGAGTCAGAAACACTTTGTAAACAGCAAGAAGAGCTGTGGTGTGTGAGAGTAGTGGAGGAGTAAAAAGGCTGTAGAGTTTTCCCGAGATCCACAGTCACCTTCCCGGTGTTCAAGAGTTGCAAGTAAACAATTTTACTTATTTTGAAACATTTTTTGGTTTTCTGTTCTGTGTTCTTTTGATTGAAACACTGAGCTGGGGCCACCACTTTGTGACGTAACAATTATGTGTGTTGGATTATGCCTACACAAAGTAAAAGTCCTATACAAATGCAACAAAACATTGATGCCAATATTTAGAATCCATTGATATGAAAGAGAGTCCTTTCCAATGGTCTCTCCTCTTGCTTCCCAACTACTTCATTTCACTCATCCAATCCATTCTCTTTCTCTCTCTCTAAGGGAAAGCTCATCTACTGTCTCATTACAGTCCTGCCATGGGCTATACCCCCAAAGAGATAGATATGGATGTGTGGAGCAGAATTGAACATGGGTCACTGGGCATTTAAATAAATGAGATGTGGTGTCTGGGATGCTGCTTCTGAATGGTGGGTCAAAGGAAGGTGTCCCATGTGAAGATGGCAAGGATCCCAGAGGGAAGGAAGTTAGGCAGGTGTACAGTGAAGAGAATGACTTGTGTTATCTTAGTACAATACCCATTCGAACGTCAATGTGCATATAAATCACTTGGGATCTTGGGAAAATGAAGATTCTGAGCCAGTAGGTTAGGGATAGCCTTGAGAGTTTGCATTTCTAACCAGCTCTCAGATGATACTGTGGATGGTGGTCCAGGGGCCATACTTTGAATAGCAAGACCTTAGGAAAGTTGACAAAAGGCAAAGGGCCTTTGAGCCAGAAACTTGATGAATGATGGTCAAATAAGAAGATATTATTTTCAAATTTAATATTAAGGGATTTAGGGGATGGGCATGGATGGTGTTGCTTCAGAAACAAAGTAACCCAAAGCTACAATGAAAAATTAGAGAGAGAGGGAGAGAGAAAGAAAGAGAGCAGGGTCCATTGATCAACTGCTCTACCTACTTGGAGAATATCTTTCCAAACTTCTCAGATGAAACCTGAAATTTCTGTGCTGTCTTTTAACCAGGACAGCCACTCCCCTCCAGGCTGTCTCTTTGCAGCTTCAAAGCATTCCACTGATGCAGTGAATGATTTCATCAATTGGAAATCCGGGTGCTGTAAATCCTCAGGGTGCATTTGAGTAATTTTAAACTGAAGGGGGTTGGTTGGTTATCATGTGAACATATGACCCAGCGTCATTCCCACACAACTCTTCTCACCTTTGGCATTTTAGGTGAAAAAGAATGTCACCGGTGAAGGAGGGACATGGTAAAAGACAAGAAAGAGATCGCCTTTTGCTAGAAATGAGAATAGCAGGAGGCTGTCTGGCAGAACATGAAGCTGGGAGTTTACTCACAGTGTTGTGGATTCATTAGTCATCCCTTGAAAAGCATTTCCTGGTATGGTGGTTATGTGTACATTATCACAAATTTCCCTTGAGGAATGAAATGAGAAATATTTACTTTCCAAATTTTAGCTGCAAATAGAAAACTGTTATGTATAGCAATCAGCCTGGTACTTACAGAATGAAATTAAATTCAGAAGAGAAGATCTTCGTAACATCTGGAAGCTTTTGAATGCCAGTGTTACAGATGCTCCTGTGATTTGGGGCAAGGTGGGGATATATGCAGAGAGTGAGTAAAAGTGATTGTTATTAAGGCATAAAGACTGAAAAAAGCAGAAGGCATTTTGCAAATACCATTACATTTAAAAATATTGAGTTTGGCTTTATCAGTCATGCTTTTAGATGTTGAAAACTATGAGAATTTAAAAGCCTATATAACACTATGGGAGCAGTTGCTCTAATGATTCCTGTTTAGCGATTTACAGGCTAGGACCAAACGTTCAGGTCTTTTCCATTTATATTTATTTTCCAGCCTGTTTTTACCTATTGCATCAATTGCACTTTCCTATTATGTCAGGAAGTTCTTCCTTGTATCTCATTGAAATCATCAAATATTCTTTTGATTATTTGAGCTACTTAAGTCTCTTTTTTCCCCCTAGTTTTTGCTTAAATTTCAAAGAAGAGAGAGGCATTGTGGTAGGTTAAATAGAAGGATATTTTATTACACAAGAATGGGACTCCTTTAGAGGAGTCTAGGCATCTGGAGACCTCCCAACCAATCAATCATTTAAATTCACCAGTCATGGACTCTGGACAACTGATATGAACTGCCTGGCAGCCTGGTGACGATGAAAGGAAGCCAGCTGGGTTCCTCGTTTGGCTCTCTCTGGTTCTCTTTCCTCCTGTTACCCCAGATCACGCTGAATCTTGCCCTGTCTGTGGCTGGTGTAGCAGCGTAGACTTAGACTGCAGTGTGTACTGGGGTTGAGGGAATATCGCTTTTTTTAAGGGGGTGGTGAAAATGCTATTTAATAAAGACTGATTCTTAGATAACAAGGGGCTGTAGTCAGTAAATTTTTTTCTGGCATTGTCTTATATTTTCCCGAGGTGGTTAATGCTGAGGTGTTCATATGTCCTATGGACTCCTTGGGTGTATGGAAAAGCGAAACATCTGGGTTAGGAATCATCCAGCATTGGAGCTGCCAAATGAGCTCCCCTAATGCCAGCAGCAGCTCCCGTAGGGGCCCCAGAGCAAGATCGCACAGACGACATTGAGCACCAAAGAGAAAATGTCCTTCCTCTCTCCTTCCTTTTTTTTTCTTTTGGAGGTAGTAGGTGTTGTAGACTTTGCATCCTCTATAGAGATTTTGTGAAATTTAACTTATCGGGAAGAAGAGAGAGAGGACTTTTACGTTAGAGGGATTTAAAATTTTCTGTGTAAGTGAGTTCTTAATATGTGAGAAGATCAAGAGTGATACATTTATAGATTGTATCAGATCTCAGGAATTTGGGTTTGGTGGCAAGGAGATGACTCTGCAGGGCTACAGCGGTACTCCCCTGATAATTCTGACTAGTGGACTTAATCAGACTTACTGGGAATGGTTTAGTTTATATGACACACTGCCTACCTGAAGGTAATACGTAAAATGTTTTCACTTAATGAATGAATGAACAAATGATATAACGGAGATCAATAATTCTCAGCCAGGGGTAGGGGGTCAAATCAAGTTAGGATTGCCTTTCCTACTTTTACCTATCTTCTCTCCACACCACCTCCTCACCTTAGAGATTCTGATTTACCCCCTTTAAAGAGTCATGACACCCCCCACCTCCACTTCCTTCCACCATCTTTGAAAATCACTGCAAAGAGGCGCTTTGGACAGAGATGATATTGAGAACTACTTACAGGTATTTGAAAGTGCTCAGTATAGTGGCTGACAAGAAATGATAAATTAAATCAGAAGGCTGAAGACAGACGTGCAAATAAAGCTAAATATATGGTTAAAATTTGTTTTCCAACCTTGGAATTGTTTTGATTTTTATCAGATGCCTATCTTCCCCTTCCCAATTGCTTAAAAAGGAAAATTCCTCACAAGTATTTTAACCGGGGGAGATTTGTAAATGCTCCAGGCTCGATGTATACCAGACTTCTGGTGTTCTGGATCAGTCTGAAAAGAGAGAAGGGAAAACAGGAGGCAGTTTACTAGATTGTTTGGAATACATGAGACCATGGTCACCAGGGGTTGCTGGCTGAAAACAGCATCAATAAAATGAAGTGCATGAGAGGAGCTCCTGAGACCCTGGGGATGGAAACAGTGTGGTGCGAGCCAGTGGCTATTTCCGGGAAGCTCTGCTCTCAGCCTCCTGCCAAGGCAGGTGCATCATAGCTGGGAGTCTGTTCAACCCCCCTTCACCTCTTTTCCACCTCCCTCTATCCCTCTTTCCCCCCAAGGCAGCATCAATGTCCAGGGCTCCTGGCCAAGTAGGCCCCGTCCCACCATGGAGCCTGCAAGCTGGGGATGATGGGAGATTCTGCTCCTAGGAAAGATGAGCAGATTAGCTACTCTCCCTTGTGGTTAAACTGGGTCTCTTCATACTGGGCCGGCAGCCACACTGACCAGTTATCTAGATAGTCACCCAGCCTATGGAACAGCAGGGCAGAAACCAGGGGCTTGGATTTTGGAAATGTTATGCTCATTCTGCAGATAATTTGTTGTGTGATGATGCCCAGTCAGTCCTAACTTCCCTGATCTAGTGTTCCTTTCTGTAACATTGACATAATTATACACACTCTTCCTACTTTACAGGTAGACTAGAATATGTGGAGATAGTGTACATGGCAGGGCTTTGCAAAGTGTAAAAGTATAGCCATACGGTCATAGTGGTGTTATTGTCTTTCTACCTTCTCAGTGATTTTGACCCTTTTTAGAAGAGACCACAGTTGCTGGGTCCTGTCTACTTTGGATTCAATAAAAGGTCAGTAAATGCCTTTGACTTTGTTTAACCCATTGAACAACCACCTGAGGAAACAATAATTACTCTTGCATAGAGAAAATACAGTGTACTGGTTAGGTGGGTGGACTCTGAATCAGCTTGGTTTCACATCCTGGTTTTACTAATTGTGTGACCTTGGATATGCCACTTACAGCTCTGTTTCCTCATAGGGTGATTTTAAAGGAATCAGTGTGTGTGGTTCACTGAATGGCTTCAACCAGTGTTAACAATTGTTATCATAGTTGATGAAATCAGGAAATTGAATAATTTGTCTGAAAAATAGCAGAATTTGGAGGTGAACCCGTTTCTTCTTCTGAGCCCAGGTCTAGTGGTCATTCCACTTTACCAAATTTACCCACCATTAGTGCCTATTTCCATCTTTTATGTCCTTTTGATTATTTAAAGGTAAGTGACATTTTGTAATTATTTTTACAACTGAATCAAGCAGTTGTGGGCCATACATAGCATTATGTGAATGAGATGGAAGGGACTTTTATCTCTTAAGGATCCTTTGGAATTTGACCTTAGACCACTTATGTATCCTTTCATTCATTTAACAAGCATGGATTGAGCTGCTACTTGTGCCAAGCGCTGTTTAGGTGCTGGGGACACAGCTGTGAACAAAGCAAAGAGAGCCTGTGCAGGGCTAACATCCTAACCTCAGGGCCTTCCTTGGGAAAAGTCCATAAAGTTTCCTATAGAGCACTTTATTTTTCTTTCTGTTGATAAATACTGCTTTGCCTCATGAGAAGTTTTATTTACCTTAAGTTGCTCTTGTGGTTCTCAATGTAAGCTGTGCTGAATCAGCATCATTTGGGAAGTCTGTTTAAGCTGTAAATTTCTAGGTCTGGGATAGGACTGTCATGTATAATTGTAATGAGCCTCTCATGCAGTTCAACCTGACAGACAAATCTAGACTATACCTTTAGTACTTAAATACTCATTATTTTGGACTTCCCATAATTGTTTGGTGAGTTATTCTCACTTCCCTGACTACACTCATCATACTGATCAATTCATTGTTCTCTTTAGATAATTGCTAATTAGACCGTTCACAGTGAGGCCTTCTGGTGCAGTGGAGAATGCACAAGCTTTAAAGAAAGACAGGGTTGCATCCCAGCCCTGTCATTGTCTAAGTGCTGTATTGGTCAAGTTACTGACCTCTCAGAGCCTCCTAGAGAAAACAGGTTCCAAGCACATGTGCTTAAAAACTGTTTATTGATAACATCTCTTCCCCTTCTCTTAATTCTCAAAACTCCTATGCAGGGGAAATGTATAAAAGCTCAGGTTTGGGCCAAACAAGGCAACAGTAAGAGGGCCAGTATAGAGTCACATGACCTGATTTATAGTCCCAGCTAGCTTGCTTCGTGACATTAGGCAAGTCAGCTAACTTCTTTGGGACACAAGTTCATCATCTGAGAACTGAACTAAGCCAGCCTTTTCCTATTCTTTTTGTAAACTGGAGGAAGACGATACTTTGGAAAGGATAATTTTAAAAAATCAATTTTAAAACATCACAATAACAGTGACAAAACCTACAAACACATGTGCAATGCAGGGCTTTTACATGATAGGTATTCAAGAACCATTTACTGAATGAATGAATATGCCCAAACAGTTCCCAATGAACTAATTCATAATCTCTAAGCTCCTTCCCAAATTTCACCGCCACCCCAAGTGCTCCTTACCCTCCCTCCCTTAAGGTAGGAGCTACTTGGCAGGACTCCACAATGTCAATTTTAATTTCCAACTTTGTGTTGTGATGTCTCAGAGTTTATACAGCTCTCAGGGGGAAGCAGTTGTCACCATGGCAACCTTCAGGCCACTGTAGTGAGAGAAATTAGTGCCTACCCAGACCTGGTAATTGCTGTAGTCTTTTCCTCTTGGATTCCTAGCAGTGGATGCTTGAATACAAAACCCGAGTGGGCTCCAACCAGTGAGAGTAATAGTGTAGAGAAGTAAACGATCTGTTAGCTGATGCTTACATTTCTGATAAATTGAGGAGGCTGTCAAAGGCATTAGCTTCTATCTTTTCCAGGGAATCACTCTGAGAAATTTCACTAGGAGAGAGAGAGAGAGAAAAAAAAAAGTAGAAACATGAAGTAAATGACTGTGTCTGCATCACGAGCAGCTGTGCATGTGGTCCAACAACTGGGGGCTCCAGTGTGTTCTTTTAAAAAAAGTGCCTTTTTTTAAAAAAAGGTGCCTTAATCTGTCCACAATCGTAAAGTACTAACATCTCCCTTTAGGAGCACTGATGGGCACCTACAGCTTAGGTGCTGTGGAAATGCAGGTTTCAGTAATCCCTCTTTTTTTCCTTGTTTATTATGACATGGCATCATAGATTATTAGAAGTGGACCGGCCCTTTAAGAAAATCTATTCAGATTCCCTTGTTTTGCAGCTCTGAGAATTCAGTTTCTAAGAGAAGAGGCACCTAGTGTTTTTCTTCCATTAACCTTTTATTTATGCCCGTATCATTTCCTTTAAAATTTTTTTCAATTGCCGTTTATATTCAATATTATTCTGTATTAGTTTTGGGTGTACACTATAGTGGTTAGACAATCATAGACTTTACAAATATTTGCCCCAACCTGGCACCATGCATAGTTATTAGAATATTATCAACTATATTCCCTATGCTGTACTTTACTTCCTCGTGGCTATTTTATAACTATCAATCTGTATTTCTTAATCCCTTCACTTTTTTCTACCAGTTCTCCAACTTTCTCCCCTCTGTCATCTATCAGTCCGTTCTTTGTATCTATGAGTCTGTTTCAATTTTGTCCATTTACTTTGTTCTATAGATTCCATGTGTAAGTGAAATTATATAGTATTTCTCTTTCTCTGACTGATTTATTTCACTCAGCATAGTGCCCTCCAGGTCCATCCATGCTGTTGCAAATGGTAAGATTTCATTCTTTTCTATGGCCAAGTAGTATTCCATTGTGTAAATGTATCACACAGCTTTTTAATCCACTAGTCTATTGATCGGCACTTGGGTTGCTTCCATATCTTGGCAATGCTGCAGTAACATTGGGGTGCATTCAGAAATATACCCAGACATGGGAATGATGTATCATAAGGCAGTTCCATTTTTAACTTTTTGAAGACCTTTCATAGTGTTTTCCATAGTGGCTGCACCACCAGCACGTAGTGTTTTTAGGGTGGTTTCAGGACGAGGATCAGGCTATCTGTCTTCCCAACTCCATCATTCTAGGGAGGTTTTAATTTGGGTTGAATTCATTGTTTCATAACTCTCTCTTTCCCCAAATTCTGTTCTGAGGCAATTGCAATATGGTCAACTCCTGCACATAGTGTCTTCCTTGGGTTTTGTTTATTTCTTTGATTTTTTTTTTTTTTTTTTTTTTACTCTGTTAGCAAATTGAGGACAAGGAGTACGTCCCATTCACTTTTGAACCCTGGTGGCATCATAATGCTTAGCACATTGGGAATGAATGAATAGATGGATTAATGAATGAATTGATTTTTTAAAAAAGACATAAAGTAAAGGAAACAGTATGGCCATATACCACCCTCAAGCATGTAGGTAATGTCAATGTTATTCTCAAACCCCAACACAAGCTACCATTTGCTGCCAGCTGAGAAATAAGTCTCAAATTAGTACAAATTGTACATTTGCGCATTTTTAAGGTTAGCATTCACTGAAGGCTTCAGACTTGCTGAGAGCTTTAGCCCACAGAAAGGCTGAGCCCAAGGCGGTTAATGTCTTTTGTGACAACACAGTAATGGATTGGTTCCTGGGCTGATTCATCTTATTCCTACCTAATGATTTGCTTATTTAACTGTGGCTGCTTTTCTCACCAGGAGGTCTAAAAATTCCCAAAACTCAACATTTAAACTTGAGAAAATAAGAGTTAGGTTTAAGCAAACTGACATTTCTGTAACCTACAGTGAATTTCTTATAATATACACTAATTCTTAAGCAATTATTTTTCCTGTGCTCATTGCTTGCTAATACCTAAAGAGCAGTCAGAGGTTCCTCCAGGAGCTAGAGTTGCTTTGAAAGCCTGGCAGATTGTTAAGATCAGACATGTCCTCTGGAAACTAAAAGGCCCCTTATGCTCTTTTGACTCAGACTGACAGTGAGGAGGATGCTGGACTCCTGGAGGACTGAGAACGTTCTCCCTCCATGTATGGGGTCTGGGGCCATAGAACCTGAGCCCCAGGACAAAGGATTGAAGTTACATCTGACAGGAATGCGAGATTACACTGCCTTATTAGGCTGCTCTACACTTTGATAAATGCCTTTTATCAATAAGGCTATAAATATTGTATTTTTGTCTTATGCTTATAATATTTTAGATACAAAGATTATCTTCTCATGTACAATAAACTTCCAACACAGTTCCTTCTTTGTGGGTGTTATCTAAAAATATGACATGAGGGAATAACTGCTCTAGCAGGAGAATTTTTATGATTGGAATCTCTCATCTTTTCTACTTGAGAAGTTTATCATCACTTAATCAAAATGCATTCAGTTCATTGAAGCAAGGTTAATTATCTAGATTTTAATGACTCTTGAAAACTATACCTTTCTTCAGAGGTCCCTAGATATTATTTGTATTAAAAAAAAAATAAAGTACTAGAGTTTCCCAAATACAGTTTCTTTCCTAGAAAAATTATCCTCTTTCAACTATGCTTTCTCTTAGGAAAAATTTATTATTCCAATTATGAATGTCTTATGATATGCAGTAGCTTACTTACATTTTTACAACCTCATTGAGTCCTCTGAAAGCTTGAGATGGAATTACGCTGATAGGGAGATAGCCAAGTGATCTAAAAAAGAAGGAAGGAAAGCCAAGAATTTCAGATTTAAGATTGGATGCCTTTTAAGTTCATGAATAAAATGTGTGTGGGGTGTGTGTTTATGTGTGTGCATGTGAGACTCCAGAGTTCTCAACAACTGAATTTAGCTTGAGGATTCTAACTTACATCCATAAAAAGATGTGCCATAACTTATTCTTGGTCTATATCAAACTGTAGTTTTTTGGTTAATATCTTGAACTTTGGGATCAGACACACCCAGGTTCAAAACCCCACTCTGACTGTCAGGCTCTGTGATCCCCAGCATGTTATTTAAGCACTCTGTTTCAGTTTCTTCATCTATAAAACTGAAAGAATAACTCCAATTTCACAGGGTCGTTATGATGATTAATCAAGATAGCCCATGTAAAGGACAGGGCTTGGTATTAAGTAAATAGTTAATACATAGTTCTAGAGTGGCCTTATAGGCTTGGCTGGAGGATGGAAAAGAAGATTTCCTGGGTAGAGTGGAGAAATGAATGGTGAAAATATAATTGAAAATCAGGCAGACAGGAGAAAAGAAGAATAATTAAGAACATGGTCCCTCTTCTCCAGTTGGCCTAGTTCCATATTATCCCAAGAGCACTTGCTAATATGGTGAAATCACATGGGCATCACATGCCATTTTGGGGGAACATCTATAGAGCATTTCCTTCAGACCCTCACTTATATCCAAAGGGACAATCTAAGTGTTCTTGAATTAAGGTAAGAATTACATATTACATAGGAGTTGAGAATAGAGTGATTACTTGGCAACAGCAAGAGCCAGAACAGGATGAGGTATGAGTGATAAAGGAACATGGAATTAGGATAACCCAGGAGAAGTCACGTGCCAGGCAGGGATGGATGTTCAACCAACATTTATCAGGCATCTATAATGGTTCACAGTTTTAGCCTGAGGACTGGCAGAGAGAAGGGGAGTGGAGCAGGACATTTCAGGTGGGACATGAATATGAGAACAGAGGCGGGAGATGCCACCTGGCCTTCTATGCGTCTGTGCACATCTCCATGCTGTGCAGATTTGAGTCAGTGAGATATCTTATAGTTCCAGAACAGAATTGCTGCTGGTGTAAGGTGCTGGGTAGTGATCACAACCACCTATAACCTTGTTATATTCACTTGGCAATGGAGTGAGGTGGAAATTCCCCTTTGATAGCAGAAGAAACTGGATCACAAAAATGATTAAGTAACTTGAACAAGGTAAAATGACTAAGCAGACAAAGTCCAAGTGTTCTTTCCACTGTGCAATACTGGGCCAAAGCATATGATTCCTAACCCATGCTCTCTTTCTTGTTTACCCGAACTTTATTGAGAAAATATTGACAAATATAATTGTATATATTTAAGATGTACAATGTGATGATTTGATATACACATAGATTATGGAGTGATTACCAAGATAAAGATAATTAACATGACCCTCACCTCACATAGTTAACTCTTTTTTGGTGTGTGTGGTGAGAGCACTTAATATCAACTCACAGCAACTTAAAGTATACAATACTGTGTTATTAACTATAATCACCATGTTGCATTTTAGATCCTCAAAACTTACTCTTCTTATAACTGGTAGTTTGTACCCTTTGACTTATGTCTCTTCATTTTTCTTTCCTTCCAGGCCCTGGCAACCATTCTGTTCTCTGTTTCCATGAAATCCACTTTAAAAACAATTTTTTTAGAGTGTGCATATAAGTCATGCTATACAGTATTTGTCTTTGTCTGGCTTATTTCGCTAAGCACAATGTCCTCCAGGTTCATTCCACATTGCCACAAATGCCACATTTCCTTCCCCCCCTTTTTTTAATGGCTGAAAACTAATCCATTGTATACATATGTATATGTAAGAGGTCTGTCCGGAAAATATCCAGCCATGTACTATGAAAAATAGAGATCTTTATTGAAGAAGATACAAGATACAAGAAACATTGTACACAGGACAATGACACTTCAGTCCCTTTCAAAATAGGCAGGCACCTTGGGACCTCATGCAGTTCTTCCAGCATTTCTTCCACTGTTCAAAACACTGTACAATCCTTTGTTGGAATCGCAGTTAGCTGCCCCTTCATATTTTCCTAAGTCTTATCAATGGTCTGAAATCTCTTCTCTTTCAAAGATGATTTTAGTTTTGGGAAAAGCCAGTGGTTTTTGGAATTCCCAAATTAGCTTCTAGTTCTCACACTGTTAGTCACCAATCTTCATTGACTGCAGCCTGTACACATTCAACATTCTCAGGTGTTCTGCTTGTTGCAGGTCTTCTAGAAAGTGGACCACTTTCAATGGGTCCTTGACTATCTTTGAAGCCTTTGTGCCACAATTTTATTTGCGCTGCACTCATTGCATCGTCCCCTAAAGCCTTCTGAATCCTCGACATAGTTTCCACGGAGGAATGTTCAAGCTCAATGTAAAATTTGATGCAGATTTGTTGCTCTACTTGCTCAATTATTTTGAATGCAATGGCCACACAGTACACATGCTCACTCAATGATGTCTACCATTCCCACTGACTAGTACAGTGAAGTCATCATTGTTCATGCATGTGCATTCCAGTCCACTGTTTTTGGTTCGCAAGTTACATCGATGTCATGCAAACCGTTCTTGTTATATTAACAAAGGACATTTAGATTGTTTCCTCATCTTGGCTATCATGAATAATGCTGCAGTGAATATGAGAGTGCAGATATCTCTTCGAGATAGTGACCTGATTTCCTTTGGATGTATACCCAGGTAACCCACTCTCTCTCAGTGAGCATGGTGGAAGGGCAGGTCTTGTAACCTGGCTTATCTTGAGAGAAGGCATGTCTTGATATTGCTCCTGCAAAGCATCTTAGCAACAGTTTCTCCCTAGGGGCTAATGCAAAGAAATTTTATTTCAGAAAAATGCTTTCACTCAGCAGTCTTTTAGAGATGGTACAACTTTGAGGAAGTAATCCAAACTTGGTCCTCTGAATCTATTCCTGAAGACAGTACCCTCAAGCACATCATTCAATACACAAACTTATTTAACAGGGCATCCAAGAAGAGCAGGGACAGTGTAGGAGAAATATTCTTATGATGGCATGTTTGCTTCCTATATTTCTTCTGGAATCATGTCTGCTTGGCCTACTGATTAAAAACACAGTTTTATTGCTCTCTGCACTGCCAAGTCAATAAATTTCCAGAAGAGAAAGCTGTATTCTACTGTACCCCATGCAACATCAATAAAACTGACAGCCAAATTCTGATTCCAGAATCTTTATTGCTGGGGATAATGCAGTGCAGAACATATTTTGGAGAGTGTTTACATAAAAGCTTCAACTGAACCCTTCAGAGCCATTTATATGCAAATGGAGCTCAGAAGCTGGAGCCTCTCAGCAGGCAGTCTCCTCCTCCAACAGGGGGCACAGTGTGGCTCTCAGAAGAGCAGTTTGGCTCAGATTTGACCAGGGAGGTTTTCTGAGCTTTTGATTGACAGGGGGATGAGGGAGGAGGAGCAAAGGTCAGACAGAAGGGAGAGAAGCAGTGGATCAGGCACTGGCTGTCTCAGTGACTATGGAAGAGCCCTGTGTGAGATGAAATTTTGCAGTTGATGTTGATGCTGCAGAGCAGAAAAGCAGAGTGATTCAGTTCCAACCATAAAAGAGTCACTGAGCGGACAGCAGGGAGCTATGTGGCTGTGGCTGGGGCAGATAGAAGCCTGGCAGTTAGAGAATGGGGAGAGAGGTTGGGTGAGGCAGGAGCTGTGAGCTTGTCACAACAGATGTATTCTTCTGAAGCCATGTGGAGAATATGGGTCTATGAATCCAAAACTGCTTTTTTCACTGACTTATATTTTTGTTTAGAAGATGTCATGTCTTTATTTCTGATGCATCTTCAATTGGGAGCAGTTCCTAAATATTCAAGAGTCTGTCTCCTGTATTTAAACTTGTTTGTTCACATGGCCTATGATTTGTTCATAACCATTTGAATGTATTTCCTTTAAGGTGCTCCATTCTTTAATGGATGCTTCTATGGTTCTTTTCATGAGGCCTGAAACTTATAGCAATGTGATTGTCTCAATTACCCCGCTATTCTACTCCTGCACACATCCCAGGGAAATTCTCACAGTGATACTGATAGGCTACTGTACAAGGATTTCCTTCAGAGCACTGTGGCATTGGGTGGGTTGGAGTCACACTGGGTGTGCACTGATGAGTGAGGTAATGGTGAAATGTGGACAGTATACACCAACTAATTGGTCAGCAATTAGAAGTAAAGAGTCTAAAGGCATACACAGCAGGATGCATGCATTTTAGAATCATGGTACAGAGAGAAAAAAGTAAGAAATTAAATAAATATATATATTATATATAATAGTTGTAGAATTAAAATACTTGCACATCAAACATAGACATTTTAAAAGAAAACATAAAGATACTTTAGGATGGGTGCCCATGGTGAGTCGAAAGGAAGAAGAAGAAGGGGATGAAATAAATTAATAAAAATGGAGAGGGACTTTGAATGGACCAATGATAATGTTACTTGAGTGAAGAAATATGATCAATTTAACCCTCTGTACCCATGAGACAAATGGAAAAGAAAAAACATTTAATTTTGATGTATTGAGTTCTTCCCTCATTCTCTTCTCTTCCTCCTTCCTCCTTTTCTTCTTTACGTATTTTTCTTTTTCGAAGCCAGGGCTACACAGAATTTTGTGAACTTCAGGAACTCTTGTGGAGAGGCCTAGTCAGTATCATGAGATATTGAGCAAAGCCAAGGAGAGCTGGAGAAAAAAGGCCAAAGGCTAGGACAGTTCAACGACTCTGCTGTCCAGGGTCAAAACAAGCATGAAAGCTATGCATAAAGCAAAGAAAAATAAAAGAGAGACAGAGCCTTTTCTGTCTCAGACAAAGAGAGTGACACTCCCAAACTGTGCATCGTCTCAGATGGGTGGTAAAGAGCCAGGGTTAGTGGGCAAATGTGACTTTGAACTTGTAGGGTGGGGAGTTCTCTCTGTCTCTTGAAAAGTGAGATGGCAGTGGAAGAATATGGCTGGGAAACCATGTAGCTGCTTATATTTGTTACATTTTCACAGTCCTATTTACAGTTTTAAACTTTGATGTTTACATGAATGAATGACGTAATATAGGTGACAACTGGATTATGGCCAAATCCCGCCTTTGCCTAAGTGCCTTTGGAACAGATGTTGAAACAAATAGATTGGATGACAAAGGTTGACTTAGTTTCATCATTTCTGTAAACTCTGTCATTTCACGAATGCTGCCTGCAAGTTCCTCAACCCTTCCAGTTGTGGAGCTGAAGTAGAAGCAGTCTCTATTCCTTAGGATTAGAATAAAGCACTCACCATAGTTCTGGGATCTTGTAATGGGTTATGACTCTGGCGATGGCCTGTGTCTCTCTGCATTGCCTACACTGAGCCCAACAATATTTGGAGGGTAGGAGTGTGCCTGCAGTGCCTTGGGTTATACCTGCTTCCCCTCGCACCATGTTGGTGCTTGTTTTTGCCTTGATCCCTTATCCTGTAGCTTGTCTTGCGTCCCCAGAGTCCATCTAGGAATGGATCCCCTGCCCTGCCTTCTTGTCAGAAACAAGACAAAACAAAACAAAAATAGATCCTGATCTCTCTATCTCTGCCCCTTAGAGGACACTGCTGACCCAGAACAATTCCTGGTTGCTATCTGGTTGGGATCAACCTAGTTTCTTTCACTGCTGCGTTCTGACTTTTAAACTGGGCCCCCTAACACAGATGGGGGCCTTGTGTAGGGTCTATCCAGTGCAGTTGGGCTTTCTACAGTGCGTGCTGTGGTGAGCTGCCAAAATCACCCTTTAGCACTGAGGCAGTCATTACCCCAGCACATGGGAGAGTGGGCAGCTAAAACTTTCAGCCGAGTTGCTTTCCTGGAATTACCCTCAGCCCAAAATCACCATGTCAACCAAGATCACATCTTCTTTCCTGGGCAGCCAATGACTTGTCAATGCAGTCTCAAGGTCGGACTACTTAGAAGGGCTATTCCATCTTCAGAGATCCTTCCCATCAACACTTGCACCTGGTCTCCTGGCTCAGGCCCCTTCCCAGCCAACCTCAATTGTCAAGCACCCAGAGCACCATGTGTCAGAACTCAGCACCAGAGGCTTTGCCTACAGAGAAGAAAATAGCTTTCAAATAAATCCCATCACCTTGAAGAGGGTGATTCCACATTATCAGGCCCTCCCTAACTGTTCCTTATGCCTCCTGAGTACAAAAAGGTAGGCTTTAAACCCCTTATTTTTTTCTCTTCTGAATTTAATAACACAGATGACCTTCAAAGGAGCCAATCTGTCCACCTCACTAGATTGTTAACCATAAAAATAAAGTTAGTTGGAGAGCTTCAGAGTTCAGACAGATCTGTGTTACCCTTCTAGGAAACCCAAGACTTGGAAACCCTTGCTTACAAACACTTATCAATTTGGAGACATTTATCAAAGGGTTCTTTTTTTCTATGAAAGGAGGCTGTGCAAGGTTCCTTTAAATTGCAAACTCCCTAGGTGAATGGAAAATATGGTTCAGTGGGCACACTCTCTCCTTTTAAAGACAGGCAATGTATAAAACTAATAACAAATGTAGGTTCCCCATCTCCCTTTGGTTTTTGAGAGCTTGGAGTGCATAGACGATTCCCAGGGCAGGACCACTGCTGAAGCCCACAGGCTGAGCAGGGCCAGATAAGAGGGAGATAAGAGCCAGGGAAGAAATGCAACACCAATCTGGAGTCTTCAAAGCCTGTGTGGGGTGTTCGGTCATCTTTTGGGAGCTTTAACCTTTCCTTCTGTTACCAGTGGCATTGTGCCTTGGTTCTCAAGTTCGGCAAAGAAAGAATTCAGAGCCAAGAACTCTAGCGCAAGAAGATGATTAATTAGCAAGCAAAGCAGAAGCACACTCAAAAAGGAAAAATTGAGCCAGTTGCTCAGAGAGCTGCCTTGGCCTTTTAGAAAGAAAGTCACAGAGGTAGAAGAAGTAAGCCAACTGGGCTGCATGGACTCAGGAAACAAATTACAGAGGCAAAAGGAGGGTCCTTGGAGACAGGTTCAGGGGGTTAGTCGGGGCGAGCTACTGCTGCCTCCTGCTCCGCTGGTTGCAAGTCTGGTGGGAACACTGAGAGCCTAGAAGAAGGAAAGCAAAGATACATGACTGAAGAAAGAAGGCATGGGCATGCTTTAGAAAGAGTGTTTGTACTGGGTCCTTTGTCTTAAGGGTATTTATGTGCTTTCTAAAAGTGGGGATTTTAGGGGAGATCTCAGGAGAGGATCTCAATGTTGTAGAATATTTATCATCTTTCCAGATGTGTCCTTTAATATTCAGATTCATCAAAGTGAGCCTATAGGGTCAGGGTGGTGGCCGCTACTGATTGGTCAGTGATAGGGTAAGGGGTCATTGGTCATTGCATCTGGTCCTGATGCCGGCCATGATATTGCTTCATCTGGTTTTGCTGCTTTTCTGGGTCTGGAGCTGAAACACAACTGAGGCCTAGATGTTATCTCTAGTTTGACTAAAACTCTGTCTATGTGGCCAACAGACCTGAGACATTATTCCTAAGATTACTTGATGCTGATCAGAACCACATTGTCTGGATGGCTTAATGCTTGAGGAAATGGTCATGCAAGAGAGAAGGAGGCAGGTAAGTCAGGGTGCTGGTTGAGGTGAGCCTGAGTTAGATATGTATCTCAGTTTTCCCACTCTACCTGCCAAGGAATTGTCCTAGCTTCTTACTATCCTGTCTCACTTTTGCCCAGGATGGCAGAAGTAAAATATTTTTATTCACTTCCCTCTAATTGTTTAGAAAAGCCATCTATATTATTGATTTAGGGAAGCTACACAAACATCCATCCATCTTTTACAGATGATTAGTTTATTGTTGGAGCTACACATTCTGAATTTTAGAACACTACACAATCAAAGGGAAGGGAAAAGAGAGAAATCAGATAGTCAAAGGTTTTTTACCTAATGAACTCATTGAAATGGGAGGGTGAAACATTACCTTATTTAAAATGAAAAGAGTGTTAATGTTTTTGCATTTATTATAAAAGATCTTGTTCTACATTTAACAGACTTAAGAATTTCTGTATTCTTTCCAACACTGTTCAGTAATTACAAAAAACTTGCTTTCATCTTGGAAAAAATAAAATTGCTTTCCTCTTTCCAAATAGCTTTAAATCTTCACAATTTCAAATGTATTGATCTATTTGGTAATTTCATCACTGGGTACATCTTCATTTGTTGGCCTCTTGTCTTTAGCATTTACCTTGAGGGAGCCGAGACTTCAGTGTTAACTGAAATATGAAGTCAGCATAGATGGACATCCAATATGTTAAATTTTACATCAGAAAATTTTGGAACATGCCTTAAAAATACACCTAGGTAGTTTTGATTGTTGTTTGACTACTCCTTGAAGAACTTACTGTTAAACTCAAGGAATCAGAGTGAAAGGGCCACTCCTCACTTTACAGATGAAGACCCTTATGTTTGGAAAAATGAAATGACTTCTTGAAACGATGTGGCAATTCTGGACATAGGTTACTTCATTCCTTGTCCAGTGCTCCGTCCTTCACTGATCAAATCACATCAGTAGTCTACCTTGGGCAGTTTGTTCATACACCCTGCTACGCAATCGACTGATTCTGCTGTGACAGCTTAGCCTTCTGATGGAGCCATTAGCTTCTTGATGACATGTGCTCACGGTCTTCAACATCAAAGATGCAGCTCAAATTCCTTTTCTTCCATGAAGCATCAGAACCTACCAGAATGATTTTTCTTTCTCTCCTCAGTTCTCCTCAGCACTTAGTAACTACACACAGTTGTTTTTTGTTTTTTTTTTTTGTTTTTTTCAGTGCACTGTTATTTGAAATTTACCAGATGCCCTGTATGACCATTTCTTTTGTCCTACCATTGGACACCCAGTCTCTGGTAGATTCTGCCTTCATACATCTGTTGCTTCTAGCCCATTTATCCCTTTCCCATTGCCTCTCTTGGCCTTTCTTTTCTCCACCTTGACTATTTCATGTTCCCCAAATTGGTTTCCCCTCACCCTGTTCTGGGTTTCCCCTGCCTAGTCTAGATTAATCTTCCTCACATCTCCTATCATGTCACTCTTATATTTAGGTATCTACAAATGTCTCAGCCTTGCACTCAAGGTCCCCAAATAAAGGCTCAAACTTCATTTGTCAGTCCTATCACCCACCATTCCCTTCATATAACTAGCATGCTGAGTCTGTCTGGGCAATTGAAATATGGCCAATCCAAACTGAGACACCCTGGAAGTGTAAAATACACACTAAATGTTGAAGACTTGGCAAGAAAAAGAATGGTATCTCATTAATAATTTTTATATTGATTACATGTTGAAATGATAATATTTCATATATATTGGATTAAACAAAACATTTTATTATAACTGATTTCAGCCTTTCAAAGCTTTTTAAATGTGGTTATTAGAAAATAAAAATCACACATGTGACTCACATTATATTTCTACTGGACAGTGCCCCCCTAGACACACCAGACTATTGTGTTTCCTGAACTTGCCTCACACTTTCCTGCCTTCAGTCACCCTGTCTCCCTCATCTGGCACAACCGCACTTCTCTGTTAGTCAAATTCTACCCTTGGTTAAAGGGTTATCTCAGGTGCTACATTCTTTAAGGAAGGTGTCTTCACCACCAATCGCATGCTTTCTCCCTGGAAGCAGCATAGTGGGGCAGTGAAGAGAGTCTCTCCAGCCAGGCTGCCTGGGTTCAAATCATTGCTTCATTCTGTATCTGTAAATGATGATGATACTAACTAACCCAGAGAGTTTTGACATTAAATAAGAAAATGTTTATGTAATACTGCTGCAGCATCAAGCACAAGATAAGGGCTCAATAAGTACTTTTAACTCAGCTGCTACTGTGAAAAATTCAAGCGACCCCACTTATGCCTAATGATAACTCTAGTTCCTTGTTGGGGGTGGCATAGGGTGGCTTCAGTACTTTGGAGTGTACTCTTCAATTTGTCATGGGTTGTCCTGAAGCTTGTAAAACTGTCTTGTCCCTGACATTTGACTATATTCTGATTATACATAGGACAACTGAGAGGAAGGATAAACACTCCCAGTTGGCACCTTTCTTTTGGGTTCAGGTATCTCTTAGGGGCCTTCACAGATAGCTTTTAAAGAAATGATACAAAACAACTTTCCATTAAATAGTTCAACTCTAGGGAGCCACTCTGAGGAATTTACATTTGCTCATTGATTTAAAAAAGTCCACTCAGTTAGAACTCGCCCCTTGGAAAGTACAATTTGAGTGACTGTCCTCTAAGACAGCCATTCCAGAACATCCAATATGCTGCTAGGTATTTATAAATTATAATGTGAACCAAGACGTTCAAGAAGATTCCTGGATAATGGATTTTCCAAGTCATTTGTGCTACAACTAAATTAAAAATATAAAGCCTCAAAGGAAAGTGGTAAATACATCTAAGCTCTCACTCAAAACCCATTTAAAGTTTTCTAAAGACACAAGGCAAAATAATCCAATCTTTACCCCCTAAACTAGAATTCTTCTAGCAATAATATAACATGACAAGAATAATTCTGGTAAATAAAGCTACATGTTGAATTCTTCCTGGGGGAATGTTGGTATCATCTGTAATGATTTCTCAAAAATATGTTTTAGAAGCAGAGAATATTATGCTGTCAGGGCAGTGAGATTGCAGATATGCTTCAGGAAGCTCTTTCATTACAAGCTTCTGTTTCTAGACACTTAAACACTTTTTTTTCCTTATCTTATTTTAATTTTTAGTGAGCCTGCAAAAGGTGGTTACAACTGATATACTACATATTCTAATTAATCTGAGGATGGATTCGAAGTGCCTGAAATTACGGGCATGTGTGTTTTCTGGTAGATAACAATTTGTGGGATTGCCTGGCTCAAAATGCCCCTTCTCTCCAAACATCTCATTGCTCATGGCATCAGGGTACAAGCGTCGCACTGACTGCTCATATGCTTCTGCCTTTGCTGGGGGGAACAGGGGGGAGCCAATCAGATTCTCTCCTAGGGAATTTAAAACTGTAACAGACACACAGGAGTCTTTGGAGCTGATTCATTGTAAAGGTGGCATCTAGAAAGGAGTTCCCTGACCACTTACTGCTAAAATGCCAGATTCTCTCTGGATCTTGCCCACATCCTTCTACTTCCTTATTCTTCTAGTAGATTCATCTCTTATGATTAAGTTTGACGAAGTTGATTTCCAGTGCTTGCAAATGAGAAGAGCCTTCATCAGAGCCACAGCCAAGGTTTCCAGTGGCAGTGGTCCGCTGTCCCATTGGTGTTCCGTAACACGGACAGGGCACGTGCTGGTGGGCAGTGAGAGCAGAAGACTTAGAGCAGTTTTTCCCAGTGGCTTTTCCAGGCTGGTGTCAAAGGCCAGGGCTGACCTTACAGGATAACTGTGTTAACTCAGTTGTCCCTATAGAGAGCGAGGCTTGAAATATTACAGCTCAAATGATAACTTCCACCAAAGTTCCTTTATTGCTCTGGCTAGAAAGGACGGCTCCCTTCTCTGAACTCCTATCAGATTTTGTTTATAACCTTGATCTGGCTCTTATCACATTCTATTGTTCCCTGCAGTCATCTGAGAACTGCAGTCCTCTCTCTCCTACAGTTTGAAGATTGTCATTGGATCCTGTACATTGACCTGTTCATTTCAGTATTTAGTTCCTGAGTGGTCAACAAATCTGAACGGAAGGTTTTTTGTTTCCAGCCGGAGGCTTTGGGATGGGAAATGGGGAAAAGAAAGAACACAGAATGGGCTTGGATGCTCTCTCTGGGCAGATAGGAGTGACCCAATTGAACGATAGAAAACAGCCTATAATCAGGTGTTAGCTGGTGTGTCTGAGAGGCAGCTCAGCCTGGGCTGGAAAGACCAGCATATCAGACTCTAGGCAATAATGAGCTCTGCTATTGTGGGATTCTAACTTATTACCCTTCAAGGTTTAGATGACCTAGGGGGTCATTTTCTCTAATTAACACCTACCAGGAACAAAACTAGTCCATCACACTTGCCCCTGGGTGATAGGTATGTACAGTTCAACCTCATATATGGGCTATGAGGTTGAGCAGTAAATGCAGTCTTCTCTGCATCGTCGTATTGTTACAATAATACTTTGTAGTTATGTGAAACCTTTATTTCTGAGTACTTTCGGCTCTGCTGTCTTGTTTATCTTTGCCACAGTCAGACCCACTCAGGGGCAGGAATCATCACACCCCTTTTACAGACAGCAGGGAGGCTTTATTAGTAGCCCCAATCCACAGTGCAAATTAGGGAGAACGGACCTGGTGCTAGAACTCAGGTCTGCCTGGTTGTGGTCCTGGTCTTTCATCAATTCAGATAACTTGGGGGCTGTGTTGGACCCTACCCTGTCATACCAGGGCAGCTCCATCCCTGTGGGGCTCAGAAATGCTGTCTGCGGTTGCTCATGAGATAGAATGAGGGACTCATTCTATCATGAGATAGAATGAGGGTCAAGGATAATGCAGGTGGCATTACAGAGCTGTGAGTTCAGGGCCACACTGCAGCTGTGAAGCGTTTGCTGGTCAGGAGGGGGTTTTAGCTCCCAGTGAGGCAGAAGCTGGGAGTAAATGAGTACCATTCAGAGAAGCTGCTAGAAGCTGCCCACCAAGTCAGAGAGTGCACCTGCTTGGTGGGCAGGATTATTTTAATTCCTTTTTTAAAAAAAATAGTGGGTGGGAGATTTGCTAAAATCTGCATTAAATGTGATTTTTCACACACCAAGGGTTGCTGCCAGAACAGAACACATATGCTCCCATCGAGCCAGCCCTCTGGGGTCTGGAAGTGAGCGGCAGGGCCTCTCTGCACCCTTTGACTCAACTGGCTTTAACGGTCCTTGTATAAGATCAGAGTTACACACGGCCAAGACACCGTCGGGTGCAGCTACTCTGGGAGAGTATATTTTGGAAATAAAGTTTTCAGGCCTCATTTTAAAATGTGAAAAGAAACCAAATTGAGGGGCTTGGAAAGAAGATAGAGGTGGGTAAACGAGCAGAACTCGAGCATTGAACTAATCTGACATTGCTCTTGAAATTTTAAAAAGAAGTCAAGAAAAAAACTCAAGGAATTATTGCTCTCCAAGGTGGGAGCTGGGTCCAGTGCCAAAGTGGTCTGTATGTGAACCTTTCTGGCTCTACACTTCCACAGAACTATGTTTGGGGACTATGTTGCTTGCTTTTTAGTGTCTCACTAGGGGCCATCATTCACTTTCCCCAAAAGGATGATTTTTAAACTAGTAATATCTGGTTCTTGCAAAGCTGCCCCCAAGGAGCCTGTTTATAGGCACAGCCATGTTTAAGAATTGCCTTGAAGGTATAGCTGGGGGAGCTGAGTCAGAACTGAGGTTCAAGATCAACCACTACGTGGGGCCTTTGGTTGTTTATGTGGTGGGACACGAGCTTTCTGAATTATGAGATTTTCTTTTTGTTCTGGCCAGCTTTAGGGAAGCTGAGGGTTGGACAAACTGTCTTACTGGCAAGAATTTGGTGGGCTCCCCCTCTGCCCTGTGGGCTCCTAACTCGTGTCCTGGACTGGAAACCCATTTTGGGCTGGTCTCAATTCAAGCTGCCTTGGTGCTTGCTTTGATTTAATGAATCCTGGGCTGGGGACTGATTTTTTTTTTCTAATTAGTTAAGTAGACAATAAAAATTAAAATAATCTAGATGGGGTATATTAATATAGGTAAGCTTCCAGTCTTGCTTCCCTGAAGCTTTCAAAGGACAGACTGCGGGTCTGCAAAATCTGGGACCTAGGTGTTGACTTAACACAGAGAACTCCCTGCAGCACCCACAGCACCCTTTGCTCCCCATTCTCTAGGATGGAGAATTTTAAAATGACATTTAGATATGATACATCTAATATGTGTTTCCTTTTGTATTGGTTCATTGTTCTTATCCAGTGATCTACTCAGTTTGGTACTCATGTACGTAGCTCCATAAATACTAATTATATTACCTGAGAAATTCTGGGAATCTTGAATTGAGACGACCTCTTCAGTTGGTTCTCACTTTAGCACAATGATTCAAAACCAAAGGAGGCAGATGTTACTCCCAGGGGCCATTTCACAAAAGTCTAGAGACATTTTTGATTGCCACAATTTGGGATGGGAATGCTACTGGCATCTAGTGGGTAGAGGCCAGCGATGCTAGATGCTGCTAAGCATCCCACCGTGTATGAAATAGCCCTCCCCACAAATGATTGTCTGTCTCCAAATGTCAATTGCACTGAGGTGAGAAATCCTGCTCTAGCAGAAGAGGCGCGTATTGAATAAATGGTTACATTGTGGTGGGATATATGCAAAAATATATGTACGTCCACGGTATCAAGGCAAGTATGTGTGTGTGTCGGAGTGGGGGTGGGTACATTGGGGAAATGACTCTAAATCATGATTTTTACTTAATGTTTGTAATTAACTGTCCAAGAATGACTTTGAAAGCTTATTAGTCAAGAACTACATATTGGGATTTTTTCTTTTTGTACAACTCTCTGGTAGTTTACTCAAATGTTTTTGATGACTTTATATCTTCCCTTAAAAAAATATTCCCCCAAAGAGCCTGAAAGAGTGTATAAGAGAAAAATCCATTCAACCTTATTCTGTGCTTCTCTAGTCTATTATAACCCGTGGTTTTTCTACCTGGGTTTTCTTCCCTTTTCTCCTTCAAGGTTCAGCCACATGCCACATGACTTGTGAAGGCTTCCTTTGGAGATTTCAGTCCATAGTGATTGGTCTGTTCTCTGATTTCCTTAGAGCCTGTTGTCTCTTTCCCTGTGTATATCAGTCTCTTGGGTGTGTTTTGGAGCGTGGGCTCCTCAAGGGCAGGGACCATGCCCTCCTCTTGCACATCTCTCTTCAATATTGAACACTATTCTGGACCCCGATTTCCACTGCAAGAGGAAGAAGGAGAAAGCCATTCAGGAAAGATTTTAGGGTACTGACATCCTCCCGTGAAGCTGGACTCATGGATACAGCACATTTTATCTTTCCAAAGTCTCTGGATCATGTCTTGTAATAATGTCTAAAAGTTTAATCTCTGCTCAGTAGGAACAACATGCAAAAAATAAATTTCCATAATTATTATTAGCATTTTCTTACTAACAGATTTTTCAGAAGCTGTTTCTATATCAAGCAGATCAACCTTTCTGTTGTCATAGAGACAAAGATCTTTATATAACCATAGGCAAGGTGAGATTTTTTTTTTCTCTCCCTTCCAGTTGTCTGGAACTAATAAGAAAAGGAAAATTTTAAAATCACTTTTTCTATTTTTTATTCCCCAATTAAAAGGAGTGCAAAGTGGGAGGCTATTTTGTTTTGCATCACATTTTAGATTTTAAATACCTAAGTTTTAATAAAATATGGAAGGAACAGAGACACATGAACAATGCCATCTTCAAAATGTGCAAGCAGTGGGTTTGTCAATGATAAGCATTTGCAATGCACAGTTCCCCCCAACTCCCTTTTTCAACAAATTAGTGAATGTTAGTTGGCAGTCTTAAAAGACTGGACTAACAAGGCCTGGACTGATTAAAATATAAATTAGCACCTACTGAAGGGCTGATGATAAATTCTAAGGTGCTCTGTACACTTACCTTCTCCAGCCCCCAGAACGGAGAGTGCTCCTTTCTGCTGAGTCAAATCCTACGGATAACTTAGTGCAAGACCATGTCCCTCTTTGTCTGCAAGTCTTATCTCATAATTTCAGTTCTCTTCTTTTTCAAACTCCTGATAACTTGTTATTCATAGCATTTGTCTATCTTGTAATTACCATTTACGATTTCATTCATTCACCATTTAGAAAATGAGAACTTCAGCATGAATCCGTACACTTTTCCTGTTTTTTGCCTCTGTGTTTTTTTAAATAATTTTTTAAGTTTTTATTTATTTATTTTTAGAGAGGGAAAGGGAGGTAGAAAGAGAGGGAGAAAAACATTGATGCCCAACTGGGGACCTGGCCTGCAGGACCAGGCACATGCCCCGACTGGGAATCTAACTGTGACCTTTTGATTCACAGGCCGGCACTTAATCCACTGAGCCACACCAGCCAGGGCACCTCAGTGTTGAGTTTTACCTTTTCTCAACCACCTTCTTGCCCCAGGACTCAGAAGTCTCCCTATTCTTTCTAAGATTAACCCCTCCCCTATGACCTGAGACTAATGCTCTCTTCCCACCCTCATTGAGATTCCACTCCAAGTATTACTCCTCCCCATCCCTTGTACTTCCGTGTCTGCCCTTCTCCATGAATTCCTTCTCCTTTCCTTCTTTAAAGAAAAAAAAAAGCCACTGTTCTCAATCCTGTTTATTTTCCGTATGTCTCAGAGTTTGGGGTTTTAATTGGATTACAGCTGCCTTTGCAATAAATAGGTATTGTGGATGTGTGTTGGGGGTGGGGGGCAGTGGGGATGGGAAAGTGGAAAGGAAACGTACGGCACAGGGAAGTTTAAAGCATACTTCGTGCTTTCCAGAAGATTATATGCTCTGTGGAGAGCAATAGCTTGGTTCTCAAACTTCAGCGTGCATTAAATCACTTTGGGTGTTTGTTAAAACAGACTGCTGGACCACACCTTCAGCGTTTCTGATTCAGTAGATGGGGCTGGGGCTGGGGCCCGGGAAGTGTGCCTTTCTAATGTTTCCCAGGTGATGCTCTTGCTGCTAGTCTGGGACCACACTTTGAGGAACCCCACCTTGACATATCTACCCTTCTATTCTTGTGATGTTCTTTTGTCATTTTGATGTTGAAGTCACCATATCCTGATATAAAAATTATCCTGTTTGGGCCTTTATCAGCTCCACTTCCCTAGGATCATCTGAATGATGAAGTCATCACTGAGCTGTCTGACTCCCAGGAAGTCTTACATTGTGAGGGGCAGCACACTTGCTGACCTAAGGGGTCTAAATGTCTAGGGGAAGATGCTCCTGGTGTGGATGCCAAGACAGTGTGTGTGAAGGGAGGAAGTCAGGGATGTTCCAGAGCCCCAAAGGGATGGCAAAGGGCTTCAGAGCCCGGACAAGTTGCTCCTTTTTGAGAGTGACACTAGCCAGCTTTAGCACGGCAGCAGTTCTTACCTCGCCTCCCACTCCACCCTCACACCTAGTCAGCCCTTGAAGTCTTTTTGAGGGGCTCCCAGCTTCTTTAAATTGTGGAGCAACAAGAAGATTTTTGTTTGGTTTTGTTCTTTTCACTTCGGTCTTCTCCAGGGAAGGGATATGCTCCTGAGGCCACCATGGCTGTGGGAGCGGGAATTGTTGAGTGATCTCAGTGAAAAGTTGAATCTGAAAGGAGCTGGGACTTGGTGCACCCATTCCTGCCTCCCACCAGGGGTTCTCCACTCAGTGGCAACCTTGGATAAGCTGGGAAAAATTTCGTATATATATACTTACAGATATGTAACATATATACATAATATACATATACACATAAATATAAATACATATGTGTGTGTATGTGTATATATATGTGTGTGTGTGTGTTGTGTGTGTATAGATATATATATATATACATATATATATAAAACGGGGTAATTTTCTTACTAAGAAAGCAAATATAGAAAGATAATTAAGAGATGAAGTGTCTTTACTATTCATTAGCTGGGGGACCTTGGGTAGGTTATTGCATCTCTTGGGATCTCAGCGTGTTATAATTTGTGTGATGAGTGCCAGGCGAGTGAGAAAGACTGTTAGTGGCACAATCATTCATAAGCACAAGATGAGAGGCTTGTCAGAGAAGGACAAGGGCTGGGACTTTGAAGGCAGGTTCCATAGATTTGTTGATTGATTGAAACATTCTATCAGCATGGTCCTCACCTTCAGGGAATTGAGCTGACAAGATAATTAATGGAAACTAATTAATATAAACCCCTCAACCTTTAAACTGTATCTGTCAACCACAAATATTCCCTGAAGGCCACTAACTCTCCCAGAGGAGAAGTCCTGCCCCTCAGGAAGGAGGGGACTCCCCTCAGTGAAGTGGGCCTCTGCCAGATGCTGGGACCCAAGGAGTTTGCAGAGGGTGGGCGATGGGGTGGGGAGTGTAGCTTTCCACCCTCAGCATGGAATTCTATCACCTCTAATTGTTAGACATAACAATTAGACCTCCACCAACTTGGTGCCTTTTGGATACTCTTAGGACACTACTTTTCTTTCCTTTTTTTCCTCTAACAACTGTGTTGAAATGTAATTCATATATCATGAAATTCACCCATTTATAGTGTACAATGCAATACAAAGGTTTTTAGTATATTCATGGAATTGTGTACCCATCACCACTATCTAATTTTAGATCATTTTTGTCACTCCCCAAAGCCGCACCTGTTAGCAGTCACCATGCCTTTATGGCAACCTGGCAGCTACTAATCTACTTTCTGTGTATCTTGACATTTCATATAAACAGAATCACATTATGTGTGGTACCTTTTTCTAAACTGAAGAAAGGTGACCTGGTGACGCTCTGATACACTAGCACTAGAGGCCCCCGTTCTCCTCTTCACCCTATTGTTTCAGCAAACAACTTTCTGCATCTGCTTGCTGCTGCGAATGTGGGGGTGGTGGGGTGCGGCTGAGGTGGGACACAGGCCTTTGGTTGACTGGGCCTTGATTGAAATGCCAGCGAGTCTGGGACAAGGGAGGGGGGACGGGGGGGGGGGGGGGGCAGTGGCTTGTATGCTCATTAAAGTGCAGGTGGGCCCTGGTCGGGGAGGCAGCCTCCCAGCAGTTTGGGTTGAGTGACCTGGTCACCCCTGGGCACGGGGCCTGAACACCTCATTCCTAGAGGACCACAGGATGACAGCGGTCACAGCAACTTGCACCAGCTTGGCAGGCCCAAAGCTCAAAGACCACGCAAGATTCTCTGGGAAGAGACAGCTGCCCCCTGTTCCCTGTGGCTTCTGGGCAGTTCCACACCCCCTGCCGTGGTCCCAACCATGGAGAAAGAGGGACCTCGTGCTGCCAGGGGCTGGACGGTGCGCCAGCAGGTGGGTCCCAGGTCCGAGGTGCGGCACAGGATGGTAAAAGTAGACCTCAAGCTTTGACTTCCCATCACCCTAAAAGGTGGTGGGTTTGATAGGGCGTACAGTCTTCAAGATTCCAGGGAAAGGGGGCCGAAGAGCAGGGAGGCAAGGTGGCGGGAGCGAGCGAGGGTGCCAGGTCGGCGCGCGTACTCACAGTTGGGTGAGGCCAGCCAGCGGGCCAGGGCAGCGCAGGGCACCGTCGGGCGGGCAGCTGCAGGGCGCGGGGCAGTGCACCCGGCTCAGCGCCTGCGGCTGCGCCCGCGGCGGCAGCAACAGCGGCACCAGAAGCAGCCAAAGCGCCGGCGGCCACCACCCCATGGCTGGAGAGCCTGAGTGTGGGCTCTTGCGGCTGGGCCGGTGCCCTTGACAGCCTTGGAGTGCAGCCCGAGCCCCTCTCCCCGCCCCTCGGTCTGTCTTCCCACCTCCTCCCGCCTGCCCGTCCTTACCCCTCTAAGGCGCTCCCCGCAGCTGAGTTTCTGTTCTGTGACCCCATCACTTCCTCACTGCAGCTTTCCCTGGACTGTCCTGTCTGCCACTTCTCCAAATAGCCCTAGTTCTAGGAGGCAGAGTGTGGTAAGGGTGCATGCTTTGGGTGAGGGGTGGGGAGTTCTCAGTTCTTGTCTTGGCTCCGTTGTAACTATGAGTGTGAAGCTGAGCGACTTGTGTCATTTACCCTAACCTCTCTTCCTTCATCTGTGAGGGGGAGGATCTATACTCAGATACTCTCCATGCCCACATCTGAAGGGTGGAAGTGCGCAGCTGAAAAGTATCTCCTCTCTCCTTCATTCTCAGCCTAAGTCCTTTCTCTTTCTTCCCCACGATCCCCTCCCCACTCAAGTCATCTCTGTCCTCCCAACTTCTCCGGCCCTGTCTCAGTATTCTCTTGGCAGTAACAGCTTTCCTCCTTATATTATAGCGACTTGAATTTGTTCTAATCGCCAGGGTAGATGGTGAGGTACTAGAAAGCAAAATACAGTCCAGATTTATTTTTGTATTCCTTCTGGCTTCTCTACATGGTAAAGATTTGTTGAATGAATGAAACTACTAGTAATATACAGCAGTTACTTCAATGGAAGGCTAAACTTCACAGCAAACTAGCAAGTGTTAAACCAGAAAAATGATGTCCTGAGGGGTTATGTGACTTTCCCAGAGTCACACAGCTCATAAGTAGCAGAAGCCTGTTTGAACTCATATCTATCACCCATTTTCTCTCACCAATGCAAAAAAAAAAAAAATTACTGTATGATCTATATACCAAGGACTTGGAAAGGAGACAAAATTATATGGTAAAACTGAGGATCCATAATTTCCCCTATTTAATTTCATCTTTAAAACACTCTTCCTGCCTTCCTTCCAAGGACTTTATTTAGACTCTGGAAATCCTAGAAGTTTCTCTGGAAGAGGTGGATTTTGACAGCTGGGAAAGTATCTAAGACTGTACAGATAGGACATAAAAACAGATTCCTTTTTTCTGTTTTCAAGTCAGCTTTCATGGACAGACTGGCGCAGTGACCAGTCTCTAGTCTCTTGGAGTCCCTTGCCCAAGGAAGGTATGTTTTTAAAAAATTATTTTAAAAAATCATTTGGCTTTGCTAGATGAGAGCATTGTGCTAGATGGCTTGAAAAACAAAGCTTATGGCTATATGATTGTCTTCATTTTCTGGATCCCTGTTTCCAACTGTTTACTGGGCTACTCTTCACCTTCTCTTACTTCTGCATTTGCTGTTCTCCTAACCTGAAATGATTTTTCTCTTCTTTTTCCATATTCCATTAGATAAACTCCTGGTTGACCTTCATAACTCAGCCCAATGTCATTTCTACTCTAAAGCCTTCTCTGATTCAACCTCACTGAGTAGCTGTGGCCATAGCACCTGATTGTATAGCTGGTAATATAACACACTGTAATTACTGCTTTAATTTTGCTTCCTCCTCTCCATTCATCTTAGTATCAATAGGGCATGCCATAGCTTCTAGCTCCCAGTAGGTGCTCCTATATATCGTTGAACAACAGAATGACTAAATGAAAGCCTATGCATACACCTATAGCATGTCCTCAATAAATCATCTAAGAAGAGCTTAACAACCTTGCTTGGTATATTTCTAACCACACTGGATCTATCTGGATTGGTATCAAGTAATTATCCCTGACTACTTTGAGAGCACATTTCCTCTGTTTTAGCTTTGTCAGAATTCAGCAGGGAAGTTGGGGTTAAACTGGACTTTTTTTTTTTTAGTATATTTTATTGATTATGCTATTACAATTGTCCCATTTTTTTCCTCCCCTTTATCCCCCTCTGCCTTGCATCCCCCTTCCTCCAACATTGTTTCCCTTAGTTCATGATCATGGGTCATACATATAAGTTCTTTGGCCTCTCCATTTCCTATACTATCCTTAACCTCCCCCCGGTCTATATTGTGCCCGCCAATTGTGCTTCTAATTCCTTGTACCTCCTCCCCCCCCCCCACTGTTAACCCTCCATGTGATCTCCATATCTGTGATTTTAAAACATTTCCACCATCTATCCTAAATTACAGGAAAAAAAGGAATGAACACTTCAAGGTGGTTGAGTGGTTGAGTGGTATTTATTTCAAATCTTGTATTTTATGTGGCCTTTTCTTTTTACTCCATATCCTGTCTGTTATATAAAAGTATGGTTGCTCCCATCCACCCCTGAAGAACCATTTGATTTTGTGCTTGGGTATCCTTGGGGGCTATTAAACTCCTGTAAGAAAAGAAAGGAGCTGTCAGGACACCTGGATTTTCCTTTCTGTTCTGTGTCAACCATGTGGCTTAGTCTTTGATTTCTTCACCTGGAGGAGGAGGGGTTGGCCTTCATAACCCTTAAGGCTCTTTTAGCTCTAAAATGCAAGGCCTTTGTGGATAGTTCTTATGGAATTGCTGGTGGAAGGAGTTGGATTGTGTATATTGACTTCTTATTTCTTGTGTTGGGTTGGAAATAAAATCCAGTTTATGAAAAGGTAAAGTTGTTCATCTGGAAAAAAACTTATAACTGTAATGAGTTTTCATAAAATGTTTACATCTCTGATTAATTTCAATTGTATATTATCACATCAGTTCTTGCAATGAACTTATTAAAATCACATTGATTGTTATAATAACAAACATTTGTTACAATAGAATTTACCTATCCTACTCATTAATATACACTCTATTTAGAGTGAGTTTTTTAAAATATGAAGAGCTTCTATGTCATGTAACTATAATTATGGTTACCTTTGTCATAGACCTTCAAAAAAGCACGACCCACAGGATTGCTAATTATATTTTACTGACAAACTAAAATTAATGGAATTCCCAAGAAGTTTATTCTACCTTAGACATATAAAAATATCTCACACTACAACTCAGAAATCCTAATAAAACTTTTCAAAATTCTAGAACAGGGCTTCTCATATTTTAAGGTGCAAGAGTATCCTTTAGGAAGCTTTAAAAACAAAGATTTCCGGAACACACTCCCCAAAGATATTCTAATTCAGTTTATATTGAATGGGGCCCAGGAGTCTGTGTTTTAACGAGCACCCCAGCAACTTTGATGCATGGGGTTCTCAGAGCACAGTTTGGGAAACATTATAATGGAAATTCTGGAATTAAATTTTCCTTGAGAAGACAAAGCCCAAGGATCCTTACTAAGTACTCTGGTATGTGTTAGCACATGTATACAAATAATATGCGTGTATGTATATAAAATTGCATAACTGGTTGTAATAATGAGGTTTTTTAAAAGTATATTTTATTGATTATGCTATTACAGTTGTCCCATTTTTTTCTCCCCTTTATCCCCCTCTGCCCAGGACTCCCATTCCTTCCAGCGTTCCTTCCCCTTAGTTTATGTCCATGGGTCCTACATATAAATTCCTTGGCTTCTCCATTTCTTATACTCTTCTTAACCTCCCCCTGTCTATTTTGTACCTGCCAATCATGCTTCTTATTACTTGTACCTTTTCTCCCATTCTCCCCCTTCCCCCTCTCCACTGACAATCCTCCATCGGATCTCGATTTCTGTGATTCTCTTCCTGTTCTGGTTGTTTGCCTTGTTTTTGTTTTTGTATTTTTAGGTTCAGTTGTTGATAGTTGTGAGTTTCTTGTCATTTTACTGTTCATAGTTTTGATCTTCTTTTTCTTAGATAAGTCCCTTTAACATTTCATATAATAAGGGTTTGGTGATGATGAACTCCTTTAGCTTTACCTTATCTGGGAAGCACTTTATCTGCCCTTCCATTCTAAATGATAGCTTTCCTGGATAGAGTAATCTTAGAGGTAGATTTCTGCCTTTCATGACTCTGAATACTTTTTTCCAACCCCTTCTTGCCTGTAAAGTTTCTTTTGAGAAATCATCTGAGAATCTTATGGGAACTCCTTTGTAGGTAACTGCCTCCTTTCCTCTTGCTGCTTTTAAGATTCTCTCCTAATCTCTAATCTTGGGTAACTTAATTATGATGTGCCTTGGTGTGTTCCTCCTGGGGTCCATTTTCTTTGGGACTCTCTGAGCTTCCTGGACCTCCTGGAAGTCTATTTCCTTGGCCAGATTGGGGAAGTTTTCTTTCATTTTTTGTTCAAATAAGTTTTCAATTTCTTGCTCTTCCTCTTCTCCTTATGGCACCTCTATGATTCAGACTTTGGAACATTTAAAGTTGTCCCAGAGGTTCCTAAACCTCTCCTCATTTTTTTGAATTCTTGTTTCTTCATTCTATTCTGGTTGAATGTTTATTTCTTCCTTCTGCTCCAAATCATTGATTTGAGTCCTGGTTTCCTTCCCTTCACTTTTGGTTCCCTGTATATTTTTCTTTATTTCACTTTGTTTAGCCTTCATTCACTTCTTTATTTTGCGTCTGTGCTCAATCATTTCTGTGAATATCCTGATCACCAGTGTTTTGAACTCTGCATCTGATAGGTTGGCTATCTCCTTGTGGCTTAGTTCTTTTTCAAGAGTATTGATTTGTTCATTCATTTGGACCATATTTCTGTGTCTCAGCAGCAGACTTGTTACATTGTAATGAGCAAAGCCTTATATATTCTCCTGGGTAGGGTAATCCACTTTGCTACATTGTGGCTCTGTATGTGGGGGAGGGGTCAGAGAGAGAACAGTGCTGCTTGTTCAGTGCTTGCTCTGTTCTTGCCATGTTTCAGTCACTGCCCTTGCTTCCCACAAGCAAATTGCCCCTTCCAGGTGCTGCCCTGGTGCTGATTCTCAGGTGGGTGGGCTTCTCTACATTCTAGGGCTCCATGGGCCCCTCCAACGGACTCTCCTGTGAGATGGGCAGTTTCTTCCACTGTCACAATCCCCACAGGTGTTTACCACCAGAGGCATCGAGGCTTTCTTTTCCTGGTGCTATATTTCTGGGTTGACCGGTCTATCTCACTCTCCAGTTGTTCCTCCCATTTTATCCACACATGAATGTGGGACCGCCAGGTCTGCCAGCTGCTACCTCACCTGCTTGGTCTGCCAGCTACTGCCTTGCCATGTCCTCTCCACCCTGGCTGCCTGTCTCTGCCCCTCCTACCAGTCTGGATGAATGTTTCTTTAACTCTTTGGTTGTTGGACTTCCATATAGTTTGATTTTCTGGCAGTTCTGGGTTTTTTTTTGTTTTGTTTTTAAATTGGTTGTTAACCTTCCTTTGGTTGTGCAAGGAAGCGGAACATGTATACCTATGCCTCTATCTTGGGCAGAAGGCCCTGGTTGTAATAGTGAGATTTTTTAAAAAACTGTTAGGTAGTGATGAGTTTTCTTATTTTAATTTATTGGGGAGGTAGAGGATGAGCAATTTTACAAGATCATAGACCCTATTTTTCTTTACACCTCACTAGATCAAAACTCAATAGCATTTGATGTCACATTAAGACAGCAAAGTAATGAAAAGACCTCAAGCAGATTAGGTGAGATTTTCTGATTCTTGAACATATACCCTATTAGTGCCATAACTGATATTTCTTCCCTCTTAAAAGCAGTGGTTTTACCTTTTACTCAGAAGGAAATGAGGGCACAGGAAGAAACAAAATATATGTAAGGAAAGAAAAATACAGCTAGCCTGTGAGCTGTCTACTTTGCCACCTGGAATAAAAACAAGCAAACAAGCAAGCAAACAAACAAACAAACACAAAGAAAAACAGAAAAGATGACCCCTGAAAATTAAACTGTGAAATTTCATGCAATCTCTCTGTGAAATTTCCTCTTCCACTTCACTGTCTACATGGTGTGGAGCCAGATATGTGATCAGCTGTGCTGTCTCCAGCTCTGCCCTGGGGTTCCTGTGGGCCTTAGGAGGAACTAACTAGAGCTGCAGGCTGATGGGCACCAAGCCCTAGGGACAGGTCTGTGAATGGAGGCTTAAGGATGGTCTGGGGCATGAAAATCCTTCTCCAAGATTGCCAGACAGAGCTAGAGAAGGGGCTTGACATTTTGGTTCTGCAGCTAGAAGGATACGAATGAATTGGGGGCTGCTGTCTTCCTTGTGTTATGAAAAAAGCCTGCCTGGTCTGGCAGTGATTAAAACTGCAGAGAAAAACCGAGAGGAGAGACAGGTGCAGGCAAACAGAGTCTGAGGCCAGCACCTCCCCTGAACTTCCCAAGTAATGAGCCGGTACATCCTCTCTTTTCCTTAAGCTAATTGGAGTTGAGTCTCTCTGACTTGCAACCAAGCTTCCTAATCTCTACCATTAGCCTTGCTGTGACCTTTATTCGGCTTGCCTACTTCCCCTTCCCTTCTCAGCTAGGAAAGAAATAGGGCTTTTCTTATCTTTGTCATAGAATTCACTTTTTCCCTTTGATTGGTAGCATTTATCACTGTGCTTCTGGGAATAAACTGGTCCAGTGAGTGAAAGAACAAATGAATGAATGTGAATGAGTGAAAAAAGAGGCAGTGTCGTAGAAACACAGCGTTCTTCTTTTTAGAGAAGCTGCATTTTTGCTAAATAATTCACCAAGCATTCTTTCTGTTTCAAGGAAGGGCTCTTAATAAGTTGCAAACTTGGTTTAGAAATTAAATTTCAGACTAAAATATTATGTAGAGACAACACAACAAAAGAGACCTTCCGATATGAAAAAATAAATAAAAAAGGAAACAGGATTTGATTTAAAAAAAAAAAAAAAACTAATGTAGAATTAACCAAAGTGTGTACCACAGGATACTGGTTGGTTGGCATATTAATTGGCAGTATTTAGGGTAAAGGTAGCAGGGCTCAAGAAATTTGGGAAAAATAGGGTTTTAGTTAAACAAAGTTCTTTGCTAGACAATTGCTCAGAACTTTTAACCTGCATTCTGAATCTCCAAAAAGGCCATCGGATATGCACAGGACTGTGTTTCTTTGGGATATACGTTGAGAATACTGATTTGGGAATATAGGTTGAGAAAATTGGTGGCAAAGAATCCCTTCACTAAGCTGTAAGCCAGAGTTGGCCTTGGCATGGTTACAACTTACTAATACTGGAGTTGATGGTGATCTGAAAGATTGCCTAGATCCCTTTTCTTCTCCCCTTAGCCTTTGATGTGGACAGTCAAGGTCTAGAAATCCCAACATTATCAATATATCCTTTTAGGGTATGCATTGCCCTCTGCAGTCTCCTTTTTAAAAATGAAGATATAGCACAGGGCGGGAGCACACTGATTTGATTATATTGTCATCTGAATTATTTATTTTAAGAATAATTTTGAAGACCCAGGGAACGTGGAGCGTATGAGGTAGAGGCGCTTCGCTAGAGAGGAGGGAGGGGTCTGCAGGAAGCTTCCTCCCCTAAGAACTGTGCCAGGAACGAGCCATAGGACTTGCCCTCTGATGCATTTAGAACATAGAGATTAGGGTCTGGGGAGTGAAGAAAACCTGTTTTCCTCCTGGCTGCTTTGTGTGGATGTGGCGGCCCTCTTCTCTCACCCTCCTGCTCTCATCCTGTCCCCGGGGGTCAGGTGCGGGTCCTACTGAGAGACCCTCTTGCTTGCATGTTTATTAGAGATGCACAGAAAGCCACACTGTCTGATGGAGCTGATAAACCCTGTCACATTGAATTATGCTTTCTGGACAGCATGTCACGTGTAGACAAACAGAAAGGCCAGTCATTACCCTCGGGCCTGCGAGGCGTTTATCAGAAGAGGAATCTCCTTCAAAGCATAGTATGGAAATAGGCATCGGTACTGAACTGCGCATCACGGGGCTGACGGATTGAGGGGATGGTACTCCTGTTCTCTGCAGAGGGGAGGCAGCAGTGCTGAAGGCGCCTGAGAGAGGCGGCTTGAAGTGACAGCTGGCTGGAGAGATCCAGGAGGCCACTGAACAGCACTGGTGCAGAGCAAGGGAAATGCTGAAATGGGGAAGACAAATATGGGAATCCTAGCCTAATGGTTGTCATCTCTTAGAATCACTTCTGGGAAGTTACTTAGGAGGCAGATTCAGGGGGCCCGTTGGGAGATTCTGCTTCTGTACATTTGGCTCAGGACAGGAGATGGGCATTTTGAAAGTGTCTCAGGTGACTTTTTAGGAAAAGGAACCCCAGTCCACCCTCTGAGAAACACGGCTCCAGAGTGATAGATGGAACCCAGGGAGAGAATGCCTGAAGGCAGTGGGCTCGGGACAGCATGGGGCGTAACCTGTGTTAGGGAGAAGGGGCGGACCGAGCGGGGAGCCATCAGAGAAGTTGGGAATGGTGTGACATCGAGGGAATAGGCTGTTCACCCAGGGGACAAGACAAATGATAGACAAACACAAAGGAAAAATTTATTCCACCTTGGAATTGAGATATGGAAACCCGATGTATGACTTCACTTCTATTAAATTAGCCAAAAGAAAAGTCATTTAAAGCAAATGCCAAATGGTAGAGAAATAATTGTAAAACAAATACATCTATGCATTTAAAATGATTTAAGCTTTTTGGAAAGCAATATCATAATTCCTATCCAGAAGCAGGCATATGTGAATGAGAACGACAATCTCATGATAATAGTGTCTGTATGAAAAATTTGAGATAACTTGAATATTCAGCAATATTGCAGTGACTTAAAGAAATTGATTCACTTAATCCATGAGATATTGCAGTAATTTAAAATAATTGGACTAATTAAGGGACATAAAAATGTTGGATATGTTAAATAAAAAAGAATACAAAGTAATATTTACATTGTAAGTCCAATACTATAAACATGTCTCTTTGAGGAAAAGAAAACCAAAATTTATTTTCTGTCCCCGTCCTGCACCTCTAAGTCAGCTCAACGCCTCATGGACCATGTTTCTGGTAACCTATAAAGCAAACCGCAGATACCAGTAGGTTTTCTGAACAGTTACGTGGTCCTCAAATGTAAACATCATAACCCCCTTCTCACCGGTTTCATCAATGGTTTACTTTCCAACTCTTCTCTCTTCTTTATCGCGCTTAGGACGCCACTTCTGACCCTCTGCACTTCATACTAGCATCTGGCCTTTCTCAGTCCTGACTTCCATCTTCCCCTCAGCCTCTGCTGTGACTGGCTTTCCCAGCTTCAGACACTCTCAAGTAGTAACATCTACCACAAGAGTCTTATAATGTGTTTAACTTTTTACTTAAAATTTCTTTTTGCATCAAGGTAATATTCTTGCTAAAATTACCCAAAATGATTTTAAACATTGAATATTGAAAAACATACTTTCTCATATTCTTCCCCCATCTACAGCCATGACATTTCCTTCATTTCTAAATAATATACTTTTATTGCTACCTGTTTTAATTACCTATTGCTAGGCAACAAATTACCACAAAGTAGGCAGTCTAACAACACATATTGCACAGTTACTGTGGGTCAGGATTGTGGGACAATTTACCTGGTGGAGGGTGGGCAGAGTTGGGAGAAGATCTGGTGGCCTAATCTCTGTGTGTTGACTTTCATTAAATTCTGATACTAGGTTGGTTCCAATTGGAATGTTGGCATGATTGAAATCTCTCTTCAATCTGCTTGCAATGGTCTGCCTGCAATGAGGACTAACTTGGGTTTCTTTGGTCTGGGGGAGGGGTGCACTATGTGGTGTTGCCTATATGGTTCATGAAGTTCTCGTCCCCAAATCTTTCTCTACCTTCTGCACCAGCCTGGGATTCTTCCCCAGAATGATATCCACAGAAGGTGTTGATATTTAATAACAGGATGGATTTTTTAAATAGGGACTTTTGGATGACCATAAAATAATTAGTTGACAGTAAATGAATTCACACATAATTATGAGAATTTTGTGTATATTAGTATATAGCCATTGGGTTGCCCAAAAAAGTTAGTTTCATTTTTTCCATAAGATGGCTCTAGTAGCAGTTGATTTTAACTTCATTTGAAACAATTTTGTTAGATTGTATTGTGACAGCTGTCATATCAGTGTATATTTTAAAAAATACTTATCAAAATTGTTGAATTTTGTATAGCCATTTTAATATTGAAGATGGAAGAAAGTATGCAACTTTTTTGGGCATATTATGCTTTATTATTCAAGAAAGGTAAAAACACAACTGAAATGCAAAAAAGATTTGTGCAGTATATGGAGAAGGTGCTGTGACTGATCAAATGTGTCAAAAGTGGTTTGCAAAGTTTCCTACTGGAGAGTTCTCACTGGACGATGGATGCTCCATGGTCAGGTAGACCAGATGAAGTTGATAGTGATCAAATTGAGACATCAATTGAGAACAACATTATACCATGCGGGAGATAGCAGACATACTCAAAATATCCAGATAAATAAAGCTATTAGTGATAATGAAAAATGTGTATTTTATTTTACAGAAAAAAACATAGGGATCTTTTGGCCAACGCATGGCTTAGATACACCTTTATATAGCAAGGAGGTATGTTTTTTGGAGAGAGATTCTTGAATAAATCTCAAGTTCTCCTTCCATGAAAACTGATAAAATCTTTATCCCTAAGAAAATGGTCTTGTTTTTAGTCTGTTATTTAGTTTTCTTCTCTCAGTGTTTCCAAATATCCTGATCCTATCGGAGGTGACCTATTCTTTTTTATTCCCACAGAGTCTGCTCTGGGGTGATCATTTTCTTATATTAATGCTTATGTTATTTTTCTCCAGCTAGCTTTTGTTTTTTGCATCTGAAAATGTTCCAAGTTCATTTTAAGTATCACTACTTAAGTGTCATTAATATTGATGAGGATGCTTTGCTTTTCTCCACACACAATGCTATGCCCTTGGCAACTTGTTACCTGGAAAAGCTCTCTTCTGTGTGACGGGCATGAATCATTTGCCTACCTATTATGCTCTTCCTTTGGTAGCAGCACCCTGCTTTTCTTTCAGGGGAATTCTCTGCCCCCTCTTCAATGTGTTTTGTGAACCTATTGACCTAAGTGCTCCTCCGTATTCAGCTATCTTACCCTAGAGGTGGGGAGCACATGACCTGGGTTAGACTCTCTCCTGGGAGTTTAGACTTCAGTGAATGCCTCATTTACAGAGACGGCCAGAGCTGAGATATTCTTTTTTCACCTGTGAGATTCTGACTGAAATTCTTCAAATTGCAGTTTTTTCGTGTCATTCTTCATGACTGCTTGTCATATCTTCCTTCAGTTCCAGGACATCACTCAATGTTCTGTCATCCTAATAAATTATTATTATTTTGTCCATATTTTTTAGGGTCAGTTTCAATTGCTTACAACTGAAGAACCCAATCATATTCAAAGTTTCTCTACTTTCCTTTCCGCGTGTGTTTTTTTTCCTGGTCTTTTTACTCTATTGGTCACCAGTTGAAAGGACTGCTGCCTACTTCTTTTTGAAAGCAGGTTGACTTCCTGATTGTGTTCTGGGTAAGAGACTACCCCAGTTCATCTTGCTGACATCATTTAAGGGACTCTGATGAATGTCGTGGAGAGTAACAGGAGGAATGGGAGAGGGATTTCCCTCAGACTCTTAACAAGACACCAGGACTGGGAAGGAAGCAGGGAGAAAAGCTGGCAAGGGCTTGGGTTCAGCAATGTGAGAATCCCTTACTCAAAGCAGTGGCAATATTTCAGGGCACTGAGAGAGCCTGACCTTAGGCCCCTTTGCTCCCAAAGGCAAAAATCCCTTTTCTTAAGGGTTCACCATTGTTTGGGACAATGAGGGTGTCAGCAGTGACCATGACCAGAGGAGGAGAGAGTCCCTTCGGTGGAGCACCATGGAAGTCAACTGGATTCTAGGGAGACCCTGAGGAGAAAGGACACCTCAGTAAGGCCTGAGATGGAAACTCTTACAACTCTAGGAAGATGAGGACTGAAGATGGAAATTAATTTGATTTAAGGAAAATAAAGGAGTAAATTTTTTTTTGCATGTCTCAATGTGTTGATTTTGATTCATAATGGCTATAAGCCCTTAAAAATTCCTATCCATAGATTAATTAGTGCTTTGAATGTCAGTTCTGTTCAAAACATTAGCAAGACTGTGGATAAAGCAAGGACATAGGGTTCTGCTTCCGTCTTCTAAGAGCATACAGCCTAGTTGGAGAGAAAGGACTCGAATACCCTTACCAGGACCAATCATCAGCATCTGACAATAGTTTAAGGGCTGTACTTGTGCTTAATTGACAAATGAGTGGCTGGTTGAATAAGCAGTAAGAGTTTAGTGACCATAACATTAAAGGAAAATGGAAGGAAGAAAAATAATTTAATGCTTTTTGTTCTAGTAAGGGTAAGTTGGCAGGGTTGCTTGTTCTTAGGAAAGGAACAGTTTGTTCCTGCAGCTCACTATTCTCAGGGAGCCCATGTTTTGCCAGCCTGTGCTCTCAAGGGTCCCTCCCCCGAAGGTGAGAGTCAGGCTGCCTGGAGCAGCCAGCAGAAATCAAGCAGGCTGATAATGTGCTTGAAGATGTTTTCTGCTAATCCTTTTTCTCTGTCTTCCTACATACACAGCACTTGTCCAGGCCACTGTCAGGGGAGTTTATGTTTTCTTTCAGTGATAGGGCCCTGCAGGCAGGGGATTGTGGGAATTCAGAGTAGCTTTGTGTGTTAGGGAAAGGGTCCTCTTCTTCCATGCCAGTATCCAGCATTAGGTTGTCTGGGAGTCTTGCTTTAAAAATTCTTAAGTTATGGCCACCTTGGAGCTCTGGGCTCTCCTGTAGGGAAGGTGAGGAGATCAGATGAAGCTCCTGAGAGCCCCAGGCTGTGAGGTTGGATGGGTAAGGAAGGGATTTGAGAGTCACGATAGTCCTATGGTATTCTTAGAGGACACATAACTCCCTTTTGGAGAGCTTGGTTTTACTGTCTATAAAATGACCACAAGAATATAGCTAAAGCTTTAATGAAAGTTAAACATGGACATCTAAATATCCTACATTAACACATTAAGAAGTGGTCATTCATTTTGCAAAAAAGATTGCCCCCTTTATAAGCATTCACAGTAAGATCCATTTACAGGGCAATTACCTTTCATTTAAATGTGGAATTTTGTTTGCAAAATATGATTGTATTTTCAGATTTTAAGGAAAATATCAGTTGCATAAAGGGAGTTCTGCATGTCTTCTTCCTCTATTCCTTCTTTAGGTCCTCCATCCAAAATATGCTTAACAGGTGTTTAAGATATGAGCTAAATAAATCCAAATTAGTGGTGGACTCCTCAGCAAAGATAAAGTAGGGTTCATCCTCCAGTGGCTTCTGGACTGGCAGTGGACATATCTTACTTCTGGTCCAAGCTCTGAAGAGCTGGGTTCCTTTACACCAGTCTTAGAATTATAGAGTCTTTGTGTCAGAATAGAATTAGGAGTCATATAATCCAATCTTCTTTTGACAAAGGCATTTCAACATCCCTGACCGACATATTTTCTGGACCTCAGTATGCCCATCTGAATGATGAGGGGAATTGATCTTTAATTTGAATCAGGGCCTAGGATAGGAATGGAAGGGTTGAGAAAGTAGAAGTCAGGACTCTGAAGTCTAAATGTAATGGCATCACAACCTAGCGGAGGCTAAGCTCTAGATATAGGTCTAAGTAAGAACCTTTAGGGAATTGAATTCTATATATTGTTTCCCTCTTCACAGGGCCACTCTCCTGTGGTCAGTAGTGAGGAAAAGTTCTGAGACCTTGAGATACTTGCACTTTGACCTGGAGCTACGAGCAGCTCTATCTCTACATTTTAAAAAAAACTGAAGTCGGAATGTCAAGTGAGCTCTTTTCATACCTCAGCTGAGCATTATTCCAAGGTCGAGCAGCCTCACTGGCCTCTTCTCCTTTGCTTGGGCTTTCTGTCCTTCCTCTACCCACTTCCTACCCACCCCCAACCTTCCTTTTCTTTTAATAGCATGCAAACCTCAAGGGCATGCAGTTGGGTCTGGCTGAACTCTGCTGAGTGTTTACAGGGTTTATTCAAGGAAAAGCCATTGGGTCACTGTCATGGCGATTTTGATAATCCTGACGGTGCTGATGTGGCTGTCCAGGGCGATCCGGGAGTGCCTCCCACTCTCCAGCCTCAGTCACTGCTTGGGACAAATGGGGCTCACTTACCCTCTTTTTGTAATTTATGTGCAAAAAAGAGTTCTTAAAATTTTAGTTATAAAAACCCTGGATGAAAAATATTTTATCAAAAACTTCATCTGGAATGAGAAAAAGGCTCTACCTAGGCTGGAAGACTCACTGGTACGACTGAACAAATAGACCATTTCTGCATAACTACATTGCTTCTTTATTGTCTAATGGGTCTATTTACCCTCTCCAGTCCTACCTGCCCCTGCTGCACCCAGATCTGCAATATAAACTCCTCAAGGCCAGGAATCTTTTCAAATTCATTCTTCATGTCTCCAGTGCCTATCACTGTGCCTAGGCACTAAATAGGAATTCAGTAACGTCTGCTGGATGAATGAAGAGGTGGGCATAAGATGGCAGAGAGATGTGAAAGGCGACTCCAGTTGGAAAGAGATTGGATGAAGGTAGGGATGAGTGATGTGAAGAAACGGGTTTTCAGTCAGATGCCAGGACAAAATATACAAGGGAGTAAGCTGGTTGGGGAGGATGAGGATGTTACATCTTGAGTGGCAAGACCTTAATCAAAGCTCTTGAGCATGAAATCGATGCCATGCCAAGAAAAATAAACCTAGTGTCAAAATGTTTGGAGAACTAGAGTTAGACAATGTTTGGAGGCAGGGAGACCAGTAAGGAATGTGAACCCATCTCCTTGGAAAAGTATGAAGTGGAGTAAACAGTGCTGTGGGTACCTAAGAGAGATCTTTTACTGCAGGTCTGTTCATTTGTCCAGAAGCCCACCCAGGGGATTCAAACATGTAAAGAGTTGGGCACCAACTCGAACATAAATGTTCACAGCAGCATTATTCACAATAACTAAAATGTGACATCCCAGATCTCCATCAACTAATGAATGGATAAACAGAATGTGTTATATCTATATAATGCAACATTATTCAACATTTTTCATCTCATGGCACACATGAACTAATTACTAAACTTCTGTGGCACACCAAAAAATGCATTTTGGGGGGCCAATCTGACCAAAATTAGGTATAATTTTGATTCATTCACACCAGATGGCTATTGTTGTGCTGGCTGCTGTCATTTTTTTTATTATACAATCTAAAGGAAAAGAGGTCAGTGCCTCTGAATAAATAGTCAGATATTGCATGTTTTAAAACTTTTTGTGGCACACCAGTGTGCTTGGGCGCACCTGTTGAAAATTGCTGATATAATGGAATACCGTTGGACGATAAAAATGAAACAAGCTACAGGATGGATAAACCTTGAAAACATTGTGCTAAGTGAGAGAAGCAAGTCATAAATGGTCATATGTTGAATTATTTTATATATATTACATGTTCAAAATAGGCAAATCCATAGAGACAGGAAATAGATTAGTTATTGCCAGGGGCTAGGGGAAGGAGGAACGGGGAATGATTGCCAATGTGCACAGGGTTTCTTTTTGGGGTGATAAAGATGTTCTAAAATTAAATAGTGGTGATGGTTGTATAACTCTGTAAATATACTAAAACCCTTCAAATTATACACTAAAAGGGCAAATTGTATGGCATGTTAATTATGTCTCAATAAAGCTATTATTAAAAAATAAAAGAGTCAGTTACCTGACCTAAGGGTTTAAGAGTCTCCTGAGCTTTGGAGGAGAGGCCGCAGGGGTTCCAGAGAATACAAATGAATCAACAGACCCTTGAAGCAGGTTGTTCATGCCAATATGTAGTGTGTATGTACAATCTAATTCCTAAGTCTGCAAATGGCCATCTCCTTTTTATTTCCATTTATTCCGGGTGTGGGCTGGTACAAATGCAGCTTGGGTGGGGTCCACTTGATCCTGCAGAGTGTTCTACAAGTCCCCTCAGTTCCTGCTAGTAGCTGCATACCAGTGAAGGAACCCAGGGCTGTCCTGAGCTCTTGTTCCATGTGGCTCATTGATATTTATGAAGCTTCGGTTTTAGGTTTCACCTGCTCTATAACCCCTTTTTCTCTAGAACTTAGTTTGCTGGAGGACAACACCATTCTATCTTCAAGATGCCATTAGAATGAGAGGCTTTTCAAGAAGCTTCCAGTGCTATGCTGGTAAATGAGTTCTCCTGAAAAGAGGTTAAGTGTCAAATGGCAGAGCTGGACTGAAGCCCCCCAAAGTGGGTGCATTTAATCACGGGACTGCCTCGCTTACAAATATTTTCTCCCATTCTCTGGGTTGTCTTTTCCCTTTCATGATGGGATCATTTGTTCCACAAAAGTTTTCAATTTTGATGAAGTTCAATTCATCTGTAATTTATTTTGTTGCCTTTGTTTTTGGTGTCACATCTAAGAAACCACTGCATAACCCAAGTTCATGAAGATCTATTCCTACATTCTATTCTGAAAGTTTACAATTTTCGATCCTACATTTAGGTTTATGATAAATTTTGAAATGAGTTTTATGGATGGTGTGAAGTAGAGTTACAGCTTGGATATCCAGTTTCTCTAGCACTATTTCTTGGAAGACTATTCTTTCTTCATTGCATTGTCTTGGCAATTTTATCTAAAATCATTTGACCATAAATATGACAGTTTATTTTTGGATTTTCAATTCTACAGATTTGAAAATTCTACAATTTCATTGATCTATATATTTATCTGTATGCTAGTCCTGCAGTATCTTGATTACTTTGAAATAAATTTTGAGATATTTTATCATGAAAAGATGTTAGATTTTTATCAAATACTTTTCCTGTCTATTGAGATGATCATATGGTTTTTATAATTTATTTTATTAATATGGTATATTACAATGCTTGATGTTTGAATGTGAAGCCAACTTTGCAATTTCCTTTTGCTTTTAACTAAGACCATGAAAAAGTAGGAAAGCCTGGCTACCGTCTCCTGTTGTTTTGTGGTGGGGGCGGGAAGGTTCCTTTTGGATTAGGTTCAGCCTAAATGTGAATAACTAAGCCTAGCCTTAGGATTTATTCACAGGAGAAACTAGGATCTGACAGCTATATATCTTTTGGGGATGTCATGGACTGAATATTTGTCCTCCCCTCTTGCCCCAAATTATATGTTGAAATCCTAACCCCGATGTGATGATATTAGCAGATGGGGCCTTTGGGAGGCAACTAGGTCATGAATGTGGAGCCCTCACAAATGGGATTAGTGCCTTTATTAAAGAAACCCAAACAGGTCTCCCACCTTTTTTTAAAATTCATCTGAGGACACAAGAAGATGGCTGTCCATGAACCAGGAAGTAGGCCCTCATCAAACACTGAATCTGCAACATCTTGATCTTGTGAGTTCCAGCCTCCAGAACTGTGAGAAATAAATATTTGTTGTTTAAACCATGGAATATGTGGTGATTTGTTATAGCAGCCTGAAAAGACCAAGACAGGGGGCAATGAGATGGCATATTTTCTGTCCAAAGGAAGAGGAGTAGAACTAGCAGGGCTAGGTATGGTGCATGGTCAAAGGTGTTAGAATTGGGAAATCATAAATGGCCTGAGGCTCATGGCTGGACAGGAATGGGATTCATAGGCAGGTGCCTGCTGTGTCTCAGGCAGGGACCACAATGGAAGGGAGGATAAACAAACTGGATTGGGGCACACATGATGAGGTAAGAGAAGGCAGACCCGGAGGCACTATTGTTTTAGAAGTTCCATACCAGTCACATGGGACTGATCACCCCTGCTAGGCTTTCAACATATGTGTCCCCAATTACTCATGCAGAGTGATAGTGAACTTCTCTCAATACCCTCCCCGCTACTGGGACTTTCCCAACCCCTGAATATATCCTGCTGCTATCCTTCGGGAGCTTGGCTGGTTTGTGGCTCAGGCAATGTCTGGGAAGGTGGAGGTGACTTCTTCCAAGGCCTCAGACTGTTGATAGTAAGAGCTCTCTGGATTCCAGGAGATGGTCCTTCTACCTGGTGACCAAAATGTCTGTGAATGGATTTAGAATGACATTAACATTCTTGACATAATTTAGCTAAAGGTGCTACTTTCTTAGGATAATTTCTTTCTGAAGGGCTTACAGCCAGGGACCATGTGACCTAATGTGAGGGCCTTATGAGTGGGTGGGGCAGTCCAGTGATTAAGAGCACCAGCTTTATTTTTAATTATATTTTTTTGATTATGCTATTACAGTTGTGTCAATTTCCCCCCTGTTGCCTCCCTCTGCCAAGCACTCCCTACTCCCTCAGGCAATCCCCACACCATTGTTCATGTCTGTGGTGATGCGTAGGTTCTTTGGCTACTCCATTTCCTATACTGTACTTTACATCCCCATGGGCATTCTGTAACTACCTATTTGTAGTTCTTAATTCCCTCACCTCTTTACCCATTCCCCCACACTCCCTTTCTATCTGGCATCCATCAAAATGACCTCTGTATTTATGATTCTCTATCTGTTCTTCTTTGCTTAATGTTTTTTAGATTCAGTTGTTGATAGATATGCATTTGTTGCCATTTTATTGTTCATAGTTTTTATTTTCTACTTTTTCTTAAATAAATCCCTTTAAAATATCATATAGTAATGGTTTGGTGATGATGAACTCCTTTAGTTTTTCTTGTCTGGGAAGCTCTTTATCTGCCCTTCCATTCTAAATGATAGCTTTGCTGGGTAGAGCAATCTTCGCTGTAGGTGCCTGCTTTTCATGAATTTGAATATTTCTTGCCAGCCCCTTCTAGTGTGCAAAGTTTCTTTTAAGAATTCAACTGACAGTCTTATGGGAACTCCCCTGTAAGTAACTAACTTCTTTTGTTTTGCTGCTTTTAAGATTCTCTCTTTAACCTTTGGCATTTTAATTACGACGTGTCTTAGAATGGGCCTTTTTGCATCCATCTTGTTTGGGACTCTCTGTGCTTCCTGAACTTGCATGTCTACTTCTTCACCAAATTAGGGAATTTTTCTTTCATTATTTCTTCAAATAGATTTCCAATTTCTTGCTCTTTCTCTCTCCCTTCTGACACCCCTATGATACGAATGTTGGATCACTTGAAGTTGTCCCAGAGACTGCTTATAGTATCCTCGATTTTTTGGATTTTTTTCCCTCTTGTTCTTATTGGTTGCTTTTTGCCTCCATATGTTCCAAATCATTGACCGGATTCTCAGCTTTATCCACTCTACTGTTGTTTCCCTATAAATTGTTCTTTATTTTAATTAGCGTATCCTTTGTTTCTGACTGGATCTTTTTTATACTTTTGAGGTCCTCACAGAGTTCCTTGAGCATCCTTATAACCAGTGTTTTGAGCTCTGCATCTGATAGATTGCTTATCTCCATTTTGTTTAGTTCTTTTTCTGGAGTTTTGTGCTGTTCTTTCATTTGGGCCATGTTTCTTTGTCTCTTCATTTTGGCAGCTTCCTTGTGTTTGTTTCTATGCGTTAGGTAGAGCTTCTATGACTCCCTGTTTTGTTAGTGTGGCCTAATATAGTAAGTGTCCTGTAGGGTCCAGTGGCACAGCCTCCCCTATCACCCAAGCTGGGTACTCAAGGTGTGCCCTTTGTGTGGACTGAGTACACCCTCCTCTTGTAGTTGAGCCTTGATTACTGTTGATGAGTCAATGAGAGGGATTTTCCCAGGCCAGTCAGATGCAAGGACTGGCTATGATGACTGACCACCAACCTCTGCCCTCCGTGGAGGAGAAGCTATACAGGGGTAGGGTGGTGGTGCTCTGAGATGGCCTGTAGTTGTCAACTGGGTGTACTGGCTCTGGGGTTTCTTGGGTGGTATAGGCCACAGTTAGCCCCAACCTGTGTTTTTCCCTGGACTGCCCTGCCTGAGCTGTAAAGCAGTCTGAGGTGGCTGCTACTTGTGCTCAGTTTGGAGATTCCCAAGGAAAGCCAAGCTGTGAATCTAGGCTGTTTGCTGCTACTGCTGAGCCTGGGGCCCTTAGCAAGAGGTACGCGGGGATTGAGGACTCACTGAAGCTGGCTTTTGCTTGTTCAAGAGGATTTAGGAAGATGTGAAGCATGAGCCAAGACAAGCCACTCATACGGAAAATTTAGCTTGGGTGGGCCCATAAGTTGGGTGAGATGGAGGCAGGGGATCTCCAAGGTGGGGCAGGCAGTATTAGGTCAGTTGATGGAATCTCTGATGTGGCATCAGCCTGCCAGCTCTGTGGCTCTGCACGGGGAATATTCAGAAAAGGGACAATGGCCTGCTTTTCTGTCTTGGAGAAGCCTGTCCCTTAGCTCTCGCCTTGATGCCAGACACTTCAGTTCCTCCCTCTATGCCACTGGTACCTTTCAAGCTGCTTTCCTGGTGCTGGAGCTCAGAGTGAGTGAGTCTGATTAAGTCCATGTGTGGGTTCTTTAAGAGGAACTGCTTAGGGCTCCAGAAGTTTCTTCCACCAACTCGGTCCCCACTGATTTTTGCAGCCAGAAGTCATGGGAGCTTATCTTCCTGGCACTAGAACGCTGGGCTGGGTTGGGGGGCGGGTTTTGGTGTGGACCTGGGTCTCTTTGCTCCTGATATATCCCTCCTGAATTTTTGTCTACCACATGTGGATATGGAACCAGCCTGATCCACGTCTCTGTCCCTTCTACCTGCCTGGATGGATGTGATTTCTTTAATCCGTTGTTGTCAGACTTCCATTCAACTCGATATATGACAGTTCTAAGTGATGGTTGTTCTATATTTTAGCTGTAATTTTAATGTAGTTGTGCCAGGAGGTGAGCCATGTTTACCTATGCTGCTCTCTTGACCTTCAGATCTCAAGAGCACTAGCTTTACAGTCACAGAGACAAGACTTCTGCCATTTGCTGCTTACTTAATCTCCTAAGTCTCAGTTTCCTTATCTGCCAGTTAGAAATACTATGAGTACCTCCCTCTTTAGTTTTATCTACCATGTATAGGGGTCTGTAAACAGTACCTGGCCCATGAGTGTTCAACAGCAGCAACTGCTATGCATAATTAATGATGTTTATAGTGGTATAAATTCTCTGGCCCTTCACTCTCTCCAGATGATCATCTGTCAGAGGATCTGGTACATTTTGGAGAGTACAGTAAGTACTCTAGCCTGGAGATAAACTTGGAAAAACAAGAAAAGAACAGAAAATTTATTGACAATTTGTTTGAATGTGCATGGAAAAATGAGCTCTTATATTTGCATTTGATTTAGTTTCTTAAGTGAAAGAAATGCTAATGAGTATGATTAAATGCTTGTGCTTAATCCTGCAATTTGAGGGAAAAAAGTCACTAGCAGGTTGATTATTATTATTAATATTCAAGGTAATCAGGCTCATTTGTAGAGACTGATTAAAAATAAATGTCCAAATGAAAACACTGCATTAAAATTAATGAAAGTTGGAGCCCCAAATATTTAAGACAGTAATCTGTGGTACCATAATAAGATTAAAGCAATTAAGTTATTGGTGGTATTTGAACAAGAACATGTGTATGATTTGTCTTTGCCTCTCAAAGAATGGGGAGTAGAGATTTCCAAGTCCTATGCTTCAATAAAAACATCTTCTCACTCAAATATTAGTAGTTTCATTCAGTAACTTTTGTATCTTCTCTGACAGGCAGATAGAATTTTATAAATTTTGACAGGACCTGATAGATATGCCTCAGTGAAGCCTCCTTTGAATCAGCTCACCATTAGTCTTTCTTTTTTTTTAATCCTCACCTGAGGACATTTTTTTCGAAAGGAGAGAGGAAAACATCAATGTGAGAGAGAAACATCAATTGGTTGCCTTCCATACCCACCTGTACTGTGGGTTGTATGCACCTGAACTGGTATGTGCCCTGACCGGGAATCAAACCGACAACATTTTGGTTCGGGGAGAGCACTCCAACCAACTGAGCCACACCAGCCAGGACATCACCAGTCATTCTTTATTTTGGCTTGCACTTTTACATGAGAGTAAACATTTAGCACCAACTTGCACATAAGATAGCAGATCCTGGACTCTAGGGCACTAGGACTCCTGACAGAAGAATATTCCCTAATTTTTGTCCATGCTGCCCTTCATTCATCTGCTCAGACATCAAACCTTTTAGTGCTGGCATACTTTGCTTTAAGAAATATGTTTTCTCCAGAAAATGAAATGTTTGCAAATTAAATTCTATTTGAAGTGTGGAAAGGTAGCTCTCCTTTTAAATTCATTATCTGGTGGATCTATTTTTTATGCCTTTAGTTCCCTTTCTCCTGACTCCTTTCTGCCTGTGAAAGTGCTCATGTGACTCCAGTATCACAAAGTCCTTTTCCTCAGCTCCTGGCAGCCACAAGTCAATCCCCTGTTTTTATATGTTCAGTTTTTCTTAGATTTCATATATAAGTAAGCTGATACAGTATTTGTCTTTCTCTGACTTTTTTTCACTTAACACAAAGTCCTTAAGGTCCATCCATGTTGTTATAACGGCAGGATTTCCTTATTTTTTTTTTTTTTTATGGTTGAGTAATATTTTCTGTGCATGGATTTTCTTTATCCATTCCATTTGTTGACAGACACTGGGTTGTTTACTTGTCTTGGCTATTATAAATACTGCTGCAGTGAACATAGAGGTGCAGGTACTGCTTCACACTAGTGATTTTCTTTCCCTTGGACATATGAGTATATCCAGAAGTAGGATTGCTGGCTCATATGGTAGTTCTATTTTTAATTTTTGAGGAACCTCCGTACTGTTTTTCTATAATGGCTATATCAGTTTACATTTCTAACTACAGTGCAAAGGCCCATCCCTTTTTTTTAACACCCTTATCAGCATTTATCTCTTGTCTTTTTAATAATAGCCAGCTTAACAGGTGTGAAATGATAGCTCATTGTGGTTTTGATTTGCATTCCCCCGATGATTAATGATGTTGAGCGCCTTTTCATGAACCTGTTGGCCATTTGTATATCTTCTTTGGAAAAATGTCTATTCAGTTCCTCTGTCTATTTTTAAAAACCAGATTGTTATTATTTTTTGCTATGAGTTTCTTATATATTTTAGGTAGTTGCCCCTTATCAGATATGTGATTTGTAAATATTTTCTCCCATAACATGGGCTGTCTTTTTATTTTGTTGATTGTTTCCTTTGCTCTGCAGCAGTTTTTAGTTTGATGCAGTCCCTCTCACTCATTTGTTTTTGCTTTTGTTGCTCTTGCTTTTGGTGTCATATTAAAAACATCAAGGAGCCTTCCCCTATTTTTTTTTGTAGAAGTTGAATGGTTTCAGGTTTTACACTGAAATCTTTAATTTATCTGGAGTTAACTTTTTTGAGTGGTGTAAGATAGAGGCAGCACATTTTCCTTTTTTAGTGTTTCCTTGCTGTTCTTGTACCCAACTTTGTGACCCTAGGCCAGTCATATAAACTCTCTTAGCCTCATCTCAAGAGTAAAATAGGCATTACATTAATTATCTCCTGGGTAATTGTGAGTATTAAACACATTAATCCTACATAAATATATTTATAACATGTTTAGCACAGCGCTAACCATATAGTGCACACAGTAATTGTTGTTTATTTCATTCCATATTTTTCCCCTTTAAAAACTTCCAATCACAATGCATTGCATGCAAATATGAATGTTTAATGAGTTGTCATTATTTGTGATATCTGTATTTTTTTTCTAGGTAATTTAGCTAAGTCATTCATTCCTTTATCCCATATTAATAGATAGGTTTTGTGGGCCTCTATGTATTTCAAAACTGTTAACTTTAACAGTTGAAAATTAAACAATAAAATATAAGGGGTCTGCTGTTCCTGGAATCTTACCTAGTGAATTTGAACCTAAATGCATAGATATGCTAAGATACTTGAATTATTTAAGTAGTATGTTATAGCCCACATTATTAGGGTATCTCTCCTGTCTGAAAATTCCACTATCACTAGAATGCCTAAAAATGGCCACCAGCGTTGAGAACGTTATCAGCTCTGATGGCAAGGACAGAAAGAGGCTCAGGAAAGGCAGAATACCAAATACCACATTCTTCCCAAATGTTGCTGTTTTGTCTTAACAGGCCTGTTTTTGTAGCAAACCTATCTGACAGCGGTGCATTTGGCATCATTCTCTAAGGGTCCTGGACCTCATGATAAAGTGGTTCAGAATATTCCGTGGTGAGAGCGCTGTGCGAGGAGCCAGAGATTTCCTTGGGGCTGCTTTAGCCATAACAGAGATAGGACCATATGGCGCGAGGAGAATTCAGGAGACGAGGCTTTGAAGGACTGAGGCTTCAGGGAGGGTATGGATCACTAGATTAGGGACACAGTCCTTCCAGATTTCTTAGCACTTTTTGATCCAAAGAACTAAAGCAGCTTTTCAGCCTACGAAGGAAGAGAAGAACTATTATATTTCTACCCACTTTACAGGTGAGGAACTGAGGAGCATGGAATGATTCGAAGCGCCTCTTCCCTGGCTCCAGCTTACCTGTTTGTCTTTATCTTTAGTACTTTAGTATCATCTTCTGCAGCAATCGCCCCACTCTCTTAATCATTCCCCAATTATACCAGGTTCCTCTCCCAGTTCTGGTGTAGAGGAGGAAGCTATACGGATCCCTGTTTACAGCTGAGGAAGCTACAGCTTAGAAAGTGTAAATGACAGCCCCAGCTCATCTGGTTAGTCGTGGCAAGGCTGGGACAAATTTACATCTCCTGACTGCCGGTAGGTTTCCTTTAAAATTTAGAAAGTAGAGGTCCTAGGAAGCTGCCTCAGGGCATGCCGAGTCACTACACCCAGAACAGCAGACAAAGCAGAGGGTAGAAGAAAGGAAGTGCTACCTATCCATCAGGTTCCATGTACTCCTTACCCAAGGCTTCTCCTTCTGGCAACTTAGCCACTACCCAGAGTCAGCATGTAGTGATGCTTGTGGAAACAGAAACAATTTAGCACGCAATACTCTGAACTGTAAACTCTGGTAAATAGGATGGGGGGAAGATTTAAGTGGAAGGGACAACTGCTATAAAGACTTAACAGAAATTCATTAAGCTCCACAGATAAAGCAGATAAAAGAACCATAGCCACATGTGGGAAGTGAAAGGAAGATCCTAAATCATTAAGACGCAATGAGGTCCTGCCACAACTTATTAATCAGATCGTGCCGGGGCACTGGTGTGGTATTCAAAGGAACCTGAAGAAGGAAGGCTCCTTTGCACGCCATTTTAGATGAGAGCAGGGTCCTGGTGGCACGCATAGATTTAGTATCATCTGCCTAATACTACCGTTTCTCCTTCGATCATTTCTCTCTGTTTCTATTGCTACTATTTGCTTCTTGGCTCTTTGCCCTTTGTTCCTTTCCTCTCTTCTCTCTGCTTTCCCCCTTCCCTCCCTTTAAAACAATTCCTGCTTTTTTTCTTTCTCTACCCACCTCTGCCTTTACTGGCTCGCTCCCACCTTCTCTCTGTACCTTTTTATTTCCCACCCTCCTCAGACTCTGCAAGGACTTGCCTTCCTCCTCTTCCTGGACTCCTCCTGCCCTGCACGCTTACCCTGCAGGATTCAGTCTGCTGCGTGCAGGTCAGGGGTAGGGGGTGGGATTCACACCACACTCTTCCCTGTCTTTCCCAGATGCATTTCTTCATATGACTGAGAGGAGCAGAGGGTAGAACACAACATAAACAGTTCATTTGGTCCTAAATTGTTTGCTTTTATCATTAAATCAGATGTCCTCAGATTTCTATATAAAAATCAAACATAAGTAGGCTGAAAAATATCTCCCTGTGTCTTTGGATATTAAAGGGACAAAACTGAAAAGAATATTAACTGTTATGAAAAGAATGTTAACTGTTATGCCTATTTCTCACCTCACGCTGATCAGCACAGATTTTCCTGAAGAGAATGCCAGTGTGGCTTCCCATTCTATTCTAGGACCTTCCCTCAGAAGAGATGTAACAGATTCTCATGAATTGAGCTATATCTTATTGCAATTTTTATACAGTTTTTGAAGTAATCACTTGAAAGTGAAAGGGAAGAATTAAAGAACTTTGGAGCAATGCTGTGTCACTTTCAATAAGTCAAGAAGAAGGGAGAGTGAATGTTGTTAAGTGACGGAGGGGAAAGTGCTCAGAGAACAAACTCTGTGTGTGTGTGTGTGTGTGTGTGTGTGTGTGTGTGTGTGTGTGTGTGTGTTGTCTCTGCAGGGTCTTGAAGATCCACTCCATGAGTTTACTAAAATTGCTGGCGACACTGTGGTATGACAAATATCTGTGCTCCCTTCCATAGAAAGGTTCTGGGTGCACCCTTCACACATTCAGCCATAGGAAAAAGCAATTTTCCATACACCAGGGGGGTGGTGATTTAAGCACTGTAATGATTAGTGATTTCATGGAGTTATGGGTGACGCCCTGCTCATTTTATATATTAAATGTTAAAAAGGGGAGGGAGAAACCTTGACAGTACTGATTGATTGAAATTCTGAGAGGAACTTTCATGTAGATAAAAGCATATTGAGAAAAGCCAAGGTGCTGGGAAATTCAGGGTGAAAAGGAAAGAAAGAGAGAAAGAAAAAGAAAATCATAACAGAAAGGTCCCCCAAAGTCTTTCTGATCGTGAATAATATTTATATATATTTTTAGGCTGTCTGGTGTGTTGGTTACATATTTAATGGATTTTCAGCTTCTTCCTAACACTATGTCCTCTTCCTCCTACTTCCCCCACCTGCCTCTCCTTCTCCTCCCTTCCTCTCCTTTCCCTCTTCCTTTTCCTCCGGAAAGAAGCTGTAAAAGGCCTTCCAAAAAGGCAGACTCTATAATGGTGACTGGTTGTCATGGAAACATTCTGAGAACTAGAGTCCTGCTTGAGTAATCTAGTTTCAAACTCTGCTAGGGTCAGAGGGCAAGGTGGTCCCTAGGATTTCTGGAAAAGGAAAACCAAGAGATAAAAGGTCATTTGAGGTGGGTCAGTGTCTACAGAGAAAGCTGGAAAAATGGCATCTAAATAATTATTTCTTACGTTTCACACTCTTTATAATTACATTTGTTGTAGTGTAATTAGATGAATGTAGCTGTGTTTAAGGGGCTGAACAATAAGAATTATTGCAGTATTTTTCTGATGTTTCCTTACTTATCTTTATTTATAAAATGATATGGTTCATGTCTCTGGGGAAGGGATTGCAGTTTGAAGGAATTTTTGCCAACTCTTTCATAGCAAACCTGGTGCGAAGAATTACTACTTTAGTAAAATAAAAACATTCAGTTTTATAGATGCCAAAGTTACCTTTGTTTTTTTAAATCAATAGCATAACATTTTACAAAGCACATCACATTTTACTGAGATTATTTCATTTTGGCCCAATATTTCAACCTAGGTAACAGGATGCTGATCTCTATCTCAGATCCAGGTTTCTAGAATGTTCAGTTTTCCTCTCTCAAATTTAAACACAGGAATGACAGCTTTTTCTCTGTCGCTCCATACAGTGCTAAGGCCACAGATCTCTTGGGTGTTATGTACCGTCCTGGTTGGGGACACAAGTAATGGTGATGGGTGAGCAAAATTCACTAAATTTTTTACCTTTATTTAGATTTAGGGAAATCATCTCTTTTTTGATAATTCTCAAAGACACTCCTCTCTCCTTTCCTTGTTCCACCTCCTCAACCCCAAAATGATTCTCCTGCCCTTCATTCACAATAGACTCCAATGAGGCCAGAAGCAGAGTCCAAATCATTCAAAACTGGTCCTATGTCTGTGATGACAAGAGAGTTTGCCTTTCAGATCATCCTAGAAGATGAGGAAAGTATTTATATTCCACTCTTTAGAAAAGCAACAAAAATGCAGTCATGTTTGCAACTAAAACAGATCACCAATTCTTGACCATATAATCCACATAAATGCACCCTTTTCTCCAGCTTCTTCACCAAGCAGGCTGATTGATAAATGCATAAATAGTAACCAACTGGTGAATACTCCTCTCAGTTGATGTAAAAGTTGGGATTTTTAAGGCATGTATGATTTTGTAAGGTTCTCAGGAATGGAAGAGAGTCATCCATTCCAGGCTGTGACATTTTAACAACCCGCCTTTAACACATCCAGTATAGGTACACGTCAGCTCTGATATCCTCTTTAGCAGTTGCTTCTCCTGCTTCTCTCCATCCCCAAAACCTTCTTCAAAGACAACCTATCTAAATTCTTCAGTTTTTGTTCACTTACCATATTTCTAAATTACATACTGATTTGCTGACTTTTCCACATTAGACATTATATTGATTTCACACTGTAGCAAAGACTTGACTCTCATATGCTATTATAGAAGATTGTTGGAAAACATGGTCACAACAAATTTTCTCATCCCTTTAAGAATACCTCTTGCAATATACCTTTGTAGCTTCTTCTATCAAGAGGTAGGGTCTGTTTCCCCTACCCTCTGAATCTGGGCTGGCCTTGTATCTTGCTTTAACCAACAATCATGCTGACAATGATGTTGTGGGACCTACAAACCTAGACTTTCATAAGCCTTGTACCTTTGCTCTCACTCTCTGCCCTGGGACTCTAATGTAAACAAGCTGTATCTAATTTACTGGTGGGTGATAGGTTAGATAAAATACATTTGAGGTACCGTAGCTGAGGCCTTAGACCTACCAGTGGCAGACAGTCCCCAAAATTGAGTGTGAGGCCATTCTAGATAGCTTGTATTCATTGATATCTCATCCACCAGATAACAGTAATCAGATGAGTGAAGAACTGCCCATTTGAGCCCAGTTCAAATCACTAATCTACAGATTTATAAGCAAGTAAAATTACAGTTGTTTTAACTCACTAAGTTTTGGGGCAGTTTACTACACAGAAATAGATATCTGATATAGTCATCCATCATTCATATATATTTCATCTTCCTGTATCTTTCCAGTATAATTTATCACAATTTGATATCCATATTTATTATTTTCATAATTAATAACCATGTTAACATTGTTCAATTTTTGAGTCAGAATTGTTATGGATGCCTTTTCTTTCCTGTTCAGACTTTAGGCTTGCTGAAGTTCTTTTTGTCTTTTTAAAAAAATTTTACTTAGCTTTCTTCAAATCAACCTTTACCTATATCTGCCAATATTTCTGTAAATGACTTTCAATCCAATTTTCCACACCATAAACCTGTCATAAGATCTATCAGTTTTATTTTCTTTTGTAAACCTTCCTCTCAGAACCTTTTATCTTCTGTTTTAATCTGGATTGGTGGCTCTCTAAAATGGCTGCTCAATTGTTGTTATAGGACTTACTTTCCTGTTTTACTGGAGATGATACTTTACCTCTCTATTCCTGAGATCCCAGTTATACGGTTCCCACATTTCCCTCTTTCTTGTTTTGCAATAACTTTTTTGTTTTTTAGGAACTTACTCTCTAGAAGTTTCTTGAGAAAGCATGCTTAGGAAGTATGTTTTATGATACCTTGCATATAAGGAAACATCTCTATTTTTACTCTTGTTTCATAGTTGGGCTAGGTATAGAATTATAAGTTGGGCATTACTTTCTCTGATTATTTTGAAGATATATCTATCTCCAATTTATAATGTTTCTGTTGAGAAATCACATGCCATTCTTATTCTCAGTTTTTTATATGTCATTTGTCATTTTCTTAGGATATTTCCTTTATCCTTTGGATTCTGAAGTTTCATAGTTATGTTCTTGAGGTAAATCTTTTTCTTCAATTATTGGGCCTTTAAAAAAACTTTATATTTATTGTTGACATTAACTTTGTACTTTTCAAACTGGAAACTCATTTTCTTCTATAATACATATTTTATAATGTATTTTTTTACTTTGACAATTTTTTCCCCTGTATTTTCTCTGTTTACTATATTCAAAACTCCTAGTTTGGAATGTTGGACCTCTTAGATTTCTTAGTTTACATTAGTTTGTATTTTTTATTCACTTGTGCTATATATTGTGAACGGAATGTATCCCTCCCAAATTCATATGTTGAAATTCTAACCCTCAATGTAATGGCATTTGGAAGTAGGGTACTTGGGAGGTTATTAGGGCTGTCAGGATGGGATTAATGCCCTAATAAAAAGAGCCCCCTCCCCCCATACCTCCATGTGCACGCACCACGGAAAGGCCATGTGAAGTCATAACACAAGATGGCCATCTGTAAACCAGAAAGTGAGCTCTCACTAGACACTGAATCTGCTGACACCTTGATTTTGGACTTCTCAACCTCTAGAACTGTAAGAAAGAAATGTTTGTTTTTCTTTAAACCACCCTGTGTATTATAGCAGTCCTAATGGATTAAGACAAGATATTCCCAGCTTTGTTTTTGAACCCTTTCTTGATTTGAACTCTAGACCCACATATCCAGCTGCCTGTTTGACATCTGCATGTGGTTGTTTTTTTAGACCTACCTTCAAATTCAACCAGTGTAAGATTGAATTCATCTTTGGCAAAACTGCTCATTGTCTATTCTTTGAACTGGGGAACAGTACTACTGTATTTTAAGAAAACCTAGCTACAATTGATACCCTTCTTCTTCACCCCTGATCCAAGTCCTTAATGGTTATTAACTCCATCCACTACTCTTTACCCTCGCTACTTTTGCCCTAGCTCTTGGCCATTGACATACCTTTCCCTCATTATGGCAATGCCTTTTCCACTTGAATCTCTGATTTCTGGGTGAACACAATCTAACTGATTTTTAATTTTGCAACCAAGCCTTAAGGTTAAACTCAGTTAAGTGTTGCTCCCCCTACCTTCCACTCCCCAGGCTTCCATCCTAGGTTTTTCTTATCTCTATTATACAGTTCTTTACCATGGATATTACAGTTGCATATTCTCTTACTTGGCTTTTACTCAAGATCTTCGATGACTTAAGGGCAGAGTAATGCTTGTTACACAACAGTTTCACAATATATATTTATTGCAAAAATCTCTGTCTCCTGAAGCAGAACATTTGGTCTTTGGATAATTCTTTCTATTAAAATATTTTTCTTCATACTGTGTTAAAATTTATCATCTAGAATTTGTACTCCTTCATTGTAATTATATTCTGCAACAATAAGCCCCAGATTTTATAGAACATAATGTCTGATTTCAAATATTTACTACATCTATAAAACGTTACAAGGTTCTGAGAATTTTTCAACTTTCAGTATTTAAACCACATGCCTTAGGTTGCCTCCTACACTTGGAAGTGGTGCAAATACTCTTTGTCATATAATGAGTCCGGATTTTTGGTTTGGAAATATTGGAAACTGCACAGTAGGGAACCAATCTAATGTCTCTGCTTGGTACAGCCCTTCAGTCTCTCTTTTCCCTAAGTTGCTACTTTTCAGGCTGAGTCTCATGGATTAGCCTTATACTCTGGATCTCTATAACCCTGTTTAAAGTGTGTGGTAATACTAGGTAATCTGCCTGTGCCAGATAGATGAGACAATTCCCTCCATGTAACTGACCTTTATTAACACAGCCAAGCTTGCTTTTGCTCTGTTTGGGGGTAGCCACATAATATTTGTGACTCCCAGTTTTTACTGTCAGTTATCAAGCTGTATCTTCCAAGTCTTTCACTAAAAGGTTGTTTTGTGTGTGTGTGTGTGTGTGTGTGTGTGTGTGTGTGTGTATTGAAATACGTAAAGTTATGTTGTAATCATCATACAATCTTATATTTTACTTGGGATGCCAATTCTGCTTTCTAGTATACTCTCCATCCATCTCAAACTAGTGACATCAAAGCAATGTTAGTTTTTGGTCTGTACCCAATGCGGCTGGAACTTTGAAGAACAAAAAATTCTCCTTGTAAGTTGTTTTTCCTGTGATGTCATTTGCTTTGTGCATAGCTGTTTGTGTGTTTGTATTTCACCCAATATTATATTTTATAGCAGGAACTTAGGGTCAGAAAAAACTATCTTCTGAGCTAACACAATTAAGTAATATAGTTTTCCTAAGAAATAATTTTCCTTCATAATAGAATGCAGGGTTTAGTCCTATTCAAATGCCTATTCAAATATTTGCTTATTGTTTTTCTGACACATAAGGGTTTGCAGGTCCATTTTAGTAATAACACTACTAGTTACAAATCCCTTTTTTCTGTCTCTAATCTGAATTAAAAAAAGCAAACAAACCTATACACTTTAGTCTTCTCAGGGGGAGGGACAATGCTTTATACTACTCTACCAGACTATACCTAAAAATACATTCTCAGATAATCAAACAATTTTCTTTCCTCACTTGTATGTTATTTCTTCTCTCTAGAATGTCTCCCTCCCATCTCCATGGGCTAAGATTCTTATTGTTTTTCAAAGCTTAACTTAAATTTCACATCCTTTGAGAAGCCTCTCCAGATTCTTCTACACCTTAAATTTCTAAGGTATTCATTATATCATCTACTTTTTTTTTTTTTTTTTTTTGGATACAGGATTTATGTATGTGAGTGTTATTTCTTGAGCTGGATTAGAAACTCCCTGAGGGTGGGGACCATATCTTGTTTTCCTATGTGATTTCCTACTATTCTTTGCAGAGTGCTAGGAACATAATATAAATCTAGTTGAATTGAAATTTCAGAAAACTCAGGGCAGGGAAATGTGTCCAGGAAAGCAGGTCTTGGGGATCATTACTTTTCTTTAAAAACAAACAAACAAAAAATAATATGCTGTTTGAAATCTCTGCAGCAGTGTTCCTTGGTGCTGCTGCAGTTCCTCACAAAAATATTGAAAGCCTAACCTGAGCATCGGTCATGACGAGGATTTTCATATCCTTTGGTGGGACCTTTGTGCAGGGAAGGGACTGTGCAGGAGAGGCTGTGACTGATGGCCCAGGCACAGGACAAGGCTGGGTACCTGCACTTTCTAATAGCTGGCAAGGCACCTTTAGAAGCTCTGCTTGTTGTCAACACAAGGGACCCATTATTTGATTTTTCCCATTTTTCTACTATTTTCTTTTTGCCAGAAAAAAAAAAAAAAAGAAAATCCTTGGATGTTTTAGGATAGATTTATCAGCGTTTTGTTGAGAACAACCATTTGGCTTCAAGATAACAATACCTGTTTCTTTCTTCTATTTCCCATATCCCTCCCAACTAATCTGGGAAATCAATGCTGAAGGATTAGGTTTGACTCTTTTTTAAAAAAATCCCAGTATACAGTTAGCTAAACCAGTTCCCCCCGCCCCCGCCAAAGCCATACTCATGCAATGGAACCACCCACTGTTTTCGATGGATATTTGACATTTATTGAAATTCTAAGTTGTGCTATGCATTTGAGTTTCCCACCTGTTATCAGCGACTGGTACTCTTTAAACACAATCCAGACACTCCCTCCCTCCCTCCCTCCCTCCCTCCCTCCCTCCCTTCCTCCTTCCTTCCTTCCTTCCTTCCTTCCTTCCTTCCTTCCTCCCTTCCTTCCTTCCTTCCTCCCTTCTTCCCTGTTTCCCAGTTAGGTAGTGAAGAATTATTGATACCCAAAGAGAGGTCTGGTCTTTGTCCCCACTCCTCAGAGGTAATGTCTAAAACCTTGGAATTTCCAGAATGATGGGAGAATCTTTGCTGTTCATGCAGAGACTCTCATGGTAGGTCAGGAGATAGTTTGTGCTAACAAGATGACTCAGGGTAGAGGCTTTTCACCACACAAAAAAGACCAAGCATGTGATTAGAGGGTTGGGGCTTTGAGGTAGGTGATTTCAGCCTGATCTCCAGGGAGGGGAGAGGGGCTGGAAATGGAATTCAGTCAACAGAGCAGTGATTCAGTCAGTCTTGCCTACATAATGGAGCCTCAGTAAAAACTGTGGACACCGAAGCTTGGTGAGCTTCCCTGGTTAGCAGTACTTTGTGCGAATTGCTATCTGTTAGTGCTGGGTGGGTAACCCATCCCTGAGGATGATGACCGCTTTGTCTTTGGAAATTCCCCAGACCTCACTCTATGCTTCTCTTTCTTTACCTGGTTCTAATTTATATTCTTTTGTTACAATAAAACCATAATCATAGGTATAGCTCTTTCTTGAGAGCTCTGTGAGTCATTCTAGCACATTATCAAACCTGAGAGTGGTTGTGGGAACCTTTGAATTTGTAGTCGGCTGGTGTGAATTGAAGGTGGCCTGGAGGCCTCCAAATGTGTGACTGGTGCCTGAAAGGAGAGCAGTCTTGTTAGGGCTGTCTCTGCAGATTGTGCAGTTTGTCTCACTCATTGTAGCAATCTATCAAGAAACAGAAAATTAAAGGATAGCAGAAAAAAGAAGGAAAGAAAACAAAAATATTTATGACAAAAATGAAACCCAGGCCCAGATGACTGAAAAGAAGTTCTTTTTATCCTATTTCTCCTAAAAGAATTGGGTGAAGACAGGGAAGTGTTTTTTTGTTTTGTTTTGTTTTGTTTTCTGTACTTCCTCTGCTGCATCTTAAAGCTCAACATTTTTGAAAGAACGACCTTATTTTTCTAGGAGAAGGAAGTATCTCACACCCGTTAGGTACTTAGGGTCAGAGATGTGGGAGTCTTGAGTTGGTGAAGGTGGGGATGATTGTGAAATTATTTCACATCTCCTCTCACAATGGAGTTAATGGGACTTCTGTTTATTTTGCTTGGTTTTTCTTTTTTGCTTTTTGCAAATGGAGATGCCATGGGCATCACCAGATCAGCCTTTTTAACAAATTGAATACTCAACAAGATGGGGCAAGCTGATCATTAAAAGAGAAGCTGGGGTAGTGCAAACCTTTTTCCTGGTGGGGTTCCCTGCTTTGTCTTCTCCCCTGTCAATTTTTGGAGAAACTTGCTCCCCCTTCTATTCTTCTTATCCTTACCTTCCTCAAAACAGACTTTCTAGCAGTTTGCTCTTCCTTCCCCTCCCACGATTCTTCATTTGTTGATTCTCTATACTGTTGGAAAAGTTGACAGGGACATTTACATTTTTATATGGACAAAAGTCTTAAATCTAAGGGTCAAACTCGGAGGATGGAATTTCGTACTTCACTGGAGGTCAAGCTGTAGATTCAGAGAATTTGCCCTGTGGAAGTCTCCCACCCAAGTTGACTTCAACTCCACTCATCCTGGTGCTGCCTTTCAGTGGCAACCCAAGCTTTGAGAAAAGGGGCTGCTATTCCCCTTTGAGCTGACCTTTAAGAAGGAAACTACTGTTGCTAATGGTATAAGAGGATGTTAATTGAGCCCCTTAGGAGCATTGAATTTAGGAAGTTAGTGATTCATGAATCACTTTGGCTCTCAGTAGCAGAATTTTGAGGTGCTTCTGGAGAGTGTGACCTTGGAGAAGTCCTTCAGAGAAGGTGGCCGGAGGCCACAGCTAACTAAATTGAGACTGAGTGCAATCAGGCGAGGACAAATGGAATCCAGGCTTTGAGGCAGCAGCTCCTTTTGTGTGAATACACAGAAGGGTCTTTCTTTTTTTTTTCCTTGCAAACAACTGCGAAGTTTCTTTATATGTATAAAGAGGATAGTGCTTTAGAAATTCTTTAAAGATACTTTAAGATCTAACAATGTTATTATTTTTAGCTTAGGAATAAGGTTAGGAATAGGAGAGATAACCACTAAGCAATGAAAAATTTGCATGGGCTTAGGCTATTTTGGAAGGACCAATTTTATCCTCTCTAAACATAACCAATCACATTTATGTTGTGGCATAGAACATGCAAGGCCAGGATAGTTCACTCATGAACTTCTTGTGGAAAATGTTTGGGATATGTTCTTTCAATCTGGAGACTCCTGTATTTAAGTGTCAGGAAATTCTTTGTGTTATATCTTTGATTGTTTTCTTTCTTCTGATCTTTTTGTGCATGATTTTTGGAATTAGGTAAATCTGATAATGTTGCATCTTCTAGATTTTTCTCTCCTATTTTTTTAAATCTCATTTTGTTTTATTTTTGGAGATATTACCTCAACTTTGGATTCTATTCGATTTTTAAAATTCTGTCTTTACATTATATGACATTTAGTTTTTTGTTCATAAATGCCTTATTTGGACCTTTTTTTCTTTTTAGCTTTAACTATCTTCTTAAGTTATCAGTTACGTACAGCGAAAAGAACAATTATAAACAATGTAATACACATAATCTTAACACACAAAATCTTAACACACACATGCATAGACACATAAACATGAAGGAAATAAAGGATAAACCTCTTTTGATTTCATGTTGTCATTGCTGGCCATATTTTTTCTAGGCACTATAGGAACACCTCTGTCAGTACCTTTGAGAGAGTTCTTTTTGAGTGTGTTTGAGATCGTCTTCTGTTCCCTGCATTGTCTCTTTTCTTTAGAGTTTTTTTTCTTTTGTTTGTTTTGACCTCTTTTATTTTAGAGGTTTCTCTGACATGGTTTCCCGTTTTATTTAAGAGAGAAGTGCTAAATGATGACTGGCAGATGTGCATGAGGAAAGGGGGATTGCACAGTGATGGGTAAACACATGGCTGCTGAGCTATTTCATTCGAGGGCTCTTAACTATCCCCATCGGTAGTTCTTTCTTCTTGGACTGGCCAGTTTCTGTAGAGCAATCCTTTGTATTTTCTGCCTGGAGGTATAAGCTTGGTGGCCAGAGTTCTAGGAACTGGAGGTGGGGTTGTCTCTTACCATTTAGAAGGCTAGTTTTCTGTTAATCCTCCTTTTGCATAGTTCTTCCCCACCCCCATTAAACAGATTACTGACGTATAATGGACCTATACCCTTGGGTTTAAGCTCAGTGACTCACCTGATCTTCTGTTGGGCAGGCATCTCTTTTCTTCTGTCCTTGAGGAGTCTTCAGAGGTCCCTGATGGCTTCCGGTGTGTTTTTCTGTGGTCTGCAGCACAAACCAGATTGCCTTTTGGTTAGGTTCAGCTTTTATGATCTGCTAAGTCATTTACCACTGCTCATGTATTTTCTAGCTTCTACAACTTAAACATTGATACCATTTTAATGGGATTTGAGGAGAAAAGGAGAAAAATTCATGTGTTCAATCTGTCAAGTTTAAGCATGAGTCCTATCCATTGTATTTTACCAGCACTAATACTATCAATTCCTGCTATTTAGATACGGGATCCTTGAATTGCTTAGGGGCTAGGGGTCAGGACTAAAGGATGCATGTGTATGTGTGCACCCTTGTGTTTCTTTGAGTTTGTGCGAGGCTACATGTGATGGTGTGTGTATGTATTGGTTAAAATGAGAGCAAGCATGTTGGCTGAAGAACTATAAGTAGTCCTGCAGTGGGGCATGAGAAGGATTGGAGGATTGTTGGGAGAAGGGCAGAAAAGAGGAGGAAAGCAAATCTGCAAATTGTGGAGAAATATTCTACCTCAATGGAATATTTCCTTCCTATTTTTTTTTAAACCTGGCCCTTTAGCTCATCTCTTTAAACCAGAAAGCCTGGAAGCAGGGTTGAACACAGGTAAAGTGTGAGGTTTAACTTTCTTCTCTCCCCAGCACCTTATTAGCTTTCCCTACTACTTCACTCAGTATTCACTTCAATAACTATTGTGGACTTAGAGCTCTCTGATTGCCAAAACTTCCATTTTGTTCTTATCTTCCATGTCGGGCCCTCTGCTTCTTTCCCCTCCTTGAACAGAATCTAAAGATAGAAATGTCTTCTTTACATAGATTTTGTATCTCATTTAATTTCTGTATTACCTTATGAGGCAGGTCTAGTTTTCCCACGTGGTAGATGAAGAAACCAATGCTTGGAGAGATGTAATCTCTTTCCCACAGATACACAGATAGCAAGGAGCAGAGCTATGATTAGAACTTAGCTGTTCTGGTTTTAAAGTCCATGCTTTTTACCAACATATTACACTGCCTTGGTGTATTTAATTGCATAAGTATTCATTGATAATTCTGCATGAAAACTTTTATGTACAACAAGGATGCAGCCCTGGCTGATGTGGCTCAGTGGATTGGGCACCAACCTGTGAATCAAAGGGTCATTGGTTCAATTCCCAGTCAGGGCATGTGCCTGGGTTGCAGGCCAGATCCCCAGTAGGGGGCGCGCAAGAGGCAACCACACATTGATGTTTCTCTCCTTTCTCCCTCCCTTCGCCTCTCTAAAAATAAATAAATAAAATATTTTTTTAAAAAGCTTCCTTCCTTCCTTCTTTCCTTCCTTCCTTCTTTCCTTCTTTCCTTCCATTTTCTTTTCCTTAATAAAGTTATTTTTCTTGGGAAAAAAAGGGATGCATTAAAATCAATTTGTTAAACACATATGGGCATTTGATTGTGTAAGGTACAATACAGAGCCTTACCAATGTAGAAGTGCTGCTCTTCTAAAGGGATAGTCCCTGCCTTCAAAGGACTTACCCTCTGAAATAATGCGGTTCCTCAATGTCAATGTCCTGGTATAGGAGAAGGCAAGACTTTGGGACTTCCAGCACTGTGTAAAATCTAGGTTTAAATAATAACTGGGTGACCAAGAGCAAAACCCCTTTTGGTTTTGCAGGTGTAAGGATCAAGATATATGGTGGAAAAGGAGGGTTTACTGCAACTTATAATATAAGTAATGGAAGCATCATTATCTGCATGTTGAATGTAAGGAAAATGAAGCCCCTGAGGTTGAGAGGCTAGCCCGACGTCACAGCACTAGAATTCAGTCTTCTGAAAGTCAGCCGAAGCTTCCTCTTCTCACTGACATTATCTTCAGTCCTATTTTTTTCAAAGACGTCACAGCGGTCTTAGGAGGCTGGCAGGGTACATAATATTTCAATTTTGTAGATGGAGAAACTGATGTGAAGAGTTAAGTTTAAGAATGCTTTTAATAGATGCTATTTTATGGTCATTATGAATGGAATTCCTGATTTCTGAGCAATTTGGGTACATAAGATGGGAAGACAGATGTGAAGATACAGGGAGGAAAAACATGCAGTTATTGAGGATGCCAGAGAGCTAGGGACTGTACAAAGGGTTATATATGATCTTGTGTAATCTTCCGAACAGTCCTCTGAAGTTGGTATTTTTATCTTCACTGTACAGATGAAGCTCAGAGAGGCTTTGAACCTTTCCAATTGTCACACAGACCATCTGGCTCTCACTAAATGGGGTACATTTCCTGTAACACCTGACAAAGTTGATATTCGGTCCAGGATTGTATAATTTTAGAGCCCACAAGAGTGTGTGTTGTTAACCTTTTCCTCATTGTCTAAGATTAATCACTGAAATTTCTGTGGCTTCTTTGAGCTGAAACCAATGATAAGCTTGTCTGCAGTCACTTCACAGAGATTCCTCTAATTTAAATAGCACACTTATGCCTTTTTCTCTCTATTTTGGGAGAAGGATAAATAATATGTTTGAGGAGATGTTTCTTCTGTGGCCCCTTTAATAAAGGCTTTTCTTTTTTCTTCCTTCTGAGTCCATAGACAATATTTTTAATTGTCCTACCTTTCCCCCATGAGTTATAAAAGCCATGCCATGAAAGTTATAAATGTTAGAACTTGTATTCATTTGCTAAAATCTCTACCTCAGACTATATTCTGTTGGTTTGGATATACACAAAAGCACTATACATAAAACAATTTAAATGTAAAATGTGTATGATAATGGAAATTCAATAGTTAAGAGGCCCACACAATTTTTCAGATGCTTGTGTGAAAAGCCAGTGGTTCAACTGGGTAAGTATTTATTGCTTCCTATGGGATAGTATGAGCTGCTTGGGAGCCATGAAGCAGAAGAAAGAGACCCTTGTCTGTACAGAGGCAAGTGTGTGGTGGCAGTGACTTTATAATTGGGTAAAAAACTAAATATGAGGCTATACCACACACAGCTCTCCTGTTTCAAATTATCTTTTCATTCAAAGTATCTTTTTCTTTTGCTTATTATGCTATTCCGCCCCCCCCCCCGAGGGAGTTCAAACACGGTGCTTAAAAGGTGACTTCTGGGGAAAGCTTCCTGGACATGAGTTTTATTGTCTGTGAATTCCAGGCCCATTTCTGGAAGCACATATTGGCTGTTATCATAGAGGAGGTGAACAAGTTACTGTCTATGTCCAAACACAGTATGAGCCACTCAGCCCCCTCTGGACTAGTAACTCTTTGTGAGATCCAAGTGGAAATTAGTTCTACCCCCTTTCACATTTCACAAAGCCAACCAAACACATTCCTTAGCTTATTGTATTAGAAATGCTTTTCCAATGGACTCATTCTCTTGTTTCTTCTGCTTTAAAAAAACCATATATTTCTATGTATATTTTCAATATTCTGTCCTCTTTCTCAGCATCCTGAAATGACAGATAGTTCTGGATTTACCTAAGTGTTTCTGTTTCTTATTTTTTCCTTTAGAATACACCAGACACACTTTACCATATGGGCATTAATTGATACTCTGCCCAGGAGTTGGTTTGGCACTATGAGAAATACAAAAGAAGTGAAACCATCATGTGTATTAGAGTGAAGATATGAATATACTCTCATAATCGGTGGGGGGAGGGGTGGAACAAGGACTAAGTATAATGGGTACTCATGCCTGCAATTAGCAGACGCTCAAAAGCATTTTTTGGTTGGGTAATTGAGAGAAGACAATGATCCAGGAGTTTGAAATAATTAGAAAGAGATTTAGGGAGGAGGCAGGATTTAAGGTGGATATTGGAACATCAGCTGCAGTTGGGTGAGAGGGAAATCCTGCCCACTGCGGTGAACATTGTGCAAAATGAAGAGTTAGGCCGTGGCTTTAGTTATGAGTGGGTGAGTGATAAGATCTATCTGAACCAATCAGAGTGCCCTCTTGCAGAGAAATGAAGAACGATTCCAAAAAATCCATACATCCCTGCTTTTCTCCAGCTATATCACCCCCTCCCTTGTTCCTCATTGTCTGCTAACATTCCTAGGCTGTGGGGAACTCCCTGCTGAGTTTCATGTATCCTATATAAGGTAGGGTTGGACACACACTTGTTTAAAAAAATAACAATATATAAATAGAAGAGGTGACTTTGGGTCCTATAGGGTGTGCATGTGCTATTGTAGAGAGAAAGTGTCCAGTTCTTAAACCTCAGCACCAAACACTGGATGGCTTGCATCAGCATTTTCTTGGCATGAATTCCCTCCTTGCAAAGTCTTGCCTTTTATTTCAAAATTATGCAAAGAGGATTTTTAGCAACATAACAGGGATGTTTAGTTATTCCTTTATTGGGGAGTAGATTAGATGGTTATAAATTTAAATAAAACCCAGAAAGTTCATACTGCATTTTCTTAAAATCCTTTGTCAAAACAAATAGCCTTGAAATGAACATAAAAATTTAAATGGCATTGACTCTAATGAAACAACATGGAGCCTAATGAAGCTGAAGTGCTCTGAGAGTACTGGAAAAGCAGGGCTGCTTTTATCTTATTGGAATGTTTATGTCCTTGCATGTCTCCTAATCACACTGTGATAACGTCATTTGGAGGAAATGCTTTAGGAAAGATTGCTGATAAAAAACAGGAATGATACAACTTCAAGTTAACAGTGCAGAGTCTCCCAAGTAGTCAGACTAAATCAGGTGTCTAGGATAGAAGACCCTGGGCTGGAAGAACACAGCTGAAGATGGCACCCATCTGATATTCGGGTGTGTGAATATTTGGTGCCATTGATAAAGGGATTCTCAGCTGCTAACTGGGACAGCACCTCAAACTCTACATGTGAGAAAGCAAAGTCTTCCATGTTCTTGGGAACCAGCTTTCTAGCCACTGTTTCTTATTTTTATGAATGAGTAGTCATTCTTTCAAGCATCCAGGGTTGAAGCTGTGAGTCATCCTTGGTTCTTTTCTCTCTCCTTCCATATCCCAAAGTTACTAAATTTTATCAATTCTTCTTTCATCGTCTCTAGAATCCCTGTCATTCATTCCGTGGTTACAGCAATCAGTTCAACTTATTTTCTTGATCTTCATCACTGGACTGGAGCTTTCTCTCACTTCAGGCTCGCCAACTTCCACCTTATGCTGCCTCAACTGGTCGGATAAATCATCCTCAAGCTCATGTCATCATGTCATTCACTGGAGTACCGCCCCATAGCGTAATCCTGATAGGCAAGGACCTCTACTACCCAGTTCTAACTGGCTTTTCCAGCTCCATTTCTTGACGTTGCCTTAGATGAACATGGGACCACTACTACTACGAGACGTGTATTGCTCATTTTCCTCTTAAGTGTTTCGTTTCTTCCCTCACCATTCCCTTTGTTTGCTTGTTTCACTATTTATGATGTTGCTTTCCTTCCTCATTACTTATTTAATTTCTTGCAAGATAATGGCTTGCAACTTTTTTAGTCACCCCTTTAAGAATCTGGTGAAGGCCATGAAACTTTATCCCAGAAAAATGCATATCCAAAGGGTTCATTGACTCCTGCAGCTCCATTCATGTACCCCTTAAGAGAACATTAATTTAAGAATCATTGCTTAAGGTCAAGCTGAAATTTCCAATCCTTCATAAAGCCTTCCTAAATCACTATGGTTAATGATGAGAACTCCCCAACCTCTTCCTCTCTCAACCTGAACTCCACTGAAACTATGTATTGTTTGTTTTCTTTCAATGCACATGCTGTATATCCTCAAATAAACTAAAACTCCTTGAAGGTAATGTCCTGCCCTATAACTCTTGGAATTGTATATAACTCAGTGTATGTTGTTTTGATTGATCAAAGAATTTAATTAGACACATGCGGGAGTCCAAATGGGCAGTTGTTGCTTCTTCCGCATTCGTTGCTGTAGAACACATTTGGGAGAGACCTCTGCTGTCCAGTGAGTCAGTCAGAGCCTGATGACTCTGGAAGGCCTCTATCTGAGTAAGTTCACTAGAGATGTTACCAGAGTGGTCACGGCTAAAATCCCTGACCTAGAAGAAATAAAGAAAACTAGCCATGCATAATAGTTAAGGGCATTTGGGGATGCACTAAATTGGCACTTAGTACAAGATCTTAGCAAAGTTGGGAAGATAATGAGTTCCTCCTTGCTGTCCTTTCCTCTCCTCTCAGGGCCCCTTTTCCCCTGACATTCTATGCCTTGGGTATTTCCTTTCCTGACCTGAATTTGTACTCAGAAAAATCTCTACTATAAATTATTTAGACCATAGTCTGAATGGCAGCCTCTCTATTCTTTATTCCAGCATTAGTTATAGTTAAAGTTATTTCTAATTATGGCATGACAAACTTCATTTTCTAGTAAAAAGAGTCCAGGCACCTAATAATATGAAAGGAATTTAGGGGGCCAATGACTTATACCTAAAAATCACATCATGCAATTTAATATGTATACCATCCTTTTCACCCTCACCAACACTAACACACACATGTGTGTGTGCACACATGGCTGGAACTGGCTTCTGTATATGAATCTATAAAGTCCTAATAACATTAGTTATTAACTGAGGAAACTCTCATTTTCTGTGTTCCCCTAATAATTTGAACCACAAAGGCTTTACCATATTCTCATTGTGCTCTCCAGTAGGGAAAGAATATGCAGTAAAGAAGGGGTGGTAAGAAACTGGGTGAGCAACACGTTGTAGGTCCAAGACTAAGAGTTGTTTAGGAGTAACAGCTGTGAGAGTACTTGAGTTATAAAGCCCGACAGGTAGTTGAGAGCAGTGCCCCTCAAACTAGCATAGGTGATAGGGCACCAGGACAACCTGGTGCTCTTTATGGAGCACCATAAAATGTTGCTATATTTTACCGCAGTAGGCAAACAAGAAGAGTGTTGCTAGCCTATATTATGCAATATATATGCAATAAAAATTCACTATCAAAAGTACACTTCCAGCAGCAGAAAATGAAGCACAATACCTCCATGGAGAGGAGTGGGAGGAAGGCTTCTCTGGCCTGCTGACCCACAGAGAGGAGGTCTGCAGAGAGCAGGCATGCCTGAAACCCTTCAGAGCAATGGCTCTGAGTAGAAGGCTGACGGTAAAGGCAGTGACCGTGGCCAACGGAGGACAAAGGGCCCTTTTTTGATTTTTGTAAAACTACATAAGCTTCCTGGTTCTGATTCAAACAAGGAAAGAAGGGGGTCCTCTAAATAACTGTGACTAGATTTCCTGCTGACCAGGTGGGACTGAACAAGATATAATTTGATTTAGAACAGTAAAGAAATGTGATGTTTCTTGCACTCAAGTGCCATGGAGCAATTCATGTCATTATACGATTTATTTTTTATTTTGCAGTTGGGACTACTCATTCTCAGCAATGCCTTTATAAAGTCTCAAGTTTAAGAATTTCTCCTACCACTGTGTTGGAATCTGGCTTAAGTGTACACTCTACTGTTAAGCTTCTGGTGACCATACAGGCTGCCCTCTGCCTGGGTGTGCTAATTAGTGCGTGAGAATAGTTCCCAGGGTTTAGAAAATGGTGAAGAAACACTTATGTCATTTTTTCCCTATGAATTGAGCAAAGATCATCATAGACCAAGTTCAGGCAAGGAATACCTGGGTTCAACTCCCATTGGGTGACACAAGGGTTGAGATGTATAAAGACAGAGCAGCATTCCTCAAAATTTAGTGTGCATGTGAATCACCCCAAGAAGTTGTTAAAATGCAGATTCTGACACAGTAGAATCCTGAGAAGCTGCATTTCCAAGGAGATGCAGTGCTGTGGGTCCATGGACCACATTTGGGTAGCATTTGTCTTAATTTCTGTTCCACCTATACCTCAAACTTCCTCTTCTATCTTGAAAAGTTATTTAAACTTTCTGGATGTTTTCTTCCTTAACTGCAAAGGAAGAGAATTAGCTTGTATATTCCTGATAAGCACATTTTTTTGAATGCCCACATTACCCCTTCCTGATAGCACTTTGATTTCCTTTTGGGGAATTTACTTTGCTATTTTGTGTGCAGTTGTGATAGGTAGGTGAGCCTCTGGGTTCTCTCTTCAATTTATGGAAGCTGATAGAGACCCTCCTGGCTCAGTTCCCCTGACCTCTTCTTACAACCCAAGAATAGTATAAGTCAGGTTACTGGCTTCTCTCTCATAGGACTTCAAATCTTGAGTAGAGTGAATTCATCCTTCATACTGTGTGGCCAGGACTCAACCGGCAGTGAAACCTTCTGGAGCCTGCTCATACCTGTTTGTTCAAGCTTGTTTCTTTAGTCTTCCCTTCAGTCTGTGAACTGCCCATAGCATTCCAGAATATTCTTTTTACTTAAGTTGCCCAAAGTCCCTTTCTATTGCTTTCAACCAGGGACTATTATAGTTCTCTAAGCTCCTTCTGATAAAACATTGCAGATTCAAGACCTGGGCAGCTTGTGGATGAGTTTTGATCACTGTTTTCTATAAGAAAAGGAAAGGTACAAGAATATTTTTCCTAAGGAAGGTCAATTGCTTTAAGTTTTGGACATGGAGTTGGGTGCAGGTTATTGGTGCTGGTGAGGGATTTAGATTATTTTCTAGCAGATTGGTAAGTGTGGTAATGTGATCAGGTTATTTTCTTGGGACTCAAGTGGAGACCGAGATGCAATCTGTGCTTTAGAAGTAAGTAGCAAGGCTCCCAATGAGGCTTCTTGGACCTACTTATACTTGGGAATAATTACTTATTCCCTACTTATACTTGGGAATAACTCAGGAAAGATTTATACTTTGCTTCCTTTGACTTTACCCATTGATGGAATTTCCTGAGGGGCTCCCAAATTTCCTGTCCAAAATTGGGAATAGTAGCTAAAAGTAGGCAGAGAAGATTCTGAAGAGTAAGACCATTGCTAAGCAATAACAGAGGTCACGGCTCAATCACCATGAATTAGAGTTTGAAGAATGAAGATACCTGACACCTTGCCCTCATTACCAAGATTGTAACAAAAATAGGAAATGGCATATGCATGTGTCCCTTCTTCTAACTTGTACCAGAACAGCCAGCAGCTCATTAGCTAATTTAAGCCGCTCTCTTTGTGGTCTAAGGCTTCTGCTGCTGTAACCATTTCAGGTTGTTAGAGAGTACCAGGAATAAACCTGCATTCCATGAGCTCATTCTTCATTTTTGTTATCCCCATCCTACACTGGGATTTTCAGGGGCCAGTAAATACCATATATTGCTGTGTATACTGTGCACCTACATTTTTGTGTACAATATACATGGGATTATTATACCCATGTTATGTAATCATTATAACCATGTATAATGCACATCCTTACTTTTCCCTAAAAAATTTGGGCAAAAAAAAAAGTGTGCATTATGCACAGAAAAATATGGTAACACTCTTCTGTTCTCACCCTGTTCTGAGTCAGAAAGATGAAGTTCACATAACTCCATTATTGACAGGTACAACTTAGGCTACTGGACAATAGGGTTCCCAGAGCTTCACTTCTGGTCCCAGTCTGGCTGTAGGCCCTGTCAACAAGGAGCAATACCTGCTGTGCTAAGATTCTTCTTGGAGAAGAGCAGAATGTGTGTAGCCTGCAAAGATAAGGGGGAATGCAGTCATTGTGATTCTGAGCTGAATTATAGTAGGGTCCTCTGTTCTGTAGCCTTCAGTGACAAAAGAGATCATTCCTTTTCCTCTTTTCATCACTTTCTGGTTATTAAATTGATCTATTTACTTCCTAGATGGTTTCTACCTACTTCTATTAGCCTCAACTTCATTGCTGCCCCTCCATATTTAGGATCCCAAATGCACAAAAACAAGTATCTACCCTGGATGTAATGTTACTAGCATTCCTGACTTCAACAACACATGGCCAGCCTGAATGCTGAGGACTTACCAGCCATTCACTTTGTGCAGCAGGAGAATCTGCACAACCATTTGCTGAGGGAGGATCTTGGTATTGCCCAGCTGGTGCTCCCTTGGTTGGGGGGAAGGAAGGCTGCAGTCCTGCTTGAATTCTCTCATAAGAGAATGTCTTTTATGAAAGGGACATAGGAAGAGAATGTTGCCCCTCAGTAGATTGTTAAAGGATACAGAGCTTCCCCAAGATATCTGTACTCCAGTTTTCTGCCAGAGACATGGCCTTTACTGTGTTGTTTAGTTCTTATCCAAAGCTGAGTTGCGAGGAATAAAGCTCTTAGAGGATTTTTCAAAGGCTATTAATTCCTGCAGAAGCTCAAAATTTATCCCTAGATCAAGCCAGACCATCAAAGAACTGTGTACATAGATCACATTTTTTTGGTTTCTTGTAAACTGCTCTTACTGAGCTGGACTTTGGGGTGAAGCCATGAGGATGCCATAAAAAGAAGCTATGTGAAAGCTGCTTATTGTGCTTCTTGAGGGTGTTGCCAACTATATTGCACTATACCCATTCAGACCCTTGGGAGACATTTTTTCTCCCCCACACTTAACTACTTGGAAAATCTACCTTTCTCCTAAACAAATGCATATGAAAAATTTTATGTTCATTTTGATTCTTGTAATCAATAATGCTTCCTTTTCAGTTTTGGCTGCCATGATATTTCAGAGTGAACTTGAGAGGTTTAACCTTTGTATATGACATGCTGACATCCATTATTTTTGGTATCTTCAATTTGCTTATAGTTTCACATATTATTCTACCATGTTCTTCTTTGATCCCTTTATCTGCTTTTCTTTTTAAACCAAGTTGTCTTATATTTTATAAGCTGTTGCAAACTCTCTCCCTTTTGTAAGGATGAGTTAGATCATTAGCAAATTAATTAATTAAAGTAGTAAATATGGAGTTATATTTCCTCCACAGAAGAGAATATTCTTACCATTTGTCCACAAAGTAATTTCTTACCTTGCTATCTATCTTGGGTCCATTTCTTCCTGTGATCCTTAGGCCTCTGGTCTTGGCCTGCTTTGAAGCTTATTTGTCCATTCTGCTCTTTAGGCCACCTCATCTCCACCTTAGGCCACCACCAGTCTCTTCCCTCGGCCATTTCACAGTGTCTAGTCCTGTTGGTGACTGCAAATCCACATCTCTAAATTTCAAATCTGTGCCACAGGAGCTCAAATTCTGAATCTGCATTTTCACCTCAAATCTGTACCTTCTCATGTATCCTTGATGCAGTGAATGGGGCCACTATCCCTGAAGATACCCTCATGGGAGAACTAGGAAACACCTTAGACCTGTCTTTCCCTTCTGTTTCTCCATATCCAGTTCATCCCAGAATCCAGTAGCTTCTCCCTCTTAGATACACTGTGATTCCAGCAGTCTCCACCTCCACCACTAGTTTAGCTCTCATTATTTCTGGCCTAGACTATTGCCATGCAGAGCACCACCCCCAGCCCATTTTCCACATAACTCCCAAAGTAATATTCCTGAAGAACAGATCTGTTTATAATAGCTCTTTAAAAACCTTCAATAGAATCCCCAGTCTCGGGGGGATAAAGTTAAAACTTCAATGCAGTCTATAAAAATACTGCCATAGGTTGTGAAGAAAAAGATGGTCTTCCACTCCAATTTCATTTTCTGCCACTCTTTTCTTTATGATCTTTTTGGTAATATTTGACTATTTGGGGTCATTCTCTTGGCTTTCTTTTTATGGGTCAACATCACAGCAAGAGCTTTACATAAAGCCAAGTTGGTAGCTCCCTCATAATGGGATTGAGTGGCAAGGAGTCCCCTCACCCCACTTTCTATTAGGGTGCTTAAGATTTCCAGGGGGAATAGAGCTTCTTCATTAGCCTAACTGTTCTGTGGTAAGGTAAATCAATTACATCAATTATGTAGTTGCCTAAAGGAGTGGGATAAAAATATAGACACATTTGAATAAGAGAAGAGGATGGGAAGGAAAATTTCTGACCATGGGGTTCTGGGCAACTCCATCATGTCTCCAAATTGAGATGCCTAGTATAAAGGCAAAGAAAGAAAGTAAGAAGGGTCACTTATACACAGTGAAGATGAACATGGGTTGTGCCACACTTTTCTAAAGATTAGAAAGAACTCTGATGCTTTTTCTATATCTCAGCAGGTAAGTTATTTGATGAAATGATTCTATTCTCCTTGTGAACTGTGAAGAATAGATGGTGTGAGGTTAGGAGTAAGGAGATGTGTGATGAAGGGAACTTAGACTAGCCATCAGCCTTATAGCAGAGATAATGGGATAATGGAAAGCCATACCTCTATGCAGAATATTTTTCAATTTAATGTGGCTCAACAAGTATTTATGGATTAAATATTTTACTAGGTTTCCCTTGGTGGCATATGTATTGTCAAAGTGGTAGAAAATCATCTCTAAGAAAAGTAGGGTATATCTGTATAATGTGCTGTTAGAAAAAAATCATATTGAACTCATGACCTAAAAGAGAAATATCCTTCCTAGTTCTTTAAACTTCCTAAGTGGCCCAGCAGCATAAACAGCCCTTTTGGCCACGCTCATATACACTTCTAGCTTTCCACATATTGGCCCCAGGAAGAGCCAAAGGGGAAATGATTCCAAGTGTTGGAATAGGAAAATTTGAGAATATTCTGTGGTTGCTGGGAAAAATGTAATTTCAAAGGTGTCAGGTAGAACTGAAAGGACAAAGGAATCAGGCTGAACAGTCAAGTTGTAACAATTGAAGCATCAAAAAATCAGGGGGATATTAATGTATACTGGTATTTTTTTTCTTCCAGTAAGTGTATATTTGTTGTTACAGCATCCTAGAGATGTTAAAAATACATTCCCAAATAGTGTGGGGAAAAATAGCAGAAGCTATTAAGACCAAGGAAAACTGATCAATATTCATTGTCTCATACAAAAATGACATAAAAAGAGGTTCAAGATTTAATTTGCACAATGATAACCTACAGTAAATAAGTTGAGAAAGAGATTAACAGTGTGTGGGCAAGGTTTTCAATTGTTCAGATGTCTTCAGAAAGAAAGATAATTGCACAGACTCAATCTCTCATCTCCTAGGAAACAGAACTTTTGGGATGCCCTCACAAATCACAATAATATAATAATAAGGAATATAAGCTTTTCTAATAATGCTAACAAGCCAGGTCACTATTGTGTAATGATAGGACAAAGGTTCAGGCTGACCAACTGAAACTTAGAGAGCAGCTCATTATTTCAAGGGGAGATGCTAAAAACTGGATGATAAGTATAATCTTAGAATTTTAATTGACATAATAAAGGAAGTTTAATTTCTAAAATAGCTTAATCAGATCTGACTCAGATCAAAAACAAAAAATAAAATAAAATAAATAGCCAAGATATGGAAGCAGCCCAAGTGTCCATCAGTAGATGAGTGGATAAAGAAGTTCTGGTACATTTATGCAGCAGAATACTACTTGGCCTTAAAAAAGAAGGAAATCTTACCCTTTGCAACTGCAAGGATGGAACCGCAGAATATTATACTAAGTGAAATAAGCCAGTCAGAGAAAGACAATTACCATATGATATCACTTGTATGTGGGATCTAATGAACAAAATCAACTGATAATTAAAATAGAAACAGACTCATAGATACAGAGAACAGGTGGACAGCTGTCAGAGGGAAGGAGACTGGGGCAGCTGGGTGAAAAAGGTAAAGGGATTAAGCAAAACAAAAGCAAAAAGAAAAACAAAATTCATGGACACAGAAAACAGTATGGTGACTACCAGAAGGAAACAGGGGCAGGGGGAGGTACAGGAGGTGATAGGAGGGATACATGGTGATGAAAGGAGACTTGACTTGGGTTGGCGATCATACAATATAATATACAGATGGTGTCTTATACAAAACAAAAAGAGTTCATCATCACCAATCCATGATTATATGAAATGCTAAAGGGAGTTATATAGGAAAAAGAAGATAAAAACAATGAACATTAAAATAGCAATACATCACAACTATCAATAATTGAATCTAAATAGCAAACTAAGAAAACAGGGAAAACAGGAACAGAATCATAGATATGGGGGTTATCTAGGGAGTTATCAGTTGGGGGATGGAAGGGAGAGAATGGGGGAAAGGGTATGGGGATTAAGAAGCACAAATTGGTAGGCACAGAATAGTCAGGGGGATGTCAAGAACAGTATAAGAAATAGAATAGCCAAAGAACTTATACCCATGGCCCATGGACGTGAACTAGGGGGAGGGAGTCATGGGAGTAATGAGGGTCCTGGGGGGAGTGTGGCAAAGGGGGAAAAATGGGGACAACTCTAATAGCATAATCAGTAAGACATATTTTTAAAAAAGAATCATGCACCTCAAACCTATATGATTTTATTAACCAATGTCACCCCAATAAATTTAATAAATAAATTTAAAAATAAAATGCTTAAAGCATGAATAAAAATATAATATATTAGATTTCTTATTATAATTAAATATTTAGGAGAATTTGAGCAAAAATGTTTGTATTCAATGTTCTGATGTTTTGGAAAATCTAATTTGTTAGATCATAGATATTGATATATTATTTGTGGAACTAAACTGTAAATTTTGAATGCTACTGATTCCTTAATATTTAAAGGAATAATTATTATCTTATAGATTTGTAAATGTTATCTGTTGAGTATGAAACAAAGCTGAAGTGGAAGTTCCTGTCCAAAACATGAACAAAAACCATGAAAGAATCTTTTGTCATAACATTATATGGCATAGTTACCACCTTCAAATTTTCTCAAACTTATTAGGGGCCATAGAGTAGTCTGCAAATAACTATGTGGACTTTAGCTGTGGTGACAAAACACAGAGTTTGAGGCTTGAGGCAGGTGTGCCAGACACTGATAAAAGGAAAAATTGTGCTGGGTGCTTTTTTAGGCAACTGGACCTATTACAGAAGCTTGTGCTTGTGTAAAGTAGATACCTCAAAATCCAGCTCTGCCAGTTGGTTGAGAGGACTAAGTGGACACTGACACTAGAGAGGTTCCCAGATTTGAACAAATTTCCAGCTTGTTGGGACAGATGAAACCCGAATCCAGTCCTCCTGACTGAGAGTCCAGGGTTCTTCACTCTGCCAGGGGACATGGGGCCATATATGACATATGCGTAGTCATCAGCCAGTAAGTGGTATTAGCGATGATAAAAATAGAAATACCATACATAGCAGCACTAATATATCTACTCATGAGGACTTAGAGTTAAGTTTGGCAGATGAAATAGACTTATCAGGAAGAAAAAAGTCATTGCAAAAACAAGTTCTAATTTATATAGGGCTGAGGGTAGAAGAAAGAGCATTTCTGCTCTTCAAGTTACTCAAAAGTAGACAAAGGAGCTAACCAAAATTGTAACAAGAATAGCAGCAGACAATTCACAGAATAAGATATTCAAATGAGCAATGAACATGTCAAAAGGTGATCAACCCCACTAGTGGTCATGAGAATAAAAAATGTTGTTTCTCACTTATCAGACTGATAAATATTTAAAAGATTGTTATATTCATTGTGGGCAAGAATGGGAGGAGATACTGCTCGCATACAGTGTTGGTTAGAGTGGGCTATGATAAAGACTTTCAGGGGGCTGATTTCTTAATATTTTTTCAAAATTTAAATTGTGCTCATGGTTGACTCAGAATTCTAATTCTAGAAATTCTAAAGAAATACTTGTTCATGTCTACAAAAATGAAGGTTTTTAATGCCATATTATTTTATGGTAGCAAAAAATTGATGTTACTCACAGTTTCTTTAAAAGAAGAGATTAAATATGATATGGTGCAATCACACTATGGGCTACCAAGTAGTGATTAAAAATTAAAAAATTAGTCCTGACCAGTGTGGCTCAGTTGGCTGGGTATTGTTCTGCAAAGCAAAAGGTTGTTGGTTGATTCTTGGTCTGGGCACATGCCTGGGTTGTAAGTTTGGTGCCTGGTTGAGGTGCATAGGAGAGGTAACTGATTGGTCTTTTCTTTCTCACATCAGTGTTTCTCTCCCTCTCTTTCTCCCTCTGTTCCCATCTGTCTAAAAGTAAGTGAATAAAATCTTTATTTATTTTTTTAAATAGGGGTGGGAATTGGCATTTTTCTTTCTGTTTTTTAATTTATTTTTAGAGAGGGGAAGAGAGGGAGAAAGAAAGGCAGAAAAACATCAATGTGTGGTTGCATTTTGCATGCCCCCTGCTAGGGACCTGGCCTGCAACCCAGGCGTGTGCCCTACACTGGGAATCGAACCAGTGATCCTTTGATTTGTAGGCTGGCACTCAATCCACTGAGCCACACCAGCTAGGGTTGAATAAAATCTTTAAGATATTAAAAATGAAAAGTATTTCCAAGGACAGATATCAGCAGATCACTGATGCATTTTCTAAAGTGACAAAAGGCATGAAAAATATGTATAATTATCTCATTACAGCTAAATACAAAGGTGTATATGACTATATACGATTGTAAATACATACGTAAATAATGTGAAGGAAACTCTTAATTTTTACCAGATTTACCCTTGGAAATAGGAATGTGTTTTGGAGGTGGGGATGAGGGTAAGGGACAATGTTCCATCTTATACTATATTTCTATATTTAAAACTGTATCTGTGTCTATGTGTATGCCTGCTGATGTCTATGTAAATGTGATATTAACATCTACATCTAAATTGTCTGAATATTTGAGTTCATTAGGTACTAATCTAATATATATTATCTTTAAAAAAATTAAAGAGAAAGTTTAAAGCCCTGGCACTCTAGTTCAGTTCTGGCTCTACTGTAAGAAAATACTCACTCAGGGTGGAATGAAAGGGATGGCACGAAAGGGCTTGAAAGGAACAAATGGCCCCTTCTCGGCTCTGGCTCCTTCCCTCCTCCCCCGTTGTTCCAGTCCCGCACGTAGAGGTAGAGAACATCCCGCTGCATCTATGTGCGTTCCCCCAGCCTTTTCCTGACTTCCAGAGTCAAAATATACCTGAGATTAAAACTCTATAAAGTAGATAGTGCCAATTTGAAATGTTTATTTCCATTGTCTAGTTTGCTTGGGCTCGGCAGAGATCCCCAGCACTGCTTGGTGTGCTTGCCTCTTCTCTCCAGGTGGAATAGCAGCCTGTCCTTGCTCTGCTTTGTACTTGCTTTGTGGAACCCACAAAGGATACCTGGCTTCATGCGGGGGCCAGGATTGTAGACCATGATCTCGAAGCCTGTACTTCATTTATCAAATGGAACAGTTCCACCAAAGAAATCTGTTGGGAATGTTATCCTCGGCTCCCAGGACAAAAGATGAATAGTTTGCTTTGAGCACTTGCAGTCCTCTGCATCGGCCCATGCTAATTAGAGGTTGGTGCTGGCATGGCACCTGCACCTGTGGGGACGAATCGCAGCGCCCCCCAGGAAGGCCGTCCAAGATGGCACCAGCCATTAGAAGCGTGAGACTGTTCCCCAGTTTTTTGACTGACTATTCATTTATTCAGCAAACATTTATTAGCTTTTTCAACTCTGGTCTTCTCATGGAATTCATCACCAGGCACATATCAAAGTCCATCATTTCTGTGATTTTTCTCACACTGTCCTCTCCCTGGCTTGTTTCAGCTTGTAAGCTCAGCCATGCAGTATGTGGCCAGAGTGTGCTGGGCTTTGTGGTCCTTGGTGAGGACTTCAGTTTTCCCTGTCAGTGAGCTGATGAAACAGTCACTACTAGTGGGGAAGTCTCATGAATAGAGGTGGACACTCACTGGGTGTATTACATGTGGACCGTCTCCTTTGGTGGTGATGAAACTAGTGCCATGCCCAGGCCGATGGGGAATAGCCAGCTCTGTCTGGGGAAGTTGGGGAAGAGCTGAGTTTGGGAGTGTGGATTTTCCAAACAGAGGAACTAGCATGGACAAAGGCTTGTATGTGTGACATCATGACGGCTTCAGAGATAGGAGAACAGTTTGCCTTGGCTTGGGATGGCAGTGCAACAGTGGAGAGGCAGCAGGCAGAGAGCTGAAGAGAGATTGATGAAGCAGAGGATTCCAATTCAGAGGAGCCTTATATGATGCAATAATGTGGTTAGATTTAACCTTACAGTCATAGAAAACCTTGGAGGTTAAATAGGGAAGTGTGACATATTTCTCTTGAAATAAAAATAATTTTCACCTTATGCCTCAGTTTCTACATCAACTAACAGTGGGTAGGCTTCAAATCCAGAGAAAGAAGAACTAGAACTGAGTTCTAAGTTTTGACATAATCCTCACTTTCCTGATCTGTAAACTGGGGGTTTTATCTGCTTTATCTACCTCACCAGGGTTCTCTAAGGAATAAATGAGATAATGTATACGAAAGAATATTGCAGTCCACAGAATGCCCAGGATCGCCATGACCCCAAAATAGCATGGGGTGGAGTCAGCAAGAGTGGGCAGCCTGCTCAAGGGGGAGGTGCATGGCTCTGGAGTTGGACATCAGTTGGAATCTTGGCTCTACCACACACTGACTGTGTGACCGTGGACCAAATGGACTGGCTGGACCACTTGGAGCCTCAGTTTCCCCATTAGAAAAATGGGTTAATTTTTACTTCTCAGGATTGGTGTGCAGATGGGAAACAATGTGTATGAAATTCCTAGCCCTGTCCAGAGGAGCTCAGTAATTGAGAATTATTTTTTTTCTGAGAGTGATTGCGGTGAACACAATTGGATAGGTACTTATGACAGTGCTACTGTGGGCAAGACATTGTGCCTAGTGCTGTTTAAACAGTGCTACTGATGTGGGTAGGATGTCATCTGAATCTTAGCTGCTTCTTTAGTAGTAAGGATGGGCTTGTGCTGATCCTTCCCTTTGCGTAGACCCATTTGTGTCCAGGGCATGCTGTATTTCTGTGGTTGGAAGTACAATCTGGACCCATGAAGGAAATGTAGCTAATGGCCCCCTGGGCGCGCCTGGCTCATGGCTGACACGACGTAACTTCTAGGCTCTGGCCAACTAAGCTAACTGGCTGCAGCTCAACTTAACAGCCATTGATTCAGACAGGCCAAAAGGAAATAGAGGCTGGAACATGGATTCATAAAACTAGCTCGTAATTTTTTCCTTTTGAGAGGAAAATGGCTGACTTTGTCTGAATTTAGCAGAATAATTGTCCACATTGATTAAATTCTTCAAATAACTTCTCATCTCCCTGCTCTATTTTGTTTTAGAGCACACGGCTGCACATTTAAAAGAGAAAAGGAGAAAAATTACTGACCAACTGTAATTTCTCATTTGGCAGGCACCCAGCCGTCTTCTCAGGATTTGATAGAATATAATCTCTTATTTAACCCGTGTCCTAATACTGCACCTGGGCGGGACTGAATTGACTCAGACCTCGGTGCAACCATTATCTTGGCTGAAGATTCACACCTACAGTTCCTCCTACCGACTACTCTGTGCAACCACAGTAGACGCTGAGAAAAACAGTCAGAAAACAACACTCTTGCCAAGTGGAAGCTAGGCTCACGGCTACTTCCAACAGGACTGCCTTACTTCTGCCTTTTAACAATTCTCCATAGGTGTTAGTTATTCATTCATTCAATAACTAATTAAGCACCTAGCATGGTGCAAATGCAAATAGTATGATCTATAATCTTTTCCTTCAGGGAACTTACAATTTAGTAGAAAGGATAAGGTATACACAAATAACTTGGCTCTCATATAGGATCACATAAATGGATGGCAAGCAGTAAGGGTAGGATTTGAGAGAAGGAGAGGTTAAGCTTTGCCAGGAATTATTTCATGGAATGGATGAAATGGTTTGGGTGGTGAGCTGAAAGAGTTGGGTAGGCAGAGATAGAGATGGGGGGAGTAGGCGAGTATTCCAAGCTTGAGTAATGTGAGAAATAAGAATGGTGTGTTCTATAATTGCTTTTTGAATTGAAGTGAAATAAGTATCATTTGGGGTAATGCAATAGCAATCCACCAGCTTGAAACTTTTAAAGAGGCTGAAGAGTGGGACACCAGTTAGGAAGCCAGGACAATAATCCAGGTGGGAGAGAAGGTGATTTATGAAGTTGATAGTAATGAAGATGGTGAGAAAGGGTGGGATTCTAAACCTTTTAAAGACTTTTCAGTCTCATTTTAACTTCTATATGTGTTGCCTTCCTAGAATATCACTGGCTTTCAGATTTGAAAAAAAGAAACTATTGAGGGCAATTTCAGTTTATGTGTGACCAGAATATCTTCCTTCACCTACCTATGGCATGGCTGCCCTTGGAATTATGACTTTACCCTATTTGTAGCTGTGTTCCCTTAGGGTCACAGATCCACAGAATGAGAGAACTGAGGCCTAGGAATACTCTAGTGTAGTCCCTCATTTTACAAATGAGGGAACAAAGGCTCAGAGAGAGGTGAACTGGCTTTCCTAAGACTTAACAGGTAGTTAGAGTGGTACTGAAATTGGGTGTCCTGATTCTGAATCCAGTGGTCTTCCTAAATCACTACTCACTGCTCCACATAGAAGACAAGGTGTTTTCTCCCTTGTGGTGGAGACTAGGTAGTTGCACCCCAAACTCCATTCCCCTTGCTCAAGCTAGTCTATACTTCCTGGTTTCTCTTGCAATTAGGTGTGACCATGTGATCTAGTTCTGGCCAGTGGAATATGGGTGGAAGTAGGAATGCTCCCTCTCAATCCTAGCCTATAAAAACCTCCCATATAGGCCTCATCCTCTTCCCTCATTTGCTGACAAGATGTGGATATCCAGGGCAACCTTGAAAGCAATGTATTCAACATGGCAGAGCCTCCATTATCTTGGAACCTTGAAAGACTTTATGGAGCAGAGGCTCATACCTCATCCTTCCAACACTCATTATAAATTCTATTGTGTGAAGCCATTGAAACTTGTGGATTTATTTATTAAGGCAGCTAATGTTATCTTAACTAGTTATATCTTGTCACCTTAAATCTAGACAAGAGGGACTTCAATAAGAACACCTAAAGAACTTAATATATGCTCCTTATATTGCACTTAGTTGGTGGGCACCATGCAGTTGGCTTTGACCCTTGTCCTAGAAATCTACAGGACAAGACTTTGGCACAGAACAAGGATGGGTGGATTGAGAATGGCCTATACTCTCAGAATTTGTCAGGGCAAACGGAATGTGGACCAGATATTGGTCATGCAGTAGAGAAAACTGGCCTGAGGCTATTTTGACTTCTGTTCAAGTAGACTTCAGGGCAAGGAGAGATGGATAATGAAGAGAGTGTCTGGGTGTAGGGACAACCAGAAAACCTGAGGTAGAGCAGAAGCAACAGCAGAGGAACCATGGAGTGCCTCCGTCATTGTAGATGCAAGTCAGGCAAACCCAGCAGGGGAACTGCCAGAGAAGCCTGAAAACACAAAGAAAGAATCAAATTCAAACATTAGCTGGGCACAGGCAAAATACCAATATAAGACCCTGCTAGTCAAATAAGAGCCTTCTGAGTCCTTTCCCCTTTTCCCTTCTTGATATTTCTTCTCCAGAGAAGGAAAGGAAAATGGAGTCAATGATAAGCTCTTTTTCTAAAGCAGGAGGCTTGCCTACCATAGATTCCTAGCTGGTGGAGAAATGGAAAGGAGTCTTAACTATGAATGAGGATAGAAGTGTAGATTAATAGAATGAAAACTACTTCCTCAATTGAGCCTGTATGTATTTTAACACTTAAAATGACTAAAGTATATTTAGTTTTCTCAGAAGGATGAAAGTTCTCAGAGGGTTTGCCCATGTTTTCATCCAGTGGAAGGGGCAACACTCTCTGATGGTAAAATTTTCCGGAGCAGTGGGAAATGGAGACTAAAAGTGATTCATTCGTCAAGTGGTGCTTGCTGAAGGCAGCCTGAGTGGTCCCAAGCAGCCTGATGAAGTAAGTCTAGAGGGGAAGGGGCTGGGTGCTAAGGAAGCCCATGGTGAGGCACTGAACCCAGAACTGCTGGAAGTGACATCAAGGGTGGAACCTAAGCGAGGAAGCAGGCTTTGCGGTGGAGAAGAAGTATCTTAGGCAGGTGAAAACAGTGAATAAGATGGGGGTAAAAAAGAAACTGAAAACTGAAAAATGACTGCAACACAGCAAGTGGAGTGGTGCAGGAGCCAGATAAGGAAGCCAGCTGCTGGTAAACATGTCAAGAGGTTTGGATCCACCAGAGGGACTCTAGGAAATCTTGGAAGGATTTTGAACAGAGAAATGACATGGTCAGATTCGTGTTTTAGAAAAATCACCTTGCTGTTATGGAGAATCGATCAGAGCAGGATGGGGTTGAGGTGGGAGACAGAATAAGAGGCTACACTGGTGTGTGTTTTCTCAGCAGCGCTCCATAGCCTAGGTGTAGGATCCTTCAAGTTATCTACGGTCAATAATTCGTCCAATAGTGATATTATAAGAATGAGGGACATGGGACCTTGTCAACCCCTACTGCTGTATATTATGGGATGGCAAACTATGCCCCATAGGTCAAATCCAGTTTGCTGCCAGAGTTTGTATGGCTCACAAGAATGGTTTTTACATTTATTTATTTAGTTATTGATTGTATTTTTTTCCATTACCATTTATCTCCCCATATCCTCCTGGTTTTTACATTTTCTTAAAGGGCTGAAAAAAATTAAAAAATAATTTTTCTTAATGAAAGTTATGTGAAATTCAAATATTAGTGCCTATAAATAGTTTTATTGGGGCCCAGCCACACTCATTTGTTTTTGTATTATCTATGACTGGTTTCATGCTTCAGTGGCAGAGTTGAGTAATTGTGACAGAGACCTATGGCCTGCAAAGCTTGAAATACTTACTCTCTGGGTCCTTACAGAAAGTTTGTTAACCCCTGCCCTACATCCTCAATCTCTACTTAAAACATTCCTTCTTTCACCTTCCTGCCTTAAGTTACTGGAATCAACCTTGGCTTAATATTGCACTCACCTGGGGATCTTAAACAGTTCTGATGCCCAGGACCCATTTCTGAGAGATTGTGATTTAATTGCCCTTGGGATATGGCCAGAGTATCGGGATATTCAAATACTCCCCAGGTGATCCTCATGTGAAGCTTGAGAACCCCTACATAACTGAAACCTGACCCTAAAGGTATTTCTTGGGCGGATATGTTTTGTTCCTTATCTTTAATGCACCTCAAGGCAGGATATGGTTAGTAACCTTGCTTTCTGGCCACTAATTTCTTTTACCATTGCAAAAAATGCTGCAATTGAAGGTTTAGATGCCTAGTTCTATAACCTCTCCATGGACTGATTTATCATGGACTGATTTCTTACCTCCTTTATTTATGATCTTTACTGCTTGGCTCTTGGTTCTGATTCCTGACATAATTCTTGGTGACTTCATCATCTACATGGATGAACTAACCAAATATTGTGACCTCGAGTGCATAAACTTACTCATCTTTAATGATCATTTTCGTGTCTTCTGCTCAACCACAAAACCTCATGGCCACACTTTGGACTCTGTCAGCTCCAAAAACTTCCACTACATATGAAATCTCAATTTCAAACATCTTACTCCCCAAGTGTTATATCCTATCCTTCCAGCTTACTTGCTGATGTGTGCCGATTTCTTCCATTTTCAACCTTACTGAAACCTTCAATCTGTTGATTCTCCCTGCCAATTTTTCACTCTCAGTCAAGCCTGTGTCTTCCCATTCATCCTTCTTTGGCCTGCCTAGATTCCAAGTTTATCTTGATAATCACTCATCTGTAACTGAGAGATGATGGTGACAGAGCATCTACCTTTTAGGGTGGTTATGAGGATTAAAAAAGTTGCCTTGTTGAAATGCTATGGCAGTCCCTGGCATACAGAAAGAAAACAATAAAAGTTAGCTGAGTGTCCCTGGAGAAAACACAGCCCTAGCTGACTAGTTTCATTTAAAACGTATGACCATGGCCATGGCCGCTGTGGCTCAGTTGTTTGGAGTGTTGTCTTGTAGACTGAAATGTTGCAAGTTCAATTCCTGGTCAGGACACATATTCAGGTTGTGGGTTTAATTCCTGGTTGGGGCACATATGAGAAGGCAATCAATGGATTTTTCCCTCTCACATCAATCTCTTTCTCTCAAACCAATAAAAAATGTCCTCAGGTGAGGATAAATCTATATCTATTTATATGTGTATCTATATATCTATGTCATCTATCTGTATCTATCTGTATCTATCTATATATATTTATATAGATACATATGGTGTGTGTTTATATATATAAAACATGTGACCATGAACCTTAAGTGAACATTGCTCTCTGCCTGATGATTCCTATTGTAGTTTCATTGGTAAATTTGTTTTTCTACTCCCTGAAAGGACTCTTCCAACCACCTCTTTTCTCAAACTTTCACCTGTCCTCACTTCTGGCTGATGACTTCATTGTATTTCATTCTAAAATACACCTAGAACAAAATTTAAACTTTTAAATGTGCGCTACGTGATCCAGCTACAGAATCTTGCCTGGCTTTCTAAATTTTGTTGTATGCAACTTTTTCCTTTGTCTCTGAACTTTAGCCTCATAGATCTGCTTCCATTTCAGAAACCACACCAAGTTCTCTCCCACTTCAAGGCTTTTGCACACACTCTCCCCTCTGCCTAGCACACTTTCCCTCCATTTATTGCAGGGCATTTACTCATTTCGCGGGGGGGCGGGGGTCTATTTTAAACGCCATTTCCTTAGAAGGGCCTTTTTTGTCCACTCTCTGTTAGTTTTCTGTTGCTGCCATCAGAAATCACCACAAAATTAGAGATTTAAATAATGTAACATACTGTGTTCCAGTTCTGGAGATGAGAAGTCCAAAATCAAGGTTTTGGCTTGAATTTCTTTTGGAGGCTCTAGGGACCACCAAAATTCCTTGACTCATTGACTCTTTCTTCCATCTTCAAAGCCCGAAACAGTGGGTCAAGTGCTTCTTGCCCTACCATCCCTTTAGGTCTCTCAATTTCCTCTTCTATCTTTAAAGACCCCTCTGACCACATTGTGTCCACCCAGGTAATTCAGGATAATTTCCCCATTTTAAAGTTAGCTGGTTATCAGTATTAATCCCCTTTAGCCCTATAACCCAACACATTCCCACATTCTAGGAGCTAAAACAGACATTTCTGGGTGGGGAGGCATTATTCTTCCTACCACACTATTTAAAGTAGGTTTCCCTCTAACTTTCTTGATTAGCTTTTGTTTGCTTTCATGGCACTAATCACAAATTTGAATTTCTTTCTTTCTTTTGCCTTCTCTCATTAGAGTGCATTTTCTATTAGGGCAGGAATCTTTGTGTCTTATTTGCTTTTGTGTGCCTAACAAATAGTAAATGCTCAATAAACATTGATTGAATGACTTGACAAAAAAGTTGTTGAAAGGCTGGATCATAGAATTTAAGTTGGAAGGGGATTGAAGTAAAACTTTGAAGAGGTGATGGAGACCCATTCATCAGAGGAGTAGCTAAGGAAAGCAGCTGGGGAGATGGGAGGCTGTGAACAGAGAGCAAGACATTAGAATGTATGATATCACAGGTGAATAACATTAAGGGCAATTTTAATATCTGGGGAAGTTATTCTTGACTCCTTTTGGGGAAGGTTATGCAGTCCCTTGAAAATAAAAGAAAAAGTATACACTCTCAAGGGAAATAAATATTTAGTAACAAACAAAATTTCATATCAGTTTCAGAAGGCCCACAGTTGTCCAATTCTTCGGTTAATGAAAGGACAACTTGGAGCCTAGAAAATGACAATATAAGGAGGACAGAGTATTATAAAGGTTAGCAGCATGAGCCTTACCATATATTTCCTCCTAACATTCATTTACAATACCTTAAGTTTACAATACCTTAACTAATGCCAAAATTAGTACCAGCAAGAGGGTTGCAAGCAAAAGGCATATAGGCCACTTGGAATTGGCTACTGGGGAAAGATGAGGCAAAAGGAAATGAGACTTCCTCCTCCTTTTTATTTTAGGGTGGTAACTATAACTCATGCTATTAAGGTGATTTTAAAAAAGCTACTCAGGGAGGCAGGATGTAAGAAGGATAAATGGTAATGGGAAAAAATATACAACAAATTTGAAAAAAAGGTTATTCAAGTTACCAATACTGTTCTCTTGGAACCACATGCTTTTTGAGGATGAAGCTCTGAGGGGAATGGTAAATATTGGGTCTGGGACCAGGGTGGACTCTTATGACAACTCTTCTGATAAGCTCATATCTCACAATTCTCACGCCAAAACAGGGAATGAAATCTGAAGCTTTTATGTGATGATGGTGCAAGAATCTTTTATTGTTTGTCAACTCTACAGGGTTGGGAATGTTGAAAATGAAACAGAGGTAGGTGTACAGTTGCTGGATTACCACATCAGTTGGATCTATGTCTTCATCAGGGCCCTGGCTAGTTAGAACATTATTTGGGAAGGAGTAGAATCTAGATAGCTGACATGAGGCCCTCCAAGAAGACCTGGGGTATTTGGAGAATCTGGATCTCCAAACTGCTCTAGGACATACCCTGCCACCCTTTTCCTATGGGAGAAAGTTGGCAATTTGCCTGCATTTTTAGTGAAGAGACAACTGATTGTTCTCACTATCCTTTCTCCCTTTCTTCAAGGGACATAGAATTCCTGATTTTTTTGGGGGGGGGGCCCATGACTTCCCAGAATAGGATTCTGTTTTCAAGCTCTCTTGTAGTAGGGTAGGACCACGTGACTACATTCTGGCAAATGGGATGTGAGTGACTAGTGTCATTTCCAGGAAGGGATTTTCTCTTCTTTCTCCTTACTGATTAGAATTCAGAAATGCCTGCTTGGACCAGATCAATCCATTGGACCACCAGGAGCCTGTTGGACATGATAGAGCATCATGATAACAGCCATAGATTGCCTTACTAGCCCTGGGCCACCTACTTGGACTTTTGCAGGAGAGAAATATGCTCCTGTCTTTCTTAAGACATTGTTATTAGAGGTTTTGTTACTCTGAGCTGCTTAATCCTCATCCTTCATTGTTGTTCACCCAGTGAGGTGGCGAGAGGCTAATGATTTTATCTAGTAACCTGCTCTTTGAGTTTTGGGCCCCTATTTTTGGGAATCTGACTTCTGGTTTGGAGGTCTTGGTAACCAAATGCAAGATTTTTTCATCAGTGGCAAGAACGGGTCTCATGGAAATGAAACTGAGATTGCCCCAGGCCATATCAGGCTCCTCATACCATGTGAGGACAGGAAAAGGTGGTGATAGGCTGTGGTGATTCACCTGGATAATCAAGGAGAAGCAGGGTGGCCACTACATAGAGAAATTGGGTGTAATGTAAGGAAGCCCCTATTGTGCCATGCCAAGCAGTCAAGGTTAACGTGTAATTGCTGTATCCCTCTAGAGGGAAGACCAACAAGGGCCTAAATCCCTTAGAAGAATGGCTCCTCCTGTCGACACCACCTCAGCTGGTTCTGGCAGAGGTTCTAGTAAAACATCAGAGGAATGTGAAGTGGATACTAGAGGTGGTGGTGAGCCATAAACTCCAGCTGTAGTTTTATGGGCAGCTAGGGAGATGAACTTATAGCCTTTACTTACATCTTCTTGCTTATTGTATAATACAACAAGAGTTTTTCTTTTATTTTCCCTCTTCCTCTCAGGTTACTTGGGATTATTTATCATTTAATCTGTAAGTACAGACCACAGAGATATGGTCATCATGGAATTTTCCAGGAGTTCTGGTCCTAGAGAATTTTGTGTATGCACGTGTGTGTGTTTGTGTTCTGGGCAGCTATGAAGCAATTTATTTTTACCTGCATATTTTGCTTTCCTGATCCCTTCCCATTTCTTCTGATTAACAGTAGCTATACCCCTGACACTCTTCCAGGCTGGACCACCAGATAATTATCCCATGACCCAACTTCAGGAACAAAATGGGACAACCATATTTTTTCTCCTGGGACTTCTAATCTTGAGCCAAGGTACAAAATGATAGAAGGCTATAAGAGCTGAATCACTCCAGGGTAACATCCCTGAGTGAAGCTCTGCAGGTTTTGTGGTTGGGATCTCTAGCAATTTTTGGTTTGTGTCTTTCCTAGACCTGACAGTTCAGTTTTTTCTGTAAATTTGTAAATGATTTTGGGGTCCTTTTAGTTTTTAAATTTATATTATTCAGAGTAATTTTCTGTTGCTTGCAACCAAAGAACATAGGATCCATAAATTACGAAGTGAATATGAATGTATGCCTATTCTGTAAAGTTCAGTTACTTTACAGAAAAGAGAAGATATGTGACCATCTAAGACTATCCATAAAATTGGGGGCAGCCAGCACTACAACCAGATCATTAGACTCTTTGCTCAGTACTCTTTGAACTTGTCTGTATTATGCTCATTCTGCTTCATCCAATAAAAACACAAGCCATTTGTCTTTTTCTTCAAAACAAAGTGAATATAAACATGATGGTACAGGTTATGAAACAAGGAATATGTGAAGCATTTTTGTCCATATTTGACTTGGAAGCAAACGAGCAACAAATTAAAAAAAAAAAGAAAAAGAAAACAAAACCTTCAAGCGTTGATTAAAGACAGAACAAATTGTCCCCAAAGTTTCCACTGTAAAACAAGACAAATCCTGAAAATTAAGTTGACAAGCATATACAGCAGTGTAATTTTTTCTTAATTAAACTGACAAAGACTCCTAGCTCCACATAAATCAACAAAAACACCAAACCTATAGTGCTCAAAGGCAGGACATTAAGAGTTGCTAAAGGGGAATATAAGAAAAAATGTAATAAAATAATCCATGCTGTGCTGACTTGCTTTCCGTGGGGTAAATGATCAGTTGGGGGAGGGGAGGGTAAGGGAGGAGGAAAAGAGATAGCAAGTCGTACAAGTTAATTTCTAGGGTTGTTCCTCCTGGAAGGTGTATCAGACAGGCACAGTGGCTGCCACCTTCTACCTTTTGAATAAAAGAAGTATAAAATTAAATATTAAAAGAAGTATTGATTCTTGATTTTCAGGAGATTCTCCTGATGCATTTTTTGTTGCTACATTGCACAGGGATAAATGTGCTCCTTTAATTTTGTGTAAAGTGAATTTTTACAAATTAAACCACTTTTCTCATTTCCCATAATTATACGAGGGAGGACTGCACAAAACACATAATTTATTTATAAAAAGTTGTGTATTTATTCACCCGCGTTTATACTTCAGTCACCTTCAAAGTACTCTCCATTCGATGCAATACACATATTGAGATGTTTTTTCCACTGCTCAAAACAGTTTTTGAACTCGTCAATTTTGATGCCTTTTAGAGCTTCTGCCATTTTTTGCTTCACCCCTTCCACATTGGCAAACTATTTTCCTTTGAGGACTTTTTTCATCCGGGGAAACAAACAAAAAGTTGCTTGGGGTAAGATCAGGTGATTAGGGAGGGTGGGGCATATGGGTTGGCTGTTTTTGGTGAAAAACTGCTGAACACTCAGTGCAGTGTGGACAGGTGCACTCATAAATCACCCTTCAGGAAATGGGCAAACACAAAGAGTTTTCAAAAAAAAAAAATTCACTGAAGCTGAACATAGCTTCTCACAACAACGCCAGCTGGAACACTGATACAGATGGGTTCCTAGAATACTCGCCTAGCGGGAAAAGCCTGTGCTACAAGAAACCCACCCTCTAGAAGGTAATTTCATTTTTCTGTTCTTTGTTTTTATATGTTTGTTTTTTATTCCCTTCATATATAAGAAATGGTTTAATTTCTAGTAAATGCATATCAAATGTATAGGCCTGCTGTGCTCACAGAAGTTACTGGCAATCAATAGTGACAGCTTCCCAATGAACTAGTAATAGCAACATAAACCTTCTCAATGCAACTTCTAGGTAAGCTGTACCAGCCAATCTTAGTGGCCCATGAGGTAAAATGCGTTTGCCATCTCTGGACTAGTTAGGAGGGTAAGCATTGGAGGCAGATGGGTCAGGATGTGCAGCATCCTTGCCTGCTGTGTAGCCTTGAGCAGACAATTGAACTGTTCTAGATCCCGTTGATAAAAATGGAGCACATGTTGTCTTGAAGTTTAGAGAAACACATGTGCAGCTTGATTGTATTTTGAGCTTTTAGTTTGTCTTTTCCTGCCTAGATTGCTCCTTCTATCTCCCTGCGTCCCACCCACTGGAGCACAGTGCAATGTCCAAGAGGATCTAGGTGGTGGGAAAGGAAGGTGAAACAGCTGGTGGAGACTCTCCAGCTTTTGATTTTACAAACAGAAGTCTACCAGAGGATATAGAGGTTCCAGAGGAGGTAGAAGAGAGAAGAGGAATTGTGCAAGAAACAAAAAGCAAGAGGAAGGGTGGCTTTCTTCAGGCTAAAAGGAGTGTCCTCTGGTTCCTTGAGAGGGTCTGCATGTCTCTGGGCAGCAGGAACCCAGGTTCTACTTTCTTGCATGAACCAAGGTGTGTGAGACGCAACAGTTTTTGTACCTTTGAGTCTAAACTGAGACCCATACCCACTACCTCTGTAAAGAACACAGAACAGTGCCAGGCATACAGCAAATACCTTAAACAAGTTTTTATTATTAGGAAAGGTATTTACAGAAATTATTTTTGAAAAATAAAGAATTCCTTTACAATGTGCATAAACATCCCAATAAAACCATTTGTTTTCTATTCATCTGAATTATTCTCCACTCCTGCCACCTCCAGTCCAGACCGATTTCCCGCCTTCCCTGCTCTGCTCTGTGCCCCAGCAGGCTGACCTTTATGGGCTGCCTGATCCAGCCTCTCTGGCTGGCTGGCTTCCAGTTGGGTCTGAGCAGCAGGAGGCATCAGCAGGAGGCATCAGCCAGAGCTGGGAGTGTGGGAGAGGGAGAGGCTGGGGCTTTCTTACCAGCTCCCTCCCTGCTAGGCACCGAGGGTTGGACATGGCTGTGTCCCTGGGTGATCACAGCTCCTGCCGGTGGCCCTTCCTTCACCAGGCTACAATCACACCACTACTCCCTTCGCCCTTTCAGGTCTCAAAGTGGGAATGGCTTCCTCCTATTGTTAGTTTCTGGGAACTCAGCATCCTCTGATGGTTCCCTAACCCTGCGCATAGTCTGAGGGTAGTGCTTTCGTTAAATTCTCATTTGAAATATCTAATTAGGATTGTTTCCTGCTAGGACCGTGACAGATAAGATAAGCAAGATTATTCTTTGGGTTGTTTTCCCAGTATGGGAATGGTTATGATGATCTGGTCATTTTGTCCAACTCAGATTCTATTAGACCCACAGCTCCTATCAGTCAGCATGAAAACCAGTTGTGACTGTGGGCCAGTCGGTGGCTGGCTCTGCGGGGGATATTCATTTGAAGCCTAGGAAAATGTATAGCCAGGGCCTTACAAGGTTTTGCTATCACTCTGACCTTTGTTTAAGTTTCATTTCTACTTATGATTAACTTTCACTTGGGTAATTTAAACAACCTCTGCAAGTATTCATTTCTTCATTTATAATGTATGCTTGATATAAGCTTGTGGTAAGATGATGAAAAGTGCTTCTCACACATGTATTAACCAGAATATGTGAAAGTGGTCAGAGTTGTTCTTGGGCATCAGCTGTTAGTCGTGTTTCAGCTGCCTTAGCTTTCTGCTGGATGCTAACAACATTGCAGGCTCTCCAGCCTGGGAATGGTAACTGTAGGGTGAGACTGACCGTTCAAAGCCCTTGTCTTATCTGGCCAGGGCAGAAACTTCCAGAAACAGAGAATGGGCTGGATTCTAGGTGGTTACTTTCTGGGTGTGATTTCTGCAGCAAAGGGAAGGCTTCTCAGGCATGGTGAATATTCTCAACTCTGATATCTCAAAAGTCCTTTTATTGATCGCTTGATAACACCTCAGGCCTCAGGCCAGTGGCTGAAGAAACAATACAGCTTTAATTTCCCTTAGAATGCAAATGACTTACCACCCAGCCTTTCCCCAGATGGGGGGCAGGGATGTGATGGGGATCTGGGGGAGAGGACTGGGTGCTGGGTGCTTGGAGGGAAGGGGATGAAGAGGTAATAGGCAGCTTCTCTAGGAGTAAAATCTTTGAGAAAGGCTAACTTTAGGCTTATTTAAGATACTAATGTAGCTTCTCTGGCAAAGTCTTTACTGTGCAGACATAGGAATCTAATGATTGTTATACCAGAGTGAACATTGGAATCGTTATCACAGGAACTATAAAAAATACTGAAGCCTGGGTCCCACCTGTAAAGATTCTGGTTTAATTTATTTGGAGTGGGGATTAAGTGTCTGGATTTTTCAGAGCTTCCCAAATGACTCCAATTGCAGCCAGAATGAACCGCTGGTCAGGATATTATAATGTTTCTCTAAATTTGGGAATGGAAGTCTCATGTGTGGTATTTAGGACTCATCAATTAAGAGAGACCAACACTGAGTACTTGCAATGTAACAAGTATTCTACATACTTTGTCCTTTAATTCCCCACAACAATCTCATGGCATTGCCATTCCCACAGTGAAGATGAAGAAATAGATTCAAAGGTTAGCATCCCCCAGGTCACACTCCTGGTAACTGGCAGAGCTGAGATCAGAAATTTCTGACTCCATGGCTACATACTTCCTTCTCTGATACCTGGTAAAAATTCCTTTAGAGTGAATTCATTCTTTGCAGGCAAATCTGATGTCTCAGGGTGTTCTATTTATTTTATTTTTCTTTTTTGATAAACCAGAAGGCCAGAAAAAAAATTAGTTATATACTCAAGATTCTCCTGTGAGAGGTGCATAATTTTAAAATAATCCAACTTTATTTGAAATAAGCCATGAAGTCTTCTTTTTTTTTCTCAGCTGGGATTTGATCAAAGGTGTCTTGCCTTTCATTGTATGCTACATACACACTGTAGAGTGTATATGTTTGAAAATCAGTCTCTCACATCGAAAAACATATAAGTTTCTCTCCATTCTGATGTAGCCTGGGAGTCCCAAAGGGACTCAAGAAAGTTTTGATTTGAGAACCTGTCTCTTTCTCACATGCTTGGGTATGTATATGTGTGCATATGTGTGTGTGCTGATGTGCATACGTGCCTTTATATGCTCTGATGTCCGTTGTGTGAAGGGAGTGGGAGAGGCGGTGCTAGTGCTTGAGATGATGAGCAGCCAGAGGGCAGAAATGAGGTACATCCAATCATAGTACCAAGAACAACTCAGTTCTCTGGAATATTCAATATGTGGAAGTCTGGCAAACAGCATTTTTGAGGAAACCGAGAGTTAAAGGTTATAAGCTGGAACACACAGGTTAGAATTTTTGCTCTGATACAGCTGCCTTGCCATAAACACACCCTTCATTGGCCGAGCCTCAGATGTCCTGCATGCACAACAGTGGTTTAAAAATAAAGAACAACAATAAAACTAGGTGTCACAGAATTGTAGACAGATATAGACAGTGTAGTGGCTGGCATACAGTAGTAACTCAATAAATGTTAAGCCACTTTAAAAATCTTGGTTATTAGAAATCTTGAAGCCTTGATTTTGTTGACCAACAATACAGGAAGGGGTGGGGGTAATAATGTTGTTGGTGTGATGGGGGAAATGCTTTCAGGGCAGGAGAAACTGGAATGCGCCTGGAGGAAGGAGTGGACTCAGGAAAAGCCTTCTTTTGAACCTTAGCTCCGCCCTGCACTAGCCACTGATGCATCACTGGCTCATCCTTGAACCTTTCTGTGCCTTGGTTTCTCAAGGTGAAAGGGGGTGCAGTGAGCTTTAAGCCCATGCACAGGGCTGTTGTGAGGGTCCTATGAGATGCTGTTCGCACAGAACTTTGTAAACTGTAAAGTGCCATAGAAAGGTGAATCGGCATGCATGTCGGTGGAGATGGGGAGGTGTTCCACGTGTAGGGAAGAGCTGAGATGGGAAGGAACTGAGGCAGCATCAAGGGCACTCCTCTTTCCTGAATCCCTTTAACCCTCTGCCTGCACTGCTCCCAGGCCACCCAGTGTTCTTCATTGATGGCTTTGTTCAGGTCCCTGCCGTGTAGTACACACCCGCCCCCCCGCCCCTCCCCCCCAAGTAGACTTTAAGCTCCTGGAGTGCAATGGCTACCTTATATTATTAAATAATATTTTCTCCTGATTAGGGTCCTGATATATCTGTTTGTATTTGAAGTTCGCGTTTCTGTCTCCTTCATGGAAAGAAATGTCTTGTTTTAGGGGCTTATTTAATGCCAGCCAAGACTGAATGCTTGGAAAGTGTTAAGGGAACAACTCGTGTCTTTGCTGGGTCTTGTCTGTAATCTTTTAGGTCTTTAGGACAGCAAGCCAGTCAGGGGAGATCAGGAAGAGGAAATCCTGAGTGATCTGCTGACCATCCGTTACTCCATTGTCCTCTTCTGCTTGGTGGGGACTTTCAGGCCAAGCTTGGTGGTCTCTGTGTTGGCACTCCTGCCTTTAGGCTAATCCTTGATTTAAATTGGTTTGTGGCTTTGTAAATGGAGTAAAGCCTCCCTCCTCCCTGCCCAGTTCCCTCCATTTACTAGCCCCCAACACAATCTCTGGTACTCAACAGTGAATGAGTGAGTAAATGAATGAATGAATGAATGCACTTCTTGCTGGGGGCTCTCAGAGTACTGGGCTCCTATGGGTCATTGCTCTCTTGTTTAGGGCTTGCCTTTTTTTTTTTTTTTTTTTTTTTTTTTTTTTTTAACCAGCATACAGATTCTTAGCAGAAGCTCAGCCCCCAGCAGTAACTCCCTTAGTTGGAACTATTTGTTACCTGTCCCTCTCTGCTCAGGTTAACAGTCTCTGTCACCTGCTGCCACATTCAGTCACTTGTGGCCAGCCTGTCAGGCCCTGCCAGGTTGAGGACCTTGGTCTCACTGAGAGATGTCAAAATGATTAACCAGTTGACCTTTGCTACGACAGGGAGGGTGCTTTCATTTAAAATGACAACTCAGGACCAAAATTGGAAGCGAAACCAAACCTGACACTTAAGCTGGGATTTTGAACAATGTGGATGAGAAATCCCAGCTCTAAGCAAAACTCTGTCTCTGGCCTAAATTAGCCTGTGTGACCTTGGGCAAATTGCTGACCATCTCTGGGCCTCAGTTTCCCATTCTGCAAATTTTGGGAAGTGAAATATATGATCTCTAAGGCCTCTCCTGGTATTTATTCTCTATACTGCGCTGCTGCTGTACCTCTCAGACAGATGTTGCCTTGCTGGCTGCTAACCACCAGCTGCTCTATCTAGGGCCCAGAAACTGGGAAAAATGGCTGCAGCACTCCTGTGGGAAGCCATTCCTAGCTGGAGTCAGTCTCTGTCCACTGGTGGAAGCCATGGATACCTATATTCACTGTGTTATTCTTATATCTCAGCGATAGTCCTCTTCTTCAAGGGCTACATGCTCTTGAACGGGGATCCTTTCAGGGACAGGGACTGAGCTGAGCTGAAAGGGTGACTGGGTTGCAGAACAGAGCTGGGCTTGGAGGAGAGTTAGGGCTTTCCTCACCTGTGTAGGATCGCAGGTCCTTCTTTCCTGCAACACAGGTTGGCTGGTGAAGTCCAGAATCCAGCCCTCACGTACCTTTTTTCTTGCTAGATACTTTGGCAAAGACTGGGCCACATCCTGAACATACTTTTGAATTGAGATAGCATTTGGCAACAAATCTTTTATAAACTTTGGCATTGACGTTATATCTCTGTTAGAGTAATTTACTCCCCACAGTAATTTTGACTTAATTTGTTCTACACTAGAGTTATTTTAATCATTCTTTTGGTTGTTATTGATGAGATCTCTTTGAAAAAGATTAGAAGATTAGTTTAAAATTCTCTCCAGATAATTTAAAACAATAGCGAGGACATGAATCTAGATTAAAACAAATCAAGGGCTGCCATAGATGCATTAAAAGACTACTATTTGATGAAATGGGGACATAATGGTACACTAGTGGCAAGACTTAGATACACCCTCTCTTGCTTGACTTGCACCTGAGGTTGACCTTCACTCTCCTGCTGTTTCTCTCCATTAGTGGTGCCCATCTCTGCGTTTGTGCCTCTGTTCATGCTCTTCCCTTTCTCTGCCAGGCTTGGCCCAGCCAGAGCTCTCCAGTCCAAAGAGTCCTTTCCATCATCACCTTTCCCTAGTCCTTAGAACCTGTGTCTCTACCTTCACCTGACATGCTGGTATTACCTGTGAAAATATAAATTATTTTAGGAGGGATTTCTATTGGTTTTCCAAGATACTAATAGTTATACTGATAAAGAAAGGAGAATGGTTTATGAATAACTTTCTCTGGGGAATGTTGAGTTAAAGGTAAAAAAGTGTGTGGGTGTATGTGTTTGTGTGTGTGTGTTTTGCAGAACTTATCAGAGCCTTTAGTATACTACTGAGCTTTTTGAAATTCCCAATGGGGAGACATACTGTGCAGCTTTTAACGAAGTCCCTTGATTTATCTCTAGTAAAGGAAGTGTTTAATATAAGGATACATGGGAGAATAAGAAAGATATGAATCTCTCCAAAAATTAGGGCAGTCACACTGCTGGGATTTATGGAGATTAAAATGGTTCAAGAACTGAAAGGCTTCAGTGAGATTTCAAGTTGCTCACATCCAGACTTCATGGACTTTGGCATCTCCTCATAAATAGGACGCACATCCTTGCTGGAATGTACTCCTGTACTCCTGTGCTACTACAGTGACCCATACTCTATGTATTTCCAATTCAAACTTGTGAAAAAGTTTACCTATTTGAATCAGCTAATAACTACTGTCCCTGGTTGGGCAGTCTTGTGCCATGTTATGCCAAGGCCACTAAAAAGAATGTGAACATGCAGCCCTTTGGTCTCTACTGTAATCAGTAGTTGCCTCTGTGCAAAGTCAGCTTTAACACCCCTTCCTTGGAGCAGGGGCAGGGGTCAGGCAGCTTTGGCTAGAGGGGAAGCTGAGATAGGCAGTCTCATGAGTGACACACCTCGGGTAATTCACTAGTTGAGCATCATGCATATACTTCTACTTTACTCTATATTCATTTCCAAAGATACCACACCTGAGATGACTGAACTATCAAGCCTACACCTGTGAAGCACTCTTGCCCACATGGGGTAAGGAGCACAAGTCATGGCAAATAGCATATGAAGGTCTCAGTTGTCATGGGACCTCATGTGATCATCAAGTTCACAGTCTCCTGGTGATTTATGGAGAGCAAAGGATCTCAGCCTGGGAGAGTCTTTACATTATGGCCTCAGTGTAGAATGCATCTCTTGTCTCCCACATAGGGAATGCATTGATTACTTAGCATATGGATTAGTGGAGCATCTGGATGGTTCTTGAAAATGTGCAACAATGTGGCATAGTCAAACATAGTTTTTCAGCAAAAGCAAGAAATCACTCTCTAGAATTGAAGGGGAGAAAGGTGAATTGCAGATCCTCTGGTAGATGAGTGCTTCACTTTAGAGTGGGCTGTCGGGAGTTCGGATGGGTCAAATGTATGTTTACTTTTATACTTCCACATGGTCTCGGCTGACTCCAGAAAGCATGCTGCCAGAGAAAACCCAGCTGCACATCAATGGCTCTATTTTTAAATACAAAGGCAACCAATCCAGCACTCAATATTTGTGACAGCAAATTTCTATTAGTCATGGTTTTAGAAAAGTTGTAGAATGTGATCGTATATGTGGGTTTGAATTCATGGAGGAACGTGAATCTCCGTTATGGGTGAAACCATCTTATGCATCATAAACTGCCTATCCCTAGTGTCTGGACGTGATGGGATGTTCAGTGGGGGTTGTGGGTGAACTGGATCCCAGGCCAACAAACACAGAGTGGGACCAGAAAGCTGACAAGGCAGCAGAAGTTGGTACTGCTAGCCAGGGGATCCAGGGCATTTTGACCATTGCTTATCTACCCTGGCTGCTGTCAGTGTCCAAATTGGCTGATTTACAGGTCTCAGGGTAGCATCAGTACTATGGGAAGTAGTGATTCTGGTTTATTCTCTGGGTTAAGTATATGCCTGGTAGAGGCCATACAACATATTTGAAGGTGAACACATTTTGGATGTGTTCATACAGACCTGGGATTGAATTTTGGTTTTGCCACTTACTAGATGCTTGACCTTAGGCTTATTTTTTGCTTACATCTCTGTGAGGCTCAATATTCTTACCTGTGAATCAGTATAGTTAATTCCAACCTCCCAGAACTTTTTGTGTATGTTAAAAGAGATGATGTGGGCAAAGGTTTACAAAAGTACCTGACAGTTTATTAACTCTTGATCCACTTTTCCCTTTTCTAATGAGAATAAGGGACTTTTTCTTTTTTACTTAACAAAACCATTGAACTTACCTTGGTACACACTTTTCTCTCCATCTGCTGCCTCATTCCTTGTTCTCTTTTATTAAGTAGGAAAAAAAAAATCTTTCTGCAGGTGATGGAGAGGCAACAGAAGCAAGAAGCTCCAAACCTGCCTGGTATGTTTCACCTCTCCTTTTTGGGTTCTTATAATTCAGTTATTGTCAGCACCGCCCTGCTAGCCTCAGGAGTATATCCTCCTCTCCATCCCCTGACTTTAAATTACCTATCCCAAGCATGGCTGTACTCAGAGTTCGACTTTGAAGTTTGACTTATACGTGACCGAAGCAGACATTCTAGGAGAAGGCATTTTTCCCAAGAGAATAAGAATACTCTCTCTGACTCTGATAGTACAGTGGAAGCAGCTGGCCTTTTCAAGCTCTGCTAAATATTAGGGGACAAGTAGGAATGGTTTACATACTTTAGATTTATGATCCTGCCTCTAGTCATGCACACTCAAGGCTTTCAGACCCCGCCCTGCGATCCTTCCTGATAATCTCCACTCTAGCTGTGTGTGTGTGCAGGGGCGTGTGTGCAGGGGCGTGGGCACAGGGGGCCCGGTAGTAGAAAGGGAGGGGAGGATTGGCACAACTTTGCAGAGTGAGTTCCTCATTATCAGATCCTTCTTTCTCTTCTCTTGGTGGTGACGATCACTACCTTTCTCCAAGATAGATCACAACCACCTTACACTTTGTTTGCAGTTCCCCTGAGGGTTCAGGCTTCTAGTTTAAGAGCCAGTCCATCGCATCTCCAACTAATTAAAGCCAAGAGGGACTCGGCCTGTAGGTGAGCTCCCACCCCTTTCACACAGGGAGAGTCTTTCTTTGTAAGATCTGACCAGATAACAGCCATAGCATCCATACAATGACAATAACCCATATATGGGAGAGATCTTGTCTCTCCCATGATTTCTTAAGCAGATAACAAAGGATGACACAGAGGAATCTGAAAGTGGAGTCTAGTCAGAAGAGAGCCTGGCAGGCCTTAGGGCAGCTGGCCAGAGCTTCCCTGTGGGAAAGCTGAGGCTGAAGGGGAACTTGGGCTGCTGGATGGATAGGCAGTCAGGCCACCCCCAAGAGTACAGATTGGATGTTTACAGCCTGAGGTTCATGTAGGTGTGCAGGGGCTAAAAACTGTTATTCTCTTGTTAGAGGTCAGGTGCAGGGGAGGTGCCCGGGCCCCGCTTGAGAGTGACAAAGGGGTTTCTATAGAATCAGTAAGTCTGGCTTTTGCTGGTACAGACCTAGGCAGGGATGACCTTAAACTTGCAGGGGGCAGTTGTTAGAGGCAGCTGGGGAAGGTGTGCTGGGGCAACTACTGGGACCTTTCTCTTGGTTTTGCTCTCAGCTCTTTCTGTCTCTCACCCTGGTTCTAGCTTTCTCTTTGTTTTTCCAGCTCTTTCTTAGATGCCTAAGAATCCCCGGGGAGTCTGTTAAAGTTTCACTTTTGTGGGGCTCATCTCCAGTGGTCCTGATTTGATATTTCTGGGCTGGGGCTCAATAACTTGAAATTTTAATAGCTATACCAGCTGACTCTGAAACAGATGCATGGACCCCACTTGATCATTATGTAAAATCTAGAACTGGATTTTATTTACTTTTATCTGAAGTGGTATTAAAACAATCTGTTCTGAAGAATGTCTATGTGCCATGGAAAACTGTTGGCTAAACTTGAACTTGCTGTTGACTTTCTGACTACATCATGAGCATTAACCAGGAGATGTAAGGAACAGCTATAATTTTAATTCTCCAGATGCATGCATATATAGGGGTATAGTTCACAGCTCTGTGTTTATCTGTGTGCACACAAAGAGTTCATTTATCTTGACTCTAAGTAGCAGGATTGCCATTCAGGAATTAAAACCTATTTCTATCGATTGTTATCAGTTTCTACTGTTCCTGACTGTGGACTGATTGAACAACTGGAAATGCTAATGTTCCTTTGTGTCTTTATTGCTGCACTGTTTTTTCCCCTCAAAACCCTATAAACCTTTGCAATGTTTTTATCTAACAAGGATGTGAATAGCAAGTTTATAAGTTATTAAGCTAATGTCTCCACAGGGCCTCAGAGTTTAACCATTTTTCCTCTTGTGGGTGGCACAGAAGGAATGTTTAAGGAGGCTCAGCTCACTCTCTCCATGTACATGGTAGGTAGTGTTGTATTTCCTTCCACTTGCTGAGAATGGTTCTAGAAGTCAGGGCTCTTCTGGTGAAAGGTTATGTTGCTCTGCTGGATGATTGTGCTGATCCTAGGTTAGCCTCAGACTTTAGTTCTATATTATTAGTATTCTTAAGGTCTCTGTTTTCATGAGCTTTAGAGATAATTTCTTCCATGGTTGGAGAAGGCCACTGCTACATTCTTATTCAGTCGGGAGTCCTCACGTCTGGGATCTTGTTCCAATCTGTCACAAGGCAGCTGAATGACTGAACAAGACATTGAATTTCTTAGTCCTTGGTTTTCTCACCTTTGAACTCGGATGGCACTTGTCTTATCTTCGAAGTCTTTGAAAAGGATCAAATGAAACTGGATGGGGGACTTCTGTTGGAAACATACACATAATCTAAATTCAAACAGTACTATTATTATAGGCATGGTATTTACACAAAGCCATGGTGGAAAATGTATTACAGTCTTTATATTGGTGCCCAGCTTTCAGAGACCATGTTCAAAATCAACACTATTTTTTAAGTAACGTTTTAAAAATATAACCAGCAGCATCTACAATATCTTCTCTTTTTCTTGACAATGATTTATTTCTTATTTTTCGAGATTATGTGATGACCAGGAATCTCTTTGGGGAACTCAGTGTATGCATGACCCCATTTATCTGTACTGCAGGTAGTCAATCATATCTAAAGCACACTGCAGAATCATAGCTCTAGTGAGAGAAGTGGCGCCAAAGGTGACAGCAGAAGTTAGGAACTTGCTGTGGAGCTGCCAAAGTTGTCATCGGTCATCTGAGGTGTCCAGTACCAGAGGATATTTATAGCAGGAACCATAAAGCCATGAATCAGCTAGGTGAGAGGTGGCACTGCACATCCCCCTTAGACAGATTTTTAAAAGTCTGCAATTCAGCATATACTAAGCATAAATCAATAAGCTGGATGTCAGGACATCTGTCCCATCACCAGGAAGTGCCTGTCTCAAGAATGGGTGATTTAATGTATTTGTTACATTCGGCATTGTTGAATTGCATAATATTAGGATTATTTAGGGCAGAATAATTACAGTGCTGTTGCCAGATTGGAAACCAGTAGAGATAAATATTTTAATGCAGACTATACCACCAACATACCAAGAGAGTCACCATTTTTCTGTTCTAAAATCAAGACTCACATTGGTGACTCAACCAATGTCAAGGATTGTTGGCCAAAATAGAAATAGACCCCTAGAGAACAGACTGACAGCTCTCAGAGGGGAGGGGGGTTGTGGGGCTGGGTGAAAAAGACGAGGGGATTAAGCAAACAAAGAAAAACCCTAAAACAAAAAACTCATAGACATAGGCAAGAGTACGGTGATTACCAGAGGGAAAGAGGGGGTAGGGGAAGGTAGAAGCAGGTAAAGGGGCGATAAATGAGATAGAAGGAGAATTGACTTGGGGTGGTAAGTACACAATAAAATATACAAATGATATATAGAATTGTACACCTGAAACCTATATAATTGTTAACCAATGTCACCTCAATAAATTCTATAAAAAATTTAAAAAAGAAGGAAAAAAGAATTGTTAGCAGGCTGAATATGAGATTGCCTAGGAAGGTTTAAAATCTGAGACAAATATAAGGTATTATTTTGATATTTCTAAGAGTTGTAGGCATCTCCTTTTAAAAAAAGTATTTGTTTATTGAGGTATAATATGCATTCCATAAACAGCACTCATCATTAGTTGAACATGAGCTCATTAATTTCTAAAATTTTAGTTAAAATTTAAATTCTTTAAAATGTCTCTGTGCCTTATGTGCTTGAACAAGAAGGTGTTGTTGCACCTGGAACAGGAACTGACACCTTGCACACATCTCGCAAATCAGGAGTGTTTATGTGTATTTTAATGTATTTACATATGTGAGCATATGGATATTAGAAGACCAAAATCTAGCTCCACTTATATAACTGCTCTATCTTGTTCTTGTCACTAGGGCCTCTCTTTTTTACTCATAGTGTCTTCTCCCTCATAACCATGTGGCCGGCACATGGCTTCAGCATTCCTGGGCCCTGCCTCTATGTTAAGGCATTTTTTTGGGTTTGGCTTCTACCATTAATGGAGTAGTCTTTTCCATATTTCTTAGTTCAACTTTCAGAGACAGAAAATGAGTTGTACAGGCTGCGGACCAGCCTGCTGTTTGATTGTCTTTGCTTCAGCAGTTCACATAAAGTATGGTCAGGGAGTGGCTGGGGAAGGCACTTGTGAGACAAAGCCCGGTATCTATGTCTTTCCCTTGAGCAGGCACTGTGAGTTGGGCAGTGTTGCCTAGACTGCCTAGGAATTGACAGCTTTAATCTAGTGAAGTGGAAACTGGAGAAGTGAGCATGTTGGTGGTTCCAGTGGATATTGGGACTCTCTGACAAGAAAAGGGAAGGATAGGAAAAAAAGAGAGCACTCCCAGGAAGGGGATTAAATTTCTGCCACCAGTTCAGTAGAAACAGGACTCATTTAAAGATGAAAGAGATTAACTGAGATAAGCAGCTCAACAGATCAGTATGGGGTTATGGCTCAGAGTTTTACCAGAAGGTGCTAGCTCTAGCAAAGAAAAGTACGTGTTGTGAGAGATGAGTTAGGCTTGGCAGACATTGCTTCTAAAAGAAGGCCCTGACTCATAAGGCCTCATGCTTCTGCCTGTTTTCAGAACGGCTTTTCCAAGCCGATGTATCCCAGGAATTCCCATGTGTCTTTGCAGCATAATCCTCAGTGTTGGAAAATGTGTCATGTTGTTATTCTCCATCAATCGTCTTAGTATGTTTTTGTGGGATTAAAGCCTGTTCAGTATTTCAGATGTATCTGGGGGGAAAAGGAAAAGAGAGTAAGCTGGAAAGAGGGTATTCTCCCTGGCATCATTCTAAGACCCTGAATGCCTGGAAGAATTCACAGAGTTAATTTAATCTCTCCAGTTGTTTTTCTAAGGAAGTAATTTAGATTTGACATTGAGAATATGCATAAAACCGGAGAAAGTTAACTAGAGGCTGTAGTGAGCAACAGATGCTTTGAATGTACAGCCTCAGACAGAGAGGTACTTCAGGAGCCTTTGTTCCCTGAAATCTCATTTGTGTCAGGAAGAGGGAGCCCCTCCTGTCCTGTTACAGAGGTTTGGGGGCTAGGGGATTATATTGAACAATCCCAGTACCACCTTATAAACCCTCCAGCTTCTTATTTCTAGTTATGGGTCTCAAGGGCCTGCTACTTCTATCCCAGCTTCCCCTAGACCTGTTCACGTTGTTGCTCAGAAGAAATACAGATTAACACCTTGGTTTCCAAATCTGTCTGCTAGTCGTGGATATCATGCAACTGTCTCCCTGGCAGCATGGATCAAGAAGGTTATCCACCTCGAAGTCCTCCAATAGCCTAGAGGCCTGGGAGATTCTCTTTCCAGGAGTATCAAGTATGTGAGGAGACAGGGATGAAAGAAGTGGTTAATAACATATTACCTATTGCCAGAGACATTTACTACCTGTGTATGTGAGTGCTTTTAAAAAATAAAGCCATGTGGGGGTGCTATGGTTACAAGAGATGAATGTTCTTTTACCGAGTCTGTCAGAAGTCCACAGTGGGGCCGGGTGCTCAAAAACAATTAGGCAACCATGTAGACGATAGCTCTGGCAAGTTGATAGAACTGGATGGCAAGAGTCAGCCCATTGCTCTGGAGCCACTGGCCAAGCCTCTGTTTGTCTCTGGAACCCCCAGGGAGGCCAGTGGGAAGGCCTTCTCAGGCTAGCTCTTTGGCTGGACCTTAGTTAAGGGAAAATAAGAATGGGCTACTTGGCAAGCATTTTCCTTAGCAATCACAAGGATCGTTTTTAGACTTTGTTAAATATTAGCCAAGGGGACTGGCTTGGTGAGGAGGCCGATTGATTTTAAATTATGGACTGAGAGAAATTTGGAAACAGGACATAGAGAATTTGAAATCTTTCAACCTGAGAACTGCAATAAGCAGTAGCCATAGTCCTCAATTTAAAAAAAAGAGAAAAAGAAGAATTCTGTGCAGTCTTGTCAACATCTCTCCTTTTCCTTTGCTTTGTGCTGTACTTGCTCCCTCATTCACAGACCATCCATGCCCACACAACCTTTGTCTAATAGCTGCACTGGTTTGGTGACCAAGTCCAGCATAAAGTATCTTGCAACTGAGTCACTTGACCAATGCATTTAACTATTTGTTCACAGTCACTTTTGAAGGAGTTGAGTGGTTGGCTCATCCATGCCACTCCACAGTCATCTCATTAATGTTCCTAAGATCCTGCTGTCCTTACGTCCCTCCTTGTTGTTCCAGAATCTACCATGGCCCACACATGAGTGTGCCGCTGATATCTCAGTGTCTCCTATGACCTACCTGTCCCATGCCCCTCCAATCCTGCTTCCTGCTTCTCCCCACAAGGTACTGTCCATTTCAGGCATGCCCTCTCCACATCTGTGCTTTGTGAGTGGTCGCCCCTCTGCCTGCATCAGCCTGCCTAGTAAAGTCTCATCCAGTCTTCCAAGTCGGCCTCAAATCTTACCTTTTTTGTGAAATTGCCTCAACAGTATTATTCCCTATACTATTTCTCCCTGTCCTGAGTTTTTATTTTTTTAAATAAAAAAATTTAAATTTTCTTGTGTCCATCTCCCCTACCCCTTCCCCTTCTGGCAACCATCACCTTGTTCTCTGTATCTATGGGGTCTGTTTCTGGTTTTTTTTTTGTTTATTCTTTTTTTTTTTTAGACTCTGCATACAAGTGAGATCAGTATTTGTTTCTCTGCCTGAGTTATTTCACTTAGCATAATACCCTCTAGGTTGATCCATGTTGTTGCAGATGGCAGGATTTCATTCTTCTTTATTGCTGAATAATATTCCATTGTGTGTGTGTGTGTGTGTGTGTGTGTGTGAGTTTTTTAAAGAACCAGGTGCTAGAGGAGAAAGTTATTATTGTTTTCAAATTCTAAAAGCTTTTATTTTTTATTTTATTTTATTTTATTTATTTTTTAAAATTTATTTTCTTTATTTTTTCAAATACATTTGTCTCTGCCTTCCCCCCACCACCTTCCGCTGCCTCCTTCCCTGCCCTCAATCCTTCCCCTTTGGTTTTGTCCATGAGACCTTCCTACACGTTCCCCGACCTTCCCATTCCCTTCCTTTTCCCCTGTCCCCCCCCCTCCCTCAATCCCTCTTTTCTCTGTTGGTTTCTTTTCCTTTCAGTGCTGCTGGTCTTATTTTCCTTGCATCTTTGTATTGTTGGTTAGGTTCCACTTATAGGTGAGTTCATGTGGTATTTGTCTTTCTCCCCCTGGCTTATTTTGCTTAGCATAATGCTCTCAAGTTCCATCCATGCTGTCGCGAAGTGTAGTAGTTCTTTTTTTCTTTCTGCTGCGTAGTATTCCATTGTGTAAATGAACCATAGTTTTTTGATCCAATCATCTACTGATGGGCATTTAGGTTGCTTCCAACACTTGGCTATTGTAAATTGTGCTGCTATGAACATTGGGGTGCATAGGTTCTTTTGAATTGGCGTTTCGGAATTCTTAGGGTATAGACCCAGCAGGGGAATCACTGGATCAAAAGGCAGTTCCATTTGCAGCTTTTTGAGGAAATTCCACACTGCTTTCCACAGTGGCTGCACCAGCCTGCATTCCCACCAGCAGTGGACTCATGTTCCCTTTTCTCCACAGCCTCGCCAGCACCTGTTGTTTGTGGATCTGTTTATGATGGCCATTCTGACCGGTGTGAGGTGGTACCTCATGGTGGTTTTGATCTGCATTTCTCTGATGGCTAGTGATGCTGAGCATCCTTTCAAATGCTTCTGGGCCCTCTGTATCTCTTCCTCGGAAAAGCGTCCGCCCAGGTCCTTCACCCATTTTTTGATTGGATCATTTGTCTTCCTGGAGTGGAGTCGAGTGAGTTCTTTATATATCTTGAAGATCAAACCTCTATTTGATGTATCATTAGTGAATATATTTTCCCATATGGTTGGCTCCCTTTTCATTTTGCTGATGTTTTCTTTTGCCGTGCAGAAGCTTCTTATTTTGATGAGGTCCCACTTGTTTATTCTTTCCTTTATGTCCCTTGCTTTAGGAGACATATCGGTGAAAAAATTGCTGCATGGGATATCTGAGAGTTTCCTGCCAATGTTCTCCTCTAGGACTTTGATGGTGTTGCGACTTTTATTAAGTCTTTTATCCATCTTGAGTTTATTTTTGTGTATGGTGTCAGCTGATGATCCAATTTCAATGTTTTGCATGTAGCCATCCAGCTCTCCCAACACCATTTGTTGAAGAGGCTATTATTGCTCCATTTTATGCTTCTGCCTCCTTTGTCAAATATTAGATGCCCATAGAGACCTGGGCTTATTTCTGGGCTTTCTATTCTGTTCCATTGGTCTATGGGTCTGTTCTTGTGCCAGTACCAGATTTTTTTGAGTATAGTGGCTTTGTAGTAGAGTTTGATGTCTGGTATTGTGATCCCTCCTACTTTGTTTTTCTTTCTCAAAATTGCTGAGGCTATTCGGGGTCATTTATGGTTCCATATAAATTTTTGAAATGTCTGTTCTATTTCTGTGAAATATGTCATTGGTATCTTAATAGGGATTGTGTTGAATCTATAAATTGTTTTGGGTAGTATGGACATTTTGATGATATTAACTCTTCCAATCCATGAGCACGGTATATGCTTCCATTTATTTGTGTCTTTCTTAATTGCTTTTTTTCAATGTTGTATAGTTTTCTGCATACAGGTCTTTTACCTCCTTGGTTAAATTTATTCCTAGGTACTTTATTTTTCTTGTTACTATATCAAATTGTTTTTTTTTTTCTGATTTCTTCTTCTTCTATTTCATTGCTGGTGTACAAAAATGCCTTTGATTTCTGAATATTGACTTTGTATCCTGCTGTTTTGCCAAATTCACTTATTAGGTTGAGGAGTCTTTTGGTAGAGTCTACAGGGTTTTCTATGTACACTATCATGTCATCTGCAAATAATGATAGTTTTACTTCCTCTTTTCCTATTTGGATGCCTTTTATTTCTTTTTCTTGTCTTATTGCTGTGGCTAGGACTTCCAATACGATGTCGAAAAGAAGTGGTGAAAATGGACATCCTTGTCGTGTTCCTGATCTTAGTGGGAAAGCTTTCAGTTTTTGCCCATTGAGTATGATGTTGGCTGTAGGTTTTTCATATATGGCCTTTATTACATTGAGGAATGCCCCATTTATTCCCATTTTGCTGGTGTTTTGATCATAAATGGGTGCTGTATCTTATCAAATGCTTTTTCTGCATCTATTGAGATGATCATGTGGTTTTTGTCTTTTCTTTTATTTATGTGATGTATCATGTTTATTGACTTGCATATATTGAACCATGCCTGCATCCTTGGGATGAATCCCACTTGATCATGGTGGATAATCTTTTGAGTGTATTGCTGGATGCGGTTTGCCAATATTTTGTTAAGGATTTTAGCATCTATGTTCATCAGTGAAATTGGCCTGTAGTTTTCTTTCTTTGTAGGATCTTTATCTGGTATTGGGATCAGGGTGATGCTGGCCTCATAGAAGGAGTCTGGGAGTCTTCCCTCTTCTTGGATTTTTTGGAATAGTCTGAGGAGGACAGGGGTTAGCCCTTCTTTAAGTGTTTTGTAAAATTCTCCTGTGAAACCGTCCGGCCCAGGGCTTTTGTGTGTCGGGAGTTTCTTGACTACTGCTTCAATTTCCCCCGCTGTTATCGTTCTGTTCAAGCTTTCTGTTTCTTCCTCCTTCAGTGCTGGAAGATTATACTTTTCTAAAAATTTGTCCATTTCATCGAGGTTTTCAAATTTCTTGGCATATAATTTTTCATAGTAGTTTCCGACAATCCTTTGTATTTCTGTGGTATCAGTTGTTATTTCTCCTCTTTCATTTCTGATATTATTAATTTGGGGCCTCTCCCTTTTTTTCTTGATGAGTCTGCTTAAAGGCTTGTCAATTTTGTTTATCTTTTCAAAGAACCAGCTTCTGGACTGGTTGATCCTATGAATTGTTCTTTTCATCTCTATGTCATTCAGTTCTGCTCTAATCTTGACTATTTCCTTCCTTCTACTTTCTCTGGGATGTATTTGTTGTTGTTTCTCCAGTTCTTGAAGTTGTAGTGTTAGGTCTTTTATTTGAAATGTTTCTATCTTTTTTAGGTAAGCCTGTATTGCTGTGAACTTCCCTCTCAGGACTGCCTTTGCTGTGTCCCATAGGTTTTGGACTGTTGTCTGTTCATTTTCATTTGTTTCCAGAAATTTTTTGATCTCTTCTCTTATCTCATTATTGACCCATTCATTGTACAATAGTCTACTGCTCAGTCTCCATAAGTTTGCAAGTTTTTGAAGTTTCTCTTTGAGGTTGATTTCCAGGTTCAAGCCCTTGTGGTCCAAGAAAAAGTTTGGTATTATTTCAATTTTCCTGAATTTGCTGCCAACCATTACACGATCCCTCTTCTAAGTCTTCTATTTGATATCCAGAGAGGACATTACTAGTTGCTGTCCCTGTTTCTGTGAGAAGTGTTTTTAGTCTTGTTAAATCTTTTGTTACCATCCCATTCAGGGACTCTACTGTCAGCAACTTGGCAAGAATGTTGGAAACAAGCTGGAGCTTTCCTTTCAGTTGCATGCAGCAAAGCACTATCTGAAAAGTACCACCTCCCTTGGCCAGGCCTTCTGCCAGCACATGCCTACAATCTTCATCAGCTTGCCCGTACTTTTTCAGTTGCAAAAATGAAGCAATTCTGTAAAGAAGACTCTCAATTTTGATACTTTCTATCTCCAGTGGACATGGCCCCATGAAGTCAGCCATGGAGTACTGGCCCAGGGAAAGGAGGGCCTCTGTGAAGTGCTTCAGGGCCATTTCATAGTCCTGCCTCTTGAGTGAGTCACATGCTTGTTCACATGACTTCTCAGCTTTTCTGTCTTCCATGGCTCAGGGACAAAAATCCTGCAGTTCACTGCACTGGGTATCACCCAAATAGCCCATCAGAACTCTTTATAATTTCTTACAGATCTCACCAGCACTGTCGTTCTTTAGTGATCAATTACTTCATACAATTCCTGTCATTACTTTCTACGCCATCTTGGATCCTCTAAAAGCTTTTAATATTAAGGAAAATATGTGAACAACTTAAAGAATGACTTATTTGTTTGTTTGTTTGTTTATTTATTATTTACTCATATACCACAGACGAGGAAAGAATGCATGATGATGAGTTAGTGGTTTTGGAAACAAAAATCTTATCTGGGCTGCTGGTGAGATTTTTTTAGGGGGGGGAATTGGGAGAGGAGATCAAAAGAGTTGGAGAAACTGTTGGATCCTGCTCTAACCCTGGGTTTGGAGGATGGAAGTAGAAGCTCCTGGAAAGCTTTGGGGTCTCAGGCCAGGGGTAACACACATCAATTCTTGAGGGTACTTTGGAGGCTTCTGAAGCACAGAAATGGTAGAAATAGGGTCTCGTTAGATATCATCCTTCCTTTACACTCAAGTCTCATTTGGCTCCTGTGAGGCATGCAGAAGATCTAAAAAGTCTCTTAGGTAACTGATAATTTGACACCTGGTGGGTTTGACAGGTATTCATCTTGGGGTAGGTTAGGGAGCCCAAAGCAGATGCTATAGGGTGGACATTTCAGGTTTGAGAATACATCTAGAGAGGAGTGGCCAGGTCTGAGAAGATCAGCAGAGTCAGGGAAAAACCAAGATGAGGGCTGAGATGAGGGGAGGAATCAGAGCCTTTCCTAGAGCTAACCCAGGCATAGCTTGTGCCAAGGGAAATGATGACAGGTTATCTCTGAGGACAGTGAACATGGACCACCCAGAGTGCCATGCAGGAAATGAATCAAGCTTGGTGATAGAGGATTGCAAAATGTGATGGGTTGCCTCAGTGGCATTTAAGTTGGAGGCAGGAGAAGAAGAAGAAAATCATGTAGGAAAAAGGGTTCTAGGCAGAAGGAAGACAGCATGAAAGCTCTGAGAGCTGAGAGGGCAGGTTATTTTTTGGGAACTGAGAGGATGTCAGAGCATTGGACTGTGAAGCAGGAGGAACACAGTGGCATGAGGCAAGTTTGAGAAGCTGGCAGGAGGTAGATCATTAAGGTTTTGTGACCTTGAAACTAAGTTTCGATTTTTGTCCTCAGTGCAATGGGAAGCCATCAAAGGGGTTTGAACAAAGAGGTGAAACCATATGAAAAGATTATTGTGGCTATTCTGGGACACTCAAATTGGGGAGCAGGATGGGTTGAACTGGCAGGGTGAGGGAAAGGTTCTGCAACCAACAGAGGAAAGCTCAGCATATTCAATTCATTTCCCTTCTGGTTCTTTTGCCCTGAGCATCCTTTCTGACCTGGGGTTTGACATGGGACTGAGGTGTCCTAAAGCCTTGTATAAGTTTAGTTTCATGCAATATGTACTTATTAAAAATCTAGATGTATTCATCCTTGAGCAAAGCATATAAGGGATTCAAGAGACAAGGGCCAGATCACTGCCCCCAAAGAGTTTTAAAATAACCTAAAGAAGAAAGATACTTGCTTATTAATCAAAGAGACAACCATCCTCTACCATATAGGTGCTGGATTCAGGGGAAAACAAAGATATGGTCTTTGCTTTGGAGGTGGCCATGATCTGGGGAGACAGAAGTTTAGAGAAAGCTTGTACAATGTTACATAAGTGTGATATATGCTATATTAAGGAAGGAAGGAAGGAAGGAAGGAAGGAAGGAAGGAAGGAAGGAAGGAAGGAAGGAAGGAAGGAAGGAAGGTGTGTATCATGAAAGCTTCTAAAAGGAAGTGAAATTTGTGTTGGATTTTGACCAAGACAAGGGATGGGCTGGAGTGAAGGTGAGAAGGGGCATTTTGGGCTTAGGACTAGTCTTATTCTAAAGTAGGTTGCCAGATGCTATGCTCAATATGAGTCAACAGTGTGAGGTGGCTAAGAAAGGGAGTGTCATGAGGTTGGATTAATGAAAGCATAGTTCTTAGAATAAAGAAGGAAATGATTGTGTGATGCTGTCCTGACTACAGAGTTGTTATATATAGATCAGGGTAAGTCTCTTGAAGAGGGATAGATATGTAGAATTGGATGGATATGTCAGTCTGGAACCTATGAGAAGCGAATGTCAATATGAGATTCAACATTGAATGGTTTTATTAAAGGAAATGCCTTGAGAAAATACTAGTGAGAAAGCCATGGAAGGCTAGGAGAGCCATCAGACCATAAGTCTTAACCCACTTGTAGAAGAGAGGGACAAAAAGTTGGGTGCAAGCATTCTAGACTCATGCAGGTCAGGAAAGGGGTGGTAAGGCTCTTGGGGAGTCCTCCAGCCAAAATTAGCTATCAGAGCATCCCATGTTTTCCAGGATTTAATATCCTTGATGCACTCAATTATTGGCCGGGAGCAGCCTAGGGGGTGTGTGGCCTTAGTGCAAGCACGGTGGTGGATTTCTGTGGCAGTAGCTGGTGTTCTTGACTGATTAAACTCCAATAGCTGGGGGACTGGGAGATGCACATGGCTGCCTGTAGAGTATGCCTTGGGCAGTGAGGAAATTCAGTGCCGTCAGTGGGAAAGATGGCTGTAGTATATTTAACCTAAAGGAGCCTCAGAGGTGACCTTTGTTGCTCATTCTTAAAAAAAATTACTTATTTGACATTTATTTATTCATGTGGTTCTATGCTGGGAATACCAATAGGAAAGAAACAGACCTTGATCTTAAGAATATAGTGAGGGATACAACCCAGTACGCACCACAATGACAATATGAATGCAGGATGCTGGGAGCACAGCTTGGTGATGACGCTGGTGAAGACAGGGTCATTGGATCCCTGAAAGACCTTGACCTGGGTTTTAAGGTCAAATTTCAAGTCTTTAGGTGGAGATGGAGAAAGGATTCCACTAATATTCAAAAAGGCATTGTATATGTGATAACACTTAATTTTCATGTGAATGACATAATTGGATTGATTTGGCCCCAATGCGTCTGAACTATGGGAAGACAGATTTGGGATCAATATAAGCAAGAACTTTATGATGGATGGAGCTTTGCAAAGGTGGGTTAGGGTTGCCTTGGTTCATTTCCAGTGCTGCTCAGATCTAGTTGGGGAAGCTCTTAGCAGAGGCAGAGTCAAGTCTGAGAAGGGTGTTTGTGATTTTCAGGTGATTCTTAAAGTCCTTCCCATACTTAAGATTCTGTGATTCAGAGAAACCCTTTCTGCTCTGCAATACCTGGTGGGCAGCCACCTGAGTAATCCTCTGTACCCCCTCAGCCTCAGGTTACACACTTGCTTGCAATTTCTTCTTGGCCAGGGATGGGGACAGGGGGCATACTTCTTCGAAGGACTGATTTCAATGCCCATCCGTGACATACAACAAATGCTGGGAGTCCCAGGCTGATCAGAGGAGTGACTTCCGTTAGCACTGTTCTGATTGGTCTCTCCAAAGAAAGAAGCCAGACATGAATAAGCACGATGCAATGTAATTGCAGCAAAGGCCCCCCAAAGACTCTCTCCTTCCTGGACAAGCTCTCCCTGGAGGCTTGATAAGTATCTGAGAGGAAACAGACTGCTAATTAGCAAAGAAGTTAGATTGCATATATTCCTGACAATCTCTATATTTAATAGAATTGGAGACTAGTTGTTTAAGTTTGGCAGCAGAACTTACAATCAAAAAGATGTTCCACGTCTATGGTTTTTCTCCCAAGTATATCTTGTTATTTCTTGATCCTCCATTTCTTTACTCTAAATCACTTTACAGGAAGCCCTTCCAGACTAGGCATCTCAGCTTCCAGCTCTCCCTGCACTTCAACACTCAGTTTTTCCTGGTTATATTCATAGCATTACTGCATTTGGACTCTTGAAGGAATCAATTAAAGGGTTTTCACAGTGGGTTCCATGGAGCACTAAGGTTTAGCTTAGGCAGGAGTTATTAGGGGCCGGCAGTAGGGGAGGCTGCAGGACAGGCTGATGGCCTCTTTGTAGCAGATTGGGTTTCCCAGGAAGCCAACCAGAGGTAGAGTTTAAAGTGGTGGGTGTTTATTACAGAATGCCATTGGGATCAATGCCTATGTGAGGATATGAAAACCAGAAGTGGGCAGAAGGAGTAATCAGGCTCTGACGCAGCCCAGCAAGAAAGCCAGGCGGTTGCACAGAAGTCTGGAGGTAGAATGGCCCTTTATAGTTGTCCTGAATTGGGCCAAAATGGCTGGGTCATCATGAATGTGGGCTGCCGAGGGGAGAGAGTATGATCTTGGTTCAAGGGGCTTTCTGCGGCTGAGGCAGTTCCTGAAGGGCTGACTGTGGTCCTCAGTCTCAGGAGCAGTGATAACAAGCCCTTCCGTAAAGGGGGATCTGGGGAGCACACAGCAGGGCCCACCGTAGTCTTCCTCCCTGCTTCCCTACCTAGCTTCATTGAGAGAAGCAGCTCTTCTTTGATCTGTTTTATATTAGGTTGACCAAAAAGTTCGTTTGTTATTTTCTGAAGGTGGCTCTAGTAGCGTTTAGTTGTCTTTAACTTCATTTGAAACAATTTTGTTAGATTGTATTGTGAGAGCTGCCATATCAATGTGCATTTTAAAAAAACTTATCAAAATTGGTGAATTTTTTGTGTAGCCATTTTAATATTGAAGATGGAAGAAAATAAGCAACATTTTTGGCATATTATGCTTTATTATTCAAGAAAGGTAAAAATGCAACTGAAATGCAAAAAAAAAAAGATTTGTGCTGTGTATGGAGAAAGTGCTGTGACTGATCAAATCTTTTTGCAAAGTTTTGTGCAGGAGATTTCTCTCTAGACAATGCTTCATGGACCGGTAGACCAGTTGAAGATGCTAGCGATCAAACTGAGATATTAATCGAGAACAATCAATGAGGGAGATAGCCGACATACTCAAAATATCCAAATCAATAAAGTTATTGGTGAAAATTTAAAAAGCATCTTTTATTTTATGAAAAAAGAATACACTGACTTTTTGGCCAACCCAATAGTTAGGGGGTTTATACAAGAATCCCCTAACTATAGATTTGGAGGAGATCACAGTGTTTCCTTCCATTGCTTTAAGTCACTGTTTCTCTTACCCTGTGTCAGAGTCTACAGTGGAAGTAGATTTGTGAAGAGTCACAAAATTTTGGGACAGTAGTTATTTTAAGTTGGGAGGTTGTGGCTGGGACAAGTGTGAGACATGGTTTTGCATTTATTTATTTTAAAATTTGTTGTTGAATTTACTGAGGTGACATTGGTTAATAAAATTATATAGGTTTCAGGTACACGATTCTATAATACATTATCTGCATATTGTATTGTGTGTTCACCACCCCACAGCTTGCTTTTAAAGGCTATTTTTTGCTAAGTATAATTCAGGTTACTAAGGATTTTCTTCACACAAAATTCTTTGTGGGGTTTTTTTTTTGTGGGTTGCTTATTGGCTTAATTAGTGTAATTAAGCACAATTACAAAATTAGTGCAGATCTATGTAATCAGATAGTAACAATATGTATGTAAGTAGCTACATCTTGTAATTGGACATTTGAAAATGCAGCGTCACTTCAGAGTCTTCTCATTCTACTTTGTCCAAAAGTTGTCCCAAATCTACACACAGATCCTTTAAGACTTTCACTTCACCCCACAGCTGCCTGGGTGCTTTTTATTCCTGTAAATTATTAACAACACTTTTTTTTTCCCTGTTAGCTAATAATAACTTTGTATTTTATTTTCAAACCAAACATCTTTTTAGGGGGAGGGGTGACAATTAAAATAAATTTCCCTCATACCTTTTTTTTTGTTGTCATTGAAAATAGTAGCTTATGACTCAAAAATCAATTAGGGGGTTTGAAAAACTGAAAGGAAAAGAACTGCCAGTTTTATTTCAGATCATACAAAATAGAAGGTGACAGGCTTGGAGACAGTGACTGAATTCTGGGGAAGGAAATCCATAATGGTACTGAATAAATAACCCTGGAGTTATATCATCAGGTATTTTCCAAGTACTTTTTATTCATTTTATTTGCAACCAAATATTTGGATTTATAACACATTTATCCTTTGGCAAATTCATTATAGGAGTTCCAAGGTGAGGGAAATGTTTCAGATCTGTGAGATCCCAGTTTTAAAAAATGAATTTTCAAGAATACTTTTCTAGAGAGCACCCAGAAAAGTCCAAAGGGAGTCTTTTGCTCCTTTTCCATTCTAAAGAAGAGCATGTCTCATTGCTGTCTGAATTGGTTAAGGCCTGGATATAGCTGCCATATTGGTAGAGTTGAAACCCCTGAATAGTGACTTACATTTGAGGTGCACTGAAACCAAATGATAAAACTTTTGGGGGTGGTGGACATACAATACAGTATGCAGATGATGTATTATAGAATTGTATACCTGAAACCTATATGATTTTATTAACCAATGTCACCCCAATGAATCCAATTAAAAATAATAATAAAAAGAAATGATATGCCTTCAAATGCTCCCATTCCTTAGAACTTGAGGGCAACCCCCAAGAAGTAGCTGAAATGTCCTAGGCTGAGAGTTAGCATACTTAATTTTGGTGCACTTCTGCCATTGACCAGCACTGTGATTTTTCTGATTCCTCATCTGCAATATGCACCTGAAAAGTGTTCTTTTTGCTTTATGTAATATGGGGTCAAATGGACAAAGGGTATGGAAAGAGACAGAGAATTACAGAGCAGATCTCTGTGTTAGGTTTTATTTTCTATAATTATTTGTGGGGGTTGGGAGATCTTTTTGTTTTCATTTTCTTTATCTAAGTCACTACTCACCCCTCTTACTAATACAGGTATAGATTTTTAAAGCTGGAAGGGGGTCCTTGATAAAACACCCTCATTTTGCAGATGACACTGAGGCCCAGAGAGGTCAAGCGGTTTGTTTAAGTTTCAAAGTTAGCTAGTAACAGAGTTACTTTTAGAATGCAATTCTTTTGACTTCCAGTGAATTGCCCTTTCCAATCATACTGGTGCTGTTCTCGAGGACTGGATGGAGTTGGGGACACCATCTCTCTCATTGACATGACTTGGAGGAATGCAGACCCTTTCTCACGTTGACATTTCCCCTAGAGAAGATGTAGATGTTGATGCTTCTCAGTAGCTCCTTTTCCTGAAAGACAGGAGGCGGCACGCATTGCACTGGGTGACCTAAGACAAAGCTTTCTTGGGTGAATTATGAAATTTTGGGATGAAGATGAAAAGCATAGTGTGAACTGACTCTGCCTTATGTCGTTTGTGGGCGTGGTAGCTGGAGACTTGAAATGAAATGGAGGGGGAGAAGTTGTCAGGGTGGTAGGGGAGTCCTTCAGTGTCAACTGTTTTTTTAATTTTATAAAAGAAGGTGGTTTTGTGCCTTTGGTTAAAGAAGGCTGTGTGGTAGATCCAGAACTATGGTCTGTAAGTCCTCCGATTATGTTCTTATAGCATAAGTTGAAATATGCTTTTCCCTGTCTCCAGTTTTTAGTGGTTACCACTTGCTAACTCTTAACTAAGGTAGTTCAGTTTGTCGATTTGCTTCAGGAACTTTTTCTTGTAATTGGAGAAAAAAGCATTTTTCCATTAGGATTTGATAAAGATGATAAAAAGGATTCATTCTGGGTAACTGAACCTACTCTGTGGAATGTATATATAATTTACAGAGGAGTTAACTTAAATGTAATTTATAGGCTGAGCTACAATCATGATGTAGTAAAGTTATTTTATTACCTTATCTCTCCTTACTAAGAAATCGAAAAAAATTCTAACCATTTCTAGTTTTTATTCAGCTTCTCTTCTTTCAACACTTCGGCTTTTAATTTCTTGTCAATGTGCACTGCAGCTTGTATCCCATGCAGTTTGCATGCCTTAGACTTTTTTTATTGAATACTATAAGGAGACTTTTCAGTGTCTTCACCTGCAATTATTAAAGTTCAGATTGCATTTCTAAATGGACTGCATCCTTGAAACTCTATAGCTACCTTAATTCCCATTACTACTGTTCCATGTCATGCTAAAACTTATAATTCACACTTAAAAATATTGCCCAGATAAGAACAATGGCCAGAAAGTTTCATCACTGCCTGTAGAAGAGCATCAGAGTATATTCTATCCCCTGGTTTTGAGGAACATGACATCATATAGTTTGTCTGCCCTGGGTCAACAGCATTTTGTTTTCCATTTAATTATTTTAAGTCCACTATATTGTTAAGTCAGGAACTGTGAAGGTTCTGAGATTTTATTCTACAAACAAGCTAACAAGTTATCATGCCATAGTCATGTGTGTGTGTGTGTGTGTGTGTGTTACATGTGTACTGTGTATACTAACAAGACAGATGACTTTTGGGCTAGAAACAGATGCTCCATTATGCATATAAAACACTGCAACCTCTTAGCACCCATTCCTCAAGCCCCAGTCCCCACATGGGAGTATGGTGGTATGGTGAGGGCCAGATGGCAATTGCACATGTGGAGCGTTACAGGAAAGGAACTCCAGGATAAGGAAGCTCTGATCTTACATGGGGCCTTTGGCAACCTGACTTCCGAGAGAGAGAGATGTACTTCCTTTTTCTTTGGAGAGTAATCCAATCTTCTTCAAATCTGGAAAGAGAAGTCTTCATCTCGTTTACCCTGGAATGTCTCTGGGTAAGCTTTAAGTAAAGCTTTAAGCTTTACTTTGGTGGTAGGAAACAATGCCTCCTTCAGACCTGGAGGAACACACTGTCTCTAGTTTCCAAGGTTGTTTGCTATTCCAACAGCCTTGAAGAAATAGTTCGAGATGTGCATAAACACCAGACTCCTGGGGAATTACCTTTCAACATATATGTAGGCAACATCTTTACTATAAACAAGTAAATCAAAAACCAAAAGTACATACACATTTGAGAACCCCCATGAACTAAAGGATAAAAGCTAAACTTCACTTGGCATGCAAGGCCCTTTGCTATCTGTACCCTTTCTACAATTATCTATCTCTAATCCTCTGCTTGGATATAAATGGTCTTCTCATTGCTGACTTTTCCTTTCTATATAGTCCTTTTTTTTTTTTTTTTTTTTGGCCTTTCTTCATGCTTTTTCCTGTTTTGGAGTGCCCTCCCTCATCTCCTTTCTATCTTTATGAATTCCTTCTCCTGTTTCAAGAACTAGTTCCTCAAGGGCACATCGCTAATCAGTCATCTTTCTGTTAAGCTAATACTAAAACCCAATATCCATTCTATGTAGAAGAAATAGTGTGACCTGATTTCCTTGCAAGGGGACTATCACCCCCCTGAAGCCCAGGGCTCACCTATTTTAAGTTCAGGTTGCAGTTGGCAATAGAGTGGATCACAATGACCTGTGGCTTGGTTAACCTAGTACCTCAGTCCCTCCAAGTCCCTGTAGATTAAATCAAGGTGCTAGGAAAGCCAAGCTTGTGCATTTTATTCTGATCCCCTAAATTCAGCATTAAAACATGCTCCCAAACTCTTCAACTCTGTCCCACTTCCAGTCAGCTTCCTGAGAGCGGCTTCTCAAAGTTTAACATGCATGAGAAAAACGCGAGGAACCTGAGTCAGCAGGTCTGGGGAAGGACCTGAGGATCTAATCTGTACGTCTAACTAGCTTATGCCGATACTGCTGGCCCATGGACCACACTTACAGTAGCATAGGTCTAGATGACTTTTAGTGATCAGATTTTGTGTGTGCATACATGTGAATCTCTGCAAATGTTTGCCTAGAAAAAGAATCCAGAAGAGGAACTGATGTTTTCTGAGCATATTAACATTAGAGGCAAGATTTTTCTCTTTTGCATTTTATAGCTGAGAAAACTGAGTTGGAGAGGATAAATATTTCTGATAATAAGCAAAAGAGCTGGAAATCACACTCATTTCCCTTAATTCCAAATCCACCATGCCAAAGTTGATGCGTTTTAGGTCTGTTGACTAAGAAGGAGAAATAACATCCTCGGCAGGCCTCAGACATTGAATGCCCATGCAGTATGTTCAACTGAGGTTCCCTGTGGAGCAGGTAGTTGGGGACATGTGGTCACTTGATGCCAGTTGATGAGAGCCCCTTGGAAGACAAGACTCCTCATAGATGGAGCATGTTGGAAAGTTCACACAGTTATTTGTCTGCTCTGCAGTTTTCTCTGAATTATCCAGACCATATAATGCTCTGTAATTTCCAGAACCTAACAGCGTTTAAAACTTTTCCAAATATTTATTCATTGCTCTCCTGACTGGGATGTTCGGTCTTGGCGTTAGAGTTCAGCCAGTGAATTAGGGCAGGAGTTGTTTCAACACTCATCTTCTGGCGCACCCTTCCCAGAGCAGAGGCCCGCCTAAGGCGCAGGACTCCTCGGGCCATCAATCCCACGAAAGCCCCGGCGAGAACAAGTGAGCTCGGTGACTAGCAGACCTAGCCGCGTGTCAGAGCCACTTGCGGGAACTTTAGAAAAATACTGATTCCCACCCTCACCCAGATCAGGTGATTCTGACTCTCAGAAGGTGGGGACCCCAAACCCTGTCTTGTTGGAAAAGCTCCTTAGATGGCACTGATACAGCTGGTCCTTTGGTCGGCTTTCAAGAACCTTGTGTATAGAAGGGAAAAACCCCACATTCTGCACACAGGTTGGCAGTCAGGGCTGAGCCCTGTCACCATGAGTTTCTGGGCCCTCGGCAGATGATTGTCTGTCTTAGGCCTCTGTTTTCACATCTATATAAATGAGGGGTTGGGTCAGGTAATTTATTTGACTCCTAATAGTGTTAAGTTCCTAAGCCTCGGTTGCATTGCTGTGGCCCTAGAGAAAGCTCATAATGGTCTCAGGATTGCCTTCACTGAGGTCCTCTGAGGTGTGTGTGGCTCCTTGGTTAGCCTTGCTTATCTTCCCTTTGGACACAAGGCAGAGTTTTTCCCCTTGAGGGTGCTGTAGGACAGCCACTGATGCTACTTCCAGGGCTTGCCTCCTTCCTCACCAGTCATGTGGAGACACTAGATGGTACATTTTCAGAGTAGTAATATTTCAACTGGCTTAATTTAATTTGACCTAAATTCACTCAGTGTTACGATGTGTCTAGCGCTCTGCAAGGGTTTATGAGCTACAATTCCTGCAGAGAGTGGCTTTCCATCTGGCTGTGGAAACACAATGTCAATGCACTGAACTCTATAGGAATTCCGGGCAGGATCATAGGTGTTCAGGGATGGGAATGTGGAAAGGGGCTGGAGGGCTTGGGAAAGCTTCATTGAGGAGCTGGTGCAGTTTTAACTAAGTTTCTAGGCACAGGTGGACATCAAGGGGGCAGAAATAATTAAGGGAGAGGCTGATATGGGAAGATGGATCATTCTGCACACACATCCTGGACTATTTGTAGAACAGGCAGGACACTAACTGGAAGGAACATACTGGGAAGGGTTAGATGGGGGTGGGGTGGTAGATTGACACATCAAAGAGTTCACTGTCTTGTGGCCACAGGGAGCCATGGTAGATTCTTGAACAAGGCAGGAATGTGATAAAAGCATTGTTCTGAGAAGATAGTTTTGGGTAGAGTTGTGCGTAATGATCTAGGGAAGAGAGAAGGCAATTGTAATATTGGTCAAGGAGTTAATCTCTGGCTGTGGCCACTATCCTGGGAGCCCAGTTCTGGGTCTGTCCTTGGTTCTTTGGCCTGATGAAAACCTTTACCTTGAGTTGGGTTCCCCTGGTGCAATATGACCTCGGTCAACTCAATACCCATTCACTCAAACACTTCTTTTTTTGCAATAAGGCCCTGTTGTTAGGCTCTGCAGAGGATACAAAAATAATCAGGACAGGCATCTTTATTTCAAGAAAATTGTAATCTAGTAAATAGCTGTGTTCCTGACTGTTAGGTCCTGGCCCTGTGCCAGCCAGGTTAAAAAATTATCTGTTTGTTGTGAATCTATTCATTTATCTCTTCTCTGATTACCTTACTGTGCCCCAAGACCTGTTAAATGCACCGAGGGGAATTTAAGTCACTAAAAAATACTCTCTCTCCTTCCATGAGCCTCAGAGTCTACATGGAAAAAACTGTGGGCCTGAGATGAGAAAATTAACAATCACCTGTGAAATTATGAGACTGTAAATGAGATAGAAGCCAAAGGAAAAAGAACATTGTGAGGAGAAAGTCCAGATGGAGCAAGTGAGACTTCATCTAGCAAGAGGCTAGAATGTGCCCAGAGCAGCTCAGTACAGTAGTGATATGATGCAAGCCACAAATGTCATTTTAAGTTTTCTAGTAGCCACATTTAAGAATTAAAGAGAAACAGGTGAAATTGATTTTAATATGCCTTATTTAATATAATACATCCAAAGCATTATCATTTCAACATGTAATCAATATGAAATTATTAATAAGATATTTATTCTTTTTTTTACATTAATGTTTGGGATCTGGGGTATATTTTATATATCCTACACGTCCTCATTTGCACCAGCCACATTTCAAGTGCTCTATAGCCACATGCATTGGACAGCATGAGAGGGTGGGTGAATGAATAATTCCATGTAGCTATTGTTAAAAGACCAACTAAGCCCCATAAAAATTTTAGTTTAATTGAGGAAAAATCAATTTGAATTGGGTAGCACAAAACTGGAAGTGGTTAGGAGTGCCCTGCTGTCAGGAATCATGGAAAAGACTTTATATAGAGAATGTGCAGAAGCAAAGAAAGAAAACGATTTGATTGGCTATAGTTTAAAGCCTAGTTGGCTGTTTATGATCAGTTATTCTTCATTTAGATTTGGTTTGCTTACATAGACCTCCACTGGCATTAGAGCCACATCAGTCTAATGGCCTCCTTGTTGAATTAATCTAACACTAGTTACCCCTGCCCAGTGGATGGTCTGGGGGACAGGACCCTCGGGAGTGGGCTAAGTGAGTAGAGGGAGGTCGTGGGAAAGTCCTGGGCCAGAGGAAGCAGACATGCTGAGGGAAACTGGGGAATAAAAATAAATGCAAGTTCCAGGGACTTACAAGACCTGGTACGGGCAGGTCCCCACATTTTCTGACACAACAAACACATTCTAAATGGCTCTGGGAGAAAAGAGGCCCTGAATAGGAATTTCATTTCCAGAGAAAGGAGAGTCCTTAAAGCTGTCTGAATAGAAAATAAGGTTATCATTATGCCTTATCATTAGAAGAGAGAAGAATATTAAAAGGATGCAGTTCAGCTTGAATAAAAAAGATAAATTTCAAGTAAACTGGCATACAGTTTATCCATGACTGGATTTGCTATAATAAAGTCAGCGAGGGAATAAGCCGGGTGATTTACAGGGAGGCTGCTTCTGTAAAATTTACAAACTGCTGTGATAAAATGTCACATTTTATGATGCATTCCACTCGGGCTGTATATATAAAGGGCACTGCGATGGAAAAAGTTGCAAAAACAAAGCAATGGCCTGGCTCCCCAGCTGACTTCGTCTGCTTTTCCAGCAGAATTGGGGATTTATGGAAAGATGACCTAGCCACTCGCCTTTTACGGCTGTGGATTGCAAACTGCCAGTGAAATGGCATCATTTCCTTCAGTTTTTATTTTGCCACCTCAGGGACTGCTTTCAATAATTCAGACTAGGAGAGCTTGGGTGGGAGAAGAGGATGAGACGAGTGAGGACAAGGGCCCTGATTCCGGGGGACCCGATCCGGCGGGGAGACAAGTGTGTCCATGAGTGATTTAACCCAGACGTAGCAGGTATGAATTTTTAACACAGTCCATGTCATAATCCTTTTCTAGCCCAAATTTCATCTGCTCTGAGTTTCTCTCTGCCTGTTGGGTAGGGAATTAAGTCTCAGTTATTATTGGGGTCCCCTCCGTACTCTATGAGATCATAGATGAATCCTGGGCCTACACGGTACCCCAAATCGAGGAGGGCCTAGATCCTTGGGCCACGGTGTTCCATTTTCACCTTGGCCCTTTGCCTACACAGTAGCCTGCAGGGAGTGTCCCTGTCCCTCTTCCTCCCAGTCCTGATGCCCTGGGGGAAGTCACAGAGGTGTCCCTCTTGTATCTCCCCCAGCAACAGCAGCGTGCCATCTAACAGTCTCCAATCTCCTGTCCCTACCCATCCAGGGCGCTGCCTCTTAGGGAGGCCATTGACATATTGCCTTAAGCCCTGTCTCAAAGAAGACAACTCTCCTCAAGCGGGAGGCACCTCTGTCTCCCGACTCAGTATTTGTATCCATGCCTCCTCTTCAGCAACCCCAGCTCGGTCTTCCTCAGAAGATCTGAAAAATAAATTCTGTGTGTGTGTCTGTGTGCGAGAGTGTATGTATATGTGTATAAATTTCAACTTGAATCTTGGAAGAAAAGCAATGTTGGTTCCTTTATCCCGAGGTAGATGAAAAGAAAACAATATTTACACCGGGAACATTATTTCTCAGTAATTTGCCCAGTTATGCAATATTAGATAGACAAGAGTATATGCTGTCATGGGATTAGCAAAGTGCCTTGGGCTATCAAGAGTAAGAGAATTACTGTGAACATGGAGGAGCCTGGGAGAACTCCAAGGAAGAGGTGAGATTTGACCGGATCTGTGAGGTCATTTCAGGCTGAGGGAGCTTGAGCCAGGCCTGCGGTGGGGGGATGGGGCCAGGGAGAGAACACTTGGTTTGCATGTGGGTGAGGTGGGAGGCTGGGGAGGAGGAAGTGGAGCTAGGGTTTGATGGCTGTTGTGTGGGGTGCTAAGCTGTGTGAAAAATAACATAGCTATATTAAGTACTTAGGCTCATCCCTGGCTGTTCTCAAGCAGTGGATATAATTTCCCTTATAAAACTGGATGTGTAGGTGAAAACAAAAATGCTTTTCTGTGACACTGCCACAAAAATGCTTGACTACCAGATAACAGTAAAAAAAAAAAAAAAAAAAGGAATCCAGCCTGTCAGGTATGGTAAATTGTTCAGAACTGAGGCTTAACCAGCAGGGACATACAGGAAATTTCTCAGTTGCATGCTCCTTGGTATATATGGTGCTGGATGGGCGTGGGGACTTGCAGGGACAGTTGACCTAGTTTTTGAGGGAATAGAGGTAATAGAGCTGGCTGGTTCAAACTTCAACTTCCCCTGAGATGTGAACCCTCTTAGCTGGAGAAGGAAAACATGAGTTTCCTTGTTCCACTGTTCCTTGGTCAGAGGTGCCTTGGGAGAAATGGTGAGAAAGTAGCCTGGGTAGTCCGCTCTGTGTAATCACTATTGGCCACCTCTAGATAGGGCCCCAAATCTAGACTCTGGGGCAGCCCTACTATGCCTTGGTTCCCTGCATTCCCAAGTCATCAGGCTTTGGGAACTGTCCATTTAGTATTTGTCACTTGCAAAAGATGTATCTCTGAAATTAAGAGTTTAACTCAATTTTATTCTGGGAATTGAACAAGAATTGACCATAATTTAGCTTATAAAATTGTAGTTTAATGAAAGTATAAGACAATAGGCCTGGAAGAGGCTTTTTACTATCATAAGATGAGAGTTTCTATGGGCTGTTCTGACAGATTTACTGTTGTTTTAACTTAATAAGCTATTTCTGTTTTAGCGTTGTTATTGTTTCTGTAGTTATAGGACACTCTGTATTGTTTTATTATATTATCCCTCTCCCTCAGTTTTATGGTGGCATTTTTCTCTTTGGTTGGCTTGTAAATATACACATTTCCTTTGATCCTCCAACTTTTCTAGGCACGTGTAAAAACAGAGCCGCTTGTCAGTCTGTGGGGGTGGAATTTGTCCCAGCCCATCCTTCCTTTCTCTTCCTTCTGGCTCATCAGGGCAGGCTCCTCTTGAAGTCAATATCCTCTTCCCAAGTTGTTTTTATTTCTTTCCTCAAGCCATCCAAATAAAATCACATTTATAAGGCTTTATGCTTATAAAGCATTTTTAGCTTTAGCATCTGTTGTCTGCTGTGATTCTAGGAGGCATTCTGATATTTTTAGGATCTGTGCCCAGGGTGGTTGAGAAGTGCCAGGACTGCTAACATGGGGTTGAACTTCTTGATTCCTTATATTCCAGGAGAGTATTTTACCATTATTATTAGCATTCTTTTTTCCCTGCTCTCTCAGCATCAGCATTCTTAGCTCCAGGTGACTAACTGATTTATCACCAATATTTTAATTTTAGCCAGTTCTGCTATTTCTTTGAGCCCCAAGTCAGCATCCCAAGTCTCAGCATCATAACTTAGAGAGGAGAAGGTATAGGGCACAGGCCCAGGCTCCAATACAGCTTGGTTACGACTCATAGTAATTATTCTGTAACCACTGAAGAATTTGCACTAAAAACCAGTCACCAAGGCCCACACTAAGACAGATTTTGGATCCCAGACAATAGGTAGCTGCCCAAAATTTTGAGAAGCAGCCAGATACAGTCAAGGTATTGCTTTATGGAATACTTGCTGAGATTTTGAGATACTTTAGGTGAGCAGCTGTGTTTTATTCACCTTTGTATCCCTAACGCAGCGCTCACACTGAGCAGTATAGAGGCATGCGTATTTTGAGTAGTGTTAATGAATAAATGAATGAATCAATATGTTCATTGCTCTAATGGTAGAGAGGAAAAATCAGAGTCTGGGAGTGTTTTAAAGGCCTTTGTAATAGTGTGATAGAATGACATAGTGATTGATAACATACGAAGGTAAGGAAATAAAAACTGATTTTGAGTTTATTATTAAAATTTTGAAGAATGGAGATAGGTAAATCTCTTAAAATAGAAAAGTTAGATAAGGAAGCTGGACTGGAGTGGGAGAGATGTCGGCACCGTGTAGGCATGCTGAGCCTGAAGTGGTTCTGAGGCATCCAGATGAACACTGAGAGCAGGCGGCCAGAGAGAGGATGGGGGATCAGGACAGAGGCCGGAGCAGGGGGATGGTGATGCTGGAGTGCTCTTCTGGTAGGTGGTATTTTTTTTTGTGGGAGAAAATGAGATACTGAGGGAGGGAGTACAAAGAGGATAAGAAATGACTGAAGAATGTGACCTGATGAGAAATTATGAAGCTCTTCTATGGGGCCGATAGGTTAGTTCAGTGACATAGAGAGCTAAATTAGTTATGGTATCATTTCCAATGCTACATACATATACCAATTCCCAATGACCATTGCTTAAAAAGTACTTCTTTCTGCAAGCAAAGGATGAATCTCTATATGTGATACACAGATCCACCCACCCACCACTCATCCATGTCCATCTCCATCCATCCACTTAGCCACCCATCACCGACCCACAATCTCTCCGACATTTATGAAATGGCTTTTCTAGGATACGCTAAGCAACAGAGACTTTCTAGCATCACTAATAAATCTTAACACCCAGTTGTTATTAAAGTGACATTTTATTTGGAGCAAAGTTGGCAAGCATCCTTAAATCCTGAAATTGATATTGAACCTTTCCCCTCTTACCTCTGCAACCCATGGGGAAATGATGCTGAAGAGTAATATTAGAGCCTTCAGAGATGAGATGTCAGCTCTGAAAATGTTTCCTAAGGCTTGGCAGTGAGCTTTAGGCACTTCCCTCTTTCTTTTGTCCCTCAACAATTCCATCCTTTCTTCTTTGTCACTGAGGTCTTGAATTTGATCATCTCCTTGTTATTGGAAAATATAATGATTGATATCTTTAATATAGGGGGAGGCGATGTGCAAGAAGAGAGTACAACTGGGGCTGTGTGTGTGATGAGTTGTTTGTGGACAGTTTTTATTCCAACCCATGGAAAGGGTAATGTGGGAAATGTACAGGCATTGAGTTATCCAAAGGAACCGGGGAGAAAACCCAGCCCGGTCTGTTACTTTGGAATGCTGGGAAGTTCTTCTCTATCCTTTTCTTCTTACTCCGTTCTTCTTCCTGCTTCTATCTTCCCTCCTCTCCTCCTCTATTCCTCTCTGATAGAGTTAACACTGACCCACTCGAGCTCAGCCTTCTTAGGAGTTCAGGAGTTCTTTGGTGGGGATGAAGGTTGGGCCAGCTCAATCTCCATTTCTCCTGTGCCCTTATCCCCTGTCCTGTCACACCAGCAAGGGGAGGTCAGGACGTTCTGTGCCTAAACTGGGTGAAAAACTTACCTCTTCCCTCCTTACAAGTCATTTTAAGAAAACGTAAGGGCCATTTTTTCACTGTCTGCCCACATGTATGTCACAGTAGCACCAAACTCTCACCACATCTACCTCCTTTTCCTTCTGCTCCAGATCGTACAAAAATGTGACACACCACAAACGTTGGTGCTCTTGGAGTAATTTTCTCTTCTGTAACCACTTCACCCTTTCAAGTCCTAATGTTATCAGCTCAGTGAAGCCCCTGCCCAAGCCTGACTTTCCCAGATGATGCCATGGCCTCCCGTCCAATCTTCCCCACCAATAAGACAAACAGTAGAACAACACCTGTAACCCCAGAATCCTATTCTCTGGTGATCCTTTTGCAGTTCATCATCTGTGATTAGTTAGGGGTAGGGTGTATCTTTACTTTATAGAGGATGCTTTACCTTGGAAGGCTAATAGGCACTGCTCTTGGCTCATGGGGAAATATTTTGAGTAGAGGCTCTTCTCAGAGCCCCTCCAGGCTCTCTGTGTTGCCGACTCTGGTGAAGCTGGTCTTTGCACAAATCATAGTGTTCACAGCATGGATTTTGAAACTGAAAGAGCTGGATTTGAATCTGGCTTTGCCAGTTCCTATCTGTGTGACCTTAGGTATTTTCTTTTACTTTCTAAGCCTCTGTTTCTGCATTAGCAAAATTCTGAGGTACTGACTTCATAGGACTGACATGAGGGTAAAATGGAATAGGAAAAACAGTTATTGACCTATGGAGGCTTAATGTATACCAAGAACCAGTTTAACTGATCTCTATGGGAATTACATCATTTAACACTGACAAGAACTGTATTATCTCATTTGGTAGCTGAGGAAGCTGAGATCCAGAGATGACTAAGTTGAACAAGGGCACATAGTTAGCAAGTGGCAGAGTTGAATGTGACTCTGAGTATGATTTTGTAGTCATGCTCTTAAGCAGTTCACCACACCACCACTTGGATTATGAGGGCTCAACTTCATCATCTGGTTAGCACTTAGGAACTGTCAACCTCTATCATACAGACAGTGCCCTTATGGCTTAAATTTATTCAATGCTTTTACTCTCTTACTTATTCATTTACTCAGTTTCTAGAATGTCTAAGCTCCATGAGGCAGGGAAGGGATATTTGCCTCTTTTATTTACCATTGCACCCCCCAGTTCCTACAACAGTGCTTGGTATAGAATAGGCATTCAATAAATTTGTAAACAAATACATCCCTTCACTCATCTATCATCTATTGACAATGGTGTATTGAGTACCTACTATGTGTCAGACTCTGTGCCAGAAGCTGGAATAGGATAGAGTTTCTGGCCCCAGGGTGCTCATAATCTGGCAAGTGAACCAGTAACTCAATTTTGATGTAAGGTATCTAAGAATGTTACCAAGTGCCTGGGTGAATAAAGGGGACAGCCCTCTTTTCTTCTGTGATGCTGCTTAATTTTCATTTAGTATTACTACCTGATACTTCTCCTAGTCAATAAATTCCTGTCAGAGTAAACTGTTATTCAGCTGGATGAGGCACAATTTCTTGCTAAAAGGAGGAGCTCTGCAGGCTGTGCGCTGCACAACTATAGGGACTGTGATACCGTAGATTCTGATGGGAATGGTGCCATCATATATGTGCAGTGTAGTGGCCCTGTGACAGCAACCTTTAAAGTCACCTCTGGATCACTTCTCTAGGTGCTTGAGAGATGGAGATGATTTAGATTAAGTCTTTGAGGCCACTTCCCAATGCAGTTTTCTTGGTCCCAGTGACTTGTATGGAGATTCAGGACGCACTCCAGTAAGCAGTGGGAGCAGATTGTATTGGTAAAGGGAAGGAACTTCATTGGGATCCCATTGTTTTTTTAACCCTAGTTAGGCATGGGCTACACTAATATCTTTGACATCACCAGAGACATGACTATGACTTCCAGGTTTCTTCTTATGGAACCTTTGGCCCCTTTTATTTGCCACACAACTTTCATTCAACACCGTATTGTAGGCAGGATAGGCTGTACCTCCAGCCCTTGACAATCTTGTGGAATTGAAATGAGAAGTTTCTGTTTTTAAACAAGCTTTCTTGTGCTTTCCCAGATCTCTCCTACTGAGGTTTGGGGGAAGCTTCTGAAACTCAGTGCCCTGGGCCAACAGGGACTAAATACCAGGAGGACCCTAGGGTTTTAGCAGAAGACTTTGGAAACCAGCAATGATTGTCCTGTTTTTGAGCATGGGGTTTCTCATGATTCATACCTGATCCCTCCTTCCAGGATCTAATGCCATCATATAGGACTTTAAGGTAGACTCAAAGTTTGGCCTTCTCTATGGCAAATTATTTTTTGTCTTCTGTTTTAGGGACTAAAGAACAGGTCGTAATTTCTGGGTATGGTGGAAAAATAAAAAATTGATTGAATGCTAGACCTAGTTCTGCTACTCATTGGCTATGAAAGATTTAGGCAAGTCAATTTCCTTTTCTGGGTCACATTTTCTCCATCTGTGAATGGTATCATCACATAACTGAGGAGGAGACCCTTGTCCTAGAGCTCTTATGATAATAATACTAGATGATGAATGAGAAGGTATTTGAAGCACTATTTATGCTATAGGAATGTGAATGCTGTTGCATGTTTGCTGTTGAGCATAGTTTGGTTTGATCAAAGGGTTGGGGAGTGGTGCTCTGAGTAGAGACAGGTATCTTAATTTCCTGACATCAAAGACTGAGCCACATCCCATGGCAAAGTAGATCATAGCATGAAGAACATCTTGAGTTTCCTTTGGAATAAAAAATAAAAACCTTTCCTTTGGAATAAAAATTAAAAACCTAATGAGTATATTAGTTAGAGTAACATGGCTGTTGTACGAAATAAAAACCCAGTATCAGGAGATTAAAATGTGAGAAGTTTATTTCACACATATTAATAGTCGAATGTGTGTGTTATGTCAGTGGTGGGTTTTCTCCTTGTATTGTTTAGAGATCCAGGTTTCTTCTACCTCCTGGCCCCACCATCCCATTAGGGTAATTGTTCTCTAACCAACTGGTCACTAGAATCACCTTGGAACTTTAAAAACTTACTTGTACTTGGTTCCCACCCCAAGATTCTGATTAAATTGGTTTCTGGTGTGGCCCTCATGCTGTTATGGTCTTTTTAAAGCCTCAGGTGAGTCTCATGAGCAGCTAAAGCTGTGAACCACCAGCACGTCTTGGCGTCCTCTATTTTTGACCATAAGAGGAAAGGAATGGAGAAGAGGGAGCATTTACTTCAGAAAAACCTCAGCCCACATTTGGGGAGCATTGCTTCTGCTTGCACTGCTTTGGCAAGAGTAGATGCGTAGGCACCCTGATCGCAAGGTAGGCTGTGAGATACGGTCCCAGGTCGGATGCTGTTACCCAACAATGGCTGTGTATTGTGGAAGGGGAGCCTTTTGGTTGGTTATTTATATGTGTTCCACGGACCCCAGAAGGCCTGACCTGTGGCCCTGAAGCTTGGAGCTGTTGTCAATTTAAAGACCCTTTCCTGAGGGTTGGAAGGGAAACGGGCAGACATAATGTGGGTATGAGCTGTGGCCACCCACCTTCTCATCTATATCCTGGTATTAGACGATCATTTACTGTTGTAATAAAGAGCACTGACTTTGTAGGCAGGCAAACCTAGTTAAAAGTCTTCACTTATTGCTACCTAACTTGTAATTTTGGGCATGTTAATTAACATCCATAACCTTCACTTTTCTGAAATGTAAAATATATATAATTACATCTGTGTTGAAAGGTTTTAAATAATAATACAAAAATGCCTACCTTGCCTTAATTAAGATAATGTCTGTTATGGTACAGGAAATAACAGCCATAGGACAGGGGTGAGATCTTTGTAGAATCTTCTTGCTGGAGGCGGGAGGCGGAGGGGAGGTGCTCTCTGCAGCTGCTTGGCAACTTGGGAGTGAGGAGAGAGGCTGTGCTACCCTGCTGGGCTGAGAAACACCCTCAGGACCACCTTCCCCTATCACACTGGAATAATAGGTTTCCTCCAGCAGAGTGGACTTCTTGGGAAGTTGAGGATTAGGTTCTTCTTCTCAGTTCAGGGGCATCAAATGATGAACTGCTACCTCTTTTCTCTGCATCTCCCCAGTCCCACTTCCCCCTAGTAAGGAGACCCCCCTGGAACCCTAAGCTGCTTGGTTGAGAAACTCCCTTTATGGAACAGGAGTGTCCCAGCAGGGCGGGAGCCCCTCTGCAGCCTGGCTGGAGGCATCCCGCTGGGGCTGCTGCAGCAGCTGCCTGGGGCTGTTGATAAGGGAAGATGGCAGAGATAGCAGGAAGCCTTCCTGTTAGTGCCTGCTAATAGCTGGGTGCAGATAACACAGCCTGTCAGTTCCTAGCTGGAGTGTGACAAGACTGGCTTTGTGCGACTCAAATTGTGTCTGGTTTGGGGCAGGGTTGGGGCAGGACTATGAAACTGAGGAAGGTAGTTTGGGGTTGGGGGAGTTTTCCCATTTTCTCTCTTTATGGCTCTTTCCTCCTCAGCTACCCAGACCTTCAGATTTCCCCACAACCCTTTCCCTTGGGGGTTGACAAGGATGAGTTGGGGCTGAGGTTACCCCAAGACCTTCAGGGTGATTATCTCCTACAATCCCAAAACAGTAAAGGCAAAGGCTACAGCCCATGCTGATGCTAGCCAGTCTGCCACACCCCAAGCAGACAGTGGCAGGGTCATTACAATGCCCTTGGGGGAGATCCCTACTCACTTTACGGTTTATCTTTTGGGGTCCTTATGCTTTCATGTTCCTGTTTCTGCTGGAATGCAAGCATCTTCTGTGGTCCCTTATACACAGTGCTAAAAATGACATCAAACCCTTAGTGAGCGCAATGCACTGTGCTTGACACTTTTTCCAGTCAGGGTTCAAGCTCCACAGCGGATGGCTCAGGGTATCTATTTTTATCCCATTTTTACAGATGAGAAAATAGGCCTGGAGAAGGTATGGAATATGCCCAGGGTCATGCAGCCCTTAAGAGGCGCTGGACTATGGTTTCAAAGCTGCCTCCTCCCTGCTCTGATCCCCAGCAGGTTTTCTAAACAACCTTTGTACAATGGAAGAACAGTGAATTATTGTAAGAAACGGGATGCTATTTTATGAGGCTGAATTTTACAGTCACAAATCTAAACATATCATCCTTTATCCTTTTGGACAAAAAAATAGTTCTGTAGTAGTACTTAGAAAATTGAACCCTAAGGTCCCGACATGCCTACTGTGTCTCCTTGGCTGTTTCTAGATGATACCCCATTATTTTCTACAATTTTCAGCAAGTCCACTCCATTTTCCCCCACCCTCTGACTACCAAATACTAAACAGTTTTACTTTTTTTGTTTGTTTGTTTTCTGAACTATGCTCTCAGCCAGTTTTAATATGGAACTCAACCAGGAGGATGGGGTGTGGAGTGTGTGAGGCTTCTGAGGTGGAACGGTCGGGGTTTCTGGAGAGCATGTGAATTTTTTTGAAAGCATATTCAATATTATAATTACTTGGATTTGTTTTAGTGATGACACATAAATTGTGATAATGTTAAATACTAAAAGCATGCATAAAATGTCTGTTTACCAAAAAGGAGCATACATTAAAATTTTAAGAAATATAATAGTTCACAATAAGGTGTGAATGATGAATGTAAAGTGTCTGACCTTTCACAGAATATTTTAATTTTAGCATGTGGCTAAGACAAAGGAATGAGACTTCTGCAATGCAGCAGGCCATGAGAAAGCTGAAGGAGAGAAATTTTAGGAGCCAGAGGATTTCTGGGAAGCACTCCAAATCGTACCCCACAGAGCTCAAGGGGTTTGAAAGAATATTGGGGAGATTAGAGTTGTTGGCTCCTCCTCTTGACCCTCCAGATGGTACCTCTTTTGCCATGAATGCTCCTTGGAAAACTGCTGTCAGGTGGCATATGTGGAGGGCCTGGGGGTAAGGAAGGACAGAAGATGTTGGAGACCAGATTGTAGATTATTTTTTTAAAAAATGTATAACCAGTATGTTCAAGTGGACTTGTATGGGAAAGAGAATGTTACCGAACAAAAGGACCCGTTGGGGGTTGGGGGTGGCCAGATGCTATTAGAGAAACGACACCCTCCTTCCCTGGGACCCCTCGGTTGTGGGTCCTTTGTCCGCTGCCCTTGGGATTACGGCTCTGAATGGCAGAGTTTGGTGAAAAGGAACTATTTATTCAAAAGTTATACAAGTTTGATTAATGGCTAAATGTCACCCTTAAACCTCAAAATCCCTTCAAAACAACCACCAGCACACACACACCGTCCTGCCTTCCCCCCTTTGCCCAGTCAGGCCAGTCAGGCCAGTCAGGGGTACCGTCCTTCAGAAGAAAAAAAAGAACGGAAGTCCGGGGCTCGGCTAGGCAGGCCTCTCGCGGGTCTCAGGACCACCCGCTGCGTCGCCGCGATCTCCAGTTCTTAATCCATAACCATGTGGCACCTTCTCCTGGCCCACTAGCAAGAGTCCTTTCTCCCCTCTTTCTTCCGAATGGTCTTCACACTGTTCCCAGGAGTCTGTGTCCCTTTGTCTCTCCTGCAGGCCCCTGTCTCTCCTCCCTCTCTCCCAGTTACATTCCATATAAAGTCTTTGAAACCTTTCTGATTAGCTTTGGTGACATGCAAAATAACCCTCTTTGCATATGAGGAATGAAGCTATCCTGTTATTGACATACAAAATGACTCCCTGCTCAAGGCTCCCATCCCCCATGGCAGCCTGCCCTGGGGTGGGGAGAATGTATTTTTCTTGGACACCCCAATCTCTGGACCCTGTTACAAATACCCTTTGGGGGGGCCCTGGCTGTGCCCCGTTACAAGAACACCACATTACCTACATTTAGATTTAATTCAGTGGAGAGATCTTTCTCTGACTCCGGAGACAAATTCTGGCAAGATCCTTAGGAAATATAGTCCAATGGACTCAATCAGTTAGTTACATTGAGTCAATTCAAAAATTAGAATATCCAGTCCAAAAATATATATATAAAAACTCTGAACTTGACCTACATGAAACATTTCCTGGCCCCACCCCAAGACCAGACCTGCCTCACTCTGGATGCTTTCCAAGTGGGAATGGGGACCTTGTCTTCTCCTCTGCCTCTCTGTCACCCTTTGTTTGCTGCTAGTTTGACCCTTTGGGGACCAGTGTGAGAAGAGGTGAGGATACAGGACAGAGTTCATTGGGTGGCTCTGTTCTTTCTGGGGGCTTGGGAAATGGTTTAAGAAGCCTATCTCTGTTGAGGACTTTGCTTGTAGGCTCTTGGGGTTTCCCTGCTGGGCCCCTCTCCTGCTGTTCTGGGTGTTCCCTTGCGATTCCTTCCTCAGCTCCTGGATGTGGGTATACATCCAGCCCCTTTGAGCTGAGGCTTCCTTATCCCTATAGGCATCCTCATTCATGATGACCTTATGATAATTTTCTTTCCTAGGTAGCACACAGGTAGCCCACAGGGAGACCTCCCATGTCTTTTGGAGGTCCAAGCTTCTCCAACACAGCAGCCTCTCTCATCTGCTTCCAAGCAGCTGCTCTTTTCTCACCTACATTTCCTGGGCAGGAGTCAGACCTCAGTGTACAGTCCTTGTGATCTGGCACCATCTGATTGCAGAAATCACACCTGGAGCATCCTCAGAGACAGCCTTGCAGCCCTTCTCCAGGTGAACTGTCGGAAACAGCACAACTCTGCCCCTGAACAGAGAGTAGGGTGGGGAATTTAAGCCAATGTCACCTCTCTCAAAAGAAATTGCTCAACCAACCTCTCTTACAATCCTCGTTTTACCCAGCTTTCTAACCTTGATCTTGTTGAGGGGTCTGCAATCATGGACCAGGTTCTCTTCATTCCCTTTGTAAATCCTTACATGAAGCATGTCTGCTTGGGAGGCCTGCCTCCCACCTCCCTTGAAATCCTGATAACTATGATATCTATGGCACCTCCATCAAACCTGCGGCACAAAGAGTGCTCTCTTACTATCCTGTGCACTATCCATCTGAATCTGATCGTTGTTCCTCTGGTAGGCTGTTTTTCTGAGTAGGGACACAGGAGACTTGACAGCAATTGATGAGACGGTACCCACCACACTAACCACAAAGTAGTGGAGTTTTGAGGTGGCACATTTAAAAAAGGCAAAGGCAAAGGTAAAATGTAGGGGTTGGGGGATAAGTGGATAGAGGTAAGACTACCTGATACCTGATACCCAGGGTCTGCTGTGGTAGTAGAATCCTGTGGCTGAGGCTTTGATCCCAGGTAAGCCGACTGCAGTCTCTAGGGATGGGCTATAATCCTTGGATCCATGTGAGCCCAAATCCCTAACCCACAGGCACTTGGCAAGGGCATAGTGCCCACCGGGGAGCAGGAGGGGCTTCCTGAGATACTAACACTTTGATTCCACTGTGGAACCCACAAAGCATGTCCTATTTCATGGTCCTGACTGGGCCTTTTCTAAGCTTCTTGTGAATCGTGTCACTGCCCTGTTGAAATTGTGTGTAAAGATGGGCTGAACTGCCCAGGTCTGTACAGCAGTTGAGGGCAAGGTCTAGGGAGGAATGCACGTGGCCTGACTCCTGGGGCTGGCAAATCTCAGGGGATGTTCTTATCACCAAGAAAGGCCTCTTGCATTGCAATCATTCTGCCTAGTGGAGAAATCCACTCTCAGAAGAGCAAGGGCCTCAGAATAGCTCCAGGAAGGCTCAAACTTCTTTTGCACCTCCATGCTTCATGCTTTGGTATGTTGGCTCCTTGCAGTGGGAAACAGCAGGTTAGGAGCCTTATCCCTGGAGTGAGGTGACCTAGGTTTGACTCTCTATCATTTAAATTGCAAATTGCATAACCTTGAGCAGAGACTTTTTCCTGGGTCTTGGTTTTCCAATCTTTAATGTGGGATAATAGCAACATGATTAATTAAGATAATCCACTTAAAGCATATTCTATTTCTCTGTAACCATTACTCTTGTGAAATTAGTATGTGGAAGCCTCCAGAAAGATGGTAGTTGTTACTCAGAAACACTCAACTCCTGTTTTTGAACTCGCTACAGTTATTATTGGCCTAATATTGCCAAATGAATTCTTTGAAATGAAAATATTAAATTATTTGATCTCTTAAGGAAAAAATGCCCTGTGTTTATTCACCAAAACAAACAAAACAACAAAATAGCAAAAACCATGCACATGAACTGTGCGCGCGCACACACACAACACTCTAAAAGTGACTCAGGTAGTGGGAGAATCTGTCTTCACAACAGAACCTTAACTTGTCAATCAGCCACAGAATTAATAATAATCATAATATTCACACTCCCGTGGTTTTAGCATAATGAGATGCTATCCTTTCAATTGCAGTGCAGGTTGTTCTGTCTCTCTTGGAATTGCATTTCCCTAAAAGCAGCCTGGATTAGTGAATAAGAGGCAGGGAGAAGGAACTCTGTTAAACTGGGCAATCCTGTTTAGGAACCATGTTTGATTCCCAATTTCCCTGTCCCCACTCTCTCAGCCCTGTCTAACATCTTGTTAATATTTATAGTTGCAGTTTGCTGCTTCAGTATAAAAAGCCAGAAGTGCTCATGGATTGCCTCATAAAGGAAACTCAATTTAGAAAGGCTTATTCACTAAGGATTTATTAGCTCTTCACACTCTGGAAGCCTGGATTTTTATTTTGTCTCAGAGTCAGTTGTGTACCCAAACCAGCTGAATAATTCTGCCCTGGTGAGAGCAGGCCAGTTGGAGACAAGAGCTCTTCATCTGCCAGCAGCTTCCCCCTTGGCCTGTGGTCTCCAGGGGGTGTGTACGTGTGGGGGGGAGGGTTCGGGGGGGGGGTCCTCCTTCCCCAGGGTGAGCCACCCAGGTAGCCCCCGCCCCCCTTACAGACTGAGCCAGACAGCCCTACATTGTAATTACTTGAAAATAGATGGTGGGATGGGGGTGGGACAGACATTTATACAAATTCATTGTTCAAGAAGATTAAAGTAAAATTTTCAGGCAGTACAACCTCTATAGGTGGTCAGAGGGAGGTTAAAGTATAAAGCGAAAGGATCCTAGTTGAAGGATTAAATAAGAGCAGGAGGCAGCCTTGCCAAGGTGATCTCAAGGGGCCAGGTAAGTAACTGTGAGTTAAAGAGTAAGAGCTAGTGTTCAGAGCAGACGGCTCAGGTTGCACTGGGCCCGTTAAGCAAGGCTCCTGGTAGAGACAGGATTTTAACTGGGTCTGCAAGCATGGGTTTCATTTGCACAGGCAAAGAGGAACGGGAAAGACTTCCTGTGAGGACTGCTTTGGATTTCAACCAGGACTTGTCTGCCATTGAATAAGAGAACTGTTAAAGATTTCAGAGCTATGCTCAGTTTTAGATACATGTGCCTACACCAAGTATTTGGGAACATAAGGAAAAAAGGCATCATCAGAAAGCTGTCTTTGCCTCCTCCTCCCTTCTACCCACTCCCCTAAGACTTAATGACTAACTATTGCAGGTTTATTGGAAAATAAAAGCTGTAAGTTATGCATGTCTTTAGTAACAACCACTTCAGGCGTTCCCTAACTTTGAGGGGAAGCACTTCAACAATCTGAAAAACATCCACAAATATGGGAGTCTGATCCAAAGGCCCCTGACGGCAAGGGAGAGGAGCCTGGCACAAAGCCTGTGAATATCACTCTGCAGGGGGGACAGCAGGGGCACCTTCTGGCCAGAATCAATTCTGAGTTATCATTTTGTAAAAATTGAGGTTGCTCATGTAGCAAAGCCAGGAGATGGCGGGAGGGAGCACTGCTGGAATCTGACACCCTGAGAAGTCCCTGAAAAGAGGAGGGAGATGGTAGAATCAATAGTTGGAGGCCACTCAGTGCAGAGCAAACAGTCTTACATCATATGATATGATAGAATAATCAATATAAAGATTAGGGGTATTAAGAAAAGGTTAAAGGATGTACATTTTTTTCTGTTTAATAAATCAGGGAAGAATTTTAGAAAGATTCCCTAAAAGTTGGTCAACAAGCCCCCTCTCCTGTGGGCTTCCGATGTTAGGCGCCCTCGGCCACTGTATCATTTGACCATCACAGCTTGGTTGAATGCTCTAGTTTTGTTTTATCTTTAGGGAAATGAGCTCAGAGAGAGAAGATAATTTGCTTATTGTCACACAGCTAGTGAGAGCTGAGGAAGGATCTGAACCTACTCCTTAGGCCATTGTAAATCACACAACCTTTTATGTAGAAAACTTGTTTTTCAATAATGTGCATGACAGAAGTTTTGTTGTTCTACTTTGAGGGTTTGTTGTCAAGCAACTTGAAATTAAACCTTCCGAGGACAGGCACTAGCTTGGTTCAATGTGCCTTGTGCCATCTGATACTTACTAAAAGGTTTTCCAAGGATAGAAGATGAGATGCGATAATTCATAAACAGCGCCTTGCACATAAGAATTCACTAAATGTTATCTATCATGATGATAATGATGATGATAATGAAGACGATTAAACAGTCTCTGCCCAAAAGGATTTCCTCTGACAGACTACTAATTTCTGCAAAATAATCAGCTAAATAGGCCAGACTGTCATCTCTGCATTATTAATTATGAAGCATATGTAAGATGGATATGAAGGAACAGGATCTGGTGTCCAGAGCTTAACCGCCATGTTCTACTGCCTCTTAATGGTGCTCCAGGGCTCTTGTCCTGTCTAACAGAGGACAAAGTGGGTTTTATTTTTTTGAGTCAATGAGAAGCACTGGAGAGACGTCCTTCTCTCAGAGCTGAGATAACTTGCTGAATGACCTGTGGAGATTTTCCTTAGGATTACACCCAGGCTCTCCTGTGGAGTGACAAGTGTTCTCTTGGCCAATTGATGACCTACGTCTCCCTTTGCATATCCCTGGCTCATCTTCTCTTGACCTTTCACCGCTGCCATTCTCTTTGTGAAGACAAAATACTAGGTGAAATCTGCATTTGGGGCTGAGGGAAGGAGAGGGGACAGCATCTTTTAGCCTTGACTTCCATGTAAGACGTTCAGATGGGAAATTAATTACCAAATAAGCCAGTACTAAAAGTAATTGCCAGAGAACTTCAGGATTTGTACCTGGGCTGGGGTACTCAGGTACTCATGGTTTCTGAACTGGTGAGGCCTGAACTTGTCTTCAAGGCAGATAAATGCCAGGCTGTATGACCTTAGTAGGTTACTTAGTCTTTCTGTGCCTCAGTGTAAAACTGGAATAATAATAGTACCTACCTAATAGGATTATTCTGAGGATTAAATGAATTGGTACATTGTAAGAGATGAAAACAGTGCCTAGCACCTAGAAAGAGCTGAATAAATATTAGCTGTTTTTAATTGAAGACTGGGGGGCATTTGGATAGCCAGAGAGAAGCCAGATCTCAGAGGCAGGAAAGAGAACTCAGGTCAGATTTCTTCTCCCTCCCAGCCAAGGCAGGAGGTTTGACTCATCCCATTTCACTAGTGACACAGCCAAGGGCAAAATTTTTATCCCTTGACTTACCTGAAAACGTAAGTGCTACTGCCTGGGTGGTCGCGATCTGGAAAACTGCTTTCTAAACAGCTTAATTTGCTCTTTGGGAATATATTTGGGCCTAGGGAAGTGCTGTCCCTGAGGGGGGACAGTTTTGCTTCTTATAGAAAACATGGCTTGTTGGAGGTTTGGAAGACTTGCCTGCTCAGCTTCACTAAAGGCCATGCCTGAGCCCAGTGGTTGGTTTACATTTGAGACTTACAGGGAAGTAAGGTTCTCACCTGCAACTTCTGACGTGAGGTTGCAGCTGTTCTTGAGGCATTTATCGATCATCTTCAGTGTGCCATGTTTCTGCATTTATAGAGCTCACAATGTATTAGGTGACACAGGCAAGTAAAGAGGCAATTACCTTGTGGTGTGACCAATGCGTTCACGGGAGAAGCATAGGGCACCGTAGGAGCAAGTGGGAGGGAACTGCTAATGCAGCCCGGGACAGTGAGAGATGGGGTGTGTAAATCAAGCCCCAATGGAGGAGGAGGAATGAGCACGGAGCAGTGGGGCTGGGGGTGAGGGTGGGAGTGTGGGACGTGGAGGGGACGGCCGAGAGGCGGTGTGCACCGACCTGCTGATACCGCCCTAAGTTACCACCGCACACGTGTGAGCACGTGTGCGTGTGGGTAAGGGGGATGTGATGAGATGGGGTGGGTTGGGATGGGAAAGAGAGACCTGATGTGGATTAGGGAGAAGAATCCAGTTTGTTCAATACTTTACTTTAGGCAAGTCACCTCATCTGTATAGAACTTAATTTCTTCGTCTGTAGAATGGAGATAATATAAAGTTGGTTTGTTTCCCAAGGCTATTTAATACCAGTAAATATAAAAGGGCTTAAACCATACCGTATTATACACTGTTAAGGAATCATCATCATCTTATGATTGGGAAGGCTGCCAGTACTTTTTTCACAAATCCACATATAGGGGGTATGTGAAAGTGAGCGATTAGGTATCACCGTCATGAACAACAGCTTTAATGCTTCCAATGCCTTTATTAGAAGCAGAGAAGTGGAGCCTCTCTTTATGGTGGTGGATGGTGTTAGTCTATTTATTATCAGAAAGAGTAAATGGTCACCTGTGTTGTCCATTCCTCTGTCCCACAGCATCTCCACCTATATATGCCCAAACTGCGCTGCCTGACAGAATGTGCAGAAAAGATGGAGATGCTGTCTGCCTAAATCTCACTTACAGACCATCAGTTCTGGCTATGACTTTTCTATTACTTGGTCAGATGTCTCAGATGATGGTGGGAATATTGTGGACAGTGATAATATAATACAGCAGGGGACTTCTCACTCAGCTGAGAGGTGATGGGAAGGACTTCAGAGACGAGTTTCAGGGATCAGGTGTGAAGGCGGAGAACGGGGGGGTCAAAAAAGGCAAGTAATCTTCCATCCCATCCCAGTTTCAAGGTCACTGTGACCTTGGCAAAGTTACTTTTCTTCCTGAAATCTCAGTTTCTTATTAGCTGGAGACAATAATAGGACTAATTTCATAGAGTTGTGAGAATTATTGAAAGGTAAACGCATGACATAGCAATATAAAATGGGTATGTGTCAAAGATTTTATGTAACTTTTTAATTAACAAGGGAACGAGGAAGATGATACAACAGACATAAAGGAGAATTCAAAGAACCACATGTGATATAGGCACTAATGCTGCAATGAATTTAATAATAGGTTATAAACTGAATTTATCCATAAGGCAATAATCAATTGCATTCCACTGAGCACATTTCATTTGCATTTCAATGGGCAAAGTTATTTGCATTAGTTTTTTGTTATCAATTTTCTATATCTTACAGAGTTGTAAAATAGTTCCAAAAAATTATTATTCAGATCTTACTGAGTTTTCCAGTGAAGACACGCAGTAACTTTTTTGGTCCATTTCAAAGTCTTTCTCACAGTTTTCTGCACTTAATTAGATATAATGCATACAGAGTGCTTGGCAAAGAGTAGGTGTTCAGTAAATGGTAGTTATCATAAAAATCACTGAAATTAACGGTAATAATAAAAATTGTTTCCTTTGCTGCCTGACTTATCTCTCTGAACTAAAGTTTTGGTCATGATATAGTACTTCCTTCTGAAAAACTTTCAGCAACTCATCATTGTCTCTAAAATAAATTCCGCATATCTTAGCTAAACATTTAAATTTCTCTGATCTGTCCTCATCCAACTTGCCAGTCAATTTCTTATACATAACTCCCTGTAAGGTCTGTCATGATGTCTGGAATTTCACCATTAGGGATCAAGTTCTAGGATGCTGAAGACTTTTGGGTCTCTAAGTGTTGCCTCTGAAAATGCAAATGCCACTAGCGGAGGACTTTGCCTGTACATGATCTGGCAGCACAACACTTCTGTCCACGTTGGCAAGTGTATTAGTAGGCTTAGGCCACTTAAACAAAATACCACAGGCTGGGTGATTTAAACAGCAGACGTTTGTTTTCTAGCAGTTCTCAAGGACTGAGATCCAGGATCAAGGTGCCAGCTGACTGAATTTCTAGTGAGGGCTCTCGTCCTGCTTGTACATAGCCACTTTCTCCCTGTGTCCTCACATGGCTTTTTCTCTGTGCATAAGGAGGGAGAGAGCGAGCTCTGGTATCTCTTCCTCTTCTCATAAAGTCCCTAGTCCTACTGGATTAGGGCCTTACCCTTAGGACCTTTCGTGAAATAAGGTCAAAATGGTCATATCTCCAAATAAAGTTATACTGGGGTTAGGGCTTCAAAATATAAATTTTAGAAGAAGACAGTCTAGTCTGTCACAGTAAGGTACAGGAAAACATAGGATGATTTAAAAAATGGAGACCAGCAAGTCTACTTTCATTATGTCACGCACCTGTTTTGCTGAGTTTTCCTTGTGGAAGACCAGGGCAGCTCTCACTGAGAAGACTCTGCATTTAACTCCCATGTCCCAGAATACCAGCCTTCACCGGGAAAGGTGGTGGGTGGGTGAGTTCCTCTCTGCCTCTCTCCCAGCCTCCAGTGAGTATCTTACTTAACTAAAAATTCAGGACAGCTGCGTAGGTCTGGCTAAGATTTTTCACTGGGAGAAAAACACCCCAAAATGCTACTAGGTTCTCTAAGAATTCTTAAGATTATGTAGTTTGCTTTTTTTTTTTTTTTGGATGGCTAAGATGTGATTTTCTTTATGTGTATATTTTTATTCCAATATGTTTATTTTAAAGAAATTTTCCTTTAATACTACTTTTTACAGACATCATAGGGCATAATTTGGCTTAATCACAATAATCCAGTTCATTTTAGTCCTAATAGGTGAAAAAAATGCAAAATATGCATATTATTTTTGGGTAACCAAATATCTACGATTAGCTAATAAAGTTTTAATTTTGGGAAAAGTATTATTTTTCAAAGTGTGTTATACCAAACTTGATGACCCAGGTTTACAGAAAGACATTTGGGTAATTTCAGGAGCAATTTCAGGGTAGCTACTATCATATGAAATTGTCTGCTGAGTGGGTGGATATCTCTTTTTATTACGGGCTATTTACTAGGAGCCATGTGGGATGAGAGTGTCAAGTGAGTTGAGGCAGTGAGACAGAATGATAAAGAAAAATAATGACCAGCTGGATTTGTAGCTTAACAAACAAGAGCTTTTTACTAACTAGCTCTGTGACATTGGATAAGTCCCTTCATTTTCCTGGGCATAGTTCCCTTATCTATACAATGAATATTGATAACTGCTAAGGTTCTGTATTTGGATAGTTGTGGTTGTTGGAACAAGCTCCGCAATTCTCAGTGGCTTAAACACAATAGAAATGAACATCCTGGAAAGGTAAAAATACATTTGACTGTTGAAGTTTTTTTCTTTTTCAAATAGATTGTTAAAACTGAAGTTATAAACTTGTTGAAAATGCACACATAAAAAACTTGTAGCTCAAGTTATTAAAAAATATGAACACTCAAGTCAGTAAGTAACCAGCATCTAGGAACGCTCTCCCCAAATTACTGACAGCAACTACCATTCTGACTTTTAATATCATAAATTAGTTTTGCTTGTTTTTAGTATTTTCTATAAATGGATTCATATAGTATGTGTACTTTTATGTCTATCTTCTCTGAGTGAAAGATTCAATTGTGAGATTCATAAATGTAGTTATATGGGCAATAATTCATGAATTTTGATTGCTTCATGATATTTTATGGCATGAATATACCAAAATACAGGGTCTGGTAGAAGTAAGGCTTGCTTGAGTGTAGCTGGCAGGGTACTTGAATGTCTTGCATGAGATGGAGAGCAATTTGAACATTTCACCTAAAATGTCATATGGTGTGTTAGAGTGTGATATTGTTATGTTACAGAATTAAATGCTTATGATTTTGTAATAAAAGAGTTTGTAATAAAAAAACGGGGGCATTATTTGTGCCAGACCCTATAACTCTGTCCTTCGTTGATAGATATTCGGGTTATTATGAATGATGTTGCTATGAAGATTCTTATATATTTTTTTGGTATATATATGATATGTATTCATTTCTAGTGATATGTACTTAAGAATTTCATTATTGAAAAATAAGTTTTTCAAGTGGTTGTACAAGTTTATACTTTTACCATCAGGATATGAAATGTTCTTATTGATCCTCATTCTCACTAACACTTGGTATTGTTAGTCTGTTTAATTTTAGCTATTTTGGTAGGAATGAAATTTCATGTTTTAAACTTTAATTTCCCTAAAGGTTTATGAGGGTAAGCAACTTTTCATATGTTTATTAGCCACTTGGATATATTTTTTAAGTGACTATTAAAGTTCCTTACCTATTTTTGTATTGGGTTGAGTTTCTACTTACTGATTTGTAGGTGTTCCTTATGCTTCTGGATATGAACTTTTAGTCAGCCCCAAGCCACTGTATTAACCTCTTTTCTAATTCTTATTTTTTCTTTCATCTTTATTTTCTCTCTAGTTTTCTTTGGTTTACTTGATTTTATTAATTTATTGAGTTGGAAGCTGATTTCATTTACTTTACTTTTTGTTTTTTTAAATAAAAATATTTAAGGCAATGATTATTTCTCTAAACACTTAGTTTTTCTTGTTGGTTCTGATAAGTCGTGGGGTTTTTTGTTTGTTTGTTTGTTATCATTTTCTATATAGGCTGCAAATTCAGTTTGGATTTTCTCCTTGAACCAAGAATTGTTTAAGAAAAAAGGTTTTTTTTCCTCGTTTTTTTAATTGATTTCTTGTTTGTTGCCTGGGGACCAGATAAACTGTTTAAACTACTACTGTTGGGAATTTATTTATATTTTCTTTGTGACCTAATCAATTTTATGGCTCTTCCAAAACCACTTGAAAAGAAAATACATTTTTTTATATTAAGGAACTAGAAATTTATGTTATCTATAAAGTCAATCAGCTCTGTTATGTTGTCTTTAATAAACTTTTATTTAAAAAATTTTTTATCCCCTTGTTTGTCATGTACTGAGATTAGTTTCCTAAGACTGAAGTGCTTTTCTCTAATTCTCTTTGAATTTCCTAACAAATTTGTTTTACAAGTAATATTCTAAGTTGTTCATACTATTTTATCTCCTTTGAGATTTGTACCCTTTGGCATTACGAAATACCCTTCTTTGTCTTGTTAAATACTTTATGCCTGAATCCAACTTCGTATAATATTCAGATTATTTTTTCTTTTCATATACATTTGCCTAATATGCTTTTGTTTATTCTATCATTTTTACCTTTTCTGAGAATCTATATTTGGCATAGAACTATATGTTGTGATCCAATCTGAATATATTTTCCTTCGAATATGTGAGTTTTGCTCTTTCACATTTATTGGTATGACAGATACAGAATACCCCAATCCCCCACTCCTGTATTTTTTAAAATATCTATTAATTTTTTCTTATGGTCAATGGATGGAATTAGTGCATTATCTTTTTTCTTCTTCTCTCCTGTTCTATCTCCTGATACTACAATTATACATTTTTCTAACTGTTTGCCATTGTACTGTTCTGTATAATTTGGTCTTTGTTACTTGAATTTTTTTTTTTATTTAAAGCTTAAACAATATCCTTTATGCTTGGCAGGATCATTGTATTTATCCTACTTCCATCTTCTTTTCTCCTTCCTCTGTCAAATTTTGTTTTAATTCCTATTTTCAAGGCATAAGACATTCACGTTTTGTTCTATTACCTTATATTCACATTTGTTTTAGTCTTGGTACGTAATCCGCTTAAGCAGAGGAGACTGCTCTCCACGGGTCACTTTGCATTAATTGTTTCAGTAGTCTTTTGGTTGGATGAAGTTTGACTTTTAGTAAATTCCTTAGAAGGGTTTAGACAAATGATCCTATTTGTTTTATTTGAATGTAATTCGCAGTTTTGCTGGTTTATATAAAATCCTGAACCCCAGTTTATTTTTTTTTAAGGATTTCATGGGTGTTGTGCCACTCTTTTTTTCTACTACTGAATATTGCTATGAAGAAGTTCAAGGCGAGGCTGGTTTTCCTTTTGAATTTGTGACTCTTATCTTTTTGTCTGGCTTCCCAAAAGTTTTCTTCATCTTTGAAGTCTGGAATGTTTATTAGGATATGGGTTGGTATATCTGCTGCTTAGAGTCACTTATCTCACGAATACAGCATGCCCTTTATCAGATAGACTCAAGTATTTTGAATTGAATCTTACAATGTTGTGGAAATAAACTAAGGCCACCCAATTGGATAGTGGCAACAGTTATTGATTCAGAGCTTGCTATACAAGGAAGTCAGCCACCAACACCTGTGTTTTGCAGACACACTGAGGCAGGCAGAAGCGGGAACGCTTTATGGTGCAAATGGAAAGGCCTCAGGTGTGAAGTGATGGGGGAAAGTTTAGACCTGAGGAAACAATAACTGGGCTAACGGTAAGTGGGGCATCCTGGTGTGATTGGTTTTGGGGGAATATTTGATTTTCTCCGATTGTTTCTAATGAGAAATTGAGGCAAAAATTAAGGAAGCTGGCAGTTATTGATCCAATCATGGGCATTTTGGACTAATTGATCTATGGGATTGTTTGGTTTCTTGGGCTGGTATTTTATACATGTCTGGATATTGTCTGTAAGTTCGTATACTTGATTTTTATTTTCCCCATTATTTAAGATTTTTTTCTTGGCATTCTAATAATGCTTACTCTGCCTATCCTTTAACTGTCTTCCATATCAATCATCTTCTCTCAAGTCCTTTTAAACTTCCACTTAACTTTTTTTCTTTTTAAAATTTCCTTATATCTCAGACTGTGTTCTTCACCATGTTTATTTTCCCTTTTACTCATTCTGATTTTGCCTTTATTTTTGTGATTGCTTTATTTATACTTCTACTTATTTCTAGAATGCTGCCAGCCCATATTTAATCTCTTTCTTGTATTATTTATTCCCTGGGCTCTTGCATCTCTGCTTTGTACTCCCGTTTAAGAGAGGAAACTTCTTTACTAGGTATTTAAAATTTTCATTTTATCCATGGCAACACTGATCTACATTCCTCACTGCCATTTGCTTTTCTTGATCCTTTCCTCACTTTTAAAATTCTGTATTATCTTTATGTAGATCCTACTTTTTTTTTTTTAATACTCAACTTTAAAAGAGGCAAATTATTCTTGGCCCATTAAAATGTATAAGAGAGAATGAAGGCTATTTCAGTTAGTTGCAATTTTTCTTATGATCCAGGGTTCTGTGTGTGCTTTCATTTAGACTTGACTTCTTTTTACTCACTAAAGAGAATGCCATTGCTTTTTATTTATTATTTATTATTAATGCATGGCTCTCTTCTCCTCCGATGCCACAGACAACAGACTAAAACCCTGGCGTGTGTTTCTTCATTCATCCCAGCCTTTTCTATTTTCAGGACCGCATGGGGGCACCATCTCCCTCCCGGTCTGTGTATGTCTCTCATCCCTCTTACAAACTAGGGATGCATCACATCCCTAGTGTATTGTGTATTGCATCACCGTGTGTGCCCCTTACTAGGTGTCCCTCATATTTAAAAAGTGTATGTTTTCTCATGCATTTTGGAAGCTGTAGCTGAGTATTCCTCTCCGGAATCTTTTAAAAATTTTCCCTGTTCCTTTTCACGTAGCCCCTTCTTAATTACAAATGTTTGAAGCTCGTGCATTTGGAGGAGGGGAGGCGAGGGCTTGTGGTGAGGGTGGGGAATCTGAGGTTTTCACTGACTCCTAGTTTTATCTTTTGGTTTCCTTTTAGTCTTGCTATGTTTGGATGATTTTGTATCAATTTTCAGGGAAATAAGAAGAAAATGTTGATATTTTGTTACCATAGTCAAATCATCGCTGCCAGGTTGCCCCAAAGGAGACAGGGAAAGATGGCACCTGGCAGTGACTGGGAATGTCCCCGCGCATGGCTGACTCAGAAGCAGGGGGTCCTCTACTCCTGTGGCCAGATCATTTTATCTCTGGCTTCACTCTGCTCCTCCTATGAGGCTGGCATTCAAATGATTACATCAGTAGTTTTCATTCAAAAAAAAAAACAAACAAAAAAAAAACTTATATAACAATCATGTCTCCAGTGTTTGCTTCTAGGAAAAAAAGTAGTAGCTTTATCTTTTTTTCTGTCAAATGGTAAAAGACAGACTGCAAATCAGTGTTTGAGCTAGTATTTTGGGAGAAAATTGGGAAATTAAGTTTAGACTTTGGTCATGTTTAATTGGTAGCACATGCTAGAGAAAATATTTTGTAATTTTTTTTTCTTCTTGAATCAACTTTTCTAATAAAATTATCCCAGATCTCGCCTTTCAAGAAAGACAAAGAGACACTAATCAGTGGGATGAGATTTTTGAGAGTGCCTGGAAAGCCTCCCTGGCCAAAAACAGTGCTCTTCCAATGCCGGAAGGGAGAGTTTTAACAAGTGCCTACCGACCTATTAGCCATTCTTGTTCGGTTCTCACAGCAGTCCTTTGAACAACACCTCCCTGAGAATTTTCTGACTCTTCCCCCAAGACAGCAATGATTGTGATTGATGTTAGACTGGGCAGTCAATACAATGGATTAAGATACAACCCAAAATATGGCAATTGAAGGGAGTGAGGTGGATACTTTTTGTCAGGCCTGAGCTTTCAAGCACAGCCCCCTCCGCTAAGTTGATTAGTCAGGGGCCAGGGTCTTTGACTGGAGGCCTTGCAGTGGGGGTGGGGGGTTCACTGTGCCTAAGCAGGGTCAGAATCCAGTCTTTTCTTTTATGGGCTCAGCTATTTCTCTCATTCCTAATTGACATGTCTGAGCATCTTTGTTCTGTTTAGAATTGGAAGGGAGGGGATTAATAGGAGACCCCACTTTGACCTTGAGACTTGATCCAACTCAACCTTTAATCAGAGCTGTGCACCTATGTAAGGCATACTAGCTTGGCTGGGCATAAAGTAGTACTCTGATTTGCGTTCTGCATTTGTTCTTTGAAATACCTTCCTAGAACTTTGCTAAGAAGGGATGGGGGGAGGTAATAACAGGGTATGACTAAGTCATTCTTTTGTTTCTGACCATAATACCATAGTTGCACCTGCCATTCTCATTCACCTCTCAAAAAGTAACCTCCCTGGTATCTTGTATTGACCAGGGGCAGGGAAAACTGTAGGGGTGGGGAGAAAAGCCCACCAGCTGGGAGAGAGGAACCTGTTCTAGAACATAGGAGAGTGGAATAGGAGAGTCCTCTGCAGGATGAATGTGGATGAGGGTGTGGGTGAGGAGGGGTTGGTGGCAGCAGAGAATGCTCTTGTGAAGACAAAACTTGAGGGTGTAATTATCTTGTTTACAACCTTTTAGTGTCTTCCCTCTGCTTACTCTGAGGATGAAATCCAATCACTTTAACCTTGTCTCGTGTGAAGTCACACCACATCATGTTACCCGTCTCCACCTAGGTCTAGGCACAATGACCTTAAATTCCTTAAGTTAATCAAATCCCATGCTGATTTCAGGCCTTGGCATCATTTGTGCTGTCACTCTTGAAATGTTTGACTCCCTTGGCAAATACCAAGTTATCGTATAGGTTACTACTTACATTGTCACTTTACGTAGTAGGAAATATAGCAGGTGTCATATATTTAAACCACAGAACTCATGGGTGAAACACATGGAATTTATTTATTTATTTTTTACATATCAACTATTTCACTCTAATTCCCTATTTTGTCTAATGGCAGGAAAAGCTGAAATTCTGTTAATCCATTAAATTCAATCACTTTCAAGATTTTTTCTCTATAATTCTAGAATTAAACTTAATTACCTCAGATATTTCCCCCACTGTTGTGTCTCCATGGGGCTGTGCCTAATTTGCAGGTGTACTTAGAAATTTTGAAGGCGTTTGGGAGAACATCAAGTCCTTGGTTTCTAGCCATGCAATATTTATTACTGTGGCTGCTTTTTGACTCATCTCTGGTCATGGCATCCCGATGTCTGGCTTCTGTCAAGGTGTGCCATCTTGCCCAGATATGGGAGATGGTCTAATCAAGAGAATTAACTACAGCTTTATACCATCCATGAGGGGGCAGCCCACTACCCAGTCTCTGCCAATATGCCACTTTCCTTGGTCATAAGACATCCACAAGCATGCCGACTTTCTCCCTCACAACTAATCCCTGGGGGAGCCAAGTAAATATATAAACTGACTCTTTAATTATCTTCATTTTGTAGAATGGTCATGGAGTAATCTGATACTCTGACTCCTTCAAGGTTTTGCTATCAATACTTAAGTCTAGGCTTATTTTGAAACTCAAAAATCTAGAACGGACTACATCTTCGTATTCTTGCTATGAAAATTCTATTCTGCTTTTAGACAATTGAATACCTCCAACTGTGTAGGGAACTCATAAGAAATTGTGGGTTTTGGAGGGAAGCATTTTGATCATTCAAGAAATTGATCCTCTACAAAAACCCTCTTCAATGTCAGGACCAGCACAGACCCCACTATTGTAGGCCGAAATTACCGGTACATGCTGGAGTGACGGTGTCTCTGTTGCTGCCAGTCCATGTGTCCCACCAAACTCTGAGCCTCACAAGAGATCTGGGACAATGTCTGTCTGGCTCATCACCAAACCTTGAGCTCAAAACACAGGGCTTGGCAGAGAGTAAGAGTTCTGTAAATTCTCGTTAAACCGTTGAATAAACTGAAGAGACAGATCAGTCTGACAGCAGGGGTGGGGTGTCTGGTATCCATGGGACAGAGAGGGGACTGAAGAAACAAATGTGGGAAATGGCTGCAACTAGTTCCTCTCAGTTGGAGCAATGATGCTATATAGGCACAGTAAGGGCTTAGCTATTGTTGTGGAGCCCATTGGTACCAGAATCATTGTGCTCTGCATAAATGTTGCGTAGACATTGAATTCAGTTGGGAACCCATTCCGGGATAGTAGCAGTGTGCGTGTGATGAGGAACAATGGGGGAAAACACCTCAACTGCATGCAGGTAGCACTGTTTGCATCTATCCAGAAGCTCCCTTGCATCTTTCTCCCTCTTACTCCTCCACATCCCTCAAACATGGACTGAGTGTAGTACTGGATCCCTACAGAGGGGGCTCTATGTTGCCATGGTGAGGACAGAGCTTTGGAAAGTTCTGTGCTATGTGCTGTACCTGAGGTCAGAGGTTTCCTGCAGAACAAGTAAGCTTGCTTGAAGAAAACAAATACGTTTAAAAATAACAAGCTGGTAATTCACTTTCTCATCTTATCAGGTTGTCAGGAAATTTGTGTGTGTTGTGTGTGTTTTTGTAATTTGAAAAGCATATCTGAATCTTTCTTGTCAGAATTGATTATTTTGGAACTTTAAAAAGCAATACACTCAATCAGGGAGCAAAACTGTGGAAAATCCTGACTTGAAAGCAGATGGTGAGATTTCTTACTCATTTGGCTCTCACAATCTGGGCACGCTGTTGGTACTCCAGAAAGCAGGATAATGTCTTTAGGTTTCTGTGTCAATTTACCTTCTCCAGAGAAGGGCATGAGAGGAAAACATAACTAAGTGTTATCTAAATCTCTGTATGCCTTGAGCTCCAGTAGTTGGTGGCCTGGCATTATCTTTTAGAGATGGACATCAGAGAAAAAACAAAACAAAACCTTTGTAAGATGGGTTCAGAGACTAGTAGGGGACCTCTAAGACCAGTGACGTGGCCTCTTATTTTACAGATGAGGAAACTGAGGCCTAGAGGTATGAATCGACTTGTTCAAGGTGACACAGTTACTTAGTGGTGGAGCTGTGACATGATTACTCAAACCACTTCTCAAACTTTAATTTCCATACAGATAACCTGGGAATCATGTTACAAAAAGTTTCTGATTCAGGAGGCCAGAGACATGGCCCAATAATCTGCATTCTTACATGCTCTGGGTGATATTGATGGTACTGTTTATTGGGCAAAATTGATTTATTAAGTAGCAGGGACTTAATCCAAACCATTCCTGAATACCTCCTTCAGAGAGAGTCCTGGATTAAGGCATGGAAGGATGCCCAAGAGCACTCACCCAAGGTAGGCTCACTAAACAGGGAGGTCCAGTAAGGTCAGGGAAGCAAGGTCTGGTTTATGGGGCTCTGACTCTTCAGGTAAAGTTTTCTTCTTTCATTGTTGACTCTGGCACTGTTTTCTTGCTTCTCCCATAGGACAGGATCTTAGAAATATGGGATACCTGTTAATTATGCAAGGAAAAATTATAAAAGACTTTACAATGGCAACAAAAACTTACTGGGTACCCTATGAAATTCTAAGTCTTGTCTAGCAAACTTATCCGAATTATCTGATTCTATAGTGGTCTACTCCCATTGTTTTTGATGTTATTTAATCTGCAAGTTGTAGAACTCTAAGTATAACACAAATGATTTCCTGTCTGTAGAAATGCAAATGAAATTTGTCCCATAAAATGCAAGTGATTATTGCCATGCAGATATTGACCACATCTATTTGTAAATGCATTCCAGAATTCCTGTGTCTATTTGTGTGTTCTTTGAATTCTCCTTTGAATTAATTGTATCATTGTACTAGTTCCCTTGTTACTTAATGATTTAAATAAAATGTTTGACACATGTTTAGTGCAACAGGTATGATTTTTATCCTTTTAAAATTACTGTTCTTTAAAAATTACTTGATTATTTGGTTAAATATCTTCTCCAAAAGAGGTAAGATTGAATCTACTCTTTAATATGAACATTTAGGATCTTAATTGTTGACATTTATATAGCACTTGGTGTTAGACCATTTTGTGGAGGCTCAAAGGATCTTAAGTTACTGAGAGACTCAGAGAAGTAAAAAGACTTACCCAGGGACACACGGCTAGGATGTGGTAAAGCAAGGAATTACCTTTTTCCCATACTGCTTTTTAGTTATTTGTGTATTCAGATGATTCAAGTATTCACCATTGCTCCAGGCAGTGACTCAGTCAAAGGTAGAGGAATCAACATGTGGGAGAGGGCCTATTGGAACTGGCGCTCTAGCCTGTTTGGTAGATTCTTCTGGAAAGGGGCCAAGAGAAAATGTGAAGGTTTGTGCCTGTCATGGGTAAGTTCATATCTACTATTGTTCACCTCAGGAATGTCTCCTGCAAACATAGAGTGGCAATTAAGGGTCTCTCTGTAGCTAAATGGCCCAATGCCACTGCAGATGATCATGCATGGCCAAGGTGACAATGACGGCAGTGATAAAAAGTCTTGAAATGAGTGCGTGCTTTGGAGTCAAAATGACCTGAGTTTGAATTCTGATCTGTCATTTACAAATTGTCCCATTCTTGACAGAGTTGCTTAATCTCCCTTGATTTTTTTTTTTCCATCTGTAAAATGGGGTAGCACAATTTCATAGGCTTACTGCAAGGAATGCATGAGGTGACTGTATAGTTCCTAGTCAGTAGTGCATCAAACATTATTTCTTTTTCTTCGTTTTCCCTTTACTTTTGCCATAAAATATATTAATTTAAATTCATGTCTGTTTACCCAGATGAGAGTTAACTACTCAGTGACATTTATTGAATACATAATTCCAGCCTTGTGGGAGGGACTGTGGGCTATGGCAGAAAGAAATGTAAATGTTCCCACACCTGCTCTTGGTGATGCTCAGTCTACTTGAGGAGGGTAGTAACAGATCTAAAAGACATCAGTGCAACAAGTTTGGAGAAGCAAGGTGTCAGTGGGGTTGGGAAAGGTGATTGTGGGTACACCATGAGCAAAGGAGAGGGGGCAGAAGGGGCATGGTGTGGGGAAGGAATTGATTAACCAGCAGGGAGGCTGGTATGGAAAGCGCTGGAGCATAGAGGAGGAAAGCAGGTCTGTGATGGCCTGGAGAAGACCTTGGGTGTCAAGCTAAGCAATCAGGGCTAGGTACAGTAGGTGAGAGCCAGCCCCTGGTGACACTTGAGCAGAGCAATGAGCGATCTTCTGTGCAAGTCTGGATGTTGCCTTCTGGACCTTCTCCTGTGGCCTCTGTTTGTTGGTGTTGAACTCCCTGCATCTCTCCTGGAGGTCACAGGTGCCACATGCTACTCGGACACTGATTCAGAGGTTGCCACTGAGTGATGAGGAGGAAGCTGCTGTGGGAAGGGGTCACTGTTTCAGTGCCTATGTGGATGGCTCTCCCGGATTTCTGCATGTCATTCTTCCAGAATGTCTACACTTCTGATCACTTTGAACAGGAAGATGTTACCTGAAATTTTTCATCATAAATCTGTTTAATTATCATTTTTGCTCCCTGGGGCCTGAATTTAATGAAAAGTTATAATTTGACTGCTAAAAAATAATGGAGCTTTGCTGCTTTAGTCAATATTTTTCATTACCATTGTCACTTCTAGAGAAGCCTCTTGATAACAGAATTGTATATGAGCCTTTTATGAAGATTTGACAAACTTCCATTCAAAACCAGGGCAATTTCAATGGCTCAGGGACTGCATGCCATGGGCCTTGGGTAAAAGGGATGAAGCAGCTCTTCTTTTTATAGATACATAACTGCTGAGGGCTAGTGTCAGTGCAGGTATTCGGTATGGCAGGCAGACCATCAGCTGTGTACACATTCATCAGCAACTGAAATGGAAGACATTGAGCCTGGAGCAAGGGGAGATAGGAAACACATGAACCACCTGGGAGGGGAGATGAGATGCAGAACGCAACTGATGGATGATATTGAGAGCGGGAAGCCAGGGCAGGCTACCAGTCCCTGTGACCAAGATGATAATAAAAATAAAAATAACAGATAACTTTGCTGAGTATTTTACATATCCTATTTCATTTTCATTCTCACAACAACCCTGAAAGTTGATGTTATTAATCTGATTTTAATGACTGGGACTAAAATCCTGGTCTTTCTGAGGATGAAGGTTGAACTCTATAGCATTGCATTGCCTCTCTAGGAAGACACTTCTAAGGAGAAGAACTGTTAGTTTGAGATGAAACTGTTCTAACCTTAGGATTGAGATGAGTCCCAAGGAAGGGTGAGTTGTACTTGACAATATAGGCATATCTTGCTTTATTGCACTTAGCTGAATTGTTCTTCGAAGATGTTGCATTTTTTATAAATTGAAGGCAAGGTCCTCCACCAGCAGCAAAAGGGTTACAGCTCACTTTATGGTGATACTTGCTTTCTTGTGGTGGTCTGGAACTGAATCTACAACATCCCTGAGGTATGCTTGTAATCTATTTGCATGGGGGATCAGGGAGCATCTGGGAAATAACTGCATGTGTGTGTGTGTGTGTGTGTGTGTGTGTGTGTGTATTGGTGGGGGAGGGGAGGGGCATGAATTGGTACTGTCAAGTCAGAGTTAAAGTCTTCCACTTGAAATGAAGTGCTGAGTGCAGACGCTCAGGCTATTCACTGCTCCAGTCCTCATGAAAGAATACTTGGATGTTAGAAATGTAACAGGGTGCAGCTAGGCCCCCCAAAAAGGGGATTTTTAATGGGGTCCAGAAACTGGGGTATCCAAAAAAAATACAGGATAGTTTCATTCCCCCACCTCGCATGGGCAGGGCGGGCTGCCATGGGGGATGGGAGACAGGGAGCAGAGCCATTGAGAGTCATTTTGCATGTCAATAACAGCAGGCTAGCTTCATACCTCATATGCAAAGATGGTTATTTTGCATATCAACAAACCAGGAAGGTTGGTATAGCTTTAACCCAGTATACAACTAGGCAGGCGGCTCCCCTTGGTTACAGTCTGTGTGCTTGAGAGCTCAGAGATGAGAACTCCATGCTCTCAGGGAATGATACGAAGATGGAGAAAGACTCTTGCTAGTGGGCCATGAGAAATGCTATGTGGTTTTGAATTAAGAACTGGAGATCGTGGTAATGCAGCAGATGGTGGTAGGAACAGCGAGAGGCCTGCCCAGCTGAACTCTGGACTTCCGTTCTTTTTCTTCTCAAGGATGGTACCCCAGACTGGCCTGACTGGCCTGACTGGGCAAAGGCGGGGGAAGGCAGAACTGTGTGTTGGTGGATGTTTTAAATGGTGGGTATTTTAAAGGAATTTTGAGATCTAAGGGTGACATTTAGCCATTAATCAAAACCTGTGTTACTTTTGAATAAATAGTTCCTTTCCTTTTCACCAAATTCTGCCATTGAAAGCAACAATTTTTAAGGGCGGCAGGCAAATGAACCTAGAACAGAAGGATCCCAGGGAAAGAGGGGGGCATTTTTCTGGTAATAGCATCTGGGGCTCCCTTCCCTCCTATGGGTCCATGTTCAGTAACAGAAAGACAAGTCTGAAAGTAAAGACTGGGTGAGTTATGTCACCAAATTCATCATGGTAAAAGGCATCCTTTCTGGGGACTTAGGTAGCAAAATATACATAAAGTCCACGGAGTGGGATTCTTTCCTGCTTTTTTTTTTTTTGGATAGCATGGTGGGACTGCAGAGTATTTAAGAGTACCAAGGAATTCTGCCAAGATGAGCAATAGGTCTTCCCACATCTGAATTGGCCATTTTGACACAGAAAGCAGGCAAATGTCTGCAGAGAGAAGCCTTTGGTAGGGCCCTTGTCGATGCAGAAATGCTAGACTTTGTTAGGAAAAAACTGAACAACTTTTAAAGGGGGGGGAGTTGAGGGGAAGAAAATAAAAAAGATTACAGGGTCCCTTTAGTGGACTCCTAGGTGTTGTATAGTGTCCCCTTTTGGATTGCTTCATCTTGGGATGTACATCTTTCATTGTCTTTGAACTTCCATCATTTTAACATTCCCGATTGCCTGTATATGTCTGCTCTTGATTCTCCTTTGAACTTGTTATAACATGTAACTGGTTTCCTCATTAACAAATAAGTTAAATAACATTTGTCATACAGCTTCATCTTATATTTGTACCAGAATCATGCTGTTACCTTTTTAAAAATTATCCTTTGATAGCTTGTTTTAAATGTTTAGCAAATATACCCATGTCTCACTTATGATGGGTCCAATGTATTCACAAACAAGAGTGGACTGCAGCCTTTCCTGAACTATTCTGCTAAAGGGAGGGGGAGGGGCAGGTCTGACTTTGCTTGTTCAATTCCTTCTCTTCCTTTTTTGAAATTGTGCTGGGTAGATTTCATAGTCTTTGGTGATGTGCTCAGGTGGAGGTAAAGTGATGAAGAAAACCAGCTTTGGATGGAACTAGAGGAAGAGATTTTTGGGATTGGCTGAAGGTTAGGATTAAGGAAGCAGGTACTCTGAACTGCCGGCATCAGGAAAGTGGATAGGGAAGGAAAAAAATTTCAACAGATGTAACCCTATTCACAATATTTGCTAATGACAAGCAAAGTAATTTTGAAAATACTTGTGGTTTACTGGCCTCTCTCTGAGAAGTCCTCTGGGTCCATCATAGTTTTGTAGGTTTTACACCAACAAACTTGCTCTTGGCCATGGTACGACTGGGGATAACATGTCCATAGGGCACTTTTGTATAAACAGGAATTTTAACCAGAAAAATGAGCCTGGTTCCAATTTCAGAGTCATAGGTGTGAAGTCTCAGTAAAATATAGAAAACAACCCTATTGTTTTTCCTTTTAGTGTCCTATTCCTAATTTCCCACTTTCCTTTCATTTTTAGTAGTAATCCTAGTTGATATTGCAGGGTACCAGCAAATTCTGAACATTTGCACTTTCTTGAAGTCCATATAACTTGATTTTTAATGGACACACCTTACTCGCTATGGATAAGCAGAACAATTTTATTCTTTTCTTGGACTAACCAAGAATAAGTGACCAGGCCAATTTTCTTTTCCTTGCAAGTCTTCTGGCCCTTCAGAAAATATAACCGTGACCCAACATCCTCAGGTCACCATCCCTCCTTCTGAGCACCAACCTCTGTGTCTTCCTTCTTGACAGCAGGCTGGGGGCCACAGGTCAGACTTTTGACAAATAACTGCATCAACGGCAAGAAGAGATCCTGCCGGTCATTGGGAGCAGCTCGAGGTGGTCCCATCCCTGCCTATCACACATGATAGTCCTCTTGTAATGAATATCCTTTTGTTATGATGAAATATTTGAATTTGTGTACTAATTTCTCTAGGCCTCAGTTTCTTTATCTGCAAAGTGGATGGGCTTGACTAGATGATTTCTAAATGATTTATGAGCTTTTTAATGTTCCAAGAGCCCATGGATTTCAGGCATAAACAACAGGGGATGATGGTCTTCCTCACATCTTCTCATTACACCGTAGCCCCCTGCAATGCTGGCCCTGGTCTTGAGTCACCTGGTTACTAGAGCATCAGATTAACTGGAGTGAACTGTTCTCCCTCCTTGAATATTTTGGCTAATTAAGGTTTCTCTGTAGAGGACACCACCTGACTGCCAAAATCTCCCCTGGGCCCTGAATGGAAATGTGGGTGCACATGAAGTGTGACAGGTCAAGACAAATAAAATCTAGTGAAATAATGACAAGTGGGAGAACCAGTCGTTGGTAATACTTGTCAATTTCCCAGTGATTCTAAGGGAAGCTTAGAAATTCCATAGAACCAAAATAAAAGAAAAAGTAGGCATTAGGAATCTGAGATAGGAGAGGAGATGCCACAGAGGGTTCAGAAAGAAGGCAAACCAGGTGCTAACAGCAAGGATCCCTGGCTCCCCGTCTTGCTGAAAGACAGGATTAGCTAGAACCAACAATTGAGGACAATTCTGGGTACCTCACATGTCCGTGTTAGTCTGTCAGGTCAGCTTTCATCACCTGAAACCTGGGCGAAAGGCCAGATTTCAGTCACCTTGAAGAGGATGACATAATTTCTATTCCTAAGCCCTATGGTTGTCATTGAAAAATATCACCCAGGCATTGAGATGTATCAATGTTGTTTGAGAACTCACACTTATTTTCAGGTGATAAAAGAATTGTCTCTTTTGTTATTGTTCCATCATCTCCAACTCACGAAAGGCCTTAGGCTTTCAAGAGCACACACATGATTGCCTACCCAGTAATAGAGGTTATATTCTCTTTTGTAGTGAAGGCGACAGAACATTTTAGGAACTTCAGTTGGCCTCTGGCTTCTCCACCTGCACTGTGTTTGTTGAGGGAGGAAGTCTATATATGATTCTCTTTGTCTATTTTCTAAAATTAAGTTCCCCTGTAAGTTTGCTCCAAATAATTTATATGAAAGGTCAAAATCCTGTGCTAACTGGTCCGTAGTAGTCAAGTTTCTCTCTGGTTTTGCCTGGAGGCACATTTATACCACTTTCTGGGGAAATCTGGTTTAGCTGTTCTACTAGGTTCAGGCTCTCAGAAACACTTGCCTTCCCCTTCAGTCTTACTTTTCCTGTTTTTTTTCCAGTATTGGTAGGATTGGCCCTTAATTTGGCTTGCTGCTCATTATTCTGCGGGACTACCCTTCCAGAACACACTTGCACCATTGCTTAATTAAGGTTTCTCTATAAAGGACACCGCAAAGGCCCTGATTCCTTTTTCAGCACAAAGCAGGTGGCTGGGGGGTGGGGGGTAGGGGGTAGAGGTGGGTGGCCACTATCTTTGTCTGAGTTTTTCTTCCACATTCTGCAAGAGGAGAGAGCAACAGCATAACTTACCTAAAATGGGGACATTTTGAGTATGTCTCTTGATAATTAGTTATTGATAACTACTCCTAGGTAACAAGAACAAACCAGGGCCATCCCAGATGAACAAGGATGTATGGCCACATACCAATGGATTAGGAATACTTTGGCACTAGGCCTCTTGTTATGCCATTCTGTCTAGAATGTTCTTCCCCTACTTTCCCCTCATTATCTCCTGTTCACTCATTTTTCAGGTTTTGGTCTTGATAATGACATTTCTTATAGGAAGACTTCCCTGATCCCCCTGGGGCTGGGTTTGATGCCCTGCTTCCAAAAACTTTTCTTCCCCATCAAAGCCATGATGCCATATTATAATTTCCCATTTATTGCTCTCTCTCTCTCATGAGTATGCACCTGGGGCTCAGAGTCTGGACACTGTTTTCCTTGTCTCCACAGTACCTAGCTTGGTGATCATGGCTCAATTATTATTCATTGAATGCTACACTGATTCTTCTATCCTCTAACCCTTTCTGGTATCTTGGGTCTTTAGTGTCTCCTGCTGTAATACTGTAGAAGAATTGCCTGTATCTAGTTTAGTTTTTCGCTTCTTATTTCTAGTATTCCATGTCCCCTGATTTTCCTCCTCACCTTTTTTTCACTTCCATCAAGCTCTATCTACTCTTTTCTCTGCTCTCCAGCTCTCATTGTCCTGTGCTCAACAGCTAAATTTCTCTCCCCACTCCCCCCGCCCCTTAAAACAGTGCCTAAGGCAAGTAGGTGGCTCCTTCTGTGACAATGCAGCCCAAGAAGAAAAGCCTCTAAGCTCCATGACTTTGGAGTAAGCAACCGGGGGGGGGGGGGGGGGGGGGTCCAAATCTTGCCAGCTTAGATCTTGGCTTCAATTTTCAGTTGGTGACAAATCCTTTTTTAGCAGGCCTGCATGTTTGTAAGTCTTCACCTCTGCTACTTTCTCTCTCTAATCTGGCTGTTTTAATGGCAGTAGGTTGAGGCAGGATTGCTGCTGCACTGATTTCTGTTGATAACACTCAACTTCCTTTGACTCTTCAAGTACGCTAGATTTGAGAATTGGGTAACATTGTTCTTGGTCTTCTTGGGCACCAATAGTCCCAGGCCTATTTCCCAGGGAAAGGAATCTTGCTTAACACAGATGTTCCTTAAAGAAGATGAGGCTAGATTGGAAGGAGGCTATTCTGTGGTAATTTATTTTCCTGCCTGCCCTTTTAGGTTTCACTTCCTTCCTTAGTTGCCCTCTCTGTGTTTTGGACAGTTTTGCTCTTGGCTTTTGTTCTCTTTTTCCTGCCTTAATTCAGAGCCACAAACAAATCCTGTATCTCTGTTTACCTCTGGCTTTTCTGAGCTTTTTTGCTAACTCATATACTTTTGCTCCAAAAACTGACTGGCCATTGGTGTGCTGGAGCTGGCAGGCACTGGCCCATGAGAACTGCTCTGTATGTCTCCTTTCAATTCTGCACTTGGTAGTTTGTAATTTACCATAGTGAGAGTATTTACACCATAGCAAATCAGCAAACTGGACAAACTTAGAGATCCAGGGTTTGTGTGTGTGTGTGTGTGTGTGTGTGTGTGTGTGTGTGTGTGTGTGTGTGTGTGTGAGCGCGCGTGCTCGCACGCGCATACCTGCCTTATTATTAAACATTAATCAGCACCTTCACTGGCTAAGGCATCAAAATTCTAGCTCTATACTGTCTATTATGGTAGTCACTATCAATCTGTGGCTATTTACATTTAAATAAAATAAGTAAAATTAAGAATTCAGTTCTTCGGTCTCCCTAGCCACATTTTACATGCTCAATAATAGCATGAAGCTAGTGGCTGCTATATGGGTCAGTGAGGGTATAGGCCATTTCTATCATCACAGAAAGTTCTGTTGGACAGCCTGATTAGCTCCTCTGTTCTGTTGGACATTTGGTGTCATGGTTCAATTAGAGGTATTAGGTTAGAACCAGGTATTTGTGGTCCTTGGGACATACCAGCCAGAGGTAACTTAAACTAGAATCCATAGAGTGGTGTTTGGTAAACTTTTTCTGTAAAGGCCAAATGATCTGTTGCAATTACTCAATTTGGCAAAAAGCACCCATTGACAATACATAAAAAAGCCAAGCATGTCTATGTTCCAATAAAACTTTGTTTACAAAAAAGAAGAAGTAGGCCTGAGTTGGCCCACAGGCCATAGTTTACCAATCCTTGATCTCTTTAGCCATCTAGTTCTATTCATGGAACTTACAGATATATTTGGAAAATCCAATATGGGTACATTTTAGAGTTTCCAAATTCAATCTATTTTTAAAACTTTAATAGGCAAAATTTAAAAACAGACATGAAACTAAAAGCAAAAGTATCTTGAATCTCCAGGCACCAATCACCCAGTTTCAACAATTATCATCACAGAGTAAATCTTACCTTGACATCCCCCTCATATACTGTTTTTTAATGTATGAGGACATTTTGTGTCAAAATGAAAATCTGTTTCAAAGATAGTTTAATAAAATAGGATATTTTTTTAATCTATAAAGCCCAAACTTTAGATATTTTCAAAAGCAATCTTATCTGACAGTATTCGATTGTCATCTGTGACTCCTGGGAAGCGGGCCTTCTAAACTCACTCTGCAATGCCGGTGGCTCTCCCTGCCTTGAAGTGTTGGGTAGGATTGCACATCATGGAGTTGTTTGGAGGATGAAAAATGAAACAGGCTGCATGGAGCATGCGGCAGAATGCTTCTGGGCACTTTCTTAGCCTCCCGGGCTGTTCTTTAACAAGCCCAGTGCTTGTCGCCAGGGAGTGACCAAGACAGGCAACAGGCTGATATGAACTCAGCAGCTGTTAAAACGCAGAACCCTTCCTCTTCCCCATTCTCTTGCCCCCCACTCCTGCCCCATTTCTGCTGTGAGGGGTCTCGAGGATGGACTTTCTTTCAGTGAAGAGCATCACAGCATCAAAGAATGAAAAAGACCTTTGTGACCATGTAGTTCAGTTCTCACTAGACTGATGAAGTGAGAGGCTCAGAGAAGTGAAGTGACTTATTTAAGGTCACACAGCCACATTGTGACAGCAAGGTATGAAGCTGAGCCTCCTGAAGCCTAGTCTTAAGCATTGGCAAGAAAAAGATGCAGAGGAGGGGAGGCCTGTCCCAACTTGCCACTGTTTCCCCCATCCAAATTCCATTCACTTGAGACCCATGTGACTCTTAAATTATTTCCTGGCTAAGGCAATACTTGGTGACTCACGATGGTGTTGCATTTATCAGAGAAAACTATGTTACAATAGCAGACACTGGGCAGAGGCACAATGCCTTGATACTAGGAAACTACTGCAACTTTCAGTTTGTCCTTTCCCCTCATGCAGTACCTTTCTCTTCTGCTGGCTCACACCAAGCTCTGTGAATGGAAAACCTACACCCTTGCCCCAATACACACACATGCAGACACTGACCTGCTGACAGGAGCTTCTTGCACCTGTGTGATAAGCTTCCTAATAAATGCTCCCCTCCCCCAACCAAGTGACTGAAATTACACGTAAGCTTCAACCCAAGTGGGTTCCCTTTTTCTCTGGACTCCCATTTTGTGAGAGAATGAATCAGTGACTGGATCAGCAAGCTGGGTGAGTGATTCATTCCTACATCCCTATACTGTGAAAGCTTTAAGCACATTTGGACACTTCTCTGCCAAAAACCCTTCAAAGGCTCCCTTTTCTGTGGAATAAAAGATAAACTCCTTAACCTGTCCTCACAGCCCTGCATGCTAGGTCCTGCCCGGTTCTCCGCTCTCTGCTCATACATACTCTTCATAATGTGTGTGTCAGTCCTAGGAACTGAAAGCTGTTCCCACCTCAGGGATTTTTACATATAAGTTTCTTCTGCCTACAAAACTGTTCTCCTGACTTTTCAACTGACTGGTATGTGTAAGTTCAAATGTCACTTCCACAGAAAAGCCTTCTATAGCAGATTATAATCTATAGCTGCTTATGTTAGGCTACATAACATGCATTCTTATTTGTGCTTTTGTTAATTTACTATTTTTCTCTCCACCTAGACTGTGGTAACGAAGAGGACCACAATTCATTACTAAGTACATAGCCTACTACCATCATGCCTGGCACTTGAGGGGTACCCAACAAATGTTAGCTAAATAGGTTTTCTAATTGTTTCATAGCTCTATCTCATTTTCTCCTTTCCCAATCAGATTGCAAACTCTTGGAAACAAGATTTCTGCTTCTCCTGTTTTACCACATTGACTAGTATAGGGCTCAGTCAACAACTGTTTACCTGGGGCATTGTTTTCAATATATAGAGATGGGACCATGGGGGTCATAGCTCATTGAGAGGCTGTCCTTCTAATTTTGTAATTTTCCTATATATAATATAACATAGGTTTTAAAAATGACTTTGTTTTTTAGAGCAGTTTTTTGGAGCAACTGTATCACAGCTTAATTTAGCAGAAAGTGGAGAGCCTTTTCCATATGCCCTATGACTCCACACATGCACAGCCTCCCACACTATTAACATTCCTCACCAGAGGGGTACATTTGTTACTGTCAGTGAACCTACACTGACACTTCATCATCACCCAAAGGCCATCATTTACATTAAGGTTCATTGTTGGTGGTGTACATTCTGTGCATTTTGACAAATGTATAATGACATACATCTGCCTTTACAGAATAGTTTCACTGCTCTGAAAATCCTCTGTGCTCTGCCTGTTCATTGCTCTCTAGCCCCTGAAACCACTGATTTTTAAAATTTTTTGTTTTTACCTTTTCTAGAATGTCATATATTTGGATCGAACAGTTTGTGGTCTTTTCAAGTTGGATTTTTTCACTTAGTAATATTCACTTAAGTTTCTTAATATAGTTTTTTTTAAAACTATAATATTATCTAATTCAGCATTTCCTCAACATATGTTTCACAGAAGACCCTTGCGCCTCTGGTAAAAAAGTGATTCAAGTCAATTAGGTTGGAAAGCCAGAGAACCCTATACTTCTTTGGGACATCAAGTTCACGTTGGCATTATTAACAATGTTTACCCCACTCTTTGCCTCAGAGATTTTTCTCATAAGAGCTATTAATTTCTTGCCACAGGATGTGGTCCATGAAATCCTTTTGGAACCCAGCTCCTTATCTTACTCCCCCTTCTTCTGTTTTGATTCCTCCTCAGAGGCAGTGGCTCATTATATTATCTTTACCCCTTCCAGTTGAAATAGTACCAGAAAGTATTTCATAAGGCAATATGTTAGCAGTACCCCAAGTTCTGTGCCAAGTTTATCTACCTGTCGCTATGGTAACAACATAAACAGTAAAACACTGTATAACACGAACCAGTGGACAGAGCTAAAGTTTTTTTTAAAAATAAATTCATGGTTGCCTTGGGAAAACTAAGCACACTGATGGTATATTAATTGAAGATCTTAGAGGAATTATGAAATGATTAAAGGCAGAGTCTGGCTGAAAAGTTACCAGTGATTTATACTTTTGGAGTAGATTCATGTGTTTGTCTACTCATGCTGTGTACAGTCATCTGAGTACCTGTCAAACAAGCTAACGTTGGGAACTGGCTAATATCTCAATTTCACACAAGCATGACACTGTATGGATATTTCTGTTCAAGTTTGATAACTTATCTACCCTTGGGGCTCTATGTCATGTATTGGCAGTTGACCCAGCGAATAATGTCCCATTGTGTCATGGCCTTGGGTGCATTTTTTTTTTCCTTCTGTCTGCAATATCTTCTTCATCTTTACTGAAAAACACTCATCCCTCAAGATCACCCAGTCTGTCTGTGGTGAAGTTTTGCTTGACTACTAACCATTTACTCTCATAGAATTTTGAGTTTTTGTTATAACTCTCGCTGTTTCACAAATCCTAGTCATGCTAGTCTTCAAATTTCTTGAGGGTAACTACAATGTCATATTGCTGTACTGCAGAATCCAGACCCATGTGGCACATAGTGGGCATGCTATAAGTGTTTGTTCAATGAAAGAAAGAATGAATCACTCAAGTATATAAAGACTTCAGAATCAGCAATTAATACTGAGAATGTGAACAAACACAAATCCTGTCGATTGCTTCTTAGGCTCCATAAGTATCAGTTTAGTAAGGACAATAAAAATAATTAAGACTTTTAGTTTTCCAACTAAGTAATCAAAACAGGCATTCACTACTAATTTGCCTCCTCATAACAAAAGGCAGTTGTTTCACAGCTTTTGCTATGGCAAGATACATGTACAATTTTTTGCCTAATTAACTCTATTCATCCTCAAAAGTTTAAAAGTTGTTTCTTAATTTATGAAAATAATTTTAAAGTTAAGAAAGAGTGAAAGGTTTAGGGAAAAAATTTACATGTTTGCTTTCCCACTTTTTCCCCCCATCAACTATGTACAACTTTGACTTTTTTTAAGTTTCATTACAGGTCACTTAAGATGGGCAGAAAAGAATAACTAAAAAATAAAGGATTGAGATGATAGAGATCTTGTTTTGTTGAGTCAAGGAGGCACAAATGAGAATTTTTTCTTTATGCCTTTCATCATTCCTCATCTTTCTTTGTTTTCTGTTTCCCTGCAACAAGGTATAAACCCCATCAGAGCAAGGCTGCGGTCTCATTTGGTCCCTGCTATATTCCTGGCACCTAATAAATGCCTGGTACATATTAGGTTTTCAAAAAATATGCATAGAATTAATAATATTTAAATGATGTGGTCAGAGTAAAGAGAATGAGATCCTGAATCAGAGTAATGGCCTTGGGGAAAGAGGGAGGAAGGGATGGTAAGAGATCCTTGCAGATATGAGCTGACTGCCCTGGGGCTAATTAGGTGAGAGTGCATTGGTAAAGGAAGAGGCTAAAGTAGCAGCAAAGTACGGAACCTATTGGATGGACATGGTGAACAAAGAGCAGTTGAGTTTGGAGGGGAAGCTGGTGACCTCTAATTTAGATATGTTGAGTTTGAAATTCCCCTGAGAGATACCCAGTAGGCAGTTGAAAATGTGGAACTAAATAAAGTTCAGAAGAAGGCAATGATAAAGATATTATGAGGTATGTCCAGAAAAAGGCTACTAATTATTAATAAAATGAGAACAGTTTGTGCAACATCAATGTAACGAGGAAGCCAAGGTGAGTGGACTGGAATGCACATGCGTGACCAATGATGGCCTTTCTGTACTAGTAGTCAGTGGGGGTGGTAGATGCTGCTGAGTGAGCAGGTGTACTGTGTGGCTGTAGCATTCAAAATGACTGAGCAAATAGAGCAAGGAATCTGCATCAGATTTTCGTTCAGCTTGAACATTCCTCCATGGAAACTATTTGGATGACTCAGAAAGGCTCAGCTATGGGCAAATGGTGATTGGTAGCTTCTTCATGACAATATACCTATTCATGCATATTCTCTCATGCAGAGTTTTTTTGGTGAAACATGAAATCACCCAGGTGACTCAGTACCCCCTATAGCCTAGATTTGGTGTCCTGTGACTTTTGGCTTCTCCCAAAACTAGAATCACCTTAAAAAGGGGAGAAATTTCAGACCATTGATGAGATTCAGGAAAATATGACAGGGTAGCTTAATGTGATTGGGAGAACTGTGTGAGGTCCCACGGTGCTTACTTTGAAGGGGACTGAGGCGTCATTGTCCTATGTACAATGTTTCTGATATCTTATATCTTTTTCAATAAATGTCTTTCTTTCATGATACATGGCTGGATACCGTCTGGACAGACCTTGGTCATTCATTTATATGTCTTTTTATGTGTGTGTGTGTGTATACAATAATAATTGAAGCCACAAATGTGATAGATTGCCAAGATAAAGTGAAAAGAATGAAAAGACAAGGATCCCCAAGCTAAATCTCTGGGGAATACATACCTTGAGAGCCATGGGGGTATGAAAAACTGGAGGTGTGATCAGAGAGGTAGGCATGCAGTAGAGGAGAGGCCAAGGAATGACAGGAAAAGCCTTAGGAATAGCGCTTGGTCAATTGTGCTGATGTCTGCAGAAGAGCTCATAATGTTTAGGACTGGAAAAAAGGAATAGAATTTGGCATTTAAAACATACTTGTTTAGTATGAAGATTGTAGACTCTTTTAAAAAAATTTTTTTTTAATTTTTTAATTACAATTAACATACAATTTGTAGTTTTAGGTGTACACCTCAGTGATTAGACGTTATATAACTTCCTAAGTGATCATTCCCAAGAAATCTTGTATCCATCTGACACCATAAATAATTATTAGTATATTATTGACTAAGATAGCAGATTCTATGGGATAGAGAGTTGTAGGCAAAAGCAAGATGGTTAGAGGATTGTTTAATACTTATTTAACATACCTTATATTATTATTTAAGCTTATAGTGGGTGTTCAATAAATACTTGTTTGAGAATAGATCCAGAATTTACATCATTTTTTAGAAGTAGCTGTTTTTGCTCTTCTTGATTCTCTGCCTTCTCAGTTCTCAGGAAGTTGCTGAGAATGTAGAGTTCCTTTTGTGAAGTTGAATCTAACACTGACTTCAAGTTGTGGTCACCAACAATTACCTGCCATGTGGTCCATTTGTAGTATTTTCTTGATGTATCCTTGCATGTCAAGCTCTAGGATGCTATGAGCAATATGCTGGTAGGGTAGATTGTTACCTATGTATGAGTCTAAGTGCATCAACTTAGTAAATGCCTAAATCACAAAATAATTAAAAAAATCACTTTATGTTATTGGAGATCCCTTATTTCCACTGTAAGTCACTTCTGAAAGTTTGCTGGAAATAACTGCAGGGATGGGAGGTGAGCATGGGAATAGGGCAAAGGGGGCACAGAGAAGAATCTGTCAAGGTGTGCTGTGTGGGCAGCAGTTAGTGGCTTTCACCGCTAGATGGTGACCTTGCACTGGCCTGGTGAATTGCCCATTAAGGGGTGGCAGAGAGTCAATTACAGGTAGTTGAAACCCACCGCAGTGAAATAGGGAAGCTTTTTTTGATCTTGTGAAATAAAATGGTTGATAAGATTTGAAGTAATAAAAATTGAGGAATACCAGTGTCTTCCCAACTCTGCACAGACTATGATGATATAATACTTGAGCATCTGGCCAAACAACTGCAATGTGGGGAATGGGATTACTGTTTTAAGAAGCATAAAACCTTCATTCTAGGTCAGCTGTAGCTTTTTGCTTGTGATATTTTTGGCAAGTCAATTAACTCCTAGGGGCCTCAGTTGCTTCGTCTATAAAATGGGAGATGTTACTACCTAACTTGTCAGAGACTGGGCCAGTTTTCCCCAAGACCTTCTGTTTTATCAGTGAAGGAAAAAAAAAGAGGCTGAGCTTTAGCATCTTTGAAAGGAGAGTAAATAGGGATTAAAGAATCTTCATTGATCATTGCCTACTTTTTAACTTTATTATTTGATCAGGGGTGGGGGTGGAGGCTTTGCAGATGTTTCTCTCATTGGGACAACCATGGGCATGAGTTTCTGTCACAGGCTGGGACAAGGGAAGGGGACAGAGATAAAGGCTGAAAGGGAGGAAGTTCTATAATGGTATTGTGTGTGTGTGTGTGTGTGTGTGTGTGTGTGTGTTTGCGAATGGGTCTACTTAGGTCCAGAACCATAGAAAGGAGGAGAGATGAAAAATGCTCATTATTTCTGGGAATTATCATTATTAATTGGTCCAGACATTTTCAGTTATCTTGAATCCTCATAACCTGTGATGATGATGGTTTTATGTCCCTGCTTTAGAGTTGAGGGGCTTGGGAGCAGTCTTGTGATATTCAATATATTTAAAGATTTATTATCAATCTCATCAGTAATATAATAATGACGGCCTTTTCATTCCATGCTTACTCATAGGGCCTTGTATGAGGAACACTTTAGATATTTCTCCAGAAGTGATTTGGGGTTTAAACTGATACTGTTTCATTGAGAAAATAATGTCCCTACCAGGCAGATTTCTGGGAGGCCCAAGTCATGGCTGCTTCTCTCAGTTTTCTGTAGGATGCTGTGAAAATGCTGACTTGCCTTTGGCAGAAAAAAGGAGCTGGATTCTGTCCTCTGTAATCCAGGATTTCCATAATTGACCCATGAAGAGTGTCTTGCTTCATCTCAGAGCAATTAGTGTTTACCTAGAATTCACTGAAGGAACTGAATTGTGGCCTTTCTCATATGAGAACCCACTGACAACTCTTGATTCTAGCCGTTGTCCATATCTTTTTATTGGAACAGAATTAATAAAACTAGACAAAGATTTTATATCAGAGAGGGAAAGGAACAGAGAGAGAGCTATAGAAGTTTGAAAAGATACATTAAGAGAAAAAGTGAATTAGATGAGGGCAGGTACTATCCTATGGGATATATTTCTGTGATTATTTACTCAGTCCTCTTAGGAGTTATTGCCTTTGAGCAATTGTTGAAAGTAGTCAAATATTCTCCTTCCAGTGCTCCTGGTGTGCTTTGATTAAATTAAATATATTCTGAAATTCTCTCTTCATTTTGAGGATGGTCAGAAAAGCTGTGTAATATATCTGGAGTCCCACATGGCTCTGTCTTTGCACGGTGTTCTCTTCTTCTCTGAATGTAACAATGGCGATGTCACAGGGAAAAAAAGATGGTTGGATCTCAACTATTTTCACTAACTAAAGCAAAAACTGTGAGAACCCTAGGGAGAAATGATGGACTGCCAAGGAAGAAGGCAAGAGACACCCAAAGGATTGGCTGGCAGAGAGATTTCTAAAGTGTCCTCTCTCTTCCTACGTTACTGTGGCGACCCCTTGCCTGCCTTTGAGTGTAGGCAAGCAGCTGTGCCACGCGGACGTGGCAGCACAAGCGTAGTATGAGGGCAAGTCCAGAGCCAAAGTGTGAAGCCAGTAGCCATACCAGCTGTATGCCCTCTGATCATTCCCTTACCCTGTCTTCTCCTCGCGTCCGGTGGGCGAGGCATTGTACCAGAGGCTGTCTATACTTAGGAGAACATTCCTGAAGATGACGTGATGAAGATGACATGATGAGATGTTCCTGAAGAAGTGCCAGGGGAAAGCGTGGCGGTGGTGGTGATCAGGGAATGGGTGAATTCAGATTGCAACCTGTGAGACTTCCCCTCTAAGACCATCCTTCTTTAACTCACTGGTAGGACCAGCAAAGCCTAAGTTTTCACATCTCTCCCACATAGACATTATTTGTAAAATAATTCATAGTCCTAAGGGAATAAAGGTGAGCTAACAAGAAAAAAAATGGTGAGATGTGTGAGGAGTAAAAGTTTTATGAAAGATACTTAACACATAATAAGCTAAATCAGAGGAAACAAAATGAATAATTTAACAAATAAACATACAGTAATTATCCTTAAAGATAAAGGGGAATATTGAAAAATAAAGCAGAGAGAAACAAATAGGAAGCAAAACCAGCTGGGAATGTGAGGCACCTACGTATAATTGTTGAAGTAAAGAACTCAGTGGGTGGACTGCATATGAGAATGGATCTAGCCTAGGAACATATTAGACTGAAATGTTGGAACAGGAATTTTCTCCCAAGGCATTGGAAAAGGATGAAGAGATGGTGAGTTGAGAGATGGGGAGGACTGAAGCAGAAGTATAGATTTCACAGAATCCTCAACAGAATCACAGAAGAAGAGAAAAGACCTTAAACTGGAAAGACACAGAGTGTGCTGATTAGGGGAGGTGACCCAAAATGGAAACATTCCACAGGGACATGAAAGGATAGCTAAGAAAAAGAGAACATTTTAAAAGATTTTAAACATAAAGAGCATATTACCCAGAAGGAACAAGGAAATCAGATTATAATCATACTTTATATGATTATACTTACATACTTTATATACTTATATGGCTAATAGCAGCCATACTTGGAATGGGAAAGCAGTGAATTGATATCTTTAAAGTGTTAAAGAAAAGACAATAAAACTAGAATTTTATAATGAGCATAACTATTATTTAAATGTGAAGTTGGAATACAGATACTTTGGGGCATACATCTCATAGTAATTACTACCAAAGATTCACTTAGGAAAAACTCCCAGAAGATGTGTTCCAGTTGGAGGTGAAATGAATATGGGAGGAAGCAATTACTTCCAGGAAGAAAGATAAATAAGTAAAAAATAAACACAGAATGCACATTATTTTCAGTAAAAATAATGGCTTTTAAAAATTTGCCACAATATTAGGCCACAAAGGATTTATCATTAAATTTCAAAGAATCAACCCTTATATGGACCATTTCTTCAACTATAAAGAGTTCAGCAATCAGAAATAATCAAAAGCAACTTATGTGTTTATTGGTGTTTTTTTTTAAAGAATGGTTCAATGATCACTCTTGTATTGTCTTTGTGCATTAGAGTAACTCTTTTTCTTGTAACGTATTCCTAGAAGTGAAAATTCTAAGTTTTATAATATAGGCACCTTTACTTGATTTGATACAGCCAAATTGATTTCCAAAGTGTCATAAATCCTGACCCGTGAACTAAAGTTGGAAATTTTATTGAAACTACATTGAATTTATACACTCATTTGGAGGTGAATGATATCTTTACAACATTGAAAGTTCACATTGTTGAACATGCTTGATCTTTGTTTAGGTCTTCTCTCAGTAAGCTTTATAATTTTCTTTGTGAAAGTCTTTGAGCTTTTTGAAAGATTTATTCCTATGTATTTTACTATTGTGAGAGTTCTCCTTTTGTCCTCTACCATATATTCTAATTGTAACTAAAGGAACACGACCATACTTCTTTTGTGGATTGTCAAAAAAATGAGGTATAGCACGTGCAATAAAATACACAGATCTTAGCTGTTTCGTTTGTTACTTTTAATAATTGTTTACATCTGTGTAAACACCACGCAAAACATGGACTGCTTCCATAACTATTCAAAGTACCCCTTTCCAGTCAAAACCTTACCCTAAGACAACCACTTTTGGACTTATATCATCACACATTAGTTTTACCTATTCTTGAATTTATATAAATGGAATTGTGCAGTATTTAGTCTTTAGTATCTTGCTTAATTTACTTCATGTAGTGCTTTTGAGATTCATCAGTGTGTGATATGTATCAGTAGTTTATTTATGTCTATGGCTGAGTAATATTCCGTTATTTGCATATACCAATATTTGTTTATCCATTCACCTTTCAATGTACATTTGCATTTGGAAGTGTTTTTGGTTTCATGGATGAGGCTTCTATGTACATGTCTTTTTGTGAGGTACTTAAAAAAATCTCTTGTAGAAATATCTAGGAGCTGCTAGGTCATATGCATTTGTCTTCCTCTGATTTGTCGTATTGTTTATCTTTTTATTGTTCATTTGTAAGAGTTCTTTATGTATTCAGGATTTGAATCCTTTGTCAGGTATATGTATTGAGAATATTCTGTTAGTATTTACTTTATATATTTAAGTGCTACAATGTTGGGTGCATGAATATTTACAGTTGCTGTACCTTCTTGATGGATTTACTTCTTTATCATGATAAAATGGTCGTCTTTGTCTCTTTTGACCATTTTCAGCTTCGTGTACAGTTACTTTTGCTTTCTTTTGATTGCTGTTTACTTGAAATGCTGTTTTTCCATCCCTTCACTCTCAGTCTGTATCCTCAAAGTTAAAAAGTCTCTCGTAAGTACCATATTGTTGGATCTTAGTTTTATTTTTTATTTTTTTAAATCCATGTAGCCATTCTATGTCTTTTGATTGGAGAATTCAATTTATTTATGTTTAAAGTAATTATTGATAGTAAGGACTTGCTTTTGCCACTTTGTTAACTGTTTGCTGTCTGTTTTGTAGAGCCTTTGTTTCTTGTTTATCTTGCTGTCTTCCTTTGCAATTTGATGACTTCTGCAGTGGTATGCTTTGACTCCTTTATCATAATTTGTTGTGTATCTGCTGCAGGTTTTTCCTTTGTGGTTATCATGAGTCTTACATAAAATATCTTATTTTTGTAACATCTAATTTTAAGCTGATACCAACCTAATTCCTTAGCATATAGAAACATTATACTTTTCTCCTCACATTTTAGGTTACTGATGCTACAATTTGCATATTTTATATTGTATGTCCAATAAAAATTATTGTAGTTATTTTTATTTTTTATTGGTTAATAAGATCATACAGGTTTCAAATATACATTTTCATGATACATGATCTGTATATTACATTGTGAGCCCACCACCCAAAGTCAAATCATCTTCTGTCACCATATATTTGTAGTTATTTTTAATACATTTGCTTAAACTAATTTTAAGTAAGCTGTGCACCATCATTACAATACTAGAGAACGCGACTTTGGCTATGCATTTACTATGATCAGTGAGTTTTACACACCATATACACAAACATGATGTTAATTAGCATATTTGTATTTCCTGTTGGAGAATTCCCTTTAGCATTTCTTGTAAAGCCGGTCTAGTTGTGATGAGTTCCCATACAGTTGGAATTATGTGTTCCCTTTTCTGTTTCCTGAGCCAGTCACCTATAGAAAAAGGAAGACGTTGTTCTCATTTTTGTAATCCTGTTGCTTAGCACAGCACTTGCTCCCTAGTAGGTGCTTAGTGTACATTAAATAAAACAGTGACATTTGAGCTGAATTTTTATAGGTGATCTGGGCTTATTAGGCAGGCACTGTAGAGAGGGTCTTGTGGGTAGGGAGCAGGGCAAGTGCGAAGGCACGACAGCCTCAAAGACAGGCAGGTTCCAGGAGAAAAGGTTTGATTGAGAAAGGAAGTAGAATAGTGAGGGAATCAGGGAGCAGATTTTTAGCGGAAAACTTCTGAGGGATGGGGACTATTTATGGAGAGTATAAAATAGGGATTGTGGCTCTATGTTACCAAAGTCTCTGAAGGTGTAAGGCACTGGGAATGAATAAATAAACAAAATTGTGCAGCTGAGGTCCAAGCCGGGGGAATCCACGAAGAGGCTGGAGTCACCAGGAAAGTGCAGAACTGGGGAAGCAGATGGAGACAGAGGTTTTAATAAATGCCCTTAATATGCCAAGAGTGTTAATAAATATGGTGGAATTCTCTGAAAGGCAGAGCAGGGTCAACATGTATGTGTCCCAAATGAAGGTGGCAATATTGGCCTGTCAGCTGTGAAGGAATTACATGGTTTTTAGGTCTTTTCAATTCAACAGCTCCTGGAAAACTCTATTCCCAAAAGTGTGATGAGAAGGATGCTGAGGAATGATGGTTGACTCTCAGAGCCACAACCACCTTCCTGTTACCTCCCAGCTGGATCTGGCTTTACCTGGAGGCTGCCGTGGTGATGAGGTGGCATGTTGTGGGGACTTGCTGTGCTCGGTTTGCCTCAGAGTTGGCATGAGGGTCCCTCTGCCTCTGGCTGCCTTGATTGGCCCGCTGGGATGCGAGACCCCATGCTCTCACAGGCCACAGAGCGACAGCGGGCAAGAGAAGCAGTAGGGACCCTGAAAGCCTCCCTCTCCCCTGCCAGGCTCCCCACTGCACCCCGCCCCTCACTGCTTTGTGGATGCCGCTGTGATTGCAGTTTGATATTGAAGGGTGTTTATGTGAAATATGTTTTGTTGATCAAAAAATAAAAAGCATTTCATCTGGGGGGAGGGGGAGAAAACACCTTGAAAACCGTGAACAGTTTTCCCAGTACTGGGGATGGGAGGGCATCAATTCATCTCTGCTCTTTCATGCAGGCCATCATTAGCATCTTCAGGGCACAGGGCAGGGTGCAAGTGGAGGTGCTTGCCCACAGCTCCTTCCTTTTCCTCCCATCCTGATTCCATCCAGCATGCATGGGGCCTACATTTCTGGCCTCCAACAACACCCTGCAAACAGCGATCCTCAGCCCTCATGGTATGCACACTGGGGGTGTGGTTCAGTGAAGGGAGGACAAGGCGGACCCTGAGTATTTTGGCAGGAGATTTCGGGGCCACAAGTATCAGCATGTTCAGTGCAGGCTTGGGTGGCCATCTCCCCCCGGGGCCTTGTGGGCTGCTAGGCTCCTTAGCTGTGGGTGGGGCAGGCCAGAGTGGGGCCCTCTGCAGTGGTGTGTTGGGCAGGGTCTAAGGGCAATTCTGTCCTCATATTGTTTCATTTGTGAAATGATTGATTATGGGAGAGAAAAGGGCTCAGGCCACTTTTCATACAAATGGGCTCTTATAGGGATGATCAAAAATACACTTAAAGGTTATGCCCTTCTTGAGGAAATACCTCAGAGTGTTCGAACTCCTTCTTAACTACCTTGGCCCACGGCCAAGTTTTGCCCATGAGTTAGGGCTCTGCTGGGTTAGAGTGCACCTCGTGGACTTTTTTCTCACTCTGCCTTTTGCTGAGCTCAGCTGCGTGCCAGTCAGGGAGGCCCTGGGTTTGGGGTCAGGAGGAGAAATTGTGTTCCAGGGAATTAGTAAAAATCCTGCTCTCCTGACTGCTGTGCTGTGCTTTGTGATTCCATTTTCCTTGCCCATCTGGTTCACATTGCACCATCAAGGCTTCCCTGGGACCAGTGAGCACTAACTGAGTAAGAGTGCAGCAGCTGCTCAGTTGCGGGGCCAGTCCTGCTGCGAGCGGTGTCTGATACGGACCACTGCCCTTCGTTCGGGGTAAGGCTGCTGTTTCCAATATCTCTCCTTTTATGTACCTCTAGGAAGGGGACAGTAAGCGACATAAATTATAATCTTGCTATGCCTTCTGTTTACTGCATGACCCTAGATAGGTCACTTAACCTCTAAATGTGATTTCTTCCCTTATAGCAAGAGAATTCTTCTACCTCCCAGGAATATTTTAAGGATCTAATGAGCCAGTGCAAGTAAAAGTCTTCAAGAATGTGTAAAACCCATTGAAATTGAAGAGATGATTATCACTGTGGTGTGAACCATTTATCATATCCCTCACAAAGTGACAGCCCTGTAGGAGAGCAGCATTGCTGTGGGGAGGGTGGAGAGATGATGTGGAGGGTGAAGGGGGTGCTGGGAATGCCGGGAGGGTGAGGACAAAGGAGGAGGGTGGGGTGGAACAGCTGTTGAGGAAATGAAAAGTGACTAGAATTCAAGATCTCCTAGTGTTCAGTACTAATCGAGGAGATCTATACCCATCAGCTCAATTAACACTCACCATAAACTTTCAGGTGTTTTTCTAGCACTTCACCTTTACTTTTTTAGAAGTAAAGAAATCAAAATGACTTCGCTCCCTGTATTTTTTCTTTTTTTGTACTTTTCCCTTACTAATTTCTCTCACTCCCCTTTCTCTGTTCCTGTCACACTGACCTTATTTTTCTAGAACACAACAAGCTCAGCCTTGCCTTGAAGGCTTTTGCCCTGGCTGTTCCTTCTGCCTGAACACCCTTCCCTCAATACCCACATGTCTCACTTTCCATTTTCTTCCTGTCTTTAGTCAAAAGTCACCTTTTCAGGAAGGCCTTTACTTATCCCCTGACATTTCACATCTTATCTTGCTTCCCTGATTTGTGTTTTGTCATTAATTTGTGCCTAGCATTCAATACATTTGACTTATTTAGCTCATATGTCCTCTGTAACCTCTCGCTGAATGTAAACTCCACAACGGCAGAATTTTGTCTGGTTATTTACCACTCTGTTCCCAGTGATTGGAATCATGGTTGGCTTAAACATTCACTGAATACTTATTGAATGAGTGAATGGATGAATGGAAAACAGAGCTGTGTGGGCTTCTTCATGATTTTTGATTTCTATGAGTGGTCACCAGTGATATAATTTATCCAAATGCCAAATATTTGGGCAATTCCAAATGATAAGCAGAATGTCTTGATTATATTCTTGAATTTTGATATAAAGCTGTTCGCTGAAATACATAGAAATCAAGCTGCCTTAAGCACTCCAGATACTCTAGGAAGGAGGGCTTACCACACTAGCCTGATGGACCCGCAGCCCAAGGTGGGTCAGCTCAGTGTGGATGGAGGTCTCCCTGGGCCGTGTCCTGAGGGAGCACTACCTTGGCTATGGCACTGGGGACCCAGGGTTGGAAGAAGCTCATGCTGTATTTGAAATAGATGGAGGGGAGAATTTTGTTGGGATTTCTACTTGGATGTGGTCTAGGAAGTGTTTCCATCACTTTATAGACAGAGGCAGAGTATTCTTACTGGTATTTTTCAGGTTTTTTCCCTTCCTTTTCTTCTTCCTCCTTTTCTCCCCCATTTTATGGAAATCAGGAACGTATAGCTCTTTGGCAGATTCATTTTTCAGAGACAGGAACCCTGCAGTACAGCTTCTGCTATTTATGAGACAACTTAAAACCTTCTGTACCCAAACCTCATCTTTATGCAAATTATTAATACCTGGAAGTTTAAATGACCCTAGCTAATGATACATGGGGGAAAAATTGCCTGAAAATTCTCTAAATGCAGAGCTGAAAATGTGTTTGCATCTTATTATGTGGAAGCTATCACTAAAAATAAGATGATTTTTATAGTATTTTTCTCCCTTTGTGTTTGTTTAATAGGGAATGTCTCAAGATTCTGTGTTGTAAAGAAAACAACAACAACAAAAAAAGGAAGCAAGAGAACACAGATAGAGTACTTAGAAACTATGGAATTTAATATATTTTCGAGGCTTATCTATCCCAGAACAGAATACTCAGGGGCTGTGGGTAATGCTATTGGAGAGAATAGAATATTACGAAGACTTTGTGTCTTCATGAAAAGGATCAAGATGTCCTTACATTGTCTGATGTTTGAAGTTAGGAGGCTTTGAAAACCTTCAGAAATATTTTTATATTACTCGTCCTTTAAACTACCTCTCAGGGACCCAGACTATGGTATGCAGAGCCCTGGGAAGTCCGGAACATCATGGTATGAGCAGTGGACCTTTCTCCTGGTATCTGAGACTGAGCCCATTCATGTTCTGAGTTGAAATTTTACAACAAGTTGAAAGGGTTTTGAAACCAAGATGGGCAGGTATTAGCCCAAAGAGACACAGTCAGGGCCTGGCCCCCTTCCACGTGGCTCCTTTCTTTAATTTGTCTTGCCCTTCTCACACTCTTCTTCTTCTTCTTTAATTTGTCTTGCCCTTCTCACACTCTTCTTTCTATCCTGGTGCATTTCTTTTATTTGTGACTGCTTTTTTTCTTTCATATCTTTTCTTTCCCTTTTTCCTTTTTTACATTTTGCCTGAAACAGGGCATTTTTGGGCAGTGTCTGACTCCGGTGGTTGCCTCCAGATCTAAGCATCTATTGCGTTTGTCCTCGGGAGGAACAGAGCAGATCGATACGGGGAGGAGGAGCTGCACCACAAGGTATAGGTAGAGGGGGAGAGGAGAGAGGGAAGAGGACACAAAATGAGGGATGAAGGTGCCATGTGCACCCTGACCTTGAACCCCATGAGCTTCATGCCATGGGAGAGGATTTGGGTTTACTCAGATTGGAGGATGCGATTGCCTACCCAACATTCCGCCCACTGCAGCGCCCCCTTCCACCTTCCTGGCTTCCACCTATTGAGGCTACATGTGACTGAGGTTTGTTTTGCCACCTCTCTTGCAGCCAGGGCAGTAATCATGGATAATGGGTAGGAAGGAATGTTTGCTGAGGATCTTTGGGAAGAAGTTTTCTTCCCTTGAAAAGAGGGATGCATGGAAGGAAAGACCTTTCTTTGTTTCTGGATTTGGTCATGCCCATATGTGGCATCTGGAATTGCTATAGTAATCTTGCTAGCACCCTCATGAATCATGGCTGAACACTCCAAGGATGGCAGAGCTAAAACATGGAGAGGCCCTGGGTCCTTGAGACCATTGAGCTTCCCATGCGAGTCTGGAGCCTCTCATGTAATTGGCATCGTGGCTTCAGCCGTTTTCAGTTGGAGCATATGCTTCTTGCAGCTGAAAGCATTTGATGAGAATAAGCGAGTAGTTTTATGGCTGGCATTATTTTGTGCCTTTAGTTAGTTTCTTTAATATATTAAATAGACAAAACATCCTATATATTTGTCTTCTTTTTCCAATTCCCCTTATTATCCAGAAGCTGAAAGTTTATTCCTTGCCTATCTTTATAAACTTTCCCAATAAAATAAAATACTTTATGAGCCCAAAGCTTGTGGCCATCGCACTAGAATAATAAAAAAAAATCACTGAATCGGATTTTTTTTTACTGAAACGGAAAAAATCCGTTTCAGTGATTTTTTTTTTTTAATCTTCTAATGAATGCTATTTGATGCTAACCTAAATAGGACAGAGTGTCTCTTCTGGTAAGATTGGTCACATTTTGGTGATGGAAGAGCAGAAGGGCCTTCCTTCTTGTTTTATTCCTCCCTCCATGTCTCCCTTCTATAAACAAGGCCTGAAGGTTCCCCATGTTTAACACATGGAGCCCTGTTGTCACATACAGTGCCCAGTGCAATAATCCCCACCTCATGGTTACTAGTGCTGTATGTGGCAAAATAAAATTATTTGTTAACCTGGGTACCCAATTCAGTGCTCTCTAAAGCTCCTGGGTTTACTCATTCAGTTTCTTTGCTCTGACCCCTCCAAGGAGTATCCCGTGTTGTCTAACTGCCTTTTGGGATTCTGTGAAGGAGAATCTGGAGGAAAGGGTCAGGGGATGAAGGCAGCACGAGGGGCTGGCCAGGATGGGGCTGCAGCAGGTGGGTGAAAGTTCGGGGAAGGAGACATGCGACCAGGTCAAGGTTGGGGTCAGGGATTGGGAGGAAACCATGGCAGGGAAACAGGGCATCCACCCTGTTTGCACCAGGATGGCCAAATAGGTCATGTACAGCCAGTGTTCATTTTGAGATATCAGTACTTGGGCTGTACCAGTAGCTAATCTTTTGAATATCATTTCTGGAGTCATGGATACTTCAAGAAATGTCTGGGAGCTATTGGCCCTCTTAGTGGTGTTTGAGATTAGAAATAAGAGTTTCAAAAAAACAACAATTTGGAATAATATGTCGAAAGTTGTTTTGGTTATGTATCTTTGGTTTTTATTTTTGTTGGTTGAATCAGGGTCACCACTCTGGTGCTGAAGCACCAATCTGGGAGGTGCAACCTGGAGGTGTTACCTGTATAATCACTTTTTAGGGGGAAGAGGGATTGATACACCAGGCTCCAACCGTTTCTGTTCAAATACAAAAGAAGACTTGTATAAAAGGTTTAGAAACACTGAATTTAGCTACCTATAAATTCGTTTGCTTCTTTGGGAAAAGTCTTCTGCTCTTACCAGGAAGAGTTGTAGTGACAGTGATGGACCAGAAGTCTTCTGAGCTCCTCTTGATGTGTATTTATCTTTGAACTATTCTTGCCTCTTAGAGCCACTATCTTTTAAAACAGGGTGTCATCAACAGCTATGTTGTAAAATAATTAATATTGCATCCTATTTTTAATTTAGTTGTTACTTGCTTTGGAGTCCAAATTCAGAAATACATTTCCTCTGGCCACAGGCAAGAAAGAAGAATTATGGCAGATGGAGCCAGAATAGCCCAACGGTGCAGCAAACCGGTGTGGGGCCAGGGAAGAAAATGCTAAATGAAAGTCTGTTATTTTCACATAGCTCCAGACTAGCTCTCTCCAACAGAAATATAATGTGAGCTACAAACATGGTCACATATGTACTTTTAAATGTTCTAGTAGCCACATTAAATATGTAAAAAGAAATAGATGAACTCAATTTTTAAATGTATTGTATTTACCTCAATATGTCCAAAATGGTACTGTTCCATTGTGTAATCAATGTCAAAATTATAGAGATATTGTATATTCCTTTCTTTTTTGAAGTAAGTATTTAGTATCCAGGGTATCTTTTAGACTTATATGTCTCAACTCAGGCTAGCCATATTTCAAGGGCTCCATAGACACATGTGGTTGGTGGCTACTGTATTAAACAGCACAGCTCTAGTCTATTTCTAAGGATGATGATATATATGTTTATAATATATCAAGATGGTTCTAGGTCGCATAGGCAGAGATGATTTATTTTGGTTCTAGTCATATAAGGATGTTCTTTTTAATGACTTTTAATGGGGCCAGCTTTTGAAATGTTTGCCATAGACCAAAGGGAGGAAGGATTTGCTTTGACATGTAAAGAGGAAATTCAGAGAAGAGACTCAGAACTTTGAGGGCTGGTCATGGCACAATGCTTGGTGGATTTGTGGTTGGCATTTATTGTCCAGATTGGGTCATTTATGAAAATAGACACGGGAAATATAATGATCAGAAACAATATGATATAATGGAATGAGTCATGAGCATTAGGCCATCACTCAGGGACTCATTCATTGCACTAGTCCAGGCATTGGACTGAGAGGAGAGAAGTAAACTGTCTTTCACTAAGCCAATTGCACTAGGTACTTTGAACACATTTCATTATATAATTCTCTCAATAAGCCCAATAGTTAGGTATTATAAACAACACTAGTTTACAGAAGAAGAAACTGAGGGTAGAGAAGTGGAGTCCTGGCTTATTATGGAGTCAGAATAAAGTCTCAGCTCTGATTCCAAAGTTGCTATATTATTAACATTATAATCCATATGCATGCCATATAGTAGGTTGTATATTCTATCAATAAGAGTTCAACCAAAGAAGAAGAACCAGTCATGCAGGCACATAGGTATATATGTGTTACATGGAATTGGCTTATACAATTGGGGGCGTTGACTGAGCAGTCTCTGTAAGGATATTGTCTCTACATCTGATGCTGGAACTTTCTATTAAGGTGGGCCACAGGGGAGATTCTTAGAAAAACAGGAGGGTAGCAAGGATGTCATAGCTATTTGGTCATCCATACAGTTTATTGCTGATCTGCTGATTCATCTCATTGCTATGAAGAAGCAGCTGGGCCTGCAATCGCTCCACCTTTGCCTGGATCCTACTTCAGGTTCTCCGACTCCTGGACCAGGAACATGTGTTTAGCTACATGATGAAGAACCCCAGGTTCTACGGAATACTTTTATCACCAAGGTCAGAGGCAATAAGAACAAAAATGGAACTCAGTTTGACCTTGTGAGGTTTTATCTCATGCTTATAACTTCCAGGATACTCAGGATATTCCCTTTATGATTGCTTGCGCTGTGGACTTCATGTAGGTACCTGCTCAATAGATTACAAAGCCATCATGTAGGTGCTCAATATTTGTTGAATAAATAAATGAATGAATGAATATTGTGCTGCTTCTCTTGGAAGTTTTCTCATTGTCAGAACATGTAACCTTGGCTTTACCTCTTACAAACCAAGCAATTTTAAACAGTCGCTTAACCCTTTCAGTCTTGGTTTCCTCATCTGAAAAACTCCAAGAATAACCCCTGTTCTGCCTATTTAATAGGGTGTTTATAGGAATCAGTTGAGGTGATTTGAACAAAAGCACTGTGAACATTATAAGGCATAAAATAAATGTGATTTTGTAGGATTGCATTATTTTAATTATTAATATTGGTATCACTGCTTCCTAACATATCACATGAAGTTAACAGTTCCCGACCAATTTACCTTATAGGTAAGTGAGAAAAATTAAGTTAGATGAAGTACGTAGAAGCACCCTGTCAGGTATGTCATGGCATATTTTTCAAAGCAAGACTTAATTATCATTCAACACTTGGACATTTTGCACATTGTTTTATTTCTGGGCTAAATGGCTTAGAGGGACAAGGGTGTAATTGGAACCATTGGCAACCCTGGGAACTGTAGGGCAGTGGCCATTCCTTGGATGAGAGCTGTGGGCACTGAATGAGGGTTCTGTCCTATAAATCTGGGCTTGCATTTCGTAGCAGCCGAACTTGCTCAGCAGAATGAAGAAATCCCTGCGGAAGTTCTTGGTGAAGATAGCATAGAGGAAGGGGTTTGCACAGGAGTTGATGGGGTAGAACACGACCAAAAGGATCTTTGACTTGGACACAGTGATAAGGGGCACCTTGAGGGAGGCAGAGATGGCAAAGAAGGAGATGGGAGCCATACAGAGGAAGTCCGTGAAGATGAGCATGGCCATGCGCTTGGCGATTTTGGCATCACTCGAAGAGGACACGATGTTGGGGTTCCTCACTGTGAGGAAGATGTGAGTGTAGCAGGCACAGATAACCACGAAGGCCAGGACATTAAGCACAAGGAGGGACAGGACATATAGCTGTGACAAGGGGCTGTCAATATCCATGGGCAGGCAGATGCTTGCCTTCATGTAGCTGCTAATGCCAAAAATGGGAAAGAGGGCGACTGCAAAAGCAAAGATCCAGCCTACCAGCATGACTCTAGCAGCGTGGCGGAGCTGCATCCTGCATTCTAGCTGCATGGCATGAGTGATGGTATGCCATCTTTCCAGAGTGATGGCTGTTAGAGTGTAGACTGAGAGCTCACTAGCAAAGACGGTGAAAAAGCCAGCAGCATCACAGCCTGCTCCCGTTTGCCAGTCAATGGCATAGTTGTGGTACTGGCTTTTGGTGTGGATATCAACAGACGCTATGAGCAGCAGATAGATTCCAATGCAGAGATCAGCAAAGGCCAGGTTGCACATGAGGAACCGAGAGACTGTGAGTTTATATTGGCTGGTAATCAGAATCACCAGCACTATGATGTTCCCAGAGATGGCTAGGATGCTAATAAACCATATCAAGATTCTGAGAATATCATGCCCCATGATATCCTCACATGGATTGAATGCATCTGGCTTAGGGGAGCAAGTCACAGCAACCACTTCATTGCATAAGCCATAGTCAAATAAGCTGTATATCATGTCAAATCCTTCGGCGTAACTGGACTCATCGTCTTCTGCCAAAGAGACTCTCTGATCCCTAGCCTGAGTCATATCATCAGCTTCTTGCCTTAAAATAGATTTGTTGCAAATTGGATGAAGCTCAGAGCTAGAAAAAATACAAAAAGGGATAGAATCAACATCCTGGATCCAGAATGGCAAATACATCACTGTTTTTGCACAGGGTCAAAATGATGGGGTTTCTTCCTTAGATTTTTTCCTCCCTTCTACCAGTTTGTCTGCCCTTGAGGCTAAGATCAAGGGTTAATGCTGCTTACTGTAAATGAACAGAACAACTTGTGTATTTATTCCTAGCTTTGTATGGCCCACTGGGGAAACCATCTGGCCACAACCTGAATGTGGGGAGGAAGGCGCCTGGGACTAGCTAAGCCTTCACTGTTAAGTGCAAATAATTTACAGGCCTGGTATCAACTCCGCCTTTTCCCTCCCCCATCTCTATTCAAATATCTCTTTATATGCCTGGGTAGGATCTATCCTCTTTCCTGTACTCAGTACTCAAGTTGCTGGAAGATCTGGACAGTTTTCTGACTCAAATGAGAACTTACTTGCTTCTTTTATTTACATAAATTGGAGGATTAGTCTGTATTTAGTTCCCAGTCAGCCCTGTCCTGGCTTTTTGGTACTTAGGCTACTGGGAGATCTGCTAATTTGCTTGAAATGTTACTGAGGGTCCTATTCTTTAATATCTCACTCTCCAGGGGCCACAATAGGCTTCAGGCATGCATTTGTCTGCAGAGTGAACAGGGCTGTCTCATATTAAATAGTTCCCTAGTGAGTGCCCAAAAGAGCAAATGCAGGTTGCAAGGGGGCTTAATTTATTCTAAGATTGTAAGTCATCTCCTGGGGAGCTGGCTCTGTTTAGGCTCACTTTTCTGTCTTAGTTTTCCTTTTAAACACAAATGTACAAGAGGACTTGTCAACAGAATAGGGGCACTTTCAGAAGGGATTTGAACAACAGCCAGATCATAAATATTCTACCCACACAGGTGAGTAGTGCATGTAGTGCATGTAGACAGAGAGGGTAATAGTTTCGTTTTGAAGCAAAGGCTTCAAAGGAATGGGGATGTTTCATACTGGATCTCTTTTGGGATAGAAAAAACTCTCTTCTCTCTCTCTCTCTCTCTCTCTCTCTCTCACACACACACACACACACACACACACACACACACACACACACACACACACACACACACACACACACCCACCCACCCACCCCCTAAGTCCCACCCTCCCTGGAAGGCAAGCAATGTTGTGACTGCATTTCCTGCAAACCTTAACATAATCTCAGATGTGAGTAGGAAGTGAGTGTTAAAACTCCTCAAAGATCCCCTCACAAGAAGAATAGAGTGGCTGAGGGAGTGAAAGAGGTAAAGACACCATCTGATACTCAAGTATGAGTGTTGGCCGAGTGTCTGAACCTGCATGGACTGAACTTTTCCCATTATTCTTTATGAGGAGGGCTTGTTAGGGAGAACTCTTTCCTCCCTTTTCTGCCTCTGAGAAATGAACTGAATTGCCAGGAAGTCATTTTCTCTTGGCCCAAGGGACTCTCTTTTTCTTTGGTTGGAGAATGTGCCATCTTTTGTTTTAGAGAGAGATAGGGCTTCTCACATCTGTCATGGGTTACGCTAAGGGGGTTGTACAGTTTACATACATGCAATTGAAAATGTGAAGAAAATTTTCTGTGTCACAAATCTTACGAGAAAGGTGAGGAAAGCTCAGAGATGGGTGTAGAGGGGACACGATAATATTCTGTGGTCCTTATTCTAACTTCTGACTCCTAATCCCTGTCACTGGAGTAGTGACAGCATAATCTAGGACCAGGAAAAAGTAACCTGGTTCCCACAAACTGCTATTCCATTCATTGGAATGAATCTGGTTTAACCATCTACAGACAGCCTTCACTTCCCAGGGATTATGTGTTGGATTCTGCGAAGATTCTTACTGTTGCTACCATCATCAATATATTTTAAATATTGATGCTTTTCTTTCCTGAAACAGAAGTGACCCAACAACATGGGCTTGGAAAAAGGTAAATAATACATGTCTTTGAAAAAAAGAATAGAAACAAAGGTTGAAACAAGGGAAATAAAACCTTGCCCTTGCAGTACCTTTGCAAATACTAAGGACTATAAACAGCTGGGAATTCAGGTTAGGGTCAGTTAAGAAAGTGGTCCTCTTGGACCCTGATAAGCCAGTGAGCGGACACGTGGGAAGTAAATTGTGGGGTGGCCCACAGCCTGAGCTTTGGAGACAGATAGACTAAGGGGTTTGGATCTGAGTTATAGGATCTGAGTTTGGTTGGTTCTGGTTAAATTATTTACTGTCTCTGAGCTTCAGTTTCTATGTCTGGAAGAAAGGAATAAAAATAACACTATCACCTTTGTGAGAATTAAATGAGATAAATGTGTAAAGTATTACAGTGTATGGCAGTGAGTGCTCAACAAATATCAGCTGTAAGAAGGCAGATGATGGTGGTTACTTACTAAGTTCATATTGGAGTCTAGGCCCTGTGTGGGTACTTAGATGCATATGTCATGGTACATCAGTTTAAAATCTAGCTGTGAAAAAAAGGTCTAGATACAAGAAAACTAAATAATAAAATGACAAAATAACAATGCAAGCTGAACATAGAGCTACGACAAGGAAATAACTGGTTCAATGACAGTTGAGGAGTGTGGGCAACAAGGTCTTTTGGTGAGAGGCTGGGGGGCCACTGGCCAAAGCCTCACAGTCATAGGGCCTAACATTTACTCTTCGGGCACGTCCAAATGAGGATTGGAAGAATGATTTCATCTTACAGCTTTGAACTCAAGTCTAAACTACACCATTTAAAAAATCCTGTGATTCTCTTCTGAATATTTTAACTCTTTTGTGTTTGTGTGTGTGTGAATTTATTAAATTAAAGACAAAAACCCACTGCAATTTTACTTCATTTTGGCACTTCTTCTTAGGAGAGGCATGGGCCTCTCCTTGGTTGCACCCGATGGGCCCTCGTGGTAAGTTACCATAGGGACCTAGAGAGGGTGACAGCAGGGTGGTCTGGAGAGATTGGAAAGGCTTCAGGCCATGGGATGGTGTAAGTCAGACCTGGAGATTTCTGGCTGGGAAGACCCTGAGGCTACATCGACACTGTAGGGGGTAGCAAGGCCAGAGCAGTTGGAGAAACACAGTAAGATAATACACATTCTTGTGGTGTGTTGGCACTGGGTCAGACACCATACCATGTGCAGCCTTTATTGTGATCTTGATCTCCTTTGAGGTTCTCCTGAGGGGTGTTCAGTTCCAGGGTTTTGATAGTGAATTGGTATATTTCTTTCCCTGGCTGGAACAACTCTTGTGTGGCATATAAGAGGCAAGCCTTCTGCCTCATCCCAAACCCTTAAGAATTTTAGTCATTAGGAAGAAATTCCCTAGTCGTTGAGTTACTTGGTGAGGAGTGTCTGATTCTGGAGAGTTTCCCAATGACACATGCAAATTCTGAAAAGTAGCCCCTTTTCTGAAAATTTTTCAAATGGATCTCAGGTTGAATTCCTAGTTACTTGAAAATCAATTTTGGATATTTTGTTTGTCATTTTATTTGATTTCATTTCAAGCAGGGCATGTGTCTACATGAGCAGGCCAGTGTATGTTAACGGTTGAAAAATAGAGGAGACTGTATTAAACAGTAATGTGATATCACCAGGAATCTGTACTGGTGCTGGGATACAGTACTGGAGCCATGACAAGGCATCATGAGATTGAGTGCACTGCATGGTGTGGGTTATACCCATTCAGCGGTAGGTGAGAGCTTTGAGAACTCCTGATACGCAATAATTCTATATCCAGTGGGTCCTCTCAATGTCTGGAACATGTGCAATCCCCAAATTATGCCCTCTTCACTCGCTCCAGATCCTGTCTATGATTATCTCCATTTCTTAGCCAGTTATCTACTGGGGTGTAGCTCTGTTTGGACTGCCTTCTTTAATCTGACCAACCTTGAAAGCCAAAGTGAACAGATGTTCTAAACTTTGTCCTCTGTGAAGTGCTAAAATCCAAAGATGGGTTAGAGTGGCTTTAAGTGGTTGGGATGTGTTGTGGATGAGTGCATCTTACTCTGGAATAGTGTTTTTGTTTCTTCCCTCCAAAGTTGACTTGGATGGTCCCTGGGAGACTCATGGGGTACAGAGCTTGGGACTTGAAGGGTAAATCCATATTGGTACAGAGGAAAAAGGGAACAAATACTAATTTAACATCAGCTACAAGTTAAGCGCTGTGCTTGGTGTTTTCCATGTTATCTCATTTAATATGTGGTATGCAGTCTACCATGTGAGTAGCCTTCTTCTGTGATCCCATTTTCAAAAAAAATTAGAAATGCTCTACAGTACTGAAGTTTTGATCTAGAATATCCCTGAGGGCTTTCATCAGGACAATCTCTCTGTTAGTGGATTCTCTTAATGCCACAGATGTGTAGAAGTTGTGAACCACCTTCTACACTGGAGAAAGCCGAAGCAAGGCTCAAGAGATGGGCATGAGAAGACTCACATTTGCTGTCTCCGGTTAGCAAAGGCACAGCAGTGGCTGGAGTATGTGAGGCTGGCCTCCACAAGTGCAGCAAACTTGTCCAGACTGGGAAGCTTTTTTAAGTTGTAAGTCGACTTGGCTTTCAGCTTCTTAAGATTTTCTAAGCCATAGCTAGGCAGGGAGTGAATACTAGTTCTTGAAATATCTCTGTAAGGAGAAAAAGTAAACATAACCTGATTACCATGGGCCTAAAATTTTCTGCTCCATTAGCAGGCAAAATAGCAGGCACAGTAGTGGTCCTCATTCATAGGTGAGGAGGGAGACGCTAATTCATCTAACACACCTTGGTCAGATCAATATGTGGCTAACAGGACATTTGATTCAGTAGGAGCCCTGGCCTTTGCGTTAGTGGTAGGAGGACTTAGATAACAGGTCATTTTGAATCCTGGACATACAGCCTGACTGATCTGTGGCTTAAACGTAGCCCTCTCCCTTTGTACAGTCTATAGAATGACACCCACTAATTTGCTAAGGAGCAAGGGACTGGGACCATTTCCTCCCCAATATAAAACCAGCTATAAAAATAGTTCTGATGAGCTGGAGTAGAAACTGTGGCCAAATTTCAGAAAAGGGTGAAAAGAAAACACATTATAAAGGGAAGAGGAGTCTGGTGGGTAGTAGAGCCACCCTCAGCACAAAGTCAAAATAGCAATGCAGAGTATGGGCATGGCATCCACAGCCAGACTTGCCTGCCTAGGTACCCTGACCCTACCTCTTAGATTTGTAACCTTGCTGAAATTATGTCACTTTTCCATGTCTCAATTTCCTAAGCTATAAAATAGGAATGATAATAATATGTGTATCAGAGTGCTGTTGTGAGAATTAAATTAGTTAGAATACATACAGAACTTCCTGGCCAAAAGGCAATACATGACTGGTAGCTATTATCCATAAATTTCTCTCTCTCTCTCTCTCTCTCTCACACACACACACACACACACACACACACACACACGTATGTTCTTGCTTTGTAGGACAGTGTCTGCCTGGGTGCACCAGCAGACATCTGCAGAGAAGCTAGCACAAATGGATAGTTTAACCTGGTCTCTGTCCCTGGGGGGCTGTGAAGTCCCATCCTTTCTGACACCAACACCAGTGACATGGGTGCTTTTCTGGCAGCACTGTTCACAGCTGCAACCCTCAAAACAACTAAGACCAGCTGGAGGGAGCAAGGAGATTTAAATGGCACCAACTTAGACCTTTTGGGGCCAGCAGGTTGGCTGTGAATGAGTGCTTCTAATGAGGGTAGTAGAAAGCAATGATCAGGATGGGTTCATTTCAGCAGCCTTGGATATACTTGGGGAAGGAGAATCTTCTAATGTCTGTATTTCCTATAAGTCAAAGCAGTACGCACAAAGAGCAATGAAACTTGGGGGTGTGAGTATGTATTTGCTACCCCATATGTTCTCATAGCCTGTGGCATTCATTCTCTTGCTAAAAAATTTATAATGCTTCCTATTGTCCAGTGAAATCCACCTTTAACTGATGCTTTATTTGGCACTTCCCTTTCCCAATAAAACTTCTTATACTTGGTTGTCCATACTTGATGTCATTTCCTAATCTCACAATCCAGCCCGGTTTCTGCTTAATCCCTAGAGAAAAAATACTCACTAAAGTCATATCTTAGTTCTAACCTTCTTGATTTCTCAATTATATTTTACATGTAAAACATACCTCCTTTTCTGAGACACTCTTGGCATTGCATTCTCTTTAATATCTTCTGAGATCTTTGACTTCTTTCTGATTTTGTTTTCTTTCTACTTTATCTTTTAAATATTAGAGTTTCTCCAAATTCGGGCCCCCTTCTGACTGTATATGTTCTTCTCAGGTCATCTTACCTGCCTTAGTTTCAGAGGTCAGGTATATGCTCATGACTTCTAAATGTGTGTCCCAGTTCAGATCCTACTTCTAAACACTAGGCCCAGATAATCTGTTGTCCCTCATACCCCACCATTTTGATGACCTACAAGTACTGAAGCTGAATTTATTATCTTCCTTATAAATGTATTTCTCCTTTTGTTTTTGCCATCTCAGCAAGTGACCTCTACATTTTCCACTATTGTTCAAGATAGAAACCTGGGGGTCATCCTTGACTACTTTTTCCTCACTTAGAATCAGTTTTTTGTCTTCACAAGCCTAACTTTTACATCTGTTCAAATCAGTCTTCTCCTCTACCACAACTTTAGTCTGGTTCACCATAATCTCTGCCTAGACAAACAATACCCTCCTAGTTGTTATTCTCATGTCCATTCTATTAGGATTCTCCAGAGAAGCAGAACCAATAAGCTGTATGGAGACATAAGAGGAGATTTATCATGGAAATTGGCTCATGTGATAGGCCACCTGCAAGGCAGGAAACCAGGAAAGCTGGTGCTCCAATTTACTCTGAGTCCAAAGGCCCAAGAACCACAGAAGCCATTGGCCTAAGTCCCAGAGTCTGAAGGTTTGCCTACCAGAACCTTGGACATCTGAAGCCAGGAGAAGAAAGATGCCCCAGCTCAAGAAGAAAGCAAGCAAATTTGCCTTTTCTCTGCCTTTTTGTTCAGTTTTAGTTCCTCAGATGATTGGATGTTGCCTATCCACGTTGGGGAGGCTGAATCTTCTTTACTCAGTTTTCTGTTTCAAATGCTAATCACTTTTGGAAACACACTCACAGAAACACCCAGAAATAATGTTTTATCATCTATGTGGACATCCCTTAGCCCAGTAAAGTTGACACAAAATTAACAATCACGACCGTCTATTTCTCCTGCCAGTGCAATTTTTATGCTGCAGATTGTGTGATATTTTAAAAATGCCAATCAGATTGTGACTTCCTGCTTAAAATTCTTCAGGGATACCTCATTGTCCTTCCAATGAAGTACCACGCACTGAATATGATATGACAGTCATTTGCCTGTTTTCTCTCACATCCATCCTGAACCCTTATCTGTGCTCTGTTCTTTATTGCGGAAGGAATGGCCCCTGCAGGTTCCATTTCCCAGGTACCACCTTGTCTGTCAGTTTTCAAGTGGTACTGGTGGGAAATTCGAGGGTGTAAGGAAGAGTAAAGTTAGGGTACTTATCCCTCCTCTGACTCAGGTAACAACCCCTCTATGACTTCAGCTGTCACTGGACAGATCTGCTAAGGATCTAACTTCTACCAGTTGTCCCAGTACTTATGGGACAGGAAAACTTCATCCCCACTTGCTCCTCAATTCTAGCATTAATATTGGTTATTGACCATTACTAATTTCTGGACTGCCAATCCCCTGCTTGATATTTAGGCAAATTTACATGTTCAGAACTAATGATTACCTTTATGTAATACCTATATATATTTTACTTAGTCCCCTCCATGTTAGATGCCAAGCAAATCAAATTTGTCAATAGTATTGTTCAAGTACTTCCATGTGCTTCCTGATTTTTCTGCCATCTTGCTCTGTCACTACTGAGAGAAGTGCATTAAACTCTCCAAGTATAATTTTGGATTTGTATACTACTACTTTTAGTATTTTGTCAATTTTTATTTTATATATTTTTTATTACAATTTTTTAGGTACATACAAATTTAGAATTTTAATACCTTCCTGGTGGCTTTCTTTATATGTGGTAATTTTGTCTTCTCTTAGAAATTTCTTTTCTGATGGCCTCCTGATTTTTACCTTTAGGTTGCTCTTCTCTCTTGAACTCAAGATTTATGTTCAACTGCCTTCTTCTTGGATCTACTTGGATGTGTAATAGGCAAGTCAAACTTTGGGTATTAGAAATTGAGCTCCTGATTTTCCCTGAAAACCTGCACCTACAAACTTTCCAATTGTTTGTGCAAAAATTTGAAGTTATCCTTGACTCCTCTCTTTCTCTCTTACCATATTCTAAACTTTGGCAAAATATCTTGGCTTTAACTTCCACATATGTCTGGAATTTAACTGCTACTCACAACGTTCATTGCTATCACCATGGGGTAAAATTTCTGGTGTTTCAAAGTTTCTTTCTTAGTCCTCTCCTCTATATTATAATTCTTCAGGGCTGGAGTTCCTGGAGATGAGCATCGGACCTGTAAACCTTTGTCCCTGTGATGAGTCTTAACTCTCTGCTGCTGGTAGATCCCACTTTCCTGGCCTGCTCTTCACTTATACCTGATTCGCAACTTTTTTCTCTGCCCTAGAAAATCTCTCTCTCTTCAGATAGTTGCTTTTCTGACCAGTTCTGCTTTTGACACTCACTCTGGTCTTTGTGAGTGAAACAACTTCTTGTTTCAGCTGGCATTTGGGCTCATCTCTTCTCCCCTCATAAATGGAAGGGTGCAACACTTGCCTATTTTGTCTAAAACAGTTCAAGATTCCCTCTAAGAAATGTGATGAAAGCATAAAAAATGTTCTTCAAGAGCAATTTAAACCACAGCCATCATTACCTGCAATGAACAGTTTCATATTTTATAAAAGCAAGCAATACAAAGCAGGTGACTATTTTTCCTTAGTTATGACTAATTCCCTCAAATTTATAATATAAAACATCATTAAGTGAAGATTTCAAAAAATAAACACATTTTTATATTCCCTACAGGGTCAAATTTTTTACACTCTTCACATAGAGGGTTTCTTTGCCCTTACCTTGAGTCCAGGCTGAACTGAGATGTCTTTGGAATATAATTGAGTATGATGGAGTGTTTCTCTATCAGTTCTGGACCTTGCCTTTAAGAGCACTGAAAGCTTCTTTATTGGTCTAATAGAACCCTAAATTTCCATGAAAGAATGCTGAATATTCTGATACAGACATGCTAGGAAAAGTCTAAGCCATATGTAGAGGTGCCAGGGGATGAGATACTCTGTGTGTGTGTGTGTGTGTGTGTGTGTGTGTGTGTGTGTGTGTGTAGAGGGAGAGAGAGAGAGTGATCACAGATACACCAGATATATGAGTGAAGGGAAAAACTAGGAAGTAAATCTTCCAGACCCATCCAGCCAACATCACATGGGTCAGAGACAAGCTAACCAGATTCTGAATCACATAATTGTGAACAAAACGGCATGATTTAAGCAACTAAGGTTTAGGGTAGTTTTTATGCAGCAGTAGAGAACCAAAACAGACTCCATTGAAGTCTCTGTGATTCCATCATCTCTATCATTTTTAACAGTTGTATTTTCCTTGAAAGCCATGAAGAGCACAATAGCATTGTGTTGGATGCTTTCTGCTTCTCTCACCACTTACTATATTTTGCTTTATAAACTAGCTCTTTGCATTTGCATTTTATCTTTACTTGATTGCAGAGGGCTCCTTGCATTCTGAACAGTGCCTTTCAAGTTGTAAGCACCCCCAAAATTGTTGTTTTGTTTGAAGACAGACTGGGGAGAGACACTGAAGAACTGGGGAAGGCAATAGATAGAACACCCCAGCTACTTGTGATATCTTCTAACCTCTAGCAATTACAAAGACTCTTGTACCCTGTGTTATCACTTCTATTGTTTCATATTACTTGACTTTTCATACATATTTGTTTTGCCTCCTCAACCAGATTTTAGATGCTCTTAGAGCAGGGATTATTATGATAATTTTGTGTTCTACATTGTAGCTGGCACATGGCTAGGCTCCTGATATCCACTCAGTAGACAGTTGTCTGATTAGCAGAGATGCTTCAGCATCATAATAAAAATGAGAGGTTGGAGCAAGTCTTGCTGGGCAGCAATTCTAAAAGGAAACGGCACAGAAGGTTGACTGAGAAAGAAAATCTAGATTTAAAGGGAGCTCAGCAAAATGATGTTTCTGCAGCAGGCAGTTATATATGATTATCAAAGGCACAAGGAAAGGAGCAAACTTGTGCAAAGTTTACAAGGATAGAGATGCATATCAGAAAATAAGCACGATAATGTGTTGGTTGAGTTGACCTGAATGCAATCCAATGCCTAGGTGTTTGACAGGGAAGCCTGTTTGAAAAGCTTTGGTGCCTTTCTGTCTGCTCAGTGTTCTGGAGTCAGTTTGCATTTCTGACTTCTCTTCACAGCTACGGAATATGTGAGCTGCTGTCATTTGCACTAGGTGGGTTTGCTGCTGTGTGACTGAGACATCTTGTCAGTGTCCTGGCACCCAGATTTTTTCCTGGTAGATGTTGAAAGGAGGAGTGGTCGTTAGAGAGAGATGTGGAGCCGCTTAGAGTATGATAAAGCAAAAGTCTTTAATAAAGTAAAAGTGGTTCCCGGTTGGTAGAGAAACAAGTGTTTGTAGAAATGTTTACTTAAAGCTTGCTGGATACTTGCTGGAGTTAGCAAACATGGAGCCTTTCAAGACTTCCAAATTTTGGACTGGCAGAAAAATGTCTCTCTGGTCTCTCAATAGGTTAAAAAAAAATCCATAGAAATTTATATCAGCAGTGACACAGATGAGATAAGTGGATACTGCTCCATGTGGTTTGAGACTTAACAACAAATATTCTCATTTTTCCTCTCTGTTCCCCTAAAACACAAACACACGCACATGCACACCCCACACACCACACACACAGTCTGTTCCCTGGCTATGACCCTTTCACGTGGCCTGGAAATCTAATGTTAGATTTTAATTCCTTTGTAAAAACACTTTTCACTTTTATGATGCCAGTGTCCCTGGGGGAGTAAGAAAGTAAGACATTATCAGTTTTTCTCATCTTCATGGAAGCAGGTTATTATGACTAGAGGCTAAAGGCAGGCTTGGAGAGAGGCCCACAACACAACGCACGGTAGTGAATGGTTTTCTGAAGGATTTTTCAGAAGGATTATTCTGAGCAACCATATTTCGAAGACTAAAGGGATCCATAGAATGGGATTTAAGCCTTGAAAGCCAGGCAGCAGAGTTCAGAATTTATATGAGCAGAAGAATGACATATTGAAAGCTGTGTTTTTTGTAACATTGATCTTGAGAACCTTGAGCATGGCACATAGTAGGTCCTCATAAATACTTGTTAATGAATTGAAAAGGAGAAAGGATTGAAGGTAGGGAGGGGGATGAAGTTTGTGGTAGAAATTTAGGTATAAACTAAGAGTTCTTTTCCCCACACACCGTCACTTTATCTGATAAAGTCACTGTATCACATGATAAAGATTTATTGGGCACCTGCTCTCTTAGTGTAGTAACTTCCTGTGACAATTTCTGCAGAGCTTATTGTTCTGGGCTGTAATATTTGTTCCTTTACAGGAATGACATGCTTTAGGGCAGTACTGTCTACTAAATGTGTAACACGTAAAGCTAATATGCTCAATGGATAGTTGAGAATATTTGCTTTATTGTTGATGTTCGTAGGGTTGGTAGGCTGGGCGGGGGCAGGGTATTCATGGGCTGGTGTTTTAAATCTTTGTCTTTCAGACTTGTTTAATGACTGCAGTCTTTCTAAGATGGCACTTTGGTTAACATTTCAGCACATGTTACATTCTGGCAGTGACTGGTTTTGAGAATTTAAATCCTGAAATGTACCAATGGGAGACTTCATAGATGATGGCTGGTGCTTAAGAGATTTAGTAATTCTAACTGTTTCAACATTGCTAAGATTCTTGATTTTGAGATACAAAGTGGGGAGGGAGGCAGCAGTCAGTAATAAGATGCTGAGTCAGGAGAGGCAGGAGTTAAAGTGCGCTCTGTGCCTCATTTAATAAAGTGTATTATAGCCACTGCCACAAATTTGATTTGAACAATTTCTATTTTTCCCAGCAAAGATGTTATTATAGGTCAATAATTTCCATAAGTGCCAGCACATTTCTCGTGTATACTACCCTGACAGATGGTTAGAAGACCTCTCTTTGATCATCCCAGGTGGAATAAAAAGGCAATTTACTGTCTATAGGACTATGGGTACACTGGTAATAGAAGAGAATCATTCTTATACAAATAACTCAGTGTTTGAATCTGAACCATCAAATGAATCTGAGCTATGGCCAAATCAATTTGATAAACTATCAGAATATGATTGTACTGGCTCCAGCTTGCAAAGGCAATGCATTAAATTTTTCCCATAGGAAACTGTTTCCTAAAGAAACAGCAATTGCTTGATTGCTTAAAAAAAAACTTGAGTACTTGAGTGAGTTCAGAATATCAGGTGAAAACTCAGATGGCCACTGGTATGCAAGGTCAAGACTCATGACGGGGAAATCAGGATGCTAGGCTGCTCCTCTAAAACTTGATGGAGGTTGTCTGTGTGCCCCTGGCTTTCTCTGAATCTATTTCTCTTTGCAATGGAACATCTAGCCCTCACACCCTTAGGTGTTCAGAAGCTCTCTGTTCTTTCCTCATCTAAAAATTTTGCTTCAGGAAAGGAGTTATCTTTGTTTTGGGTGCCCTCCCCTTAAATCCCTTAGGAGTTCATATATCTACTGTTGGGGAGGAAGATTTGTATTTAGTTCATGGAGGAGACATTCTAGAGCACAAGATGAGGCTTAGCATTGGTGCTAAGGCAGTGATTCTCAGTGCACTTTCTGGACCAGCAAATCAGCTTCATCTTGGAAGTTATTAGATATGCAGTTTCTCAGGCCCAGTCCTGACTTGCTGAATCAAAAACTCTGGGTGTGCAGATCAGCTATCTGGGCTTTTACCAGCATGCCAGGTGAGTTTAAAGTATGATCAAATTTAGAACCATTGCTTGAGGACAGTTGAGAACCACTCTTGCTGCTGAGGTGGCTCATAGCTGAGTTCTACTCTGGGAATTGCTCTTGCTTGACTTACCCAAGATTTGACTCCTGCCGAGGGAAAGCCTGCACCCAGTGACTATTGGTGAAGAGGCCTTGCCCCTTGCATTAATTCAGTACAACTTTGAAGGGCCATCTTAACTCCAGAGCTCCCCTTGGGATCAGCTGAGGCTTCTGTTGCAAATGTATTGCTGTCAACTTCCCCCTTAGCCTGAGCCTTCTTGCATTAAGCATTTCCCAGTAAACCTCTTGCATGTAAATGCCCATATTGCCATCTCATTTGTCAGGAGGGGAATCTGATTCAAGGGGCAGTTGCAGAACTAGCCTGGGCAGCATCTACTGTGGGCCAAGCATTCTGTGCACACTCCTTCTCCTTCCCATTAATCCACAGCACCTGGAGTGGGCTGGTCTCCTGCACATACCTTAACAAACAGCTCCCAGGCCAGGGTTTAGCTTGGACTCACACATCAGGTTGCAAAAGTAGATGATGGAAGAGACCATAGAATCCCAGGTCAGCAAGCAGAGGGGCTAGAAAGACATCTGTGGACTAACACATCTGGGGCCTGAAACCCCAGAAAGGGAGGCTTGGTGTTAAGGTGATGAATCTTCTCCTCTAACGGGAGGATAAGGAGACTAGCAATTCCTATAGGCTGGGTTTTCGGCCAGGACTTTGCACATGTATCCTCATGCAGTGAGATGAAAAGATGTAGAATGTGTTAACCCTCTACCCTTTTAGGTCATGGCATGTGCTTCATAATGCCTTTGAATTATCCGTAAATTCTATTTACTTTATTCTGGCCAGGTATGTTCCTGTGGGAAAAGGGATGAAAAATGGGCCTGTGACTCGAGGATGCTGCAGAGCTGCTTGTGAGGTGGCATCCCTCTTCTTTCTGGCATTTGTGATAGGGCAGCTGGCGGGCTCAGATTTGTGTTCACCATTAGACCCTATGATGGGACACATTGCACACATTGTGCGTCAGCCTGGGACCTGCTTGTGCAACCACAGGGTTCGTTCTTCTCTGCTGTGTGTACATAGCACTTACCAGAGCCCTTAGGCTGGGAGCCTGGTATTTGTAATTATTTCTTCCTCTATTTTAGTTCACAGCCAATTGCAGGGGCCTTAGTGAGTAAATTTTAGATGTTGATTAGACATATTTATGTACTTTAGGCAACATGAGATGGCAGGAGTTAATGGTACGTGAGGCAGGAGACCTAGTTTCTGGTCTGAGCTCTGTGGCTTACGATGGCAGTGTAGTCTTGAGATCACTTTCCATCTCTGGCTCTGGTTTCCTCAAAAGAATAATGAGCTAGTTGGGGATTCTGTCCAATTTGAATGTTCTCAGTAGAAGTTAGTGGTTAAGGTACTATTATTTAATAGTGTACCTGGTACAGGTCATATGTGGAAACCTACCCCATCACAGATATGTTCTTCCATAGAAGGTAGAGGTGCCTATTTAGGCACATACAAACCCCTTAGGACTTTTAGCTAAGTGAAATAGACAAACTGCCATTCTGGTGGTCGAAGACATCAAAAGCACTTTCTCTAGGTTCATTTGTCTTCCAAGGACTTTAAGAGTAGGAAACATTCACTAAGCATTACAAGTTCTAAGTGCTTTGTATATTTGGACACATGGACTATGCCTGCCTTCATTTGTTATGCCCATGCCGTAGTTGGTATTAACAGCATGCGTCAGGACCTGATACATTCAGTCATGTATTTAGTTATTGCCTGACTCCCCATTATGAGAATATAAGCTTTCTGTGGGGAAAAGCTTTCTTTTGTTTCCTGCACTATATATAGTGCATGGTACTGGGCTAATTCTTCAAATCTATCTGTTCAATGAGTGAATATAGAAATGTATATATACATGCACATAATATTGTTAAGCTTCCAATAATATTAGGAAATAGGTGTTATAGTTTGTGTAGCTTTTTAGGTGAAGAAACCGGGGCTTCGAGAGGTGAAGGAGCTGGCTTTAAACTGATGGAGGCAGCTCTGGCTCCCCTGCTTCAATCACGCTCACACTTTCTCCTCTGGCTTATGTTTCTTCGAACTTCTTTTCCTCAAAGAGACAGAGTCTCGTGCATGGGTCACAACACATCCTTTATCATCAATAATAACCATTTTAGGAATTTCTGTCCTACCCTACAGGGTCTAGTGTTATTTATAAACCCACTAAGTCCAACATAGAAAAGAACCTTGAAGATAACATATATAGGTTCCAGCCAGGAGAAGAATATACGCTTTTTGGTGATAATGAAATTGATGTTGATAGATGATAGGTAGGCAGATGGGTAATAGCCACATATGGTAACTTATTCTGACTGCCAAATAAGGGGCTCTCAAATGCTCAAACTGACCTTAGGCAGGCTACATAAGGCTCATCTAGAAAATCTTTAGATTTGTTCATGTGTTTGTCTGTTTTTATTGCTCACTATTTCTTCTAGCATCTGACTCCTTTCTAGGTTCTTCTTGCAGCACATTTGTCAGTAAATATAGCTGGTCTTGCTTAGAGCCCAGGTAGACATTTTTAAAAAGCTCTTGCAGATTTTGGCCCTGCAGCCATGAGGGCCATGAGAGTCACAGAAGGAAGGCTTCATTCTAGGCTGAGGGAAGAGGCAGGAATTAGAATGGCCCTTCTGGAAGGGCACAGACTGATGAGAAGAGAGTAGGGACAAGTCACTCTTGGAGGGAGAAACAGAGATGAGGAAGCAACGATAGAAAGACATGTGCTGACTGCAGGCCTATGAGGCACTGAATGCATCTCAAGAGATTGGTAATTGAGGCAAAGAGGATTCAGAAATTAATGTGTGTGTGTATCTCACTGGGTTGAGTGAAACTTCTGTACATTGAGGGTAAGGAAGGAGATTATGCTTTTCCTTCCAGGGAAGAGATGTCTGACAGAGTGGTTAAGAGTCTGTACTGAGTCAGACCAGTTTGGTGTATAATTCTTGCTCTAAAATGTGTGTGACCTTGAATGAATTAGTTAATCCCCCGAGGGAAGCTAGGTTTTCCTTCTCTAAAATGGGAATAATAGGTCCTACGACAGAGGTTACTATAAGGATTAATTTAGAAAATGCATCTTAAGCTTTTATAACACTGTCTGGGACTGGGTAAGTGCTCATTAAATGTTGTTATTGCTTGGCTGGTGTGACTCAGTGGGTTGAGTGCTGGCCTTTGAACTGAAAAGTCACTGGTTCAATTGGGTTGTAGGCCAGGTCTCCCGTTTTGCCTCTCACACACACCAATTGATCGACGTTTCTCTCACACATTGATATTTCTCTCCCTCTTTCTCGCTCCCTTTCCCTCTCTCTGAAAAAAAAACATATAAAAATTTAAATGTTATTTTATTCAACGTTAGAACATGAATCAGTTCTAAAGTGCCCCTGTAAGTCCCTGCAGTTGGCATAGATAAAAATTGACCTTGATTGCTAGCCTTGTCTTGAAGCTTCTATGAATTGGAGAAAGTTGACTTCTAACTTATACGCACTGATCTGTTGTATGTGGTAATGGGGCAAGCTACTCACAGAATGACTGGTCCAGAGGCTCCCTGGAAAACATCATTAGGCAATTCTTCCAAATTATTGTTATCACTTAGATTCCTGGGGACGGAGTTGAAAGAAAAAGGGAAACACAAAGCCTTATAAACATCACTGTTGTAAGAGCCGTTTCCCTCTAAATGGCCTGGAAGAATAGTCAGGGCTACTTACAACTCATCTAGTTGGGTTCCATTGAATGCACAGTTGTGTATTTCTTCAATCCCATTCTTACTCAGCCATCTGAAATAAAAGGCCCATTAAAAAACCAATAATGTCAGATGCAAACAATACAGGGTTTCATAATTGGAAGCACTGGGGCAAGGTCAGACAGCACAGGTTAGTGCCATAAATAAAATGCCACCCTTAAGGCTTGGGGATGGGGTGGATGGGAGGCTGATTTATCACTGTATAACCTTTTGAAATGTTTGTAGTTTGCCTTATGTGCATGTATTACCTATTCAGAGAAATAAACAAAATTTAATTTTGAAAAGGCACACTTAGGCATAACAGCCTGGATTCTGTAAGGCCTTGCACATATCATTTGTGTGCAGAGATGATGCCATGCAGGGAACAGTTGAAGTTCTTTCTTCTCCTGAAGGACAGAAATCACACAATTATTGAACAACTGTTTATAAGACAGAGAGCATTTTGTATCACCTTTCTCTAAGGCCTTCAGCCTGTTGCCCATGCTCACCCACAGCAGCAGGCCTGGCTGTCATCAAACAGTGATCTAATTAAGCTGTCACACAACCTGAACATCTCCTGTGACCCATAGGGACCTGGTTATTGGAGGTTTGTGGAGGTGGCTCTGGGTTAAGCCAGAAAGGAAGAGAAATCAATTACATAGACTGTGGGCTGTGGCAGGGTTAGGTGGTGTGAGTGGGCTAGGGAGGAGGCTCTGGGGGTGGAGGGGGCTGGAGGTGGAATAGTCATCCTGATTGTGCAAAGAGGGTCAGTGAGCAGGTTTGCCTGGACAGGGCAGCCCAAGGACACCTTGGGCCAACAGCTCTGCATTGCTGTGCTCTTTGATGGATCTGAAAACAAAAACAGAAATCCAAGGTCGGGAGAGCTTAGTCCAGAGAGCCTCTGACCACCTGTTCTTGATTTGCTGCCAGGCTCTTTTCCCTGTTGGGCTTAGTGGGTTTACAAATAACACTGTTTAAAAGCCAACTCAGAGAAGCTCCTGTGTACTCAGGACTCTAGCTCCTATTCTGCAATGGGTAGCAAGATAACCCTGAAAATCACAGGAGAACAACTGTTGGTTTTTTTCTTCCTCCTGAAAAACAATTTAGCTAAAAAAAAAAAAATCATACAGGAGCAAGGTAAACCTTTGAAAACATTAGCAATTGGTGGCTGCTGATGACCAAGGAGTGGCTATGTACCTCTCTCCCACGTCCCGTCTGCCCCTATCTACGCAGGAGAAAGCTTGTCCCCGGCACATCCAGCCTCTGACTTCTTTGTCATCCTGTCCCCAGGTAGTAAGAGTTGCTGGAGCAGCTGCCCCTAACCTGTGGGATCCCTGGGGGTTTTGGATCAAACACAGTGGTCAGCAAACTTTTTCTGTCAAGGCCAGTTAGTAAACTTTAGGTGTTGTGGCCCAAGGAGCAAAATGGAAGATAATACATAGATACATTATAGGTACTTATAAAACAATTTCCATAAAATTTTTGACCAACTTTAAAATATGACAGTCATAATTGAGTAAATTTTTTGAGTGGGGGGATATAGGTCTGCTATTGAAAAGAATGATTTCTTTTTCTTTTCATGGGGCTAGTATTTGGCTTAATTTAGGTTAGAAGTTAGTGTTTTCTATCATCAAAATATTCACTGGCAGAAACCAGCCCTAGCTCATGGGCATGTTGGCTTATGCTTAATCTTTCCCAGGGGCGTGTAAGCCTATATGGGCTCCATCTGTTTTTTTGTAGAATAGATACTGTTTTTTGAACATATATGTCCTGAAAATAGATGTCACTATGATTAAATAATATACAGACTAATTTAAAAGAATTACTATATTCAAAGTAGCCCTTTGTCTTTATGGCTTTTCCCAGCCAACAGATGCCATCATATGGGGTATGGTGATTGTGGTGGTAGCATTGCTGATGTCAACAGTGACTCATCACACAAAAACCAAATTATGTCCAGAACTCCTGCCCTGGGGTTTACATGTGGCCATTGGACTCTCAAAGTACTAATGCAGAGATGACAAAATGTATTAACTACATGCTCAGTCTCTTAAGAGAGATAGCACTGGATTTAAAATATAATGGTGATGACAACGACAACCTGGGCAGAGCATCAGCTAAAGTCTAACCAAACCATGGTTTTCCTCACTCTTTTGTGTCCTTCGAGTATTCACTCAGTAGAGGGTTTGGAGGCTCCAGAAGCAGAGTCTGCCCTCAGCCTAAAGAGTGAAGGTGCTGTCTCATGAAGGCTCATGGGGGCAGGCAAGTGAGTTGGAAGCCAACTGAGGAAGGAAGGAAACGCACCTGAAGTGAGCCTCTCCTGCGGTCAGGGTGTGCTGGGAGCTGGCACACATGTAACCTCATTTCATTTTTGTTCTGAATGATGCCATTCTGCTGATCGGCTGTAACTACGTGCTTTCCCCATTCAGACCCTCTGGTTGCAGGGGCAGGTCAGGGTGGGGAAGTGCTCAGAGGCCTCCCCGTGCTAGGCTCTTACTGCTTCTTTCCCCCTGAGTCACTAGCCAATTGCCTGACCATCTTTCATTGTCGGGCACGTATACACATGAACAGGGCCTCAGGATTTTGGAAAAATGCCAATGCACTGGAAACTTTTCAATCATCATTGCCATTTGTCATGCTTCTCCGCCCCGCCCCCCCCCCGCCCCCCGCCGCCGAGTGCACTTGGATGTCCCTGGTGGGAGAAAGTGCTCCTTTATCTGTTATAGCACCCAAACTAAGAACAATTAGTGTCTTAAACTGTGTTGACTAGGGATCTTCTGATTCTATTATGTGTGGGTTAAGAACCATCTGAGGTAAGAAAAATAGATTTTGTTCTCACAAATGTGAATTTATCCTTTAGAAACATGTCTGAAAAGTGTTGGCTCTTAAGAAAGGAGAGTATGTTCTAAATTCTGGGGAAACTCAGTGTCCGTGAACAGGAGTTAGTGAAGGGCAGTTACAATCTGCACATTTCTTTTGTAGGTTTGGTTTGCAAGATTCTGTCAAAAATTACTTATTTCCTCAGGTTCTTTGCCTCCACTTGGGGAGAGGCAACACGAGGAAGGTTAGGATGCCTTGCCTTCTGTCTTATGTTCTGGACAAAAAGGATGCATGTTAATGTGCAAGACTGTGAGGATGACATTAGCACACTCCAAATATCCAGGTACAACTGATTACAAGAAGATCACTAGTCTTCATAATACAGCCCGGGAATCATTTCACTGCTGTGTTTGTGTGATACCCTCTGGACAGGTACTGCTTAGTTTCCAGAAACCCCTTTATCTTTTTTTCAAACTGTCCCGCCCTTGCTGATTCGGTTTCCCCTGCTCGCCCTCTGCCAGTGCTGCGGCTAACTCCTGCTCATCTTATAAAGCCCAACTAGACACGACCTCCCTTCACAACCTTCTTTTCCTCATTTTAACTCTTCCTTCCACCTCACATCACAGGCCAGCCAGGATAAATTATTCTTTCTTTACCTTTAGAATAATTGCTTTTATTTTGCATATATTTTATGCTGTTTGTATTTTAGTTAACTTATTTTGCTTTCCCATCCTCTCATACTTCCCACACCCCATCAGCTAATTCCAACACACACATGCACGCGCACACACACACACATGCACGCAAGGACACAGATTCCAATTATCATGAGCATATTAAGTGAAAGGATTAAGTATTACTTACCTATAATTTTTGTCTTAATACTATGTACTCTGAATACATGCCTTTGATTTTATTTTTTCCTTCACACATTCAATTCCCCTGCTAGTCTCTTTCAAACCTTTTCCTTTGTTTTCTGTAATTAATTTACATCGAATACTGTGCCTAGCTGTATTCTTCAGTATGTCCTCATCTCTACTATTTCTCTCTCTCTTTCCCTCCCTCCCCATCTCTGTTCCTCTTCCTCTACCTTCTCCTCGCTCCTTCTCCCCCACCTTCTCTCTCTTTCCCTAGCTGGTTTTCTGAATCATATTATTGTTTTGAAAAGGACTAAAATTCTTTCCAGACTGAAACTTACCTTTTGTATAGATTGGTATATTAAACACACACACACACACACACATATTTTTAAAGAAAATACAGCAATTTGTGAAATAGAAAGATAAAATGCTTTCCTTACAGATGCAATTGCAGTTACTGGTTCCCTAAAAGTCTTTCTCTTCATGTAACTACCAAGGATCCCACAAGTACTTGGGCAGCACCTAGTGCCCTACTTCTTGGCTGTATTGGGAAGTGGGTAAACTGCTACACAGGCTACTGGCACAAAAGATTGACAGGTAGTTTGCGAATGACACAACGTGCATTTAAAACTTTTTCAAAAGTTAGAGGGAGTAACTCAAGCTCATTAAAAACTGTGATTGTTCTAAGAAAATGAGAAGTCATCTTATGCTCAGCACGGGGCTGAACAGGAGCTGCTTTGCATAGTTATGAGGGAATATCTATATCTTCCTGGATTCCGCCTCCTTCCTGTCTTTTTCTTTGGGCAACAAAAGCCTTGCCAGGCAATAACTAGCTTTATTGATGCACGAGTTATTCTGTCCTTCGGAACAGATGTTGCATCACAGGAGACCATCATTCAAAGAGCAATTTTAAATATTTGAATCACACCACAGCTTCATAAATTATTAACATGATTCCATGTTGTGATTCTGAAATGTAAAGATGGGAAATGAGAGAAAAACACAGAACCAGAGAGAAATTTAAATGGCGAAATGCCAAAGTTACCCAAACAAAAAAGAAGTACCCCATTATGAGAAAGATGATTAGATGAAAAACCAAATGTTACTTCACTGGATTTTTTTTCCTTACTTACAGAATTACGCCTTCAAAACTCAGTCCCATGAAAGAATTTCTTTCAACTTTGTGGATGTTTATATTGTCTTGAATGTCTCTAGAAGAAAGTACAGACAGATTGGGTGTTTATGTCGGCTCTACTCATGTAACCTTCCCACATTTAGTTTACTTGGCATAATGTGGTCTTTAGCTGGGATAACGTTTGAGTAGTTATTGTTCTGAAGAATGATGAGTTCAAAGCTTGGGAAATAAATGACATATAATTTATCTTTAGTATATTAGTTATTAACAGTGGAACTATACACATGCAGTATCTTCTCTCTGAAAGTTTTCTTAGCTAATTTCACTGTGTTAAGGTTCTAACATTTTTAATCCTTCATAGTTGGTGTCTGCTCAAGTATGTCAAAGACTTGACCTGACCTTTCTTCTCCATACCAAGTTTCTTCATTCACCCTCGTTGGGCCTTTACCTTCCTCCATCTCAGTCCCTTTCCTATAGCTAGTTTCCTTCCTCATATTCTTCTTGGGTCACAGCAAGTTTTGTCATTGATTTTTCTCTCCTGAACAAAAGGCTGGAGAAAGTCTCATTTTTCCGTTTGTGTCATCCCATTAAGATTCCCCTGTTGGGTCTGATCTTATATATATTATAATTTTATATATAAATATATAAAAATATATAAATGTAGAAGTAGTAAGTTGCTTGGAATAATTTGAGACATTTTGGGAGATTCTCTGTCTTCCTGTGTCCCTCCCAATCTCCCTTTTTCCCTCCTTCCCCTCTTAGCCTTTTATGCCCCTGCCCTACCAGTACTTTCAGGGCTGTCCAGATTCTTACAATTTCACTTGAAAGTAAAGTTGCCATTATACATTGCCTTTCTCTTCCTCTTTCAAAATACAGATGTCTTGAGAAAAGGCAAATACATTATGTCACTAAGATAGTGTGAATTTGTTTGACAGGGGTTTTCCTTATGGCTCGGGCAGCATGGCCGTTCTGGAGGGAGGGGGAGAGGATGAGGGGGGACAGGGGCGTTGTGGGGGGAGGGGGCGGTATGTAAGGCGCTAAATAGCGAAGAGAGGAGAGACTGCTTGATGTGCCTCAAGCTGGCTCTGTTGACACCTGTCTAATTGAGGAGCCTGCTGACTTCCTCCAAACTGAAATTAGCTGGCCTTTAGGTAAAACCAAGGACACTTACTGTTTGCCTTCCTATCTCTGCTCATCTAGAACAAAGTATTTGGAAGATGTAGTCTAAACAGTACATATTATGGGCCCGGAGGCTGTTGGGCAAGACAGCTACTGAGTAAAGTGTTGGTAACTGCTCAAGGCAAAACTTACAGTAGAACCTTTTGGAGAGATTGAATCTTGTGAAAAGTTGGCAAGTGAATAATACCTGTATTGGATATTAACCTAGAGAGAGATAAAATGAGAGTGAGGTAAAAATAAAGCTGGCTATTTTAACAATTGTTAAAGTATAAGCAAGCTTTCCATATTTAAAAATACCAATTTTGAGCTATCAGAAAAACCTGCCAGAAAATCCCATAATATACATGAATCATGCTTAGATTTTCTATTTCAAGGCTTTAACTAGGTTCTGGTAAGCTATTGATTCCTTAGAGAAAAGAAACATGCACTTCGGGCACAAAGGGGCTAGTATGCTACAATGCACGCTCTTATTTATTCATTTTAAGATTAAGAAGTCAATATGATCCAAAAGCAATTTTCAACTGGGTAACAAAATTTTCCTAAAACATTCTTTGTTTCTAACCTCCACATACTCTTTGGAGAACTGCCTCTTCCCCATTCCAAAGGATTCTGTAGAGGTTAGAGCATGAGGTCCATGCCCCTTCACACCAGAGTATGCATGCAGCTCTTCTGGGAAAAGGTTGGAGTTTGGTTAGAACTGAGTCCACTGATGCCATCGCCCTTAAGAGACAGTCCATAAATTTCTACAGCTGAAATTTCCAGAGCTACATTGTATGCCTCCTAAGGCCTTCTTGTCTTGGTCTGTGTTTCCCAGAAAGCAGAGGCTGAGCTGAAGTTTGGCCCAAAGGTAGTATATATTGGATAATGTGAGTTCAGAGAGTTTGGGATGGAAGTATAAAATGGAGGGAGGAAAGATGATCAAATACAAGGATGAGTTATTGAGTTGGCCACTACTCTTGGTGACTGGTCCTTAAAGCCAAGGACTTGATTTAGGTTTTCAAAATGGATCTCAGAACTGTTGCTCTGAATAGAGGAGAGAAGAAACATTTCTCCATAGACCATGATTTCCTGTTGGTCCAATGTGTCCTGATGGTCTTAACTTCCTACTTCTGCCTTGCACACTTGTGAGTGCCCAGTGAGTTCCTCCTGGGTAACTCTTTTGAGTGGTGTAGAAGAATCCCCAGGATACAGTGGTATACAAACACAGGCTACATGCTGTTCAGTTGTACCTGCATCATGCTGATTAAAATTTGGATGGAACCGGCTGCCACAGCAGTGGAGATGAAGGCTTTCAAGTGGCACCGGAGAGTTGTCTGACACACTGTTTCCCAACATTTCCCTCACTCTTGTGAGTGATTCAGAGTCCTTCCAGTACCTCTCCACTCCCATTTACCTTTCTGAGTGTGGCTTACCTAAGCCAGAGTTGGTCAAGATTGCCTGTAGTGTAAAAAACCTTAACTGGGACTCTCATCATTGTGCAAGATTGTATCTTTTGGGGTTTATGGTTTTAGAGTATTCTTTGGTGTCTTGTTGTCTGCGTCTGTATTTAAAGAGTCAGGGAATTCTGCCTATGGGATCTCTGTAATGGTTCTGAGATGTTTTGTTTCCTGTTGGTTCCCAATTATCCACATGGAACCCACCTTAGCCAATTCTTTTGTTTTATGTACTTCAACCACCCTTGAATTGGCCTCCCAATGCTTTTTATTTGGGGGAAAGGACTCAGCGTGCTTTTCTGGAGGATGTGTGTTATTTACTTAAAAAAAATTTACACCCAGAAATATAAACTGTTAGGTCTAGAGATCGGCGTTAATACAAATACTCACAGCTGGGTAACCACCAGCATACGGAAGATGCAGAACAGTTCCATCACCCTCGCTGCGTTGTGTTGGCCCTTCGCAGTTAACCTTTCCTTCTACCTCCTATCCCTAGCAACTACTAGTTTATTTCTGTTCCTGTAATTTTCCGTTTTCCAAACTGTCACATCAGTGCAACCACATATCATGAAACATTTTCAACCTGGATGCTTGTACACAGGAAGTTGTATAACTCACTTAGATTATTCCATGTCATTGTGTGTATCAGTTCATTGTTTTTTATTGCTGAATAGTAGTCCATTGTATGGCTATACTATAGTTAATCCATTTACCAGCTGAAGGGCACATAGGTTGTTTCTACTTTTTGTGGTTATAAAAAAAAAGCTGCTTTAAACATTTGTGAACTGTGTATGGTGGGGTGTGAGAGAATGGGGGAAAAAGAGAGAAGGAGGGAGGGAGGATCTTTTTATTTCTCTTGGGTAAATAACTACGAGTGGGATTTCTTGTTGGTATGGTAAGTATATGTTTAACTATTAGAAATGGTCAAACTGCTCTCCAAAGTGGCTGTACCATTTTGCATTCCCACCAGCAATGTATGAGAATTATAGTTGTTCAACATCCTTTGGTTATTTTAAAAAATATATTCTTTGATTATAAAAGTAATATCTATTTATTGTTTCCATATAAAAAATATGGAAACATCTACAGAAGAAAGTAAAAGTTATTTCCAGTTTCACTCCCAGAGATAGCTTTCTGTTAACCTTTAGAGTTTAAAGTTGTCATCCATAACCAATGGTTTTCATGGTTGCTCTCTGTAACCTCTGAGATTCTACTCATTCCCAACTGAAACATTGCCATAACTAAATATATACTGGGTCGACATAGTCCTACGTCACATTTGTTATTCAATCCTATCAGCCTTCTATTTTTAGATCTCATGTGTCTATGCAGCATTCCCTTTATGAAACATCAAAACAAGGATCAAATGTAATATTTTCTGACAATCTATACTACTGTGTGCAGATTTGGAATGCAGAATGTGTTCATAAAATATTGAGTTAATTGGTTGACGTTCCTAAAATGTTTCTTGCTTCTGTCACCAGGAAAGAATCAAAACCCTTAGTTAATTTACTGGTCAAGTATCACTGCTACTTAGACTAATTAATCTTAAACAGAGGCAGGAAGGTTTGGAGGCCAGGAATCAGGAGAACCAACATGTATCTCTGGCATAAAGTAGACACAAGCCATTTGTATCTCTAGACTGGAAAGGATGTGGAGTGGGTAAATATCAACATAGACATTGTATCAGTCACCTTTGTGCCCTGCCTCACATCCTGTTGGTCTATTTTTTACTTTGTTCCCATCTTTTCCTCTAGTGACCAGCTACAGGCAGATTTAACTTGGCAGACACTGGTCTCAGCTGTACCAGGTTCTGGGCTTCTGTTTCACCTCAGAGAGGGACACTTATAGGAATCTGCTCTACCATTCTGAGACAATGTGCAAGTCAGGGAGTGCAAGGGAGTTAGCACTCCATAGGACAACTCTTGACTAGTGGTGAACTCCTCTCTTCTATTCCTTAGTTCAACAATTCTGAATATGTTCTAAATGACACCTTAGTGGAGCTCTAGCATAAGCTCCAATGTCTTGGTGGTGATCAGCTGGTAATACATTCTTCAGGTGGCTTTCCATCTTTCCTTATTCTCTTAGTTATGCAATCTCTTTTCTTGGGTTTGATGTAAAAACAAACCACCTGCATGTAAGTCCTTGCTCAGACATATTTTAGAGAACCAAGGCTAAGACAGATATCAAGGTGCATTGAATTTCACATTTCACATAGATTACCCATCTCCCTATACTACAAATCCACCTCCAGGTGCAGCCCAGCTGTTTCTCTTCCTTATTTTACAGTAATGTGTCTAGAGAGAGTTGTCTTTGTATATGCTGTCTTTATTTTCTTATATCCCATTAATCTTCAACCTGCTCCAATTTGTTTTCATTTATGTTTCTCCACCAAAACTACTTTTGTCATACCCCAATTTCACTGACCCATACCAGTAAATCTAACAATTTAAATGATCAGTTTTTAGCTCTCTCAGGAGAATTCAATACTCTTCCAGTCTCTCTCTTTTGTTAGTTTCTGTCATATTGCATTCTTCTGTTATTCCTTCTCCTTTTGCGATACGTCTTTTTGATTTCTGTTGTTGTTGATTCCCTCTCCTCTATATGTACTCTGAGCCTTTTGCCTTTTTTTTCTCTATAGTATTGCTGGGAAGGTATCACTTCTCAAGGCTTTAAGTACTGTCGATACGTGGCAACTCCTAGATTCATACTTGACTACTGACCTCGCTAGTCTGCCTCTAAGTAAAGTCTTGTTACATCCTTCTGAATGTCCCATTGACATAACAACTTAAAGTTGTTCTCTCCCATCCGTTCCACCAAGCTGCTTCTCAATTCTTCCTCACAAATAGCGCTCCCATTAATCGGTTGTTAGAAATGTGGCAGTTCAAGCTGGCTTCTTTGTCCTCACTCCCCAACATCTAACCCATCTCAAAGTCCTCTTAGATTTTACTTCCAAAATATTTCTTGATTCCATACAATTTCTTTCATCTCTACTAACACCATTCTAGAATGAGCCACCATTCTTTTTCCTCTAGATTTCTGCAATAGTTTTCTGCTTTCCACACATTTAATCTTCTTTTCGAACCCGTTCTTCATCCAGCAGGCAGAGCATTCTTTAAAAAGATGTAAATCAGATTACTCTTGTTTTCTGCTGTTCTTTAGTTACTTTCCATTGTAAAATTTATTCTCCTTGCTGCCTACTCTTGCACCCTCATCTCATGCCATTCTCCCAGTACACTTCAGCACCAGTAGCTTTATCAATTTCTAAGATACACTAAGTCCTTCCTACCTCCACACATTTGCGCATGCTCTATCTGGAAGGCTCACCACCCACTCCTCAGTTGGCCAACCTCAATTTACCCTTCAGGGTTCAGTGACAAATGTAATTTCTTCAGAGAAGAGCTTCCTGACTGCCAATTGAAACTAAGGTTGCTGATTTATTCCCAGTATAATTATATCCTTTTTAGCACTGACCAAATTCTGAACTGTGTATTATTCTGTGTTTATTTATTCAGTGCCTGTCTCTTCAGCCAGACTGTGAATGACGTGAGGGCAGAAGTCATATTTTTCCTGAAAACTCAATGTTGGCACAGTTGTTGGCACATATAACATTCTTGATGTTTATCAGGCCAAGCAACATGCTACATGCTTCCATGAGGTCAAAACAAACAAGGAATCATTTACTACTTAGGTGTTCATCACACCTAAGAATTTTATATAATTAATAGAGGGAAGAATTCATAATTATCATTGAGAAAGGTACACATACATTATTTAATATTAATAACATTGAGCTTTCAAAGCCACTATACTTATGGGATATCTATAAATGTCTATATATGCACATTGACATATTTGGTCTTTACAGGAAAGAAAGCATGCAACAAAAAAAGGCTAAAATTATTCTAGTAGTGCTGAGTTTAAGACACTTAAAAAGATCTAGTAAGGAGTATTGGTGATTACTCTCTACCTGAGACTCTCCATATCCCCAAGATAACTCAGGAAATGGAGCTTGGATGAACACTTAGTTTTCAATTCATTTTCCCTTTTTGATCAATAAATTCATGTCTGATGGAGGCTGTAAGTGGATAGTGAGCTAGGAGCTCTGTTTCAATGGGTTTGCTTTAGTCAAAAGACTGTTTGCTGCAAAATATTTTGATTCACTTAACCACGGTTTCAAAAATAGGTAAAGGCCTGAGGATAAATTGTCAACAAATTTAAGTTCTGCAAATGGATCTTCTCTAGCAGGGTAACTGGCTCACAGTTCTCCCCTCTCAATAGGCAATTGCACATCCTGAGCTAGTGTTAACACCTTTCGTGCCTTACGATCCCTACTCTTTTGGTTACAATTCTGAAATGGGCCTCGTTCCTGTCAGGATGAACTTAGTGCTGTCCCTTCAATTGCTGGGAGCCAGTCCTACCATGGCTTACCTAACAGGATAATACATCTGCCCCTCAGGAACAGGTGATCCCACAACTCTAAAGCTCGCTGTCCTAGACATCATTAGTGCGTTCATTAATCTAAAAGAGTGCTGGCATTTTTTTTTCCTTCTTAAATTAACGGTTTGTGTGCTTCCTATTAACTTGTGTTGCATTGGACTATATGCCTTTCTTCATTTAGCCTCCATCCTATCCAAGAGAGGACACCAAAGGACATATCCTGTCTCAGGAGGCTTGCAGGTAAATCGAAGGGTTAAGATTAGTACAGATGAAATACTGGTCTAGTGCTAAACCGTATGCTATTGACTATGAATGTCTTAAGAGGTCAGGGAAGGAGAGGATGATGTGGGTTGGAATACCATGGAGAACTTGTAGGAAGTAAAGCAAACCTGATTTCTGAGAGAGTATAGAGCTTACTGGCCTGAACTAGAGCAGTAACCACAGGAGGGATGTGGGAAGTGAGTACAGAGGAAGATAGAACAGAAAGAGAAGGAGGAAGCAGTATCTTAAGAACCTATGAGACTAGGTAGGGAAGTGTGGATTTTATGAGTAAGCAATTGGAAGCCACTTTTGGGTGCTGAAAGGGGAAATAGGAAGACTTGGGGGCTCCTTGAGCAGAGGTGGCCCACACTTTTACCATCTCATAATTCTGAGACTTCATATTCATGGTCAGGACAAGCCAATGGGTGGTTACTGAGAACCTATTACATAACCCACTTTAGTGAGAAAAGCCAGGAAGGACAAAGCATCCATCTCCATCACACGTACGAACAAAGAATGCAGTTCGTTTTCTCTATTTTACCCAGAGTCCACTACGGAAGGGAATGATCTGTTCGGAGACCCTGCAAACCAGCCCTGGTTCAGTTTGTGGACCGAGGCAGAAACAGAGTTCATTCCATAGCCTGAATGGCCCATTCAGATGCTTGAGGCAGATGTAATTTAGGACGAGGATGCTGCAAGGTGGTAGTATGTCCAGGCTAAGGGTCTATCATATTTGCCAAAGCACATTTCTTAGAAGCCAAGGCTGAGGGTTTGAACTTTTTTTCTACCTTCTAATTGGTTTCCCGTGAAATAATATTTGTTTGCAGCTAATGTTCTTTTAAAATTGTTTTTATATTTGTAATTACAGTTTTTAGTCTCCTAGATAAAATGAATTCTTTCATCCTGAAAACCTTGGCAGAAGTTAGTTATCCATGATGGATAAGAAGAAGAGTGGACAGTGCTTAATTAAAAAGACTCCTTACCTTATGAGACTCAGTGATAACTGAGATTTCTATTAACTACAGATCCCTGTTGACTGGGAATTTGCACCTCTACATATACCATTATAAAAGATGCTAACATATTTTCTGAATTATTAAATAAATATTTTGATAGGTGTAGAAAGATACAATCTTGCAGTTAGATGGAGTGTGGAGTATGTGCAAGAAGGTGTGTTATAATCAAAAGGGCCTTAAATTTAAGATCAGGGATGCTGGATTTGAATGTCTTCTGTTGCACTAGCTGAATGATACTGAGCAGTTTACTTTCCTTTTCAGAGCCTTATTTTCTCTCTGTAAAATAATTTTGTTTAAGGAATTACATGAGACAGTAGGAGAGCTTGGTTTCCTGCCTCCTCAGTCTCACGCCTTCACAACTGGACCCGTTTAATTCATATTCAGCTCAAACTTGGCTCAGTCTCCATGGAAACCAGACTCCTTAGCCATGGGGCGGGGGGGGGGGGGGGGGGCGGAATTTAATGAGCCCAAGGGCAGGATTTTGAAGAGCTCAGCCCTATTAGCCTGACTGCAGATTCTGTTTTGACCTAATATTCTGGTTTAACAGTTGGGCTCTGGTCCTATTCTCCGGGCATGTAACACAGCTAGCAAGTTCTGGAGCTAGAGGATCTAGAGGATCTGGGTTCAAGTCCTGGCTATACCACTTTAAGATGTATGGCCTTAAGGGGTTAGTTGAAACCTTTAGGATTCAGTTCCTTCATGTTTTATTCAGGGAAGTGATAAGATTTACTTTACAGGGAAACTTAGTACCATATCCAGGCACTATTACTGGTTATGAACTAGCCTTGTATTTCATTTGATATAACCCTCTCTGATATCCTTTTCTACCCTACGAATATGTCTTGCTTTTCCCCAGTTCTCTTGGGTACTGAAATGTGGTTTCTATGTCTGGTTTTTCACTGTCTCTCTGGGACCTCCATGATGCCTGAGTGGACTGAGTTGTTACCTGTTGCCTGATGCTCCTTGTGTCTTGTTGGAACCACTGGAAGCCACAGCTAAATTTCCCAGATCTTCTGCCCCCTTTCTTTAATTTCTTCCTGTTTTTTTATGTTAAACCTTCCTGGATCACCCTTCTTGCCTGTCTGATTCTGTTTAGTCACTGGGTCCTGATCACATTATCATTTAAATGTTTGTTGGCCCTCTCAAGGGCAATTACTACAAAGAGTTGGTGAAATTGAAGATGATTTACACATTCTTCTTCTTCTTCTTCTTCTTCTTCTTTTTTTTTTTTTACAAACACACAAGTGATCCAAATTTGTTGACCTTTTCTGTGATGACAAATGGCTGTCAAATAGTGCTAGGAGGTATTTTCCAATTAGACATATGTATTTGATTTGTCTCTTTAAGTGAAAGGTGGTGTATTAATGAAGAGGAATACAACAGCATTTGAAAGAGATCTATGATATCAAGGGGACTTGGACAAAACATGCATAGAAATAGTTAATTTGTTGCTGAAAATGATGCCTGTCATCATTTGTGAAAACTCTCATATTGCATATTTTAAAAACAAGGAAATATAACTTTCGAACCCATTTAAGTTATTTTACTGGGTTTTGAATACTTTTATGAAAAATATAAAAGTGCAACATCTGATAGGCTGTTGGTAAGAACACCTGACAGTAGGAAAGAAAATACACTAGCTAAATTTCATAAAAATATTTGCATAAAAGTTTAGGAATTGAACACTAAGTATGACTCAAGGAGTGCAGCTATAGGCTTGTTTTCCAGCGGATCTACGAATTTTATTGAAGTTTTATTCTCAGCTTTGACAGCCATTGAAATCTAGTATTGATATGACCTGTGAATTGCTTTTCTCAGTGTTAATCTGAGGGTTAAAAATAATGAAGCACATCCTATGCATTGCTTTCTCGAAAATATTATTTATTTTACATATTTAACATATTTAGTGAGAGTAAACTAGGCTTTTTGTGCCATTTAAATGGTAAATGTAAAAGCCTATTTCACTCATTTTCATTCTATATTTTAAAACTTTTTGTGTAAATTATGTAATGCACACATTTATACTGCAATTGTATGGGCACATGTCTTACAAATAAGTACACTTATTTTGGGACATATGTTCAATTTTTTTTCTCTTCTTTCTTCTTCTTCTTCTTCTTTTTTTTTTTTTTTTGCTGATGGGGTAAGTAATCAAGACCATATTGTCCAATGCATAGAATGTTTTGCTTTGGAAGAGAAGCCTGAGATTCTAAAAGGCTGCCAGGTGGAAATAGTAAAAGATTTGTACGGTGCTGCTCTGGAAAGTAGGTATAGGATTAATAATAATAATGGCCAACATTTATTGAACACTTCCTATGCACCAGGCACCACACCAAGCACTTAACATTGATTACTTTATTTATTCCTTTCTTCCACCTTAGCAGACAGGTACCATTACTATCCTCATATCAGAGTGGAGGAGGCTCAGCTGAGAGAGATTCAATAACTTGCACAAAGCCATACATAAGGAGGACAGAACTAGAGGTTAAGTCCACATCTTTCTGACTGTAATAAAGTTTGTGCTCTTACCATGTGACTGATTGGCATTTATTATGAAAGTTGCCCAATGGAAGAATCGACTGTAACACTAAGTGCTTGGTTCCCTCTGGAAATGCACCCAACTAATTGTATGGAGAAATTCCTTCATGAGAGGTGTAATATTGTGATTTATAGTAAGAAATATATATTTGGTCCTTGTCCCCTTCCTGGCACAGAACTTCAAGTTAGTGAACATGTGGAGGTTTGGGGAGAGTAGTGCATTTGGAGTGGGCACGGATGCTCTGAACACTTTCCCCATACCTCGCCCTATGTATCTCTTCCATTTTGCTCTCCTGAGTTACATCCTTTTATGATAAGCCAATGCAATCTAGTAAACCCAAGGAAGGGTCAGTGGAACCTCTAATTTATAGCCGTTCGGTTAGAAGCACAGGTGAGAACCTGGACTTGGAATTGGTGTCCTAAGTGTGTGCAGTTTTGTAAGACTGAGCCCTTAATCTGTGGGATATGATGCTATCTCTGGATAGGGAGTAGCAGAATTGAGCTGAATTGTAGGACACCAGCTGGTATCTGAGAATGGAAACACACATATTGAAATTTGGTACAAAACTGGGCGGGGGGGAGATCTTGACCTCTGTGGCCTCTTATACCTTCAACTTAGAAATTTTAAGCATTTCTCTAGACACACTATTCCCAGATGGTATAAATCCTTTATTTACTAATGAAAGACTGCGCAAACAGTTTTGGGAAATGATAGATTAATAAGATTTAGCAGTTTCTTTCCTGCAGAGTTCTCAACACCTTGATCATGATATTATTCACTGAACATGTCCAGGAGAAGGAAACGGCATTCCAGCTTTCCCTGGACATACTGACATTGGATTCGTTTATTACAGAATGTCTCCTGAATTTGGTGCCTCCTCATTCAACCTTGGAAGCCTTGATAGAAGCTAAAGTGTTTAGGTTGATTTGTGCTGCTTCTGTGAAAATGCACTTAATATGACGTGGTTGGCAAATTCTCTCTTAGAATATTCTATTAGTTAGCATCTCCCATTCCTCTACCACAATATAAATCAGAAAGTGTATAGTACAGAAAATCAGAACCTCGCTGGTGAAAGGGCACAGAGCATCAAGTGAACTTCGGTTCAGTTTCTACTCCCGTCCTCAGGTGTTTTAAAATGGCCCCCTTTAGATTAAGGTCTGGGGAGGTAAGGTCAGAGACTCTGGATAACTACTCTGCAGTTGTGCAGAATACATTAGTCACAGGAGAAGATTCCTACTCCTAGCCCAACCATTAACCTCTACATGCACTGTGTCTGGGTAAAAATAAATCATGTTCTCTAATGGCCAAGTGAATCAAAAGGGAACTAAACTGAAGAGAAACCTTTGACAGAATGGGACAGAACGTACAAAAGGAAGTTTGCAATGGGCTACCTGCAACGCTCACTGATGATGTTATTCTTTCCATTTGGAACATGCTGTAGGATCCCCTGGAGCTAGGCAGATCTCAGTGTACCAGGATGTCAAAGTTAGAGTTTTCCTTGAGACACAAGGTATGAGAGATGCTACATCCCAGATTTATGTTAACTGGTTACATAATTTGTAACCACTCATGCCCACTGGGCATGAGAACAGGCTAGAGACTGTGAGAAAGTGTTCCAGGGGACAACTGTGAACTTGCCCTTCCCATCAATGGGGGAAGGTAGGAGCTGCTTTCTGCCTCACTTAGGTTGAGGGAAAAACTTTGTGAAGACCATGTGGCAAGTTTAATGTCTGTCTCCTCCTGCTTGGGAGACCCAGTGACCAGTGTCTGACTTGGGTCCAAGTGAGAGTATGGCTAAAGTGGCAATAGCTCAGAGGACTGCTATTCAGAAAGCAACCAAAGTCCTAGGAACTAGTTACACAGCTCATGGTTCTGACCCAGACTTCTAACAAGAAAAGACTGGAAAATAACCTTGTGTTATATTCGTGTAGTACATATGACTGACAGTTATTTTATATTATCTTATTTGACTTTACAGTGAGTTTCTAAGGTGAGCAGAATTATGATCTTCATCTTATAGATAAGGGAGGCAGTGCTCACAGAGAGTAAATGAATCACCCAAATTTCTAGACTTGAGCCAGAAAGAATAATAGTTATGCTTTCCAATTATCTTGTCACCATGTTGGGCAAGACAACTGTAAATGTCTTGCCTACATTAAAGTCATTTAAGCCAGCACATGTTCATGAGGAAGGTATATTAGCTCCGTTGTGTATATGAGGGAACCGAGGCTTAGGGAGGTTCAGTTAACTTGTCTGCTAGAAGGTGGAAGAGGGCTTTCTGGGTCCCATGCCTCCTGGTGATGTACTTTCCCTTTTACCATATTGACGAACAGGGACTTTTAAACTAAAGATTTTTCCAGGCTAGACTCACTACTGACAGAGCACTGTCAAGTGGCAATCTTTTGAGACCTTCCTGGATGCTGATGTAAGAATAACTTTAATCAAGCTACTAATTTGCAGCAAGCAATTACTTTTAAATTACATAGGGGAGTCGCAAAAGAGTTAATATTTTAAACAGTTTGCACACTCTTCCCCACAACTAATTTCGACCATTAATTATTTAGAAAGCTATTTCTTAGGAACATTTCAACTTAGCCTGAGTTGATCATCACAGGTTCCACATGGCAAACATTAATAAGGTGTCAATGTTGTGCTCAGAACACTGGGGCCACTTACGTTGGCTCCCCACCACCCTGCGCCTCTCCAGCTGTGGCGTGCTGGAGAGCAGGTTGAACTGGGTTGGAGTCAGATATTCCTGGCTTCAGCTCTCAGTTGTATCAACTACATAATCTCTGAGTTTCAAAAATCCTCATTTGTAAGTCAGGGAAAATGTATGCCTCACTGTTTTGGAAGACTGGAAGATGATATGAGCCGTGTGAATAAAATACCTAGATTAGGGTCTGCCACATGGTAAGTATACATTCAACAGATATCATTTTCTCTGTCCTCCTGCTCCAAGATCATTCCTCAATCCCACTGTGTGAGTTTGGGCAATTCAGTCATTTCTGAACCTCAAGTTCCCCATCTGTAAAATGGAGCCACTGGTAAATAAAGCATTTTCTAAAGACTATATAAGTTAATGCAAAGAGAAAGTACTTTCTAAATTATGATTCTGTTTTCCACCCCCAATCCCAACCTGGTGACGGGGGAGCTCGTCTCTTCTTGAACTAGACATTATTTGTGGGGTACTTGCAGTGGGCGAGCTCATGATTAAACTGCAGCAGAACATTTGTGTAGTATCTGCTGGAGATGAAAATGCAAACATCATCATTAGAGCATTTGTCACTGTGGTGTGCATGCTCTGTAATGCCCCGAGATTTTTCTCTAAAAACAGTTGCTTCCCTTCCACTACCCAAATAGAAAAGTTCAAACCCAGGCCCATATTTTCATTAAGAGCCTGCTTTGTGGGGGTTTACCTGTGTGAGACTCTGTACTCTGTACTCTGTGGGTTCAGAGATGAATTGGACACATCCTTTGTTCTAGATTGGAGGTCAGTGGAATCAGGTGGCGACACCTCCTGCCACTTCATCGCCCCCCCCACAGTCCTAAGCCAGCTGATTGGCCAGCTGGGGCAGTCCCTGGACCGCATGCCTCCTGCAACCATACCCCTGGAGAAGACAACACCTTTCCAGGTGGACAAACTGAGATTGGGAGCATTCAACTAGAACATGCGTGTATTTACACACATTGTGAAAGATAAAGCAGAGGAGAAGAATGAAAGCAGAGAGAAAAATACTAGGTCCCTTAACAAGGATTGTAGAGTGATTTGAAAACCAGGTGCACCAGAGGTCTGTATCACAGCCAGGATCCTCTGAAAGAAGAAAATTGAATAGTTGAGCACCTTTTTTGGGCCAAGCACTGGGGATATGGAGATAAAGAGAACCTGGTCACCACCCCGGGGCGACACAGAATCTGGGAACTAGCGTCAACGCCCTCCCTCCTCTCATTGTCCTCTGCCTGTCCCTCATCCTCACTGCACTGCCCAGCCTCCACTCGCCCATCTCTGCTTCCAGGGACTTGCCCCCATCCCTGCAGAGATGGTAGCTGATAGTTCCTATGTTAGCTCTAACCTCTTGGTGTGTGGCCTCTTCCAGGGATAATTGCAAATCTGAAAGAATCTGTAAGGACAAAAACACCCTTTAAACTTCCCAACATGGAGGCTGCAGTGGTAGAAAAAGAAGCAGCAGTTTATTTTCCATGGGGGGCTGGGATTCCCCTGATGCCCCTTCAGATCCTGTCCACAAAGCGGGCTTCCCTCCTGCCAGTGCCTGAGGCATGTGCTGCCGGGGTCTTATACTTGGTCCCTCCCAGGCCAGCTCCAGTGCCTTCTGGAGGCCGTCTGCTTCGTAGCCTCCCCTCCACACTGGGGGCCTCTCAGGCCCTGGTGCAGCTGTCTGCGCTCATCTGTGAGGGACCGAAGTGGCAGGGATGCATCCTATCACCCTCCTTTAGCTCCAGGAATTGAGGTTTTCTGAGTAATTTGTATGTGGTTTAGGTTTTTTAATGTGCATTCAGGATCTCAGCTTGAATCCTGGGGAAGAAGAGCCTGATCTGGGAAATAAAGAGGTCTACAGGATGCTGGATCTCACAGGGGACTCTCTCCTTCCATACTGGGCCCTTCACGCTGGGTCTGAATGTGCTGAACTCAGGACAGCCGGTGACCCCAGGAGCCCCCGTGTGGTGAAGGTTACATTTAGACGCCAACTGCTTGAGGGCTCAAAGAGGACATAGAAGACGTAGACTACATTTCCCCTCATCTGACTGACCCCTTGAAGCATATTCTGTTATTTCCATTTTGCAGATGAAGAAACTGAGATTTCAAGGGATTAATTCATCATTGCCTGGGGGTAATACTGGCAATGAGGAAGAAATCGGACTGATTTTACACAGCTAATCTGACATTCTTTTTTCTCTGAGCCTTTTCTAGACTTGTCTTTATATCTGATTTCTGTTGATGACAGAGACAGATATTATTTTCAAATTAGTGAGAAGAGGGTACACCTAGCTCATAAGAAGGTGTATCCTGTGAAAATATGATTCAGAGACTCTGCAGATGGGGAGTGTAGATGGTTATCTACACGCTATGTGAGTGGCTCCCATAGGGACTTCTCTCTCCCTCTCAGGGACCCTTGCCTGGGAGTCCAGCATTGTCAATTTTTGGGTCTAGCAGTGCCATTTTCAGACTTCTCTTTTAAAAATGCAAATTCCTCTAGAAATAAAAATATCAAGACCTGAACATATTGATGTGAATTAAAGGACCAAATAATTATCTTGCTGATGAAAAAGACCCGGGCTTCCTGCAGGAGAAAGCACACTGAGCAGGTTAGGGAAAAAAGGAGGAGAGGTTAGTGGCACAAAAATGTCACCATTTTTGAGATCAGGCCCTCAGACAAGAGAAGGGACTTGCCCTCCTTAAACTGACACGCTCAGGCCAAAATCTCATCCTGAGCTTCAGTGTTCCAGAAGGAAAATCTGGCCATGTTCCTCTGGAGCTGACAATGGCAGGCAAAGGGGACTGTGCTAGATAGATTACTGATAGGAAAAGCAATTGTATAATTTCCATTGTGCCCAAACATCCTCGTAGTCATGACAACATCCTTAGATACTTAAACACTGACAGCCAGGGAGAGGGCTAATACTTCCTTTCCAGTTTTCACAGTTCCTGTGAAAGATGATTTCTGGCCCAGACTGCATTCTTGATGTGTGCTTTCTGCAGGATGATTCCATGTGGGAGGCCCTGGGGTGGGGGAGAGGCTTTGGGGTTAACAGAGGTGAGTGGGCAAAAATCACTGCAGTCATTTGGGTCCACATCTGACATAGAGGAAAATCATATATCAGGGATAATTGTTTGGAAATGTATCCCCCCATTACCTTTCTATTTCTTTAGGTGCCACAATTAATGTACCACTGGATTGATTATGGCAACTGCCCCTTAGCAGGACACCCTTGAGTATGTTGCTACCCTACTCGTGGTCAATCTACAGTCCAAGTCAGTGTCATCATGTCACTCTTCTGCTCAAGAATGCCTTATGGCTTTTACCCCTTCCTGCTGTGTTGGACCTACACTCTCCTGCCTTAAAGTTTTTTTCCAGTCTTACCAAATCCCATCCATCTAAACAGTCATACTTCTTTCTTTCCAGAGCATGCCTTTTCAGTGGAGACTCAGTTTCTCCTCATCCTCTGCCTACTCCCCAATGGCCCTTTCACATTCTTCGTTTTTACTCACCTCTTTGTTTCACGGGAATTTTCTTCTTTACTGTCTTCAAATTTCTATTCATCCTTCAAATTGTAGCTAACTTCACTTTATCTCCCAGAAGCTTTCCCTGATAAGTCCAACCCAAGGTGTTGGGTTAGTCCTCTTGTCTATTACCAGCGCCATACAACTCTACAGATATGTTATTATTTTCAGGGGTTAATGGTTGATAGTCCTCCCTCCCCCAAAAGACTGAGCCCATTGATGTGAGCGAGCACTGTCTGTAGATGTCTCCTGTATCTCTCACAAGGTCCTCCATCCTTTCTCAACCACCCTTTCTAAAGTATCACTGTTTTCTTGGCCTTATTTTTCACCTCGTGATATCATCTAGCATTATTTGTCTCCTCAACTAGAGTATAAGCTCCATAAGTATAGAGGTTTCACCTGTCTTGTCACCTTCTGTACACCCAACAGCCACAACAAAGCCTTGCATGTAGTATGATCTCAATAACTGAGTGTTGAATGAACAAGTGAGTTTGTATTGATTGGCTAATTCACATCCAAAGTGATGGAGAAATGAGGAGGTACCAGTCCCTCTCACCTTGTAAGAGGCTGCTATACATCTAAACATGAACTCTAATATATATCCTTTCTAAGCCACCATAGAAAGCCAAACATTGCTCAGTACCTAATGTATCAGAGTACATTAGGTATTCTGTAGGGGCACTGCACATTCCTCTCAGAAGAGCCCTGTAACCAGGGCCCGTAGGCAAGGCTTGCTTATTTCTCCTATAAAATGAATACCCTTTTACTGCGCTGTGTACTCCTTTGATTGCTGAGAAGTTCAAGTGCAATGAAGTAGGATAAAAAAAAAGCATTAAATTGTAAATCAACATAAAAATGGGATGCATTAGCCAACCAGCTGGCAATGTGAAAAACTAAAACTTATTTTGATGGAGGTGGTAAGAGAAATTGTGGACCACTAGTGTTGGAAATAAACATTAAATGGAGGTTAGGAGCCCTCCATTAGAACTCTGTAGGATAATGTACTTTGGTTTGTTGCAAGGATCTTTTTGGACATGTCAGGAGTTTAATAAGAAGGATATCTTTGTCCTTTGGAAAATACAAGTGATGTATTTCCATGTTTAAATGCTCATCTGTGGATTCTATCCAAAAGGAACAGTTAAAGAGGCCTTCAAAACCTTTGAAAGACTAGAAGGGGAAAGAGATACTACCATCACCAAAATGATTATTAGTACTTAATTAATTCATAAAACAGACTCCAAAGGTAGGTGTTGTTATTCTTTTAAGCAGAGGGGAGAACTAAAGTACAAAGAGATGAAGTCTCTTACATGGGCTCTTTTAGCTAATAGGCTAATAGGTCACAGGGTCAGGAATTTAATAAGAATTTCTAACATTTATTGAGAATTTTCTAAATGTTAGTCATTCTGCCAAGTACTTCATTTAATACAATGCAAGAATGCAAAAAATGTTATTCCTAGGTTAAAGAAAGTAAGACAGACCTAGAGAAGCTAAGCCAATTAATCAAGGTCACACAACTAGTAAGGGCAGGAGCTGACACCTGAGCCTAGACAGGTGGCACTGGACCCTGTGTGCTTCCTTGCTACTGTGTACTGCTTCTCTAGCCCCTGTCCTCTGTCCCTTTGCCATGCAATGTCCAACAAATGCTTTTATAATCAGAGAAGCTACTTTCATTAACCCCACAAGACAAGTGAAAGAGAGGGATGCAGAAAAGAGAGAAAGGAATTTAGGGACAGAAAAGAGCGCGCCTGACTTGCTGAGGTGAGTCCCAGTGAAAAATCTCCAGAAGTTATTCCCAGCTGGGGAAAGCGGATGGTGTGGTTGCCATTCGCAGACATATTAAGGCGGTCCAACTGGCCCACATGTGAGTGGAAGACGGTTGTCAGATGGGGGCCTACCAATCTGTGTGAAGGTTATGCTAAGCTGGGATTCAGTAGCAAAAAGCAACATCCAGCTATCTAAGAATTACATTGACAGAATGCAAAAGCAAGAGAATATTGTGAAAACCTTATTTATAGATCAATAGGTAATTTTTCATACACAAAAGGTCAACTCCAGGAAGGCAGAGTGATAAAGAGAGAAACGTTGCCTGCAAATACAGTATTGACTTAAAAAATCCACCCAGATGGGTCCTTTGATGTATATTTTTTAGTAAAAGTACACTTCTTTATTCATGAGTTTTTCCCCTAACCACTTTGGGCTCCTCAGTGAAGTATGAAGGCAGTGGTGAAGAACACTAATTTCTAGTTGTCTTAAATTCTATGCCATCAAGTGATTGGCATCAAATGGAATAAAGCCTGAAAATTTCAGAAAAGCAGTTGTGTGTGTGTGTGTGTGTGTGCGCGTGTGTGCGCGTGCAGTAATTAGGATACTCAAGTGACAGTTCACCTCTACCCTTGTAATTTCCTGCTTTCATGGCTGTGATGATAAATTTATCCTGGCTTAAGGAAATAAACCACAAACTACTCAGTCCCACTGGCCCCTCTGAGTCCTTTACCATTTTGTGATTTTTTTTTTTCTGAAGCAAGTAGTTCATCATCCAAAAAAATATTTGAAATCGTCACCATCCACTTCTGCCTGGTTGCTGGATGGTGAAGGTGTTTATTGTTTATGACTTCTGCTCAGTCACAAGTGGAAAGCTTAGCTGGGCTTTGCTTCCATAATATAATCTTTCAGATTAGAGGACCAATTATGATTTTAGGTGATTCCTTTTTGCAGTTGGGAAACTATTTCAAGGCCATAGTCTTATCCTTGAGTAGATATATTGCTAGTGGAAGTGCCTTTGGATTCTTAGGGTTGCTGCGTGCCAAACTGGGAAGCAGTGTACAGGTGAAGAAGGCATGCTTTGGGCAATAAGTCAAAAGGCTTAAGACGAACAACCCTTTGTCTCAACTTCCTGATGGGGCTCTGCATGGCAGTGGGTGTGAAGGAATTTTGTACCCTGCAGAATTATGTAAGGGTATTTTTTTAGAGCAGTCATGGAAGAGCCTTTGACAATGACACAATTCCTCCAAGCTGCTTACTAATTCTTTTCTTACCCCAGTTAGAAAGCACATTTTGAATGCTCTGAGAACAATAGCGTCCTCTCAGGAAAGGATGGAACTGGAATCAGTCACCTCCAGCTTTGTCTGGATGTGATAGGGGAGCCAGATGAGACTGGGGACTACTCAACACCTCAAAGTGAGGAAAGGACACAAAGGAGAGTCTGGGCTCGATGACAGATGACTTAGATTTCAGCCTTTTCCAGAGTCAAAGTCATAGTTTTGTCCCCTGTGTTCTGCCAAAATATTTTCTTCTATGCCTGCATCTTCCTAAGTCCCTCCTCAGCCCTCATCTCCTGGCGAAAAAGACAAGGGTGCTTGTTAATAAGAATGAATGGTGCTGGCCATGAGTGGTGTGACAATATTGGGGTCAAATTCTGCACCTCTTGATTTTAAACCTTGCAATGATCCTTTATCTCCTATTCACCTGCTCCCAATCCCCTATTCTCACTGTAATTCATGCTGTTACTATCGTGGGCTATGAACTATGCATGGGTGAGGGGCTGGTTTTCTTCTTGGATCTATCCTCTGCAGGAGTGCTTTTCATTGGCCATTTGTAATAGGTTATGAATTGGGGTGCCCCTTGGCATGCCCTAAGGTACTTTTGTTGCCCCCACCAGATTTCACTCAGACTTCTTCTAGAAGGAAAGGGAGAGAAGGAGAAAGGGAGGGATGGTAGTTGGGAGGTAAAAGAGAAGAGAAAATGGAATGAAGGAAACTTACTGGGTAACAGGCACTAATAATTTTATATTCGTGTAGTTCGTTACACTTTGTGTACTGAAAACAATTTGCAAAATCTTTTTTACAGGCCTAGTCCTAATTTGGTTTTCACAGCCACTCAATTTACAGATAAGGAAATGGAGGCTTAGAGAAGGTAACAGGTTGTCTAGTTAATATCTGGAATCTAGTCCTTCTGACTATATATACAGTTTTTTTTCTTTTCTATACTGCTCAGGCATGTCCTAAAGTCCTCATTTTAAACTCATTCCAAAAACTCTAGGTAAAAGCTAAAGGTCTTAGTGGCTACCATAACTCTCTATTCAACACTTATAGGAATTTTCCTGAGGATGGACTGGTAGACTTTGGTTGAACAGAAAAAGTATCATTCTACCAATAACAGTACATTTTGAAATGTTTTTAGGCACTTTTTAGTATAAAATATTTTGTTAAAAATATTTACACATATAAATCTCACTTGAGGCTTATAAAAGCCATGTATAGCTCAGAAGTCCAGTGATTGGCCCAAGAGTAAAAGTGGGGTCAGGAGGAAGCCCAAGATTTTCTGATTCTAGGGCCCATACCTTGTCTCTTAATCCACATTTCCTCCACTGCTAGCGACTAACCCAGGCTATCCTCTGCAGAGGGTAGAGCAAAGTCCATTTAGGGAGCCAAGACTCCCTAGTCTAAAACTAGGAGCAATCATAACCCTGACCTCTGAGCAGCACTCGCTACACGATTTGTGGGGTACAGTACAAAATGAAAATGCAGGGCCCCTTGTTCAGAAATGTTTGAATATTTTAGGACAAAACCTAGTCTGAGGTTCTCTGAGTGCAGGGCCCTTTCGGGCCTGGGGCCCTGTGCAGCTGCACAGGTTGCATGCAAATCAAGCCAGTTCTCCCAATGGCATTTGCTCAGAAGTGGGTGGCCTTGTTTTTTCCTCAGATCCAGGTCATATGTACTCTCTTCTATAAAACTGTTTATTCCCTCAGTCAATCCCCATTCAGAGATCTAAGGCATATGATGGCCTAGTGTTCCTTGATATATTTGCTAACCCCAGTTCTCATAGATTAAAATTTAGGGACAGAGTCACACTATCAATAGTAGCTAATACTTATTGAGCTTTTGCTATGTGGTAGACACTGTGCACAACTTTTTTTGTGCTTTAAATTGATTGCAAAGATGACCTCAATTCTGTATCACTTCCTGCACCTACATACCTGGAGTTGTGGCTTTGCAGATTTCCCATTAAGAAGTAGAGTCTGTTCCTGCCCCTCTTGAAACTGGGCTGGTTCCCTGAATTGTTTTGGCTAATAAAATGAACCAGGAAAGATGGGGTGCTAGTGTGGGGTTTTAGTTTCAAGAGACTTGCAAGCTTCAGCTTTCTCTTGTGGAATCCTAGGACTGCCATGAGGACAAGCCTATGCTGGCCTCTTGCAAATGAGCAACACTTGGAGGAGAGCTGTTGTTTCAATTGAGACTACCCAGAGCAGCCAGCCCCCAGTTGACCTGCCAACTAATGACAGACCCATGAGTGTGCTGAGCCGAGGTCAGGAAAACAAGAGTCCAGTCAGCAGAACTGTTCTTCTGATCAACTCACAGGTGAGAAATGATAAAAGGTTGTTGCTTTAGAACTCTGTCTTTTGGATTTTGTAGTTGGTTATGCATTATGATTATGTTAATAAATAACAGATTTATTACTTTTATTCTCTTGACAAGGAAATAAGCTTTGAGAGGTTAAATTCTTGTCTGAGATCAGTAGATGGGCCTAGGATGTTTGACTCTGTAACTCAAATTATTATCTGTTATTTCGTGAGGCTACATCATAGCACTCTGGGCTCTGTCAAGTCCTCAGCTAGTTTGAAAGCCATTTGAGTAAAGAAGCAATGCTTTTGCTGATGGGGGCAGGCCCAAGAGATGGAGTTCAAACACTAGAAATCTCTTTACTGATTAATACCATGTCTATTATTAACCAAAACTTGCAAAATAAAACACTGTAATCTATCAAAGAAAACAATGCATGCATTCAGAACAAAGGAGATGATGTCTTTGAGGTCAAGGTCACAAGCTAAATGCTAGCAGAAATTTTGGCTGAATCTCATTAACACTAAATGAAGACTGAGTTCTGCAAGAGGTCTGTGTGACAATCCCATTAATGCAAATGACATTCCTTATGATGTCTGTTTCAGTAAATGAAAACAAAATGCAATTATATTAGTGGAATTCACTCATGAAACTAAAAATCCACCGGCAAGTGTCTCCCCCTCCACTTCTGCCCCAAATCTTTGATCAAAAGCAGTTGCTTCCCAGAGTAGCACAAGTGGACATTTTGCTAAAATAGGAATACACAATTTGATCATAGAGGGAGCACCAGAATACAGGAGTTCTTACAAATATCGGAGGTTGGGGAGGTTTTGGAAGGCATCAGAGTCGATGTAGAGCAGGTTGTTGGCCTTTTCAATTCTACTGTAAAAGAGAAAAGACTATGAACATAATCTCAACAGTAAGGAATGCTGTAATATTTTTCATGTTGTGCAGAATATATCAATGTCATTCATTCATCCATCCATCCATCTACCCATCCATCATTTCAATAAAAATTGAGCATGGATGCAGTGCCTTTTACCATGCTAAACTGTGTAAATTAAATATTAACCCTGTCCTGTTTAACTCTCATCACCAAAGTTCTCCTGGGCTCTGCTCATCAGAGGCAAACAAAGCACTGCCTGGGTGAGCCATTTTCATCCTGAGCACAGCTGAGCCTTTGACCAGTAAGGATTTCCCAGGGTCTGAGGAGCCTAAGAGGGTAGAGATGAGATTAATATGAGGCACTGAACTTTTGTCTGGTCAGGACACAAGAGACAATGGGGTGGAAAACAACAAAAGAGGGTGAAAAGAAGATGGGAGGGAAGGAAACAGGCTGAGGTGCAAAAGGAGACCGGAAAAAAAGAGCGAAGAGGCAAAGGAAAACAAAGATTGGGGGCAAACAGTGGCCATCTCTGGTTTTAACCATGAAGTCCCAGCAGACAGTAGTTGGGCATGTGCCAGCGAGGCCCCTCATTCTGTAGACTGAGGCTGCTCCTTCGCAGCTTGTCGGAAGTGGTGACTTCTGCTCCAGTTTGGCCTGAGCCATGTCCTGATCAATAGTCCAGAGGTGAGCATGTTCACATTTGGATTCCAACAGAGAGGCTGCCCTTTCCTCATTGTGCTGGATCAATGCATATTTGCAGAGATGCTCTGTGTTAATTACTTCCTCCCTGTTTCATTAGCTTTTATGTTGCAGTAACATGTGGCTACCCAGATCCAAGTACCAGGTAATTAATCATTTTAAGGACAGTGCTACATGAGGGTGAGCATCTCTCCATGCAGGAAAGAGCTGTTCTACTACCTCCACTGCACATTGAACTGCGCAGGGGGACACTTGCTTAACCCTGCCCAGGGGGTTGGCTACTCCCTGGGTTCTGAGACCCTGGTCATGTCTCTTTTCCCCACTAGGGTAAGGAGGGGCCAAGCAGAGAGGGAAGAAAGGATAGAGAAGGAGGGTAATGGGAAGAAGAAGGGACAGTATCAGCTGCAGACATTTAATGACTATGAGGAAGAAAGGGAGTGGGGGTCAAGGAGGATGGAAGAAAGGAAAAGGGAAGGAGAGTCTGCCAAGATGGACAGACTGTCATTACTAAACAAAGTCATGTGCCTATATGTAGGTGTGTGTGTATTACATGGTGATCATTAGAAACTCTGTATGTATGTATGTATGTATGTATGTATGTATGTGTGGGTATGTGTGTGTATAATCCCTACTGATTTTTGGCAAATGCTTGAAACTTTTTAAGAGAATACAGAAGAGTCAAAAAATTTATGTTCAAGTCTCTATCCTGCTGCAGATTTTGCTGGGTGGCTTTAAGCAAGCCTCATAACTCTCTGTGCCTTTTGTTGCTCATCTGTAAAATTAAAAGAGTGCTTCATTGGCTTTCTTAACTGTGTCTCATGAAAATTTTGTGAGATGTTAATATATACTTCACAGAAGAAACCTTTCCAGTGACGTTAGTTCAAAATCCATTAATACAATATCCTTCATGGAGATTCCAAATGTATATCTTCATATTATAGGTTCTGAGAAGTTTTCTATAGTTAAGTAAATCCAGATTTATTTTCCCAATGTTTCCTAATCTTATTTGACCATAGAATCTTTTTTTCTATATTTAAACATAATAAATTCCCAAGTGTTTAATGATACACAGTCTACTTTGGAAAATTCTGGACTAGACAGCTTCTAAAGTCTCTTCTAGCCTTGACAGTCTATGATTCTACGAAGTAATTTATGGTAATTACAGACTGATATAAAACAGAAGTGCATCTGTGTGAGTATTGGCATGTTGTAAACTAGAATGTCAACAAGAGAAAGGAAATTTGACCGGAATAGTAGAGGAATGAAGAATCATTATGACACACTCATGCTAGTTGATATATTAGATCTAATTTACATTTATCATATCATATATTCATCACAGTGATATTATGAGGCATGCGATTATATTATTCTCATTTTATAGATAAGAAAACTAAGTCTTAGAATGACTTTGTGTCTTGTCCAAGGTTTATTGGTGATTATATGGTGTAGACTATTATTCAGTCTAGGACAACTTATCTTCAACTGCATCACGTGAGACTAATTTTGGGTTTTGACTGTGGAATGACTTTGAATGAGAGGATTAGGTAGAAGTACTTGCTTATAGTCACAGAGCCAGGTCCTTAGGTTTACTGTGCAAACAACTCTGGGAGGGAGGGAGGGAGTGGAATAAGGTTAGGTTCTTGACTGGTGCCTGGACCATCAGGCAGAGGGGCCCATGAGAGTGCCCCTTGGGCTGACTTGGGTGTCTTAAAACAAAAGTGTAGGGATCTGAGGACAGAGCAGAGCCAGGGCCTCCCAGAAATACAAGCAGACTTTAAGGTGATTGCCAAGAATAGTCATGAGCAAACCCCATAGGTTTTTCTTACATTTCTAGTAACTTGGGTAGACTGGAGAACACATTGGCCTCTATCACTTCCAAGACATCATTATGCGAGATCTCTCTGCAAAGAAAGGATAATTCAAGTCAGTTCAGTTACACTCCATAAGGGCTTAGCATAGAGGCTGGGTACTAGGATGGTTCATGAGACTAACTTTTTCCCCCTCCAACAAAGTCTTCTATAACAAAACCAATATATTAGATGCTAACACTTACAGAACAATGAGAGAACAACTCAAGGCAATGGCTCAGTTTAGAGGTTATACAATCTACAGATGTAGAAACTGAGGTCTGGAGAGGGAAGGAGACTTGCTTAAAGGTATTTAGGGATTATGTAGGATGAGAACAAACTAAGTTCCCTACTCTGGTGGTCAGTAAACTTTTTCTATAGGCCCAGATAGTAATTATTTCTTGGTTCAGCAGACCACTTGGTCTCAGTTGCAATTACTCAACTGATATTTAGGGCAAACACAGCCATTAACACATAAATAAGCATGACTGTGATCCAATAAAACCTCACTTATAAGAACAAGTGGCAGGTTGGATTTGGTGCCACACACTGTACTCAGTGACCAGGCCCTAGACCATGGAGTCAAGATCTTCTGTCTGCTGATCTGGCTGTGGGAGGTGAGAACCTCAATTCAGTCTCTTAAATAAACATGGATTTAAATCTCTTCCCCTTCATGCCATTACCCAAATGGGATTGCTATTACAAAATCTTTGGCATTAATGTTCTTTTGTCCTAAAATGCCCCCAAAAGGTCCTACAGGCCCCAGCTCTTTTCCTCCTGGAGTAATGTGAGGGAAGCAGAGAATGAAGTCCACTATGCAGAAGCCCAGAGCTTGTGAAGACAGGGTGGCTTAATCAGTTAATGTTATAAGCATTATAAAGTGGTTCATAGATGAAACGTGCTATTATTAGGCCTCCTGAGGAAGACTTTCATGCAGTTTTAATGTAGCTGAGAGTGTCTCAGGAAACCTCATAGGCAGCATACATTGAAATTGGCTGAGGCAGAAGCACTGTCTGCTGACCTGGGATTTAGCTGAAGAGCTCTAAAAAGGCCCTTGATCAAGGGACCAGCCTGGAGGGTGAGGCAGGAAGGAGAACCCTGAAGGAGGGGAAGTGTGGTTGTGAACAGCAGCCACCTCAGTGAGGGGGGCTTGTGACATCTGGGTCTTGTCCACTCAGAGGAGGTAGGGTCATTTCTAATAAGCCCCCATGAAGGAGGAGATATTTTGTGAGGGAAAAATGCCTCTTGTTCTATAAGAGCATCTTCTATGATTCATTTGGCAAATTTAAGTCTTCACTATTTTCACAGTTGAGCATAGATAAAGGTGGTGTGTTTGTGCATGCGCACGTGCATGTGCACATGCATGCATGTATTTTTTTTAATCCTCACCCAAGAACATGCTTATTGATTTTAGAGAGGAAGGGAGAGAGGCAGGGAGGGGGAGAGAAACATCAATGTGACAGAGAAACATCGATCAGTGGCTGCCTCTTGCGTATATGCCCCAACCAGGACCAAACCCACAACCTAGGCATGTGCCCTGACCGGGAATTGAACCTGTGAACTTTCGGTTTATATGATGATGCTCTGACCAACTGAGTCACACCAGCCTGGGCTGCATGTGCATTTAAAAGAACATATTGACCATTGGCCATTTATATTTCCTCTCTGTCCTCTAAGTGGAAGGAGTGCTGGGAGATACAGGAATGAGGAGTAGGAAAGGAGTGGTAGATTTAGAAAAATAAGATGTATTTGAACATATATGAGGAATAAAAGAGTGGCACAGGTAGAAAATAAGGTATGGAGGGGAGAACTAGCTTACGGGGGGGGGGGGGGGGGTTAAATGCAGTGGGGCCGTATCCTCTGAAAGCTATTTCCAGGTTCACTTATAGCTACCAGTAGGTTTGGTCACTGCTTGTGGTACTATCGCAGTCTAATATTGCCCAAAAGGTAGGTATTTTTTTTATTAAAAGATAACTAAAAATTAACGAACAAACCAGCCAAGAAACACTTCTAAATTGATTCAGAAGGTAGTTCCTATTTTATGGCCTCACCTTCAAAGACAGGAGAGGGTATAGGAGTTGGGTGGAGGGGGTGAGGGGAGCCTTTGGCTGGATGAGGGTTGGGGGGAAGTGAACAGTGTGCTATAGTGTGAAAGTACCCCACTGAGAACAATTCAACTCCATTCTGTTTCTAGTTAGCTTCTATTTTCATTTATTAAGTGTCTTTTATTTACCAGCCACACTATGTACTGTCTCTCCAATCCTTTGAACATGTCCATGAAGTTGGCATTTTGATCTCTATGTCAGTAAATAGCCTCACCTATATATGCAAAACTAACTCTGACTGACTGCAGAGTTGGAACTTTTTCTTTTATATACCCCACTTCCCAGGCCATGTTGGGCCCAGCATTTCCACTCCTATGTATTTACTTGAGAGAGAAAAAAAAGTATGCCCCTCCAAAGACTTGTACACAAATGCGCATAGCAGCTTTATTTGTAATAGCCCCAAACTGGAAGCAACACAGTGGGTAAACTATGGAATATTCATACAATGGAATACTACTCATCTATAAAATGAAACAAACTGCTGATACGATATCACTGAATCTTTAAAAAATTATGCTGAGCGGAAGAATGAGGGCATAAAAGAATGCATACTGTATGATTCCACTTATATGAGGTTCTAAAACAGGAAAAATTAATCTACTGTGACAGAAATCAGGGTATTTGTTGCCTGAGGCCTAGGATGGAGGTTGCTGACAGGGAAGAGGCAGGGACACTTTCTGGGGTGATGAAAATATTCTACATCAAGGCTGGTGATGTAGTAACATGGGTATATATATATTTGTCTAACTTATTGAACTTTAAACTTAAAATGGGTACATATATCTTCTTGTATATGAAAGATACTTTAAAATTATTTGAAAAATGCCTTTCTTAAAGGAATAAGTCTGAAAATCCTTTTTTTTTGTTTTTTTTTTTTGAGAACTCTGAATTAAGAGAACAATGGAAGAATCTTGGTCATATTGTCTGGCTAGAAGGTGGTGTTCAAATCCTAGTTCTATCTCAGTGATTCTGTGTTTGGTTCCTTCCCAACTTGGCTGTTTCTCCTTCCTCCCCCATCTATAAAATGAAGAGTTGGAATAGATCAGAGTTTCTCAACTATGGCTGCACACTAGAATCTTCTAATGGACCTTTAAAAAATTCCAAAGCCTGGTTCCACAACAGAGAGTTGGATTTATTTGATCTGGGGTTTGACTCTGGCATTTCCTCCCCCCGCTTTAATTCTCTAAGCAATGGTGATTTTAATGCACATGAAGGATTGAGAACTGCTAGACTAGGTGACCAAAAGGTCTCTTTTAGATCTATGATTTCTGTCTTAAGATTTGCTTCAGGAGCAAGGGCTAATTTGCCTTTGTCTGCTGAGACAATAAATTAGATAAATAAGAGTCTTGGAGCACAAGAGGCAATGAGACAAAAGAGTAGCAAGAGAAACCTGGAGATAGAACCTGGAGACAGGAGTAAAAGAAAACAGGCATGAGTTAGGTTTATTTTTTCATAAATAAGAAAGTTTCATCAAAAAGTTGCAACATTGCAAATGTGTGGTGAGAAATGTGGAAAATATATAGTAACACCTTACTTTTGGTTAGTATTGATAATTAACAAATTATTTTTTTAATGCATAGCTTTCCTTCATTTTTAGTGCACCTATGTAAATTAGAGTTAGTGCAGCCAATCCTATCCCCAGTTAGATTAATAGTGGTAACCTGGCTTGGTTAAGATAATACATTATTGTGAGGATCACTCAACTGGTCTTTGAAGGGAAGATGTGGAGCATCTTCTCTTCAATTCATACATGTACCTTGGTTTACATACAAATAACTTACCTAGTCAAGAAATCATTCTTTGTCTTAAATGGTTCTGTTAAGAATTTTCTTTGCAGTTGAGACAAATCATTATGATGGGCACGATTCAAAGTGTGATGGCATTTCCTTAGAGTCAAAGGTAAAGGTTTACAAGAGAGGAGAGCTCTAGGGATATGGTAGATCTAAAGTGTGGCCCACTGGTCTATATGATAAGATAATTTTTGTAATAATGCTGAGATAGATTTTTTCACGCTCATTCTATGAGCATACAGTGGAGTCCTACTTGATGTGTGATATGGCAATAACTATAATGCAGAAGCAGATATGAGGCTTCACCTGTCTTCTATTAAGCCAGATGTTAAAAATATGTGCAAATATGTAAAACCATGGTACTCTTCTTAATATTTTTTGAAAAGTGTTTATTTTGCATGAAAACTGTTATTTATATTAACATGTAAGAATTCATTGTTTTTAGATAAACTACCAAATAAATCATTTTCCATTTTTAATTTTTAGTGTGGTTAATGTTGGTAGCTATAACCCACATAAACAAATACTGTGGTGTCTTTAATAACTTTGAAAAGTGTCAAGATCCTGAGACCAAAACCTTTGGGAGCTGTCCAAGGTAGACACCGAATGCTGCTCTATCAAGGGGAGCACGAGGCTCCTTGGGTCTGAGGGTCACTGTCCAGAGCCAGCTGAGGAGGGAGCGGGGCTCTGAATCCCACAAAGCCCATCCTGGGGTTGTCACAGAGGAGGGGAATAAACACGAGTCGTTGCAAACACTTCTCTGTTTGCTATGAGAGGGGCAATGGCCTTTCCTCTAGTGGAGAAGTCCCCGAGCCCCTTTTTCCAAAGGCTTTTATTGTAAGGGTTATCAGTGGGTCTAGGTAATAGGAATGTGCAGGTTATCTCATTACATCAATATGTTAATGTTTACAGAGAATAGATGATGTTTTGAAGAAAACAAATTGCAGGAACACACTGATTTACTAGGGTCTGAGAAGAGAGTAGTAAACATGAGAGCATAAACATGAGAGCACCAAAGGGTTTAGGGTCTATGGATAATGTAAATTTCCTTCCCGGAATGAGCAGGCTATCATAGCTTTTGAGGGAGAAACAAAGCATGCTTCAAAGAATTTACTTCAGGCCTGATTTCCCCTGGGAACCACCAGATCCAGTTTAGGACTGTCTCCAGTATTGTTTCAAGCCTGAGCTAGTTGCAGGGAGGGAGGTGCCAAGAGACAAGGAGACTTTTTCAGATGGGATGAGGACCCTAGCCATCTCAAGCCTAGCTGAGGGGTGCGGGCCTTTTTGCCCTGTTTCTGTGTCCCCCAAGTCCTTGTCCTGCTATGCATATCGGTTGTGTCTGGCTTAGGTCATCCCTCTTCTTGAAGAATCTTACCCATTATTGACTACCAACCATCATAGGGCCAAGCAAGGTGATGTGAAGGAGGCAGGGGCTATGCCCCTGTCAGGCGGACAGGTTTTTGTTTCCTTGGTGGCCTCTTTTCCCAAGGCCTCCTTGATTATTTCCAGCCTTGGTGCCCTCTTGCCTGTTGGTGGGGCTACAGTTCTTGAAACCAGACAGGGCATTTCCCAACACTGCCCTTCTTGTGAGGGATCCTGAATCTATGGAAAGCTTATTTCCAGAGATGAGGCTCTCATGTTCTAGGACAGTGCTTCTCAGTTGTTCATGCACACATGAATCACCTGGGGAATCTTGTTAAAATTCAAATTCTCAGTGGGAAGACCATGAGTGGGGCCTAAGGTTCTGCATTTCTGGTACCTCAGGTAAGGGGTTGGTGCTGGTACTGAGATCACACTTTGGATTTCAGGGTTCTTTAGAATGGTCGATAACACCCCACCAAACCTTTCTCCCCAACACACACATATGAGTGAACAAGAAAAGTGTTACAGAGGAGTCCAAGTCAATGTAAGAGGAGTGAAGTACTTGATTAAAAAACCCTACATCCTCTTGGAAAGCTTTCCCTATTCTCTCATTATTGAAGCTTTCCTGTTTTCTACCTTCTCACAAGACTTCTTTCATTTATTAGTTAAAGTGATTGCCATATCATTTTGTCACTGTTTTTTTTGGGGGGGGGGTGTGGTCATTATTTTTAATTCCCCAACCTGACTTTGTGTCTCTGGTTGGTACCTTATCTGTCTATCTTTTTATTTTCAGAATCCAGTGGTAAGTTGGCATGTAATAGGTACACAACAAATGTTTAGTGGATGGATGGGTAGATGAAGGAAAAGTTGTCTTTGGGTCCAGAAATGGCAACTGCAAAACTGCAAAGGAGATGAAGTTTGTCTTTGGTGTTCATTCACCCTCTTTTCTGTAGGTGACATACCTAAATCTGGTAAAAGGTGGTCAAGGCTAGCTTGTTTGTGAGTTAAGCTTTTGTCCCAATGATTTTTACATTTAATGTGTTTAATAAAGCATACAAGGTATATATGCATATTTGGTCTGCTGTACTATAGTATCTGGATGCCTTTAGCTCTACCTCTCTGGGTCCCAGATGAGGTTATTGAACTGACAAAACACTCATGCAGGAGAAAACAGGGGAGATGACCAGTGTAACCATAGGGGTGCTGGAAATACTTGGGGGTTAGAGAAGGTGAATTTTAAGGCCCTCTCTGCATGAAATTCCATGTTTCTTTGATGGAAAGGGGGATGTACTTGCATGAGGTACAGGGGATTACCATGTAATTCTGTCTGGGGTCCGTTTCTGAGCCAGAATAAAATCCTACTCCAGGTTTGCATCCTTCTAATCAATGAAGTGGTATTTATGTACAAGTACAGGTACACCTTAGAGATAGTGTGGCTTCAGTTCCAGATCACTGCAATAAAGCAAGTCATAATATTTTCACTGGTGGCGGGTTTTGCCTCCAATTTGTGAAACAAGGTAACATCTATGAAGCAAAATAAAGTGAGGTGTCATAAAATGAGGTATGCCTGTGTACTTGATGGAGGAGTGGGGAAGGTGGGTTTCATTCAGTAGGAGGGATATAGGAGGTGAATGAGCATGTAGAATTCAGCCAGGTCCAGTTTAAAATTTCAAGCTATCATAGACTGATGTTAATTTGTCCACCATTTCACCTGATACTCATTTGTTGAATGCTGGGACTGTTTCATTCAGAGCACAGTTGTTACTGGTTTATAGGATAAGGAAGAACAGAAGAACTGTGACCAGCAATTAAAGGTCTCACTGGAATTTCAAAGCCTTTTATGGATTAGAGAACAGGATGCAATAAGAAATTAAATACTCACAGAAATGTCTTCTTTGCTTTGCTTTTCTCTGATACAGGAGATATTCACCAACTGGGTCTTCCCCATCTTTTCCCTCCTCTCCTAATTCACCACACAGCATGTTTCTCCAACACACATACGCAATATATTCCTCCCTAACTGGGCACATTAGGGGACTCAATTGCATTAAAGTGTTTTTTAATATTCACTGAATTGGATTTCTTTCTTTGTTTGTAATAACCTCGGTCTAAATTTAGTTGACTATTTTTCTTTCCTAAGATTCCTGTGGTCTGGAATTCCCCTACCCTGCCCTCCATCCCCGCCACTCACACACTCTGTTGTATTGCATTTACACACTGCATTGGGTTTGCATTCTGGTTCCTCTTTTTCACCAGGCAAATAACTCCTGGAGGACAGCAACATTGTGTTTTATTTTAGTTTTCATGCTCCCAGCAAAGTGTTTGCTGAATGAATGAGTTATCTTTGAAAGACTGTAAGAGATTTTCCACCTTTGCTCTTGCACAATAAAGCTGTGTTCTTGAAAACTTACAGTTAACAGAGTATTTGCAAATCAAATTGAGTATTAGCGCAGGATGGAAGCTTCTTGTTTAGCAGAACCTTGGAGTGAATCTTTAAAAGAGTGAAGAGCTAATTCAACAAGTGTTCAGCAAATTGTGATTAAGCAGCTTTCTTTGTGTTTCAGGCACTATACTCGGTGCTGAGGATCTAAAGATAAATAAAATGGGTCCAGGGTTTTATTGATTATCTCTAACTCAGTGAATATAGTATTTTAGGTTTTCCTTAACTGTTTGCTATGTCTACTAGATGGGTTACATCTGAGTTACTGGAAAAATAAAATGGATTGTTGGTACATTGCATTTCAATATAACTATAGATATAAATAATGATATGCTTGTATATAGTATACATCATACATAATTGTATATGTATTATATAAATATAATGATATATTATGCATCTATGATATATATAATAAAATATATGGCTTTTGTAAATCTATGATTTGTTTACTCTCCCAATCCTTCTGGAAATGTGCTATGTAATTTAAGTAAATACAGAGCAGGGCAGGTGAAAATTCCCATAAAAATAAATTCCAGAAAATTTCATAAAATTCTCCAAATATGAACTCCCACCGTCCTTTAGAATTCTCTTAGGGTCAGATCCAGAGACTTCACAGTAGAGATCTGAGTTTGAACCCTGCCTCCATTTCTTACTAGCTGTATAACTGTGGGCAATTTACAGTCACTCTGATTTTCAGTTTCCTTGTTTATAAAATGGAAATAATAAAACTATTCACAGGTCTCTCAAAGGGATTAAATAAGATTGTGAGAGTGAAATCACAGTGCTCGTCGCATGGTAAACCGAAACATCCCTATGCCTGCCTGACAGCCGGACCTCTCTTCTTTGGGGAGTTTATGACTGAATTCACCTGCTGCTGGGAAATCCTGGGCTCGCCAGCCAACCACTCGGCTGAGGAAATGGTGCTAGCAAAGGTCCAAGCAATGCTTTTCTAACCCCACCTCCAGACCATTGAAATCCTCAAAACAGGCTATTATCCCAAACTCCATTCTGAGACACCCTCAGTGAGCCCTGCCATCTGGGTTGTTGGCCAACAAAGGAGAGTAGGCCAAGCACAGAGGTGCCTCAACAAAAATGTCTCTGTTGCTGAAGCCATAACCTACAAGACATGCTGTTGCCTTCAGGAGAGGGTCAATACAAGATGGGACATGTTGTCAGGGATGGTAAGGACATTGCCAAAGGGCTCCTCTTCCCTCCTCAGATGACATCAGGTAGTTGCCTTCCTTTTCTGACATGTCTCATCTGCTTCCTTCTCCTGGATAAGGTGAGTTTTTGCTAAAAATGCTTTAAAGATGTCCCCCAAATGAGACAGAGATAAAAGCACCCTCAGTGACTCCACCAAATTCAGACATCTGAATTCAATTTACTCACTTTCAAATATATCAATAACAAATTATTGTGCCCATTTTTAGTTTTGTCTTAATTTAAAATGTTGTACCAATATATAGATTATTACTTATTTCCCTTGTGTCCTTCAGCAGATGAGGAAAGGGACCGAAAAAATCACAGAATAACTGTTATTTCTTACACATTCTTCATGTGCTAGGCAATTTTTTTGTGCTTCATATTTGTTAGATTGCTTAATCCTCACAACAGCTCTATGGAATAAGTAACATCCATAGCACCTTTACAGAAGAGGAGAAAAAAAGCACATAGATCCAGTAAGTGAAGTTGATCTGGGATGTGACCCATCATTCACAAGACCTCAAAAGAATGGCAGAAACCAGATAGAGCATGTTTCCAGTGACTCGGAAAACTATTTTCATCTCAGAAAATCCTGTTGTTATTGTTTTAACTTCCAATAGAGTAGAAATTTTTTTGAGAGCAATATGACTATTAAACAACTAAATACCATCCCCTTCCACCACAGTACATGGTTCTCCTAGTTTTGGCAAGACAATATATACATAAGTTAACATGCACATTCACCTTCTACAGACAAATCAGAATCCTAAGCGGTGACTTATGTCATAGGCTCCTTTTAGTACATACTCTGTGCAAATATGAAGTATGAAGAGAGTAAAAAGTGGTTCCCTTGCCTTTAAGGATCTGCAATGTAGAAGCAACATGAGTTAGAAATTCGAAGTGCAAAGTCAATGGAAGTGAAGAAAAGTGTGAGAAGGGTGCCAAGTGCCCAACAGAGAGTAGGAAAAACAGTGGGAATTTAATACATTTTATTATTTTTCCCATATACTATACTTTCCTTCTCATACCACTCTAGATGTCAGCATTTCTCAAGCTCTGGCTCAGTATCTCTCAAGCCTGCCCCGTTGAACCACTCTGTTGATGCCTCCTCACATGTCATTGGAGTAAGTTGCCTTCTGAGACCAGAGCTCCAGGTCTTCAATTGTTAAAGTCATAGTCTACTATATGTTCTTTGAACCCTTCATGGAAAGCAAGTCTAGATCAGGCTTATTATTTTCCTCTCTTGTCTTTCTTCCCCTCCCAAATCACAGTTGCAACCAGCAGCTCCACCTGCCAGAGCTCTTGGCTCAGTGGATCAACCTGAGCTTTAAATCCTGGGGTCATCTCTGACTACTCTTCAATGTTTAACAGATCTTAAATCTTAAAGCATTTTCTTGCAAATGTCCCTTCATTTCCCACCATCATTATTGTAATAATGGCTTTTTGCAATTTCCGTTAGACCAGCAGTTCTTAACAGTCATGTGATGACTCAGGAGAGGTTTGATGTGGGTCATGAGTCATAGTTTTTCAGACAATTAAATATCCCGATGACTTACTTAAAAATATGGAGTAGATTCAAGGTTATGTATGTCATATGCAAGAAAATAAAAATGGAGTGGCTAGTGGAGAAAAGGGTGGAGTAGAAAGAGGTGACCTAAGAGCTCCTCTCTGCCCGGATACAGGAGTGAATCTAGTGCTTATGATTATGAGTGCAACTGCTGTTTGAAAACACAAGTGGAATTAAAAGAAGGTGATAAAAAGTGAAGGAGGGAGAAAGAGCAGGAGGGAAAGGGAAAGAGATTTTTCTGGAGGTAGAATGATATTAGAAGTTAGAAAATGTAGCTCATTCCTTTATTACTCTGTGTTTGGCTCCCAGAAATTATACAAACATCAATTCCTTGAGTTCTAAGTGATGGAAGGCATGGGTTGGGAAGGTAATAAGGAAGCAGACACATTATGTTGAGAAGAAAAGGAAGAGATATTGATTGAGTCACTTGGCTTCAGTGTGGTCAGCCAGCTTTAGTAGAAACCAAAGAAAGAGAGGTGAGTAGATGGAGGGGCCTCTAACACTTAAGGAATGGTATCGTGTCTATAGAATACACACGTAAGCTTGAATTGGGCAACTCAGGGCTGCAGAAATAATGACGATGGTGATAATTAACCTTTATTAGACATTTGCTGTGCAACAGGCATAATACTAAATGCTCTACAAGGGTCACCTCACTAACAAGGTCTTGTTTTATTAGAGTCCTGCTCAGCTGTATTTGTCATAGTTCATATGCATATGTGAGTGGTAGAATGAGCCTCAAAGGCCGATAGGCCTGGATTCAGATTCTAGCTTTATTATTGCCTAGACAAGTCAGCTATCCTCCATAAGATTTATTTCAATGCAAGTAATTAAAACCACCTTTTAGAGTCTTTATGAGAATTACTGAAATAATATATGGCATGGAAACAATTTCTAGCTGTCCATCAAAATCTATTTTCCCCCTCATATTTTTGGGGACACAGCTAGACTACATTTCCTGGCCGATCTTGCTGTTGGGTATAGCCTTGCGGGGACAAGGTTCCTCCCATGCAAGGTGAGCACAAGTGACGTGTGCCACCCTAGGTCTGGCCAAATCCCTCAGGTGTGCTCCTCTATGCTCTGTCTCACCTCATCTGACTTGGCTAGAGGTTCCCAGGGCAACCTTGTAATCCACAATTAAATATGGCGAAGCTGCTGTTGTCCTGGGATCCTAAATAAAGTGCTGAGGAACACCACCCTGAACTACCAGTTAAGAAAGAAATAACTTGTTCTTAAAACCCCTGATATTTTGGAGTTTGTTGTTGCCATCCATCCACTTTAAGATCCCAGGTAAGAAGAGCCTAGCACCCTGCATGATATCTTGTGTTTACTCAACAAATGATCCTCCCATCAGGTATGTTTTTGCATCTAATATGGTGAAAAATGGGTATGTACAATAAGAGCTGAAAAAATGTTCATTGGTTGATTAATTAGGAGTTGTGTAGGAGTGTTGCTTTCCTAAACTGAAAGGAAAAACCAACCATAAGTCCCCCTTGAAAATCAGTCTATACTTGACCTCATTTAGCCAGAGACTTCTCTTCCTTAATGACAGTATTTACTGCCTGGGATTGAATTGCTTGGCCTCTTGCAGTTAGCACACCAGGTGCCTGCTCCCTATTGAGTTATAGGCCCTTGGCTTTTTTCCTGTTTTTTTCAATTATTTAATGAAAAAAAAACCACACATACTCCAGCATGCCAGAAGGAACAATGGGGACCACTAAATCCATTAGCACAGAGACCCTGCGAGGTGTTCAGGTTAAGAAATTTGAACCCCAGCTCTGTAAACTGCAGCAATATGGAGCCACATGAGTAGGGGAGGTCTTTTGAGAGGCAAGAGGAAGTCCTTCATCACTTTAGCAAATTACTGGAGCTCTCTGAGATCCATTTTCTTCAGTGAATTGTTGCTGAGATCCTCTGTCCCTCAGTACATTTTATACTCAATCCTCTGTAGTTGGCAGGGCTATTGAAGACCATATGAATAATGCATGTTATGCAGGAGGAAAAAAACTTGTAGTGTCATGCAAAGGCTCTACTGCTTATTATTATTTTTATTACCTCGCTGGGGCCAGGAGACATAGGTTCTAGTCCTGATTCTGCCACTAATTAACCACTCCCCTTGAGTCAAGTCAGTTACCTTGTCTGGCTGGGCCTTTGTTCCTCATTCATAAAACACCATTGATTCAGATGATCTTGTGGTTTCCTTCTAGCCCTCGAATTTAGTGATTTTAATTATTTCTGTGATTCTGTTATTAAAATGCAGCCAGCCACATGGTCGGCAGTCCTCCACGACAGCCAGCTTTCATTTCTAACGAGCTGGGGAGAAGGCAGGGGTTCTGTGAAGCATTCTTCTTAAGGCTGTTCCCTTGGGGGCAGCTCTGTGGTCAGAACCACGAAGGAGCGGCAGCAGGGTAGCACGCAAGGGCCATTCTCTGAACCCTGGCCATGGTGAAAACGTACCCCCAGCCTGAGCCATTTTTCTCCTGAAGACAGTGTTGATTTTATTGTCAGCTTAAAGAGGGCTCCATTGAGCTCCCTGTAAGCCAGTGTGGATTTCTTCCTTGTCATATATCCCAAGCCTCTTTACCAAAGAAACACCAAATGTGTGAATGTGTGGCAGTTATTGCGGGCTTTCCTGTCTACTTCTGCGACCCTATAGCCCTCTCTGCTGAAATCTCCCTAAATAATCTCTCTGGGATCTATTGTGCCTTTTGGCTCTCATTGCCACACCTGTAACATGATCTGCCCTCCCCCAGCTGGCTTTTGTCCTCCTCCCAGACTCTGTTTTCTCTCTGTAATACATAATCACTCTATCATTTATGCCCCTTCATTTTCCACCTCATTAGATCTTAGTCTTGGCTCAAAAGTGCCTCCTTTATGGGCTGCAGTGAGGGAACAAGAAGCTCACATTTGGCTACTTCTGAATTTGAGTCACATTGATTGTCTCATTTTCCTCTTTGGAATGCTTGAGCATAGCACCCGCATAAGCACCCTCTGTGCAGAGCTCTTATCCATTCTGCCTCTTGCTACAGTTCCTGTATTTCTTTGAATTTAGAAATTCAGGAGCATATTTTCACTGACTCCATAAGCCATTTCCACATCCCACCCCAAATGGTAGTCCAAAGCACTACTCCAAGGCCCTTTTTCGCTTCACGTTGGTCCTGAAAATGTCCCTATTTTTATAGCAAAGAGATCTGTATGGTCAGGAAAAAGGAGGATTTTAAGAAAAGAGCTTCTTATTTTATGAGACTTTGCCACTGCCTGAAGAAAAATGTGGTCCTTCTAGAAGGTAAGGAGAGTGGATTCTCTTCCAACATGTATTTGATTCAGCAGGAAAAGGCCACCCACGATGTTAGGAATCATCAATGGGGTTTAGTATGTGTTTAGGCCTTTTCTGTGCCTTGGTAACTTTTGTTTAAGCAAATGCTTAGAAAGTAGCAAAACCAAGAATGGTGGAGTTGTTCCTGTTGAGGCCTAGAGTGTTGGCTGAATGGGGTGAAGAGAACCACATCCTCCTTCCTCACTTAAGGAACTTCTGAGGTTCTCTTCTATACTGTGTGTGTGTGTGTGTGTGTGTGTGTGTGTGTGTGTGTGTGTGTGTGTGTGTGATTTAACTGTGAAATACCTGTTAATCTTTACTAAAATAATTTCAGGCATGAATATCCTGTTAGGAAGGCATCTCTTACAAAAAGTTATTTAGTTTTGTGTTGCCCCTGAAAAGAGAGTTTCAGAGTATGGGCAAAGGAAGGAAGGGACTTAGTAGCTGTCTTCTAGATTTACCCTTCTACACTTGCCTCCACTCCCCTTTTCAGATAAAGTAACAAAGACGCAAGAAGTTATAAATGCCCAGGAAATAGTAACTGAAGTACTCTTGCTTAAACTGTTCTTTCCTTGTGATGATAAGTGAGTTTTTACTCAGCCATTTAAGTTCTGTTGCATGGGTCTCCTTGCTGGAGTTTTAGAAAGATGGTTGAAGCTAACTGACTTCTAGGGAAGGGGACATCTATGTTGTAAGCCAGACAGTAGAGCTAGTAGAGCTGTGTGAAACTGGCAGTTATTTAACCTCTCTGAGCCTCAGGCTCCTTGTATCTGAAATGAGGACAATAGTATTTACCTTATGAAACTTCGTGAGGACTAAATATTAAATAATTACACGTTAAGTATCTGAAGCTTTGTAAGTGCTAAGGAAATGGTATTTAGTGTCATATAATTATTTTTGATATTTGAAAATACCAATAATTATTATTGGTATTTTTTTCTATTGTCTAGTGACTATAAATCCCTTGGGGTCAAGGACTTTTTTGTATTCCTAACTTGTCATCTGTGTACCAAGCAGGCACTCCATAATGGCATCTGCAGGGCTTGAAGTTCTTTGCCTTATATTGATTAAAGTAAACATTTGCTTTGCCCTCACACTTGAGTAGTGGAGCAGGTAGGGAATCCACTCAAATTTTAAGGCATAACCTTTAAAGTTTTCTCCAAGGAAGCCTTCTCTAATCCTCTAGAATTAAGATATGTACCTTCCTCTGAACTTTCCTAACACACTCCTTGGTTTGTTTTTTTTTCAAATCCTCACCCGAAGACATTTTTTCATTGCATTTTAGAGAGGAAGGGAAAGAGGAAAACATCAATGGGAGAGAGAAGCTTTGATTGGTTGCCTCCTGTACATGTTCCAGACCGGGGATTACACATGCCCAGACCTGGGATTGAACCCACAACCTGGGTATGTGCCCTAACGGGCAATCAAACCCGCGAACTTTTAGTTACAGGATAATGCTCCAACCAATTGAGCCACACTGGCCAGGGCTTCTTGTGTCTTTATCAGGGTATTTTTTTTTTTTTACCATAGTCCGACTAACAGTCCTGCTGGCTGTACTTCCTTCTATCCCATCCGTAGGCCCTTGAGGTTGGAGCTGTGGCTACTGTTGAACTCTCAACTGAACACATCCATTGCATCACATTCATCAGGCTTAAATTTTATTGAGTTGGAGGGAACCGGTATTAACAGTGCTTTAGCATTTTCGGTACCAAATCTCAAATTCCTTTTCAGACCTCTCCTTCAGGCATATTCAGTAGAATACAATTTCTGCCTTCCAAATGTTTCTAATAGGGAATTGTTCTGCCCTCTTCTCCATTGAGACTGATTTTCCAGGCTTCCTGTACAATAAGTGATTGTTGATTGACTAAATTCATGAAAGAAACAAAAGCTGTTATCTCATCAGTGAAAATGATAAAGCACAGGAAGACAGAAGCAGAACCTGGGTCTGTCCACTTCCATGCTGATGTGATTCCAAGCACACAGTGCAGCATCCTGATGTTATAGCTCCTCGTATCTAATTTTAACTTACGAATAGCCACCTCCTTCCTGCTTGTCCATGATATATTTTCTTCCATCTTTTTTCTAAAAATGTAAGTATTTGGAGGAAAAGAAAAATATTCTGACCAAATGTGCCTTTGGTAGAAATTCTGGCACCAGTTTATTACATCAAATTTTGGTTTAGATTTCAGAATTCATTTGAATATATTAGTTTCACAATTTGTATACCTAATTATGTTTTCCTATGTCACCAACTGAAAACAATTTCCCTCCTTTTAGGATCATTGTATCTTTAAATGTAAGACATGAGACACAGGAATTACCATAGCAACTTGCTTTCCAATTAGACTGCAATTGCTGACAATCAATATGATTAGACAAGGTCAGTGACAGAGTAAGCCCCATAGTATTTAAAGAGAGCTGGGGAGGTGCAGAGACAATGAAGAAATGAGAAAATTATTGGAAAATCTCTCCCCAGAGTTGAGTGTGAGTCTTTTATTGCTCGCTGCTTGTATAACCTAAAGAGGTGTCACATAGTGACAACAGTTTATAACCTGCCAGCCAGAACTGGGGAATGGAGGCTGAGAAATTTCAGTTGAGGTTGGTTTTTCTTCCTTCTAGTCCCCAAACAATTTACAAAACTGAAGACTGAAAATCACCAACTTAAAAGTGAGAATAAATAGTAGCTGGAAGGGGAGTTAATGAAGAGGCAAACTCGGGGGAGCTGTTTTCAGCATAGATAGGGAAGGAAGGTATGTGAGAGAAAATGGGATGGGATGGTCCACAACCAAGTTTGCCTGGAGGGGGCTGTGTCAGCAGAGCATAGCTCCAGGCAGTGGAGGGAGCTTAATTGGCCCCTAATCCTGCATCCTCTGAGCCCCTTTCAGTGCCTTCCCCTCCTTCCCTCCCTGTACTGATTTCTGCTTTAAAGAAGAAAACTTCTTTCACACCAGTGTCAGTGTCTGATTAAAATATGATTGGGTGGGGGTGGGGATTATACTTCAGCAGGGAGCAAAGCTTTAACCAAATAGTTGTTATGAATATTGGGCACAAAGGAACAGATAGGAGAAGTACTGTTGGAGCCTTTGGATCTTTCTGGAGCCCCTAACATTTGACTTACTATGAGTTCTTAACAGGCTGGTTAAAAATGAGCTCCAGGTCCTCACCCACTCAAGAGAAAGATAAAAATAAAGTAATTATTCCAGCAGCAGAATTGTAGGTGCCTTTCAGACACAATGCAACACCATAGAAAACAAACACAAAGCCATACTCCCTGGGAGCATTTGTGTTAAGGAGACAAGACCCAGAGTCTGGAGGGCTTGAATGATTGATATCCAGCAGGAGAGTTTACAGTGATTAACTTTCTGTCTGATCCTCCCTCTCCCTTTCTGCCCTTCCCCAGCCATTCTCAGCCTAATGACTGAGTGGGAGGAAACCAGTTATGACAGAGGAGAGGATAAGAGCTGGAGTTGCTGAAAGCTGGTGAGATCAGGCAGCCTTGGGTTATCCAAGTATTGCTCAACCATTTACAAAATCCTAAGTAGTTAAGGAAAGCTGACCTGCTAACCTGTGGTTACATTCCCACATCTCTCTGCCTTGCAGAGCATCTGTGGCCCTCGAGAGATGCCTTTAGAGTACAGCTCCATGTGTGAGAGCAACAGCTGCATCTAGTTCTAGTTTTTCACTTGCTTATCAGTATGTAGTTATAGATAGGTGTGTGTGTGTATACATATATAAGGTATGAATATATAAAGATATATCAATCTTTGGGCTTGGAACTTGGGGAGTTTCTTTTTGGTGTCCTCAGTATCTTGTTTCTACAACTTCTTCCCCCTTTCTATCATTTCTTCTTCTTGAGGTGCTCAGTATCATCAAGTACCCCAGTTTGTCAAGGTAGAAGGTAACCTAAATTGTTTCTTCCACTAAGATAACTGGTTACTTCCCTCTGACATCCTATATTTTCAAAGGAGAGCCAGGAGAGGGTGATATACTATCACAGGCAATGAAGCAGTGATGCTGACAGTTCTGGCTGATATGGAAGTCTGAGATGTAGGCCTCTGTACCTCCAGACATATACCAATGCTGGATAAAACAGGTCAAACATTTAAAAAAAATACTTAGCCAGTTTTGAAACTATGGAAGTGACTCTATCTCCAACCTGATCAGAATGATGAGTTTATACTGAACCCAAAGGACCAAGGAAAAATTCTAATTTGCTTAATGATTGGGTATTGAAGCTTCAATACCCACCTGGGAAGATGAGACTGAATTGCAGATTTGTCTTCTTCTGAGAGGAGCTAGAGCTGAACTACCTGCATAAAGTCATGAGTCAGGGAAGGCTGTGCGTTCATGAAGTGTGGGCTCTGAAATTCCCCTTAGTGACCAGGGGCAACACCAAAGAAGCAGCCTAGGCTCTAGGAAGAAACAGTCACCTGCAATTATTTATGACACCAGACTGGTGACACATGATTATGTTGGTTAAGAATTTACACCATCCACTGGGTACAGTAACCTCAAGCCATAAAATTAATAGAAAGATCACCTCCACTCTGAAGAATATGAAGGTGCTTGACAGCAGCAACTGAGAAACTGTTTGTTAGGATGTTTCTACATCCAGAGCATGAGACTCTCACTGAACACACCTCATCCCTCCTAAAGTGGGCTGAGGGAAAATCATATAAATCATACAAGGAAATACAATACAAGAGAGAATATTTATACCTTAATGGCTGGGGATTAAAGTAAGACTGTAAAGGATGTAAAAATAAGCACTTTTCAAATGTTCAGAGAGGTAAAGGAAGACATAGAAATCATAAGATAAAATATAAAAGTGTGAAAAAGGACAGATTTAAAAATGAATTAATGGAAACACTGATATAAAAATATGAAGTGAAGGTAGTTAAAAACTCAATAAAGTGATTGAAAAATGATGAACTATAAAATAGTACGAGTAGAACATGCAACTTCTAAAAGAGTAAAGAAGAAGAAAGGGAAAGAAATTGTGATGTTTGACACTTCAGGCATTTCTAGAAAAGGTTTTATTATGGCATGTGTATATGTGTATAATCGGGGATGTCCATCCTGCTGCCCATGGGCCACATGCAGCCCAGGATGGCTGTGAATGCAGCCCAGCACAAAGTCGTCAATTTTTTGTGATTACATGTTGCAATGTATTTAATGTGTGGCCCAATACAACTCTTTTTCTTCCAGTGGGTCCCAGAGACACCAAAAAGTTGGATACTCCTGGGTATACTTACATGCTGGATGCTGAATGTTTCTTTATAGATCACAAATTTATTTCTGTAAGGCCCTTGTATCTTTCCTAAATGTAAATCTAAAGCCAAGTTTTAACACCTGCATAGCCCAGAATGGCACTTTTTCCAGGTCATTCTGTTGTAACAAGGACAATTGCGCCTGCTGCTGCAGTCAGCAAGTTCTTTATCTCTGAGAAACCAGGCTGCAGGGGCCTCTGGAGGCCCTTTTGCATCCTTGTTTTTCTGGTCAGTTTTGAAGGCCCAAGGTTTTCTTTTTTTCTTGTGTTGCCAGACTTGGATTCTGGAGACCTGATGTCTTTTACACTGATTTTCCTCTAATGATATTCAACATGCTTTGACAACAAAGATAACATTCACAGAAGCCCTTTCAGGCAGTGCTTTCCAGACTCAGACTTCCTGGAGGACAGCACAGAGCCGCACAAAAGGAAAAATGAGGCTCTTCTCTCTTGTCCTCTTTCCAAGATGATTAACAAAAAATGGGCCTTCCTCATATTATATGCGTCTCAATAGTGTTTTTTTCTGCCCCAACATTCTGCAAAGCTTTCAGTTTCTACTAGAGGTAACATGTTCCTTGTAGACTCCTACTTTTTCCCAAACTGGTATTCAAGCGCTTATGTTGATCATTTTCTTGAATTAGGGATTCTTGCCTTTGTCTCTTAACACTTTAATAGCTATCAGTTTTCTCTAAAACATTGTCAGCATACAGTTATGTGAAAAAATTAGGATACAAAAAAGCATGCATAATATAATCTCATTTTGATTTCTTGAAAACATGTGTCAGCAGATAAAAAATTGTTAAAGGCTGTTCACCAAAATGTTAACAGCAGATATCTCATTGTGGAATTATGTAAAATCATCGCTCTTTCTAAATTTCTGCATTGTTTTACTAGAGCAAGCATGTATTTCTTTTACAGCCATAAAAATTCCTGTCTTAATTACAAAAAACAAAACCAAAACCATTTCCACCAACGACAATATTCCTGGCTCCGCAGCTTTGGAGAGCCTCTAAGCTGTTAAAGGAAGGCAGACAGTGCTGTGTCAGTACACAGTGCCTCGTGAAGCAATATAGGCTGTAGTTGGGGAGCTGCGTAAAAAACAAAGTTGTTGCTTACTTTGTTTTTTCCTACTCAATTGCAGTTAGGTTTATTTTAGGAATAGGCCCAGAGAAGTGCTGCAGAGGTAGACATGGCAATGTTGTGGCTTGGTAACAGCAAAATAGATTCTGAGTGTCCTTTGGACTGCTGTACCTCAAACCAGGGCAGTAAGTCTTCTTGGAAGAGGCACTCCTGATCTCCTTAACCTGCTCTAATTTTTCTTCCCATCACTGCTCGGAACTTATCTTCTTACTTTTTCTATAAGTTACTTGATCTTTATTTTTCTTAAAAAATTTTTATTGTATTTTTTCAATTATCATTTAGTCCCCTTATACCCCCTCCCTCCTGCAAACACCACCCCATTTTCCATGTCCGTGGAGTCTTTTTTTCTTTTTCCTTTTTCCTTAGTCCATCCACATGCTAACCTCCTCCAATGAGCTGTCAGCCTGCTCTCCATCTATGAGTCTGTCTCAATTTTCCCTGTTAATTCAATTTGTTCATTAGATTCCATATATGAGTGAAACCATATGGTATTTGTCTTTCTCTGACTGGCTTATTTCACTTAGCATAATGTTCTCCAAGTCCATCCATGAGGTCACAAAGGGTAAACTTTTCTTCTTTTGTGCAGATGAGTAGCATTCTGCTGGGTAAATGTCCCATAGTTGTTTATCCACTCATCTACTGATGAACACATGGGCTGCTTCCATATCTTGGCTTTTGTAAATAATGCTGCAATGAATGTAGGGGTGCTTATGTGCTTCCGAATTAGTGTTTTGGGTTCCTTCAGATATATCATATTCCAAGAAGTGGGATTGCTGGGTCAAAAGGAATATCTATTTAAAATTTTTTGAGATATCTCCATGCTGCTTTCCACAGTGGCTGCACCAATCTTCATTCCCACCAACAGTGCAAAAGACTTGCTCTTTCTCCACATCCTCATCAGCACTTGTTGTTTGTTGGTATATTGATGATAGCCATACTGACAGGTTTGAGGTGATATCTCATTGTAGTTTTAATTTTTATTCTCTGATGATTAGTGCCATTGAGAATCTTTTCATATATCTATTGGCCATCTGTATGCCTTCTTTGGAAAAGTGTCTATTCAGGCCTTTTGCCCATTTTTAAATCAGGTTGTTTTTTGGTGTTGAGTTTTGTAAGTACTTTATAAATTTTGGATATTAACCCCATATCAGATGTATTGGCAAATATATTTTCCCATCCTATGGGTTGTCTTTTTATTTTGTTGATGATTTCCTTTGCTGTGCAAAAGCTTTTTAGTTTATTTAGTCCCATTTGTTTAATTTTTCTTTTGTTTCCCTTGCCTGGGGAGATATAAATGATAAAATTTTACTATGAGCAGTGTTTGAGATTTTGCTGCCTATGTTTTATTCTATGATTTTTATGGTGTCAGGTATAATATTTAAGTGTTTGATTAATTTTGAATTTATTCTTGTGTGTGGTGTAAGGAGGTGGTCTAGTTTCATTTTTCTGCATATATCTGTCCAATTTTCCCAAATCATTTATTGAATAAACTGTCTGTAGCCCAATATATGTGTTTGCGTCCTCTGTTGAACATTAATTAGCTATAAAGGCATGGGTTTATTTCTGGGCTCTCTATTCTGTTCTGTTGATCTATGTGTGTTTTTATGCCACTGCAATGCTGTTTTGATTACTCTGGCCTTATAGTATAGTTTGATATTAGGTACTGCAATTCCTCCAACTTTGTTCTTCTTTCTCAGGATTGCTGTTGCTGTGCGAGCCTTTTGTGGTTCCATATAAATTCTTGAAATATTTATTGTAGTTCTGTGAAATATATTGGAATCTTGATAGGAAGCATTGAATCTATAGATTGCTTTAGGTAATATGGACATTTTAATGATGTTAATTCTTCCTATCCATGAACATGGTATGTACTTCCACTTATTTGTATCTTCTTAAATTTCTTTCTTCATTTTCTTATAATTTTCTAAGTACAGATCTTTATGTCCTTGGTTAGCTTTATTCCTAGGTATTTCATTCTTTTTGAAGCAAATGTGAGTGGGATTGTTTTCTTATTTTCCCTTTCTATTAGTTCATTATTGGCATATAAAAATGCAATTGATTTCTGGATATTAATTTTGTATCCTGCTACTTTGCTGAATTCATTTATCAGTTTTAACAATTTTTTGATGGAATCTTTGGGGTTCTCTATGTACACTATCATGACATCTGCAAATAAAGACAGGTTTACTTCTTCCTTTCCAATTTAGATGGCTTTTTTCTTCTTGTCTGTTTGCTGTGGCTAGGGCTTCCAGTACTATGTTGAATGAGATGTGAAAGCAAACATTCCTATCTTGTTCCCAATCCTAAGGGGAACAATTGTAGTTTTTGTACACTGAATATGACACTGGCAGTGAGATTGTCATATATGGCTTTTATTGTGTTTGGGTATGTTCCCTCTATTCCCACTTTGTGGAGTTTTTTTTTTAAATCATTAATGTGTATTGGATTTTATCAATTGCTTTTTCTGCATTTATTGATATGATCATGTGGTTTTTGTTCTTCATTTTGTTTAAGTGGTCAATCATTTTTGATTTGTGAATGTTGTATCAATCTTGCATTCCTGCAATAAATTCCACTTGATCATCGTGTATGATGTTTTTGATGCATGACTGTATTCGATTTCCTAATATTTTGTTGAAGATTTTAGCGTCTGTGGTCATCAGGTATAATGGTCTATAATTTTCTTTTTTTGTATTGTCTTTATCTGATTTTGGAATTAGGGTAATGCTGGCCTTGTAAAATGAGCTTGGGTTTTTTCCCTCCTCTTGAATTTTTTGTACTAGTTTGAGAAGGAGAGGTGTTAGTTCTCACAATGTTTGGTAAAATTCACCTGTGAAGCTATCTGATCCAAGGCTTTTTTTTTGTTGTTGTTGTGGGGAGAGTTTTGAACACTGCTTCAATTTCACTAGGTGTAATCTGTCTATTCAGATTCTCTGATTCTTCCTCATTTACTTTTGGAAGATCATGTTTTTCTAGGAATTTATCCGTTTTGTCCAGGTTGTCCAGTTTGTTGGCAGATCGTTGTTCATAATATTTTCTTACAATCCTTTGTATTTCTTTGGTGTCAGTTGTTATTTCTCCTCTCTCTTTTCTGATTTTATTTATTTGGGTCCTTTCTCTTTTTTTCTTGATGAATCTGATTAAAGGTTTGTCAATCTTGTTTATCTTTTCAAAGGACCAGCTCTTGGATTTGTTGATCTTTTGTATAATTTTTTTAGGCTCTATTTCCTTTATTTCTGCTCCAATCTTTATTATTTCCCTCCTTGTACTCACTTTGAGTTTTATTTGTTGTTCTTTTTCAAGTTCCTTTAAAGTTATATTGTTTACTTGAGCTTTTCCTTATTTTTTTGAGATAGGACTGTAATGCTTTGAATTTCTCTTTTAGATTGCTTTCCCCTGTGTCCCACAGATTTTGGATTGTTGTGTTCTCATTTTCATTTGTTTCAAGATATCTTTTGATGTCTTCATTGATCTTGTTGTTGACTCATTCATTGTTCAGTAACATGTTATTTAGCTTCCTTGTCTTTGCGTGTTTTTCAGAGTTCTTGTGGATTTCTAGTTTCATAGCATTGTGGTCAGAGAAGATGCTTGATATTGTATCAATTTTCTTAAATTTATTTAGACTTGTTTTGTGACTAACATGTGGTCTATCCTAGAAAACTTGCTATGTGTCCTTGAAAAGTATGTATAACCTGCTGCTTTGGGGTGAAATGCTCTGAAGATACCAATTAAATCCATTTGATCTAGTGTGTCATTTAAGGGTGCTGTCTCTGTTGATTTTCTCTCTGGTAGATCTATTCACTGAAGTCAATGGGGTGTTAAAATCCCTGACTATGACTGTGTTTCTGTAGATCTCTCCTCTTATGTCCATCAAAATTTGCTTCACATATATAGGTGGTCCTATGTTGGGTGTATAAATGTTTAGTATTCCCTTTATCATTATTTAGTGTCCTTCTTTGTCTCTTTCTATAGCCTTGGTTTTAAAGGCTATTTTTGTCATATATAAGTATTGCTAACCCACCTTTTTTCCCCTTTCCATTTTCATGAAATATCTTTTTCCATCCCTTTACTTTTATTCTGTGCGTATATTTCAATCTGAGGTGGATCTCTTGGAGGCCGTATATATATATATGGGTCTTATTTTCTTATCCATTCAGCTACCTGTGTCTTTTGGTTGGAGCATTTAAGCCGTTTACATTTAAGGTGATTATTGATTATGTGTATTTAGTGCCATTTTATTGTTAGCCTATTTTCCTCTGTTTTGTTTTCCTTTCTCTTTTTCTTCCTCTTAAAGCAAGCCCTTAACATTTGTTCCAGTATTGGTTTGGCGCTAACAAACTCATTTAGCTTTTTCTTGTCTCGGAAGCTCCTTATTTCTCCCTTGCTGGATAAAGTAGCCTTGGTATATGTCCTTGCTTTTCATTACCTTGAATATTTCCCACCTCTCCCTTCTTGTCTGAAATGTTTCTGCTGAGAAATCAGATGACAGTCTAATTGGTAATCCGTTGTAGGTAACTACCTGCTTTTCTCTTGCAACTTTTAGGATTCTCTCCTTGTTCTTAGGCCTTACCATTTTAATTATGAAGTGTCTTGGTGTAGGACTCTTTGGATCTAACTTGTTTGGGATTTTTCTGAGTTTCCTGGACTGTGTGTCTTTTTTCTTTCACCAGATTAGAGAAGTTTTCAGTCATTACTTCTTCAAATAGATTCTTGATCTCATGGTTGCTCTCTTCTCCTTCTGGTATTCCCATGCTGCAGATGTTGTTATGCTTCATGTTGTCCAAAATGTCTCTTAAGCTCTCCTCACTTTTTAAAAAATTCTTTTTTTCTTTTTTCTCCTCTGCTCTGGTGTTTTTTTTCTACCTTGTCTTCCAAATCGCTGATTTAATCCCCTGCTTCCTCTAGCCTACTCTTTATTCCTTCTCATGTATTATTTAGTTCAGATATTGCATTCTTTATTTCTGACTGGTCCTTTTTTATGGTTTCTATGTCTTTTTTCATGCTGTTGCATATTCTTATAGTCATTACTCTAAACTCTTATCTGATAAATTGCTTGCCTCCATTTCATCTAGTTCTTCTGGTGAATTCTCTTGTTCTTTCATTTGGGGTCTGTTTCTTTGTCTTCCAATTTTGGCTGCTGTTTTGTATTTATTTCTATGTATTAGGTAGATCTGCAAAGACACTGGTTCAGGCCCTTCTCAGATGCTGTTTGCAAATGGTCATGTGTAACCTGTTTGGAGCTATTGGTGATCTACAGTGGCATGTGGCTCCCTCAGCTTCACTAATCACATCGTGGTGAAGTGTTTTCTTCTGTCTGTCCTTGGTCATAAGGCTTTTCTTCAGCTAGTGTTCAGTTGGTTATTCAGGATGATTTCTCTACAACTTAGTTGTTATTCCAGATTGGTTCTGGGAGGAGGTTAGTGTAGCTTCCACTTGCTCCTCTGCCATCTTGATCTCTTCTCTAGGTTTTTTCTTTTTCTTTTTCTAAAAGTTTATTGTCTGTCTCCTGCTCTAAGAGCCTAAATTCAATAAACACAAGGATCTCTGTCTATTGTGGTGACTGTCGTCTCTCTAGTGTCCAGCACACAGTAGGTGCTCAGTAAATATATGCTGAAGGTATAAATACATGCTACATGTTTATGTGTATATGGAGAAAGGCATGGCAACACTGTAGGCCCAAGAATAGCATGAATAGAAATGAGAAGGTAAGAAAGGGGAAAGCATGGCTACAGGGCTGCGAGGAGCTTGAACGGGGTGGCAGGGAGAGTCCTTGGAGATGAGGAGTAGCAAACAAATTTGGATAGCTGAGCTCGGTAGAGATGATAAAAGAGACTTGAAAATAAAACAGGAGAGAATCAAAATACAAGTGAGCACACTTGGGATGTGCTGAGAGCAATGCAGAATTTCCTAACATGGCATTAAGTCAGGCCTCTGGCATTGATATAGGGGGAATAGTCTCTCCCTCTGAATAAAGGAAAAGTGGACACTGATACAAAATTTGGAATAGAGATGGGCTACATGGTTTCCTTCATTGCCTGTGACAATATTACCTGAGTCAAACATTCAGGGTTTAAAAGCTTGGTCTTCGGAATTGTTTTCAATACAAGCTACCTGACAATGTAAGAGAGCTATACTCATGCAGAAACAGAACACTTAAGGAGATACAGACCTTTTTCTTTAGGCCTCTCTCAAACTCTAATTAAATGAAACGGATCTGTGCCTCCTGCTTAGCTCTGATTTTTTCATACAATACATTTGAAAGGCCCTCCGTGAATATGTATTTGAGCGTTTTGGTGGTGCTCATTTGTGATGAGTATGGATAGAAATGGAACTCATTTAGTATAAAATGTTTACATACTACAGTGAGCACGCCTTTTCTGCTTAGTCCAGCTTTTAAGGGTGACATGTCATAGGGCTCGTCCTGCCATGCAGAAAATCTAAGTTATACTAGCAAATGGAAAGAGCAATTAGGGCGGGCAGAACTGAGGCCCCGTCTTTTCAGAAATGTGCATCTCTCTTATTAAGAATTCTAAGCTGCATGAAGAATTATTTCAGTCTTCGTGTTATCTTTGATTGATGGCCCTGGAGCATTAAAAATAAAAAATTCTAGATTTTTCTAAGATCCAAAATAGGGTTGCTGGGAAGTATCATAATGAAATATGCTGGAATTGACAGTGAGTCTGGTCTGAGGAGTTTCCTTGAGATCCTTCCCGAGGACCTTCCTGAAACCCCTTCCATATTATCCCCTTGATATTCTCGACTGAAGGGAAGGGGATAGTCACTCAGCTTCAGACAATGCTTCCTTCCTGTCTCATTATGAGACATTTTCTTTTAAGAAGTGAAAAGGAAGAAAATACTGGAGAAATAGTGCCATGATAGCGGCTTTAAAGTACCTTCACCATCCTCCCACCATTTACATAGCAATTCATTTTGGAACTGTTTCCAGGCAAGGCAAGTGCACGTTCTTTCATATCATGTTTTATCTTCCCAAATTTTGCCCAGTGGCCTAATTCTGGGCATTTTACCTGTAGCTTAAAGGTAATCATCTACCTCTATGTTTAAGAATTATTTTGAGTGAGAATCAGACCAGATGGGGGAATGTGGATATTTTAAATGCCAAAGGCCAGAAAACCGGAAAATAGGATTATCAAAGTCTCTCAAAGGGGCAGGGACAATTTGACAAGGTGGGAGTCAAAGTTCACTACTCACCTTGATTAAGGGCTAAAAAAGTTAGTGCCATCAGCATTTTCTCCTCTATCTAGGATGGGCACAGAATGCACACCTATGTTTGTTACTGTATTTTTTTGAAGTCCTTCAAAGAATAGTCTTGCTTTTAATCATGCCTTAGTGAATGTTGGAACAGCAATTTCCCTTTTTATGGGTTTAGATGTGACGTATTAAGCTCTAACGAGCCAAATGTGTCTCTAAGGTTGGTCATCCCTATACTCCAGTGGCAGGAGCCAGGAGCACGGACAGCTAGGACCAAAGAGAAAGAGATAATGAGGAAGGACTGAGGAAGTGGCATAGTTAGCTCAGTCAAATCCTGCTGTTTGCATTGTTTAAATAGAGGATTGCCAAGAGGACCAGGTGTGATGTGTGTCACCCATAAGCTCACTGAGCACACGTAGCTTATCTTTTTATCCTGACATCGACAACAGTTCATAGAAAAAAGAAGAATATAGGAGATCTCAAAGCATTTTTAAAAGCATTCACTTGATTCTCTCTGGAGATCAGGAAAACACTATTGTTATTCTTTGGGAGAAGAATATTTCCTTTTATGACTTCAGCCCTGCTCAAGTTTGAGGGAACACTGAGGGATTTTACTCTTTCTTCAGGAGAGAAAATCACTTGGAACTAAGAGCTCTGGTTGCAGCAAACTATCCCAGGTGTGTTTTGCCACTTCTCTTGCCTGTGCTCCTGACTCGGATGTGATTGTGGTATGTGTTTATTATTTACTCAGTAAATGCAATCTATGAAAACAGAAACTTGGGCTATTAGGGCCCTGAAATGAATTTTGCATGTGCCCTGATTTCACTGTGTAATTAGGCTGAGATAAGTGGATGTATGTAAATCTTACATTTCCTTTGGTTCGGCATAAGCCCAGTCTAAGGGACATCTCCATGGAGAGAGCTGACCTCCAATGGTTCCCCCAAATCAATGACACTAAGCAGTTTTATATGTAATTTGAGTCTACCTATTATACACACCTTTATACTATCAGGATATTGATGGACAAGCTCCTAGCATCTTGCCTATAGAATCACGGGTAGGACATTAAAGGAGTCAATATCCTGGTGAATTCAGATGGCTATCCTACTGCATGATGCTTTTCTTTCTACCCGTTTGATCTTTCAGAGCTTAGTGGAAACCCATTGTGCATGATGTGATCGAAGGACAAGGGCTGTGGGAGCCTGCATACCTTTTTAAGAAGACTTCAGATCCCTGTTATGACTTTGATTCTGTTTCATTAATATCTGCCACTCAGAACAATTTCCCCTCGCCCCTTTGATTATGGAAATCCTACAGTCCCCACAAAACCTTCTCTGCTCCACACCGATCGAACTCCCACCTCTTTGAACTGCTTTCAGAACCTGAGGTCTGGGAAGCGACATTTAGCGGTTGCTTATGTTCTGGTTTATGTCCTCTGTTTCACACGAATTCCTCCTGTTTCTATAACTACATCACAAACTTCTTGGGGATTTGAACCAAATTCTATCTTTTCTTTTGGCTCCTAATATGGAAGAATAAAAGACTAATGGACAGATAGATTGATAAAAGAAGCTAAGGAACTTCTAACAAGAATGAATCTGAGAGCTTGAGATGTGTTGTTCTTTCTGATTATACAAAGTCATAAGCAGTGGGGGAGATTCACACTTCCAGTTGGTGAGGAGCACCTGTTCTGTTTATTACCTTTCCCTCTAGGAACCCTCTCACTCTCCCACCTTTCCTCATTCTTTTTATACACCACACTTAAAATTGGAGGTATAACCTTGTTCAGGAATGTGCAAAACAGGGACATGGTAATGAACTCTGTGGCTGCTATAAACTTGATGAATGGCTTGTGGAGGAAGGGCATTAAATGGCAAGCTCAGTCCAGTGATTAGCTCTGTGTCATTCCTCCCTTGGAACTCATGCAGGTCGGAATAGTTTTCATTCTGCTCTAGGTTTCCTGTAAGCTTCACTGAGTGTCCCAAGAAAGCTTCTGGGTCTTGGCTGGAGGAAGACGAAGCAAAGAGGTCTTTCTGTTTCTTTCCAGCATTCCCATGTCACTTCCTCCATGTCACTTCCCCCAACCTACCTAACGCACAACTCTAGCTGTGTTTAATCTGGACAAAACCTTACGTGTTACCTTGATCAGCACTTTCTCTCTGACCTCTGCCCACCTCACACTGCCAGGACATAAATGCCTATATTCAGTCTCTTACTTTTTGCCTGAGTTACAGAATTCCTGCAATAAGAAGGAGGGCTCAGGTTCAATTTTCCCAGAAATAGTTGCACGTGGATTGCATTTTCCACATCTGGCTGTGTTTCCAGAGCACCAACAGAGGGACTCTTAAGAACTCAGACAATACTTTCATAGTGACTAATTATACTAAAAACTGAGGACTATTTTAACTATTAAATGCGATCTGACAATGAGAAAGAGAACGAGAACACTTTTTCCCATTATCATTTGGTTATAGCAATGGAGCACATGTTTATGCACTTGCTCTGTGCTTTTTCTCTAATTGTTTCAAGTATATTTTATCGACACCTACCCTGGAGCAGGGACTGTGTGCCATTTCTCTTGGATTCTTTACTACATCATTCCTTATGCAGGAATAGTATTTTTAGATCTTGTTATTCCTTATGGACCATGGACCAGCAGTGTTGGTCTCACCTGGTAGCTGGTTAGCACTGCAGAATCTTAGGCTCCGCCCAGACTTCCTCAGTCAGACCCTCCCGATTAGTTAGTTTCCCAGATTACGTGTGTGCAAATTAACATTTGAGATGCCATGATGTAGGAGACACCTAGCAGGAAGTCATAAAATGTTCATTGCATTTAACTGAAAGAAAAATTTTGTCTTGCAAAGATGAAATCCTGTGTCTGGGCTAAGAAGTTCTGACTGAATCTACATGTTACTAGAATATTAATTCCAAGGGGAGACAGGGAGAAGCAGGCAAAACCATAAAGAAAACAGGCAATAAATATGCTTGACTTAGAAATGAAATTTCTATTAAAATGATATTTTGATAAGGTAGCCTGGACCAATTTTTAATAATGTACGAGGCCTTTTGAAGCATTTTCTCTTTGGCATGGAAAAGGCTAGTTTTACACTTGGATTTTCACTGCTTGGATTAGATATTTATCCACTTCCAGGACATCTGCTTTTCCCTGTACTGATAAGTGCTCAAGACTAAGTAGAAAGTATAAGAAATGCTGAGCAAAAACACCTGAATGTGAATGTTATATACTTGGTAGAAATATGTGTTAATTTTGTCTTCTGACTTGGATGGTCTGTAAGAAACTCAAGGTATAATTTCTCTTTAATAAATGAGTAGTGGCATTGCAAAAACCAAAGCGTTATATGAAGAAATTGCATAGGATATGGCATCGGAGGCATCCCACCTCCATGACTTCCTAGTTGGTCTCAGGCCAGTTACCCAACTTCACTGAACTTTATCTCCTCACCTGTGAGATGAGCACAGCTACTTGCTCCAGCTGCCACTGAGGGTTTAGTGGGGGAGATTAAGTGAGCTAATAGGTGGTATGTGAGACATTTTGAAATCATAAAATAGGAATCCAATGCAAAGATATTCATACTTCTACAAATACAATGATCGAGAACTTTGTAAATTTGTGTTTCTGTATGTCTTACCTCTCCCCATTAGAGAGCAAGGTTATCACCCTCCTATATATCATTACTATCCAGACCCACGTGTTAACATTCATAGATATTATAGAATAAAAGATTACTGTTTGAGCTTTGGAGTCAGAACGCCCAGATTCAGATCCTGGTTCCATCACTTATTAGGTATGTGACATTGGGCAAATCGCATAACCCGTATGACCCATATGACCCATAACCCATATAATTCTCATAACCTTATCACCCTTGCTGCAAAGTAAGGGTGATAAGGTTATGAGAATTAAATAAGATAATGCATGTGAAGTGACTTATCTCAGTTTCTGGCAAGATAAATACTCAACAAATGACAGCTGTGATTGTTGTTCACAAATATGGGAACTCCTTGAGAGCAGGACTATGTATTTTTTATCTTCATTGCCCAGAGAACATCTAGCAATAATGTTCTAGGCATATAAGCTTCCACAAATCATTCCCTCATCTAATTAACACATATTTTGTGGTTCAGGAAGAATTTGTGGAATTATTGACTGATGGATGGATTATCCTTCTCTGAGTTTGGCTGGTCTCTCTTGGAGTTGCTTACAAATAGAACACAACAAACAGAACAGCACAAACACTAGCGAGAAGGAGTTGTCCCTTGCTTGAGGAAGCTCATTAGCTCTACAAGCCTCACCCTTACAAGTGATCGGGGAGTGAGGGAAGCCGCAATCATTTACTCCATGGACCCTGATAAATCATTTGATGGGTTCGCTGATGTCATCCATCAGCCTGTACTTGCCTTGAGTATTTGACTGAAGTCTACAAATCTGCTCCCTTTAAAAAACTCCAACAGTCAATCTCTGATTTGGCCTCATTTTTTTGAAGTTAGTGTGTAACTTCTCTCTGTAGGATTTGTTGTTGTTGTTGTTGTTGTTGTTGTTGTTGTTGTTATGGAACTTGGTGCTGTCCTAAACCACCATCATTTCCCCCACAAAGCAAATATAAAGTCACACCTTAATTGTCTTACTTGATAGGACTGACAAGTTTTATGTATATATAAAGGGAAGGCAACATAAAGGAAGATGTAAGAGGGCACATTTTAAACAACTATACGAGGACTGGCACCTCAATTTTTAACACTCAGAGAAAATAAAAAGCAAAAACACCAGCCTGAGTTCTCCACCTGCTCTGTCAGTCAGTGAGGGAGCCTGTCCTCAGTAGGCAGACTCTTAAAGACACTAATGTCAGTGTGATTATGGGAACTTCATCCCTCCTCAAATTTCATTCCAAACAACTAAGTCCAATCTAGATAAGAATTTTCACTTATTAAAGCAAATCTCCTCAAGCCAATGTGCCACATTAACTAAAGCCCCACTATAAGTTCAGTCCTTTGAAATTGTCATTACCCACTTTGTGTCTTTTTAAAAAAGGCAAATCACATTGGAGGAGCCAATTCATGAGCTCCTTGGAATTTAATGCGAATGCATCCTTCAGATGCTGTTATTTTTACCGGGAAAGAAGAATGAAGAGTAAGATTAAAGAAAAAACATTGAGGGCCTGATTTGAGGAAGGGGTTCTGAATGGTTGGGAAATGATTCAAGAGGTAGCGATGACAAATTCATGAACTTTACCTGCCACTACCCTTCCAGTGGGCCCACCCCCATGTGGTGCTTTGGAGGAACATGAGAAGAGATAAGGCAAGGGCAGGAGTCAGTGTGTGGGTGAGCTGAGACACCATGTATGGGGAGAGCACATGAGCTCTTATTATTATTCATACCTTGTGTTTGTATGCATTTTACCTTTTCAAAGCACGCTCACATCCAAGTGCAAATTACATGTTTATAAAGCACTTGACATCAACAATGGTTGTCTTTGTGCCAGATTCTCTCAGAATCTCAGACCCACTGGGGTGGTTAACTTCCACTTTATCCATTTAGGCTCCTCTGTCATTTATCCCTCACTCTTACGCTTTTCCCCTCTGCCTGTTTAATTTCTGAATGGTCTGAACTATAAAAACACATCTATGATCATTTGATTTCCATGCAAGCTGGCAAGTGTTGATCTGAGCAACACAGGAGAGGTTTATGGAGTGTAACGTTCAGGTAGTTTATTTGTTGGGGGGTGGGCAGGCAAGTGGGTCTATATTCTATTTGAGTCTTTTATTGTTTAAAGCATCTTATTAAGTCATAAACAGCCCAGATGGATGTGGTCGTGATGGGCATGGGCTAAATGAGGAAATAAAAATGAATAGTTTGTGCATCGATTGGAGCTTGCTTTGAGATTGCATCTTTTTATTTTAATACCATTCTATTAAAAAAAAAAAAAAAAACAAACAAAACCTAGCAAGAGTCTCCAGGGCAGAGCCATGAGGCTATTTTTAACTTGAGTATTATGCTGCCTTAATTGTATCTTCTCTGAGTAGACAAAAACATTGAGTTACTGGCAGAGAGGGGGAAAAAACGGCCAGTCCATTTTCTGGTATATCTGTGAGCCCCAACAAACAGCGCATCTTGACACAGCTTGCCTTGTCTAGAAGGATCAGAAGGGCAAGCATGGCTCAAGCAGATGTCTTAAAAGGTGATGTTGCTTGGCTGTTTATTAGAAAATGGAAGATTGTATTTTTTAATGAAAAAAAAAATGATCTGCTTTTTATTCATACAAAAAGTTCATTATGGACCAGACTATTTTAGTTTATTTTTATTGTTTATGCTATTATCTTTTTCCCCACTTTTTCTCCATTCCCCACTTTCACTCAAGCCCATCTTTTCCCCTCCCTCAGTCAATCCCTATATCTTGTCCATGCCCATGGGTTGTGTATAAATGTTCTTTGGTTAATACCATCACCATCCTTCATTGCGTACTGCGCCACCTCCCCATCCCCTGGCAGCTGTCAGTCTCATGTATCTAAGCTTCTGTTACAATTTTTTTGTTAGTTTCTTGTGTTAATTAGATACCACATATAAGTAAGATCATGTGGTGTTTGCCTTTCACTGATTGGCTTAATTCATTTAGTATAATATTCTCCAGGTCCATCCATGCTGTCGCAAAATGTAAGAGGTTTCCTTTCTCACTGCTGCATAGTATTCCATTGTGTAAATGTACCACAGATTTTTTTTTATCAACTCATCTTAGACTATTTTCAAATGTTGGCTGTTGTAAATAGTGCTGCTGTGAATATAGGACTGCATATATTTTTTCATATTGGTGTTTGGGCTCCTTAGGACATATTTCTAGAAGTGGAATCACTGGGTCAAAAAGGAGTTTAATTTTTAATATTTTGAGGATACTCCAAATTGCTTTCCACAGTGGCGGCACCAGACTTGATTCCCACCAACAGTTCACAAGAGTTCCCTTGTCTCCATATTCTTGCCAGTACTTGTTCTTTGTTGATGTGTTGATGGTAGTCATTCTGATGGGTGTAAGGTGATATCTCAGTTGAGGTTTTAATTTGATTGGCAAGCCAGAAAAGCTTTGTTTGAGTAACCTATGTCATCTTGGCCCCCTGGAAGTCTTAGCTGTGGATTGAAAAGCACTAAGCAGAGGTCACCAGGACCATAAATGCCTTGGAACATCAAGTGGCCAAGAGAATGGAGGGTCTTAGAGATGGAGCATGTAAATGAGGACATAACTATGCTTCCCTATTTGAGCATCTACAGTATACATTTTTTTATTACTATAAGTTCACTTGTTCACAATGAGTGCAATGGACTGAATTTATATATTGCAGCCCTAATTCTCAATGTGGTGGTGTTTGGAGGTGGGGGGACTTTGGGAAGTAATAGGATGAGGTCATGATAGTTGAACTCTTGTGATGGGATTGGTGCCCATAAGGGGTTATAGAGACCGGAGCTCTCTCTTGGCCTTGTGGAGATATAGCAAGAAGGCAGTTGTTTACAAGCCAGGGGCTGGGTTCTTGTTAGAACCTGGCCATGCTAGTGCTCTGGTCTTGGACTTCCAGTCTCCAGGACCTTAAAATATAAATGTTTGTTATTTAAACCACCGAGTCTGGTATTTTAATTTAGTAGCCAAAGCAAACTAAGGCAGAGGGGCTCTCAGTTGTATTCTTCCTTGTAATCCCTTCCAGCAAAGGAAACCCTACCTTATCTTTATGGATAAAGAGTAAGGGACTGAGATGTGGAAAGTTATAATGAATATAGTGTTGGGAGTATCCATAACATCTCTAGATCTCAAGAACTCTGTTTTCCCTTATCAGACTCATCCTCCCCGACCCCAGCACACAAAAAGAAATCAAAGCAAAAACAAACAAGCAACACCCAGGCATATAAATACAGAGCCAATATGTTACTCTCCTTCTGAGCTGGGCAGCTATTAGATATTGTAGAGTTTATTTTAAGGACCCACTTAGAAACAGTTGAAAATAGGCGACTTAATGGAAACACTAAAACCACATCAACCCAAAATGTGACAAGAAAACAGCTTCTTGTGTTTTTGGTGAAGCAATAAATACAACAAAAATACTTATTTTCAGAATATTTATGGAGAACAGGAAATGAGTAAGGACTTTCACTTCTAGACATTAACTCATGTTTGTTTGACCTGGGTCAATAATGACAACTTAATTGGCCAAATTCTTACATTTCCCAACTGCTGACTAAGTTAATTTGCAACTTAAAACAAGCAGCTCAGTTTGCAAACCCTTGGACTAAAGCCAGTTTCATTAGGAGCTTTACCGAGAAATGAGTTGGCACACTGGAACTTGAGGCAAAAAAGCTCCAAGAAGAGGTTTACTGCCCTCCCTAGCTGTCCCAGTGGAAAATGACACTGGGTTCTGGTTTATGGAAGTTCCAAGGGTTTAGGCATAAAAATCCTATCCTATATTTATAAATGACATCAAAGAAAGCTTTCACAGTCTTAATCCTTCCCTCGATCACTCTTACTTTAGTAAAATAATTCTGGAAAATGGTAAATGCCAACAAAGAGAAAGCCTTGTGTAGCAGAAAGGCTTCACAATTTGGCTTCAGATTTTATCTTTACTTACTCTGCTGTCTGGTTGTCTGTCCTTTCTGAATGTTAGTATCCCTATCTGTAAAGTGCAGATTAACTGAGATGTGGTATTTAAAACACTAGGCCCCAAATAGGCTCTGAACAATTGTTGGTTTTAAAAAATCAACTTCATTGTAGCATAATTTGACAAATAATGATATGCACTCATTTTAACTGTTCACATTTTTATAAATTGATTTATTTTGTAACAACCCCCACTATAAGGACATAGAACATTTTTCTAAAAGCCTAAAAAGTTCCTTTGTTCCCTTTCCCAGACAATCCCTGCAATTGCTCTTGACCCCAAACAGCTAGTGATCTGCTTTCTGTCACTGGAGTGAATTTGTTTTAATAGAGTTTCACATAAATAGAATCCTATGGTATATATTCTCTCGTGTCTGGCTTTTTCGCTTACTGGAATGCTTTCAAGATTCATCCATGTTATTGTATTAGCAGTTTATTCCTTTTTATTTTGGACTAGTATTCTGTCATATGGCTAGAACACAATTTATTTACCCTGTGACCTGGTGATGATTATTTGGGTTGCTTTCAGCTGTTACAAATAAGTCTGTTATGAAGATTTCTTTAGTAAGTCTTTATGTGCACATATGTTTTTATTTCTCTTGGGTGAATACTTTACAAGAAATTGTCAAACTGTTTTCCAAAGTGGTTATACCACTTTACATTCTCACCAGATGCATGTGAGTTCCAGTTGCTCTACAGCCTCATCAGTATTTAGTATTGTCAGTCTTTAAGTTTAGCAATGCTAGAGGGCATGTAATTTATTTAAAGTTTTAAATTGCATTTACCTAATGACTATTGATATTGAGCACTTTTCTTGAGCTTATTGTCCATTTGCATATCTTTTTTTGTGTGCGAAGTATCTGTTCAGAACTTTTTCTCACTTTGAATGTTTATTATTGATTTTCTTATTTTTAGGAATTATTTTTATATACTTGATACAAATCCTTTTTTAGATACATGTATTGCAAATATTTTCTTCTGGTCTGTGGTTTGGCTTTTCATTTTCTTGACATTGTCTTTGAAGAGCAGAAGTTTATTTTGATAAGGTCAAAATTAAAATTTATTCTATGCTTTTGATGTCCTATTTAATAAGTTTTTGTCTATCTCAAGGTTGTGAAGATTTTCTTTTATCTTTTCCTCTAGGAATTCTAGTTTTAGCTTTTATATTTAATACTCTGATCCATTTAGAGTTAAATTTTATGTATGACATGAGGTAAGGGTTGAGGTTTTTTCCCCTTATATTACCTAGTTGATGTAGCACCATTTGGTGAGGGGGGCGCGGGCGGGGTCGGTGGGGAGGGGAAAGCAACTCCTCTTCTTCCCTTTATTGAATTGGCAATAACAAACTCTTTCAGAATACATAGGGTGAGAAAGCACTCCCCAACTCATTGTATAGCACCAGTATAAAACCAAACAACTCAATTTTAAGAAAAATAATGTAGTACTAGTATAGTAAAAATAATAATACTAATATCTCCACGAGTATATACATATAAATTATTAACGAAGTATTATCAAATGAAAATCTGTGTGAGTGATCTTTAAAAAAAATGCAAATCAGATCATTCACATGGTTGTTCAAAATAACCCATTTAATTTACATCATTACCTATCACACTCAAACTTGCCTCCTGGCCGTGCGCTCTACGGCCTCACCCCAGCTTCTTCTCCGACCTTATCCCCTACCACCCTCCCTTTTTTTTATTCTCCAGCCATGTTCATGAATGTTCATTCTGTGAATTGGATCCAGACTTAAATATCATCCATTTCAGTAGCTTTCAACTGTGCGTATATGTAAGGATCACCAAGGGAGAATTAAAACATGATCAATGCTTAGCCCCACCCTAGACAAATGGAACTTAAAAATCCCTGGAAAAGATAGACCTGTGGATTATTTTAAAAGCTCCCTAGGGGATTCTAAAGTGCAACCTGAGATGAGAACCATGGAACCGTGCTCTTCTCTTGATGCCCAGGGACTCAGGTCTGCTCTTCCCATTCAGAGGTCTGACTGCCCCACCCCTGGCCTCCACTTTTCCACTAGGAGCCTGTAGAATCTTCAGCCTCTCCCTCTTGCTTTATTTCAGTAGTTTGCCCATTAATTCCCAGAATCAGAGAAAGCTGGAGTAGAAAGGGACCTGCATTATCTAACAAGGAGATGCGCATGGAGGCAAGATGGATTGGAACCCAAATTTTCTAGCACTGTCACCGGTATGGTTTTAGTTACCTGATTTATTTCTTTTCCTCTTATCTGTGTTGAACGAGGCTGCAGAACTGAGATTTCGGAGGATCCTCAACTTTTTAGTGTGCTTGCAGCAGTTCTCATTCAATAAATCTTCCTTTACAAGTCCCTCTGTTAACTTTTCTTTCCCCTGTGATGTGGGGGTAGAGGCTGGAGTGTCAGACAAATTTTCTCATTTTTATATGCAAGTAAATCACTTGATTATATTTTTTGTCCTTATGTTATCATGAATATTTCAAATGAATTTTATATGGTTCATATTTATGGTTTGGGAGCTATTTCACATTTTGGCTCATTGCAGTCTCATCTGCATATACCGTATCTCAGCTGATGTTGATTGGTCTCATTTACATATTCATCACGTTCTTATTTTCAAAGATATTTTGTTATACACTGGCTTTTCTTCCCCCTCCAGTGTTATAATACCACGGTGGATGTGTTTTTAAATTGCACTCATTTCCATACATAATTTTTCTGGTTACCATAAATCTCCACATTGTCACCTAGTCTCCCCACCCTATTCAGTGTAATCTTCACACTTTATACTAAGCTGACATATGGCTCCGAAGTAATTAAAGACAATGTAAACAGTTTACGGTGCACTTTGCAAAGCCACTTCACATTGCAGAGTTTGATGATTTCCTTTTCCCCCAGCCAGTCCCAAAGCAGTGAAGAGTACGAAGGTTTGAGATAGTGATGCTGATTAAAGCTAAGGTGTGAACAGTGATCATTTCATTTCCAATGTAGAGAGTCCAGCTCTAGTTCTACAGAAAAGACTTTCTTTCCCTTTTGAATTTTATCAGAAGGAAGTGAGGTTAAGTTGGGTTAATAAAAAAATAAGAATCATCAGTGTGGGTTGGGACAGAGTTATTGTCTTCTTTCAATCATTCTAACAGGAAGAAGAGGGAAAAATCATATTCATCAAATCCCCAATCATCCTGCCCATAGAGACCTTTCTGTTCTAGATGAAAACAGGACTAATTTTCTTTTTAGACATTAGTTGTTTGTCCAATTACTGACATCTAGCCTCCACTTTTTTCCAGCAATGATCTCAGTTGTTGTTTGTGAATCTCCATCCCCCACTCCAACACTGTGTGGTTGGGGTAGGTGCTTTCAACTGTAAGAATGGGGCCCGTTTGCTCAGGCCATAGCCACTCTGAGTATCACACTCCCTTAGCTGCAGTGGTTGGTCCAGGGATGGTCATGTGACCTAAGCAAGTCATCCAATCTAAAAACTTTATAGGATGGAGCAAGAAAAAGCTCAGCTCTCCTTTTGAATAGAACCCAAGATGAGCAGGGAGGCCAGGGGCTACCTATCTTGCCACGAGGGATGAGGCTGAAACTAACTTAACAGGAGCGAGACCTAAGAGAGGAAAAGAGTCCAAGTCCTAAGGACACTGAACCTGAATAGAGATGTTTCTGAAGCCATTCTTTCTCTCTGACCATCAAGTTCAATGAGCTGCTAAATTCCTTTTTTTTTCTTAAACCTATTTGAGGTTTACTTTCTTTTGTCTCTTACAACAGAAAGAATCCTAACAAATGCAATGTTTGTATGCCTTGTTTTGCATAGATTACCTTGTACATTTTGCCCTGGGTTATATTTTAAATTATAACTATGTCAATGTCTAGATCATAGTAGATTCTCAGTTAATGTCATATGCCTCTAAACTTCTACATTATTTAACATTATTATTCATATTATTAAGTATTTTCTTTTTATATCTGGATATCTTGTCTGTCCAACTAATTATATTTGTTTATTCATTCATTTCTTATTCATGCATTTATCAGTTATTTATTGTATTTAATCTGTGTTGAGGCACCATGGATCTAATACCAAGTAAAAGCAAAAATATCCTTGTGCTCATGGAGTCCAATAGGAGAGTTAGAAAGTAATTAAATTATCACCTAAATAAGTGTAAAATTGCTAAAATGATAGTCAACACACAGAGGCTAATGGTGCAATGGAAGTGTATACAGCATGGTTTTCCCCTAATTGGGGGGGTCAGAGAGGGCTTTCCTGGGCAAGTGACATTGCTGTGGGAATCTGAAAGGTGGGAGGAGCCAACTATATTAAAAGGGTAGGGTGGAAAGGATGCTCTAGTCAGAAGGAACAGTGTGTGCCAAGCAAGGCCCATGGTTGGTAGCGTAACCTAGTACATTTTATGAACTAAAAAGGAGCTAGTAGAACAAAGGAGAGAATGTTAGAGGTCCAGTGTCTTTTTTATGTTAAGAGCAGTGGTAAGACATGGAGAAAGTGTGTGTGCTCTTGTGGGCATGTGCATATGTGTGTAAAAGAGGGAGGAAGAAGGAGAGATGGATGGGTGTGGAAGGTGACACGATTACATATGAATTAAGAGAATGTGACTGCTGTGTAGGGAATGGATTGGGTGAGGGGAGAGTGTGCTGGTGGAAGCTGGGGAAAGAGATAAGTAGACAGATTAGAGGAATAGCAAGGAGATGAAAGCAATAGGACTCGGTGTTGTACTGTAATACGAAGTTAAGTTACACTCTGACCTTTCCCTTAAAGAAAAATCAAGGGATCTGGAAAAACTTGTAAATTCTGAATACAATTTGATAAATACTCTATTAATACTCTGAACAAGAGATGATGGTTTGGAAGCACTGGAGAGTTCTGGAAAGACTGTACAAAGGAGTAAACATTTGATCTGTAGTCAGGAGGCCAAGCAGGGTTTCTGTTTCAATTTTAAGTGGAATTTTATGCAGAACAACGTCTACATAAGACCAGTGTGAAAGTGTATTTTGTTTATTTGTTCATTCATTTATTCATTCTTTCATTCATTCATTTACCTGCTACTATTTTTTGGTCCCTCTATGTACCAGGAATTGTCCAAAGAAATAGCCATCACATTCTAGGTAAGTAATATGATGCCTAGTAATGATAATACTTGGGAAATGGCAAATTTTCCTTCCTGGTGAAAGCATGGGATATAGTACATATGGTGGGAGCAATAGGGCTTTAATTTCTGTGCAGGGGTTTAAGGCTGAAATCTATAGCCATAAGGGTTCCTCCCAGTTTCTTCTGCAAGTGAGTCTGAGCCATGCAGGTCTGTCAGCAGAGTGGTGGAGAGATCGAACCTGGGACAGGTGTGGCAGCCTCATGCAGTGGGCTATGTAAGTTGATGAGATTTTGGATCTACTGGCAGCACAGGAGTGAGAGAGGGGCTGCACTCTGGGAATATTTTTGTGGGGGAGTCAGTAGGACTGGAAGAGCACCTGAATATAAGGAACAGAGGAGGCCTGTGTCAAGGAAGACTTTGACTTTTCTTGCTTGGGAATCTGGGCAGATGTTATTCACTGAGCAATGTGGGAAGATGAGAAATTTAAGAATGATGCTGATGAGGTAATGTGCACCTATTGAATTGGAAGCACTTGCAGTTTACTTAGGTGTAGATGTTTCCGAGGCTCTCCACTTCAAAACAAGAATTTCGGACTCAGAAGGGAGGTGGAAGTTAAAGAAGGCTAAGGAGCCATGATAGTGTGACATTTTTTGATGAGTAATGATTTAGGGGTGTGACTGTAAAGAAGAAAAATGGCCAAAAATGGAACCCTGGAATATTTGAACTTTTGAGGAACAAGAAGGATGGAGAGGTGGTTATGGAGTGGTCTGGGAGGGTAAGAGGGCAGGCAGAGGGTATGATGTCACTGAAGTTAAAGGGGAAAAGAGCAAGAATGGCTTGAATGGCCAGTAAAATCTAAAGCTGCATGCAAGTTAAGCGCTAAGAAGACAAAGTAGAAGTCATTAGATCTGGCAGTTATGGTATTTTTGGGAACCTTAATAGAGTAATGGGGTCAGACAATCAGTGGACACATAGCAAGTGGTCAGCTTAAGGAGTGATTGAAAGAAAAGGAGAGGGAGGCAGTGAATATAGGCTGCTCTTCCAAAAGAGTGGTAGTGATGGGAGGAGGGAGGAAGGTAGCAGGGAAGGAAGGCAGGGCTTACAGAGGAAGCCCCCCGCCCTCTTTTTAATTAAGATAGGGGGATCTTGGCCACAAGTCAAAAATGAATAAAAGGGATACATGATTTGTGGAAAGGTAAGTATTGGAGAGGAAGCCGATATTTATTAAGTTCAGGAAACCAGTTAAAAAGTAAAGGAAGAACAAAATGCTGGGGATAGATCTGTCAAGGAGATGAGAACTCACGTAGAAAGTGACACAATGAGTGAAGGTGAGCCTGGAGCCTGAAGGGGACAAACAGCCTGTTCAGAGTTCAATTCCGGGCCAGGCCCTCTACTGGGGAATGTTTTTTGAAGCCTTAGGACATAAAAAGTGCTAGAAAAAAAATAAGATCACTTTAATTTTATTTTTGGCATCTCCCTGTTTCAGTGCAGGCTGATTAATAAAGACATGAGGTAGAGATGGACAAGCTGTGTCCGAGGAAGTGAGGAGTTTCTGAGCCAGCTGCCCTGTCTCTGAAATTACTGTTGTGTCAGCTCAGCCTAACCATTGAGATCATCCCAGACAGGTCTTGTCTGATGCTGAACACCCAGTTAGGGGTCAGTCACATTGCTGGATTGAATTCGATGAAGGTGGATTATTTGTGCTGTCTGATATTTCTGTTTTTAAAATGATTTTGATGAAATTATAGGGTTGTTTGCTGGATTAGGCATATCTAATATTCATCTGGTCTGTGTTAATTTCGGGCAGGGCAATAGCCAATCTATCAGGAATGTACCTATAGCCAAATGTTCTCCAAGTCTGTTGCTTTCCTGTTCACTTTGGTGAGCTTTTTGCAGATGACTGCCCCCATCTCTCAATTCCTGGAAGTGTTGAATGTTTTCAAGAAGGTAAACCCTGAAGACTGCAGGTCTTAAACTGGGCTCTCATCTGACTGGAGGATGTTTGCACTTAGAAATCAGAGATCTCATAAACCATCTCCTTTAAATCTTCTCCTTTAATATGCAGCTGAGGAAATCAAGGCCCTGAAGGATACAGTGATTTAATTGAGGTTACACAGTAAGTTTATGTTAAAATTAAGGCTCAGTCGCAGGATTCTGACCAGCCTGCTCTAAGCAGGTGGTTGAATCATAACTCCTCGCTCTGTGTTTCTTTCATTAATGGGTTTCTTTCTTGCTTTCTCAGAGCTCAGTAAATAATCTTCTTAAAGGACAGAGGGTTGGGGGGATGAAAAGACCAAGAGGAAAAATTGAATAGCTTCAAGAAGGAGAAATGCATGTAACCTGGGGGGTGGCTTTCATTCTCTTCTGTGTAATCTGTCTATCTGTTGCAGTATTTATCGGCATTGAAGTCCTGAATTCCGGCTACCACTGTGGTGAAGAACACATTTTCTTCCTGAGAGATGGAATCTCGAGCCAAAGGGAAAATGGGAGAATTTGTTCTGCTTTTTACTGCTGTTCCCCATTTTGAGAAAATCCTATCTGGGAAAAGTCCCCATATTAAACTAGCCCAATAAGAAGTGAATGTGTGCATTAACAATGGAGTTTTCTCTTTTCAAAGGAAATCTCCCTCAGTGCTCTTAAAATTTTCCAAACCTAAATGTTTATGTATCAATTACGACTTGTTGCATGGCTCGGGAAAAGGAAGTCTAGAGAAGCCCTAGAGCATAAATGTTAGGCCCTGATGTCAATTCCAAATTAGTCAGAAATGATAGAAAGTCTCCCTGAAAAAGAATGGATGTCAGCAGAGAAAACAGGCTTTTGTTTGTAAAAATTCCACTCATCGGTACTTTGGGAGCAATGCCTTATGAAAGAAAAAAGTGAGGATTCTTGGATTGCTTATGCTCTTTTCAATGCCACACTCTGAACGATTCCACATTACTGTTTAGGAGCTATGATGTGGAAATAAAATGGGGGGAAGTGTGAAGAGTTTTCTGGCTTCTAAGCACAGGGCATCACAGCGGCTGTGATCTGAGGCTGCTGCCCACAGCCGGATCGAGGCGTTCACACATAGCACTGACAGGTACATACATTTTCTCCAGGTCCCCAAATCCTGGGAATGCTCCCTTTGGGATGACTCGAAGCTTGGTGAGGACAAACCGCCTGAAAAGAGAGAGGACATAAAATATCACAGCTTATCCATTCCTTGATGAGTAATTGAGAGCCGAATGTATTATTTCAGCTAACAGCAAATACAGAGCAAGTGCTTGCCATTTAGTGGTCGCAATTGCTTTTACATGATTTCTCTTTACCCTCACCACAAAGCAGTCATATTGGCACTACTGTTATCCCCATTTTGCATAAAAAGAAACTGAGGTGAAGGGAAGTTAAAAAAGTTACTCAGGGTCACACAGCTCATGGCAGAGCCCAGATATGCACCTTACTTGTCACTACTACTTTATATTGCTTACTATAGCCCTGTGTGAAGTTCTTTCTCTACTCCAAGCCCGAATACCTGTTCCCTTATTGTCATTCACGCTGACCTTTCAAAGGGACAATGAACCCAATAGAAGGAGAACGTCCTTATGCTCCCAACCATCCATCCATCTGTACCTGTGCTTGTATACCCCAACTTTCCTCCTGTTTCCCTCGTGATCAGGACCCTGGGCCTGACTGACAGCTCCTCCAATCCACATCAGATTTTTTCCCCTCTCTTCTAGTCAGGGTAGCCACTACAGCATTCGTCCCTTTCTTGCATAAGTTTTAGTTCTCTACTGGATCTTGTCCATCAGTATGCAAACATGCTGGGATTTCTCTCATCTAAAAAAACCCAGTCTTCTCTTAACCTCAGCTGCCTTCAGATTTTGCCATTTTCTTCTGTTTGAAATATGTGTCTCACGTTTATCTCAAAATTCCTTCCAATGGCTTCTCAACTCAGGGAAAAACCCAAATTGTATACAATAGTCTATGTGGCCCTTCGGGATCTTCATGCTTTCCCTTTCCATAGATGCTCTAGCTTCAATTTTGACAACTCTGCTCTTTGCTCATCTTGTCCTGGAACTCTCCTGCTAGTTCTTGGACATGCCATGTTCTTTCTTGCCTAAGGTTTATGCATTTGCAATTCTTCTTACCTGGAACATTCCTCTTGCAGATATCCTCTTGGCTTGTTCCCTCAGCCTGCTGTTTGCTCAGATGTCACTTCCCAATGATGCTTTCCATAATCACTCTACTTAAAATGACAATCTCCCCAACTCAGGCCCTGGCCCCTTTTCCTGCCTAAATTTTTCTTCATAGTACTTCTGGCATGCGTGTCATACATTCTAATTATTTATCTTTTTATGCATTCATGTATTTATCTCCTACCTGTAACTATTTAGAATATAAGCTCTGTGAGGGCAGGAATTACTGCCTGATTTGTCTGCTGCTACACACCAAATGCCTAGGACAGTGCCTAGTATATGACCAGTATTCAAAAAACATTTCTGGAATGACCAAATGAATGGCGGTTGAACAGTTTGAGAGTTCTAGGCTTGAGGGTGGAATTCTAAGTGATCCTTTAGACATTTCTGCAATAGGAATACTATTCCTTTCCCTGGCTTTCCCTGGCTTTCCTCCCTCTGGCTTTCTCTGGATTTGTAATTGATTAAAAGGAATTTGGTTTTCTTTCTACTTGAGTCCTTCCTTCTGCAAGGCAGTCTGTGAGCAGGAATTAAATAATTAAACACTGTACGCTTGGATAGTTTTACATACCTTCTTTACTTTAGTCTCCTATCATTTATTGGTGTTAGTGAAATTCCTGTTTCAGATAAAGTTGTTATTCAAGCAAACATTTTTTTTTTTTTACTTTGTTTGAATTTGACTATGTGTACCAGCTCTGTGGTAAGATATCATGAGAGAGAATCCTGCATATTGTTCTTGAAAAGAGTTTACATACTGGGAACGCAAAACCAGAAACCTTGGAATCACTGGAAAACAGTAGAGTGATACAGTTGATGTAATAACTATAACTGTTATGAAAGGATTGAAATGAGAAACATTCCAAGGTACATAAACATATAAAAGGAAGATTGGAAGCAGGGGGTGAATTTGAGCCTGGGTCTCAAAACTATCAGGTCATAGTAAAAGCATAGTCTCTTTGAAACCATTTTAAATGAAAAGTTATAATTTAAAGTTTAAACAGTTCCAAATTTTAAATGAAAAGTGACCTAGTTTTCAATTTGGTATAACAGATCTGGAAGAGTGTCAACTTCTAGAATGTCCATCTGCAGAGAACCCAGATTAGTTCATATTTTCTTAACTGGGCTTATATAACTATAGTTAACAGACAAGTTTCTTTTGTTCTTATCATGTGAAAGAAAAATGATGAAAACAAACTATAGTAAAATCACATTATAAAATTTCTTTAAACTACTTAGTCTAACAATTTAAAGGAGTTGAAATATTAAAGTAAAATAATGAGATATACGAAGAGCAGAATCTTGGGTAATTGACTCTTCTATTTAAAACAAGTCAACTAGATAGCACTTTTTAACTCAACCCTAGCAGCAGGCACATTTTAAAAATTTTCATTGCCTGTAGCTGTATTAAGTGCTTAAAACTTAATGTAATTAAATCTGTTTTGAAGATGGAAAATCTTAATTTCCATCCATTTCCTGAAATGATATAAACTAGATAACTTGAAGATATTTCCACTAAAAATGACCTAGAAATATTATATAACATATAATAAATATTGTTTTAAATGTATAGATGATGAGCTTGCAAGAATGAGAAATCCCCATGGGTCAAAAGTAAATCAACTGAATACCAGATGGAACCCTGACCAGTGAATGCAAACCAGAATACAAGGAGGGTAAACTGAAGCCAAAGTATGGGGGAGGCAGCTTCTCTGGACTTTGTAGTCAAGGGATTTGTGTATTGACGGCAAACTGGTACTTGAGATGAAACATGGAAGGTGGAAAGCGAAGACTCATTTTTTTCATCTGCTTGTGCTCCCTCTCTCCCTCTCCCCCAGGCCCTCCTCTCTCTTCCTTGCACAGAAAAGGGATGACAGGCAATTTTCAGTAAAAATAATCTGGAAATTTTCCATAATTTATAACAGGCATAAATCCTCAGATTCAAGAATCTCAACAATGCCCAGGATAGGAACAAAAAATATATCCACTGACAGATATCTGTTAATTAAAACTGTGGAGACATAATAAAGCATTTTAAATGCAAACAGAGAGGGAAAAAAAAAAGACATCTTCAATTAAAAAATTAGAAAAACTTGTAAAAGTATCATCAAAATTATTAGAGAAAATAATTGCCAAATTGAACTACTATACCCAAGAATTATTATTTTCAAATGAGAAGGTAAAGACATGTTTAGACAAGTTTAATTAGCCACTACAACAGCAAAGTTTTAGCAAAAGAATTTCTTCATAGAAGAAGAAAATTTAAGTTAGTGGAAAAGAACAAAACACAAGAAGGAAGGGTGAACAAAGAAACTAGTGTTCCTTCTTGAATAGGTGAGTTTTCATAATTGTAAGAAAACTTACCAATTTAATGAGAAGTACTAAAATGATAATGGCCAAGAACTAGGTCACAAAGCAAGTTAATATCAAACAAATCACCTTCTTTGGCAATGATGCAATTAAATTACTTTGAAATCAGCATAAAAGATAGTTAACCCCATCCCTACCCCAACACATGTACAACCAACTGGAAAGCCTAAACCAAACCAAAATGAAACAAACTTCCTTTTAAATGATAGGGTCAAAGAAGAAATTGCAATAATAATGAGCAATTATTTGGAATTGAATTATAATTATAATACAACATATAAAACATATGGGATATAGCTAAACTGCTACTTATAGAAAGATTTGTAGCCTTAAATTATTACACCAGAAAAATAAAAAAGATGGAAAATTTATGTGCCAAACTTTCAACATAGGAAACTAATGAGAGAACAACAGAATCCTGGAAGCAAAACTATAAAGCTAGTATTTCTTCATTCCAGTTGTGGCTAGAACTTCAGGTGCAAACTCAAAAGTAGTTTAATAAGAAACATTGGTAAATGAGGAACTACTGACAGAATGTTTTGAGAAGATAAACACTCAGATAAACTCGACAACTTGATACATTAAACTAAGTTCAATCTATACTAATGTGATATTTCACAATTGTAAGGTTAAGTTTCTACATAAATTTATTGCTAACATGGGTAAAGCAGACTTCTTGTAATATTGAAAAAATTATTACAATAGTTTCAAGAACTCTTGATTTATGAATTTAGCACTAAAATGATTATTACAGAAAAGTAACATTGTTTGAATGTTTATTGAAGAAAACTGTTAAAGTTGCAAACACTGCTTATCATGGAAGTTTTTAACCCAAAACTTTCTGATAATTAATTCATTATGGCCTTATTAATTTAGCTTCAATTAATATAAAACATGTATGCATATTTCTTTTAAATAGGTAGCATTGGTAAAGTGAAAGGAAAAGAAACTATTCTTAGTGAATTTTCCTTTTAGAAATAAAGTAATGGGTCTAACGGATTAACTTAAAGCACATTGCAAAATTTAAGTATGCCTTGAGAGAAGAAGCCTAAAGAAAGTGGAGAGAAAAGATAATAAAGAATAGAAATTAATTAAAAATAACACAGAAGACCAACAGAATCAACAGCCACTTCTTTGGAAAGATTAATAGAATTTAAAAAATCTGTCCATGTTGAGCAAGAAAAAAAAAGCAATAAAACAACGAGAGACATGAAAGTTGGCAATTAACTACTGGTACAATAGGTTTTAAGTTAGAGGAACCTAAGAATAATTTATAACATTAGATTTGAAAAATTACTCAATATGGATAATTTTCATAGAAATACATATATAACCAAAACTGACTTAAGAAGATACAGAAAAATTGAATTGAACTATAAACATTAACTAATTGGGTTTGTAGTTTAAAAGCTACCCATCATAAAACAAGGTCAGCATTATAGGATTTAAAAAGTACATTCTTTTTATTTTTAAGGATTTTATTTATTTATTTTTAGAGAGGGAAAGAGGGAGAAAAAGAGGGAAACATCAATGTGTGGTTGCCTCTAGGGCGCCCCCTCCTGGGGACCTGGCCCACAACCCAGACATGTGCCCTGACTGAAAATCAAACCAGTGAGTGACCCTTTGATTCGCAGGCCAGTGCTCAATCCACTGAGCCACACCAGCCAGGCCTAAAAAGTAATTCTACCTCTTTAAAGTAGTAGACGATCTCAATCTTATACAAACTATTCCAGAGACTAGCAAAAGAGAACACTCTCTGATGCATTTTATGTGTCTGGTGTAACATCAGTAACAAAACCAGAGAGGGACAATAAAAAAATGAATCAATTTAGGCCAATCTCACTTGTTAATGTAAATGGAAAAATCTGAAATAATAGGGTGACAGTACATATGCAATAGACTGTAAACAAATAATACACCATCACCAGTTTGTGTTTGTCCTACTGTTTAAGGGTTGCTTGATACCAGAAAACTCTATTAAGAAAACCTTCCACATATCGGTACTTAAAAGAAGAAAGCCACATGATTTTCTTAAAAGTCATAAAAAAGATGTTTGATAAAAACCAAACGCATTCATAATAAAAACCTTTTGAGAGTTCGATCGGTAGCGGGAGCGGAGAGCGGACCCCAGAGAGCCCTGAGCAGCCCCACCGCCGCCGCCGGCCTAGTTACCATCACACCCCGGGAGGAGCCGCAGCTGGCGCCGCCGGCCCCAGTCACCATCACCGCAACCAGGAGCAGCGAGGCCGAGACCCAGCAGCCGCCTGCTGCCCCCCGACCCTCAGCGCTGCCGACACCAAGCCCAGCACCACGGGCAGTGGCGCAGGGAGCGGCGGCCCCGGGCGGCCTCACCTGCCGGCGGGGACAAGAAGGTCATCGCAACGAAGGTTTTGGGAACAGTAAAATGGTTCAGTGTTAGAAACGGATGTGGTTTCATCAACAGGAATGACACCACGGAAGATGTATTTGTCCACCAGACTGCCATAAAGAAGAATAACCCCAGGAAGGACCTCCGCAGTGTAGGAGATGGAGAGACTGTGGAGTTTGATGTTGTTGAAGGAGAAAAGGGTGCGGAGGCAGCCAATGTGACAGGCCCTGGTGGAGTTCCAGTGCCAGGCAGTCAATATGCAGCGGACCGTCACCACTATAGACGCTGTCCACGTCGCAGGGGTCCTCCACGCACTGACCAGCAGAATGACCAGGACAGTGAGAGTGGGGAAAAGAATGAGGGATCGGAGAGTGCTCCTGAAGGCCAGGCCCAAAGGCGCCGGCCCTACCGCAGGCGACGGTTCCCCCCTTACTACCTGCGGAGACCCTATGGGCGTCGACCACAATATTCCAGCCCTGCTGTGCAGGGACGAGTGATGCAGGGTGCCGACCACCAGGGTGCGGGAGAACAAGGGAGACCAGCGAGACGGAATATGTATCGGGGCTACAGACCACGATTTCGCAGGGGCCCTCCTCGCCCAAGACAGCCTAGAGAGGACGGCAATGAAGAAGATAAGGAAAATCAAGGAGATGAGACCCAAGGTCACAGCCACCTCAACGTCGGTACTGCCGCAACTTCAATTACCGACGCAGACGCCCAGGACACCCTGAACCACAAGATGGCAAAGAGACAAAAGCAGCCGATCCAGCAGCTGAGAATTCCTCCGCTCCCGCTCCTGAGGCTGAGCAGGGCGGGGCTGAGTAAATGCCGGCTTACCATCTCTACCATCATCCGGCTTAGTCACCCAACAAGAAGAAATGAATATGAAATTCCAGCAATAAGAAATGAACAAAAGATTGGAGCTGAAGACCTTAAGTGCTTGCTTTTTGCCCGTTGACCCGATGACTAGAACTATCTGCATTATCTATGCAGCATGGGGTTTTTATTATTTTTATCTAAAGACGTCTCTTTTTGGTAATGACAAACGTGTTTTTTTAAAAAAATAAGCCTGGTTTTTCTCAATACACCTTTAAAAGTTTTTAAATTGTTTCATATCTGGTCAAGTTGAGATTTTTAAGAACCTCAGTTTTAATTTGTAATAAAAGTTTACATCTTGATTTTTTCAAAAAAGTCAACAAACTGAAAGCACCTGTTAATAAAGGTCTTAAATAATTGTCAAAAAAAACCCTTTTGATAAACAAAAAAAGGAGGATGTTGTTAACCTGATAAAGGATCAAATCTATCAATCACTATAATAAATGTTATGCTCAATGATGTAGTATTAGACACATTCCATTTAAAATTAGGAATGAGGCAAGGATGACTGCTGTTAGCTAAAGATTCAATACTGTGTTAGGAGCTTTGTCTACACGGTAAGAGAAGAAAAAGATGTATCAGCATTATTGATTTAAAAACTGTCAGTATTTATAGATAACATGATTGTCTACACAAACAAGGAAACTTTATCTTAAAATAATTTGAAAGTATTATTAGAACTAATAAAGTCTAGTAGGGTAACTGGTTATATTATCTTAATATTTTACTTTTTACTTTTTTATTATTTATTGAATTTATTGGGATGACACTGCTGTTGACAAAATCATAACAGGTTTCAAGTGCACAATTCTACAACACATCAGCTGTACACTATATTGTGTGTTCAAATCTCTGTCCATATTTTGAAGTGTATAATTTAATAATGGTCACAAAACTTATGCAACATTAGACATTAAGAAAAAAAGACTTAGAGATTTATGAAGCATAACCAAATATTTAACTAAAAGACATTTAAAAAACCTGTACAAACAAAAATAGCACATTATAAATGGGAATCCTCAATATCGTGAAGCTATTTTATTCAATATTAATACATAAATTAATAGCAAGACCAATCTAAGTCACAATATTTTTGTTTCTTTGTGGTATGTTTGTATGGAGTAGCTGATAAATATCCATCTGGAAGAATAGCCAAAACAATTTTGAAGAAATAAAACAAGATCAGGGAAATTATGTGTGATGAAATATGATTTTTATAAAGTTACAGTGATTAAAATGCTGTAGTACTGACAGGGATTAAAAAACAGACCAATGGAAGAGAATGAAGAGCACAGAACTAGACCATAAACAAGAGGAAATAACTGGGTAGCATTAAAAATCAGTGGAGGAAGATATGGACCAATCAATAAGGGATACTATTGATTATCTTAGTGGAAAAAAATAACGTAGGACCTTTGCTTATGCCTGCATTCAAATCTCAGTTCTAGCCTTATTAAAGATCTAAATGGGAAAAGTCAAAACATTAAAACTTTTAAATAAAATACAATATTTTGTTAAGAAGACGTTCTTTAAAAAAAACACAAAAAACTTCACACCAAAATTGGAAAATAAATTTCCAATACAATTGACTATTAAGCTTAAAATTTCTGTGAAACAAAGATACATAAAGTAATTGAGAAGATGAGATATAGACTTGAGAAAGATATTTTACAACACATACAACTAAAAAAGTGTTAGCAACCAAAATATAAGGAACTTTACAAAATAATAAGAAATATACATATAAACCAGTGGAAAAATTGACAAAAGATGGGAACAGACAACTTGTACACATATAGGAGAAAATGCAAATGGCCAATAAACACATGAAAAGATGTTCATACTCACTAGTAATCCGGAGAATGTTAATTTAAACATTAATTAGATACCATTTCATGCCATCTTATTGGCAAGTATTAAAAAATAAACTTAATAAAAACAGTGGTGCAGGGCAGTGGAATAATACAACATTTTCCATACTCTTGATGGAAGGGTAATTTGCTGCAAGTACTCTTAATAGCCATTTGGCAATATGTATTAAAGTCGAAGGTACAAATGCTCTTGGACTCAGATATTCCATGTTTCTTTGCCACATGTGCACGTGGAGGCAGGTAAGAGATTAATCACTGCGACATTATATATAATAGTAAAAATACTGGAAACAAATGTTCATGATTAAACAATGAATAATTATTAATAAACTGTGGGGCCGGGATTACCAGAAGGACATATGGGGGGAGGTAGAGAAGGGTATGGGGGTGATAAATGGTGATGGAAGGAAACTTGGCTTGGCATGGTGAACACACAATACTATATACAGATTATGTATTATAGAATTATATCCCTGAAACATATATAATTTTATTAACCAATATCACCCCAATAAATCGATTTAAAAAAGAAGATAAGGAGTCAGCTGATCAGCACTAGTTAGGTAACCTGCCAGATAAACCCCTGCTGCCCCCTAAAGGGAAGTGGCCTTGCAGTAACCAGCCTGCTTTTTGTCTGGTATAACTTCCTTGTTCCTGCTCCCTTCTGTCTATAAATGTCTTTCGTTTTGTGCAGATCCTCAGAACTCCTTTCTGTCTGCTAGATTGGATGCTGCCCAATTCCAACTGATTTTTGCTTAGGTAAATTCTTAAAATGTGTTAAAACATCCCAAAACTGTGGTATATTGACACAATGCCAAATTACAAGGCAGTGAGAAGGAACAAACTGAGAAGAGCGGCAGCAATGTGGTTAAATCCCTAAAGCATTATGTTGTACAGAAAGAAAGGGAGAAAAGGCTGGTGGGATGTGTACAATATGTATAGTCTGATCTGATTTGTACAAAGGTTAACAAAATGCAAAATAAAACATTATATTGTTTTGCAGGAATCGTGTCTCTTTATTCTGTATTTTTGATGTTTTGACATCTTGAGTCTTTGTGACTCTGTAGGAACTGCTCCTCCCAGGGCCAATTCCTGGAGTTGGCTAACGGCTGGCCTGTGAGTATGCCTGTTAACTACAAACCAACCAATCTGGACTCCATATGCCTAAACACCTATTTTATGGAGCCCTTACTCTTGGGCCACTGTTCCTCTGCCCTAATCACTCCTACAGGACCATCCCTCTGCCCCAGTGTGCTGAAATTATTCAAACTAGCCAATTCTAAACTTGTTTACCCTCATTTTTCTGTTCCTTCCCATGGGAGCCATTATAGAGACTTTTGCTGCGTTGTCCTGTGGCTCCCTCTGATTCCCAGCTGACCCTGGTGCTCCCCGACGTGTCCCTCCATGGTGCTCCCTTCACCCTTCTCTTGGCAGCTGCAAGCATAGCAAACTATCTTTTCAATGGCAGTTGACTTCTGGTCTGTTGGCCTCACCATACCTGAATGATAATAAAAGCTATATATTTAACCATGTTTAGTGATGCAAATATATTTATCAAAAGGGAAATTCTGAGAATGATCAATACCAAAATCAGTACAGTGTTCACTTCTGTGACAGGAGGAAAGAGAGTTGTAAACAATTATATCTGAAGTGTTTTCTATTTTTAAAAGTGACTTGAACAGTTATGACCAAGTGTTATGATTTGGCAGAGTGGAGTGGTGCTTTATGTGTGTTTATTATGTTATTCTTTATATTTCACGCTTGAAATATTTTATAATTAATTTTTCAAGACTGAAATTCTCACCAGGCCATAGCCCAAGCATTACTTATTTGTTTGTTTGTTTGTTTTTAAATAGAGTTATTTAAAAGTATCATCAATACCCTTCTTGTCAGATGGCACCCTTATTACAATGTGTAAGGTGGCATAAAGTGCCTGAATGATTTCTCTAAAAATGCACAATTTATCAAGCTGGCTCTGAAATTCAAATTTTTTCTTTATTATTGCAAGTTACTTAATGTTTCTTCCATGATAAATGTGGTGGGTGGGATTTACTGTTTGCTTTCCTGAAACTGGGAAGCTTTAGGATCTCTTGAACTGTCTCTGTTAAAAGCATTTCACATCTTGGGCAGTCCATTCACCCTTGGCCAAATTTAATTTCCTTTTTTGGCTTAGAGGAGAATGGTGTAAAAGATCCCATAAAAAGCTTCTGGCAGCCTGGAAAACAGCCAATATTCTTTTTGAGGAAGCTGCCTTTTTATGATGGCCCAAGTGTAAATGACACTGGGCTCCGTGTTCTTTGAATTTCACACAAGTTTAAAAATTAAAGTGAGAACAGCTTGGCAAAGGGTATGCAAAAAGAAATCGATCATCTTTCTGACCTCAAAATGCTAAGAGTTTTTGTGCTTCACTCTCTTTGGGTCAAACTCTTACCCTAATTATCTTCCTGGAAGTGTGCATAGGAAAACTATCCAAAGAGGTGGATTGAACTAATATAAACAATCATCCAGAAAAAAAATAGAGTTTAAATAACTTGATGTGGCTCATTGCTATGACCCATCAGATGACTACCCTGCTGTCAAAAGCATTCATACATCTAATTGGTTGCATCTTTCATGTTGTTACACATGGGCCTTGAAGCCAGTGGGGCAGGGAATAACAGGAAAGAGGCTCCAAGGTAGGAAGAGGTGGCTTTTATGTATAATTTGGCTTTAAATTAAAGTTAAAAGCAAAAACTTTTCCACAATTGGGTATGAGTCTTAACTGTCTAGAATGATAAAACAGATACAGGTGTTCCATACCTTAATGTAAATTCAGTTAGCATTAGCCCTTCACCCGCACTTAGACTGCACGTGCACATGCCAAGGATTCACTGGTAGTTGCAGTGTCTCCCTTGAAGATTTCTTGGGACAGAGGTGTCAGTGTTCTTTGTAACCCCTCTTCCATGGTGTGGAGGGGGCACTTGTCCTTCGCCTTCAGTCAGATGTGGGAGGTATTAGGAGAACAAATTAAAGGGGTTCACATGACTTTCTTGCCATTTGGGGAGGTAATAGGGACTAAAACATGACAAGCCTCACCTCTAAAGGTGAGAAGTGGCCAGCTGCTTTGGAAGAGAGCTGTTGTATAAATAAAGATGCAGGATTCCCTGGAGCAAAACCTGGGCTCTGCAGAAGTTTAGCTGGACAATGCACCCTGAGTAAAGTAACTTGCCTATGCAGGGCCCTGACCCCCCAAACAGAGCCTGTGTGGAGTAGACTGCTGGAAGCCGGGGAAGGAGGGGTTGCTCCCTGGGAAGTACAGGCAAAGGTCTCCATCCAGTGTGAGGGATCCTGAGGAGCCCATGTGCCACACCTGGAGGGTGCAAAGACAGAGGTCTACTGTGCCAGCAGTGTTAGGGCCAGTTCCTCCCCCTCCTAGGCCCAGTCCAGGTCAGGCCAGAGACAGCAGCAACTGGGCAAGAAGATGGAATAGAAAAGAGAAGAAACTGTCCCTTCCTCTCCAGTTACAGGTTTCTGAGCATGAAGCAGGCCCAAACAGTGGAATAGGGAAGTTTTAAATAGGATGAGAGTTGACCTTTAGTAACAGATGACAGTGGACTTTCATTACATTTATGAGACTGTAACAGTTTTATAGGCTTGTCCAAAATTTGATCTGGGATGGGGAAAAATGAGTCAATAGAGTAGGTTTGCCTGGCAATGGTAGTGAAGAAAGTTATTTTTTGGTTGTACCGTACTAAATCCATCTTGATCAATATGTTATGATTTCTAAGTTGGTGAAAGTCATCCTTTATCATGCTTTATCAGTGAGAGAAAAAGTATTTTAAACTTAAATGGAAGTATGAATGGAAAGCATTTGTATTCCTATGTCCTCCCCTGCTATTTAACTCTTATTACTTGGGCTGTGAGTAATTTAGGCCAGAGAGGGTAATTTGGCTTTAGCTTTTGGCACAGCTTAAGATTTCCAGAAACATTTGCAAGTCAGGAGCTCAGCCGTCGGGCTGGCTAAAGTAGGGGAGATCCAGTTGTCTACAGGTTTAGTTTCCATTAGACCAGCTATTCAGCTAAACTTCGGGGCAATCTGTCCTATGTAGACACTGCCACAAGCTATCGTGTCAAGTCATCATGCCAGGATGTTTCATATGGAGAGAAAGTTTATGTTTACAAGACAGAAACTCATGAGACAGATGCCACTGCAAGCCCAGCTCCAGTGACACCTCACTGTGCCCTGAGCCTCCACGATTTCCCCTCAACCTGTCCAGAGTGACAATTTTTCACTTTTATCATCCTCTAGTGAACAGGACTTTCTAAAAGCTGTTTTGAATCTGCTTTCCTTTTATTTCCATTTATGTCTCCTTATCTCAACATCTGTGCTGGACTGATAAAAGGAATGTAGGCATTACTGCTAACTGTATATCACTGCCAACTTTATCTTCTTTGTACAACCTTTGCATCAAGGTTGTGGAGACTTTTTTCCTGACTCCCCCTCCCTTGTTTGCATTGAGTGGTTATGGAATTTCTCTCTACACAACATTTTATTACCCGCTCACTTTCATTTTTATCACCTGTTCACATTCATTTTCTTACCTAAATCTGATACCTGATTTATGACCTATTTATGTGAAAGCTCGGCACGAAGAAGAAACATAGTGAAGAGGAAAGATCACTAGAGTAAAAAATTAGAAATATGGGCTCTATTCTGTCTCTGCTACAAGTATGTAAGCAACTGGGAAAAATCAAGCTCCATCTTTACAGTGAGGGGATTGGCCCAGATGATCTCTAAGGCCCTGCCTATAAGATACATTTTATAGCGTGGTTCTATAGTGGAATCCTCTTCCAGTGCTCTCCCTCTTCATTCAGTTATGTTTAAAGCAAAAGAAAATTTTTTATATTAAGTGCTCAATACAGAATAAAACCCATTTAAGGGATAATTGAATAATAGCTAACCCTCCTTTTTCTCTAATTTAGGTCAAAATCACTGGAGCCTACCCTTTCCTTTCCATCCCTCTGCCACCACCCAGGCCAGACCCTCATTCGCTCATGTGTGCAGCTTTGGCTGTGACCTTCTAACAGGTCCTCTTCCCCTGGTCTCTACTGTCCTGCCTGTCTCATTTACAATGATCAGAGTGCTCCTCTTAACACTGCTTGCCTCAACCTTCTCCTACTCAAAGCAAGGCAAGACAAAAAAAAAAAGCCATCAAAAATTAAAAACACACAAAGCCCCTTCAATTGTTCACCATTGCCTCTAGAAATCTTAACTCATTTGTCATCCATTTGAGACACTTCCTTTTCAGTGAAATGTTTTATTCCTGTGTATAAATTCAAGCTAGCTAGGCCCTCTCCTTTAATAAATGGCTTGTGTTTATATGTATTAAAATCTACGGGTCTATGTCCTATCTTCTGAGTATATGGAATAGTTTTATAAAGCAGGAACTATACCCTTTGTCTGTATTCTGAAGGGCCTAGTAAGTGCTTTGCATATTTCAGGTATTAATACATGTTAGTAGATAGGGGATGATGTTTATATTGACAATAGCTCTAAGTTTGAGGCTTTGAGATTCTTGTACTCTAAGTCATATTGTTTTTGTCCTTTAAAATTATCCTAAGCATACCAATCAATTTTGTTCAAAACAATACCTAGAACATACATGAGTGATGAAAAAGGAATCTGGCTTTCTAAAAATTTAATGCAGACTTGGTGAAGAATATAGAAAGGATTTCTTGGGATATGGAAGAGCAGTTGGTATAAAGTAAAAACTGCAAATTATTGGCCCATGAGTGGAATCCAGCTCAAGATAAATTTTGTTCAACCCACACAGTCTTTAAAGAAATTTTATTTGGTTGCCAGCACTTCAGGTTGTGAAAGTTCATCTATAGTTGCAGGTTTGTGGCTTCTCTTAAAGATTTAGAAGATCTAGCAACACTGGGCTACATGTCTACATAATTACAATTGCCTACAGTTGAGTGATGGCTGATGCTTTAGATATGGCATAAGCTACCTGTTGGTCAGATTCCTCACATGTCTATTCTGTCTTGTGCCTTAAGACTTTGAGTTTTGGATTTTGGTACCTGAAAAGCTAGTCTGAATGGGATTGAACCTTTTAGCAACCAGTGGTTCTCAGCCATAGATGTATATTAGAGTCACTTGGGGGAGTTTTTATATACTGTATATGCCTGAGCCTGGTCAGGGGCAGGTTGTAGTCAGGTATCCTTATTCCAGGTGAATCTCATGCATTGTGAAGATTGAGAATACCTGCCTTAGAGAGATGGCACAGAGAACCAGCATCAAGATGCTCTGATCATTAAGTAGTTAGGGAGTTGGCAGCTACTTGCGGGCATGATGGGAAAGATTTTTACAAAGCTGTTCCTATCATATCCCAAATCTCTCTCCCTTCAGTACATGGTTGAGGCATAATCTTAGCAATTCTTATAATCTGGGGGGGGGGTGGGAAACCCCAAATGAACACATTACCATGATTCATTGAAATAACAACACAAAGAAATAAGATATGTGCCCATTCCCTTGGAAACCTCCTTCTCTGCTCAGTGGAGCTTAAGTTTGGATGCTGGGGCTAGATCAGGGTAGAGAGAACTCTACTTCAGAAGACATACAGTGCAGTGAAGAAAATTAGTATTTATCATTGTTGAGAAGAGCAGTGAACAGAAATGAGATGAGGGAGGGAAATCCAAGGTGAAGGACAAAATGCAGACTTGGAAAGGCAGAGTCAGAGAATGTCCATTTGTTCTTTTGACAAATATTGGTTGTGTTCCTATGTGTATCGTTCTGACACTGTTCTAGGCCCTGATGACACAAGGAATAAACTCACAGGGACCAGAGGGGAGGGTGAAGGGGATACAGGAGGAAAGAATGGGAAGGGCTTAGTTAAAGAACAAGCATAAGTGACCCATGCATATGGACAACAGGGTGGGGACTGACTGTGGGATCGGGGGGCAAGGCAGGGGAGAGCAACAGGGGAAAATTGGGACAACTGTAATAGAATAACAACAACAGCAACAAAAGTAACGCTTCCAAACATCAAAAAAAATTCCTTAGAAAAGTGGACAAAAAAAAGACGAAGTGTCTGCCCTAATGAGCTTATGTTCTAGCCAGGGAAGTAGGGAATGAAAGATGATTTGAAATAAAAAAGTCATGGGGCAATTATTTAGAATGAACAGAGGGTTGTTTATGTATAATTTAACAGATAAATAAGAAACATTCCTTTAAATTATATTCATACCTATGCATACATAGCTAGCTAGCTAGATTGATATACTGACATATAGATGGAGAGAGGAGGGAGTCAGAGAAAGAGGAAGAGTGAGAGAGGTGGGGGAGAGCAAAAGACATGCTATGTACAGTTATTTATTTACAAATTGTTTATTGGTCACCTACTACATGACGCATTATCTAAGGTCCTGAGAAAACAGTGGTGAGCAAGATACACTTCATGCTCTATTTCAATTCTACTGTAAGATATATATATATATATACACATACACACACATGCTGTATATATAGATATATGTAATGTAATTGTAATAGTTTGCAATGATGATGACAGTGGATGTATTTGGTGCTGGCTGTGTCAGGTGCTGTGCTAAAATTTCATTTGTATTAACTAATATAATCCTCAAAGCCACTTTATGAAGTAACAGTGCTTGTGTCCACTTGTTGATGACGGCATTGAGTTAAGAGAGGTTGAATAATTTGATTTAGTAAGTGGATCTGATTTTCAAACTCAAATCTGGTTCTCAAAGGCCATGCTGTAAGAGGGATAAGAGAACAGGACCCAGGCTGGTAATGTTTCAATGGAAACATTGGAGGCAAGAGGGATGAATGAGAGCAAAACAGGTCTGTGGCGTAGATGTTTCTTTAGAAAGCAGTACCAGGTAAATTAATTCAAAGTGGAGTCAGCAGTCATTTGAGATTGTGCTGGGAATTTGGGAAAGCACAAGATGCCTCAAGGAGGTAAAAGGAAATATTTTACCAAAAATTCCTCCAAGAGTCAGTCTTATTAAATTAATTCAGAATTGTGTTATTCTGGATTCTGGGTCTTGGTCCGGATAGACTTCAGGGCTGCTCTTACTCTTCCTCTGTCAGAGTGAATAAACAGGATTCAACCTTAATGACTCACCAGGGTCTCAGACAGCATCTGATAAAATGCCAAAAATATTATGCCTTTAAAGCAGTTGTTTTGGTTCTCTCAGTTAATGTCAACGTGATTTAACAGTGATTTTTATTGACAACATTTAGCTCAAGATGCAATAATGAAAGGCAACTGTCACATAAAGGTTAGTTTAGAGCTGCTTGTGTTCAGATATGGGAGGATTAACCAGGCTCAACTTCCTTCTAGAATCTATGGACTCCTGCTAACTGTGACAGTCACTGAAAATGAAACCACAGGAATACCACAAGAAAAGCTGATCACTGCTCCATGAACCAAAGATAAATTTAAGTCTTTCATAATGCACTTAAAACTAATTTCCGTTTTCTATTTAGAAGTTTCACACATTTAATCAGAAAGCATATGTGTTGAATAATTATCTTTTACTGACTGTGTAAAATGCAAATGTTGAATGCTCAAATGAACTCTGTTAGAGACAAGAACAAATGCATAAAACTATTTAAAGTGGATTCAAAGAAAAAGGAAGAAGATGGTGCCCAGAATGCAATCCTGTATCTAAATTCACTTGTAAGATTGTACGTATGTTATTTATTATGGGATATTGAAGAATGAGTTATTTAATCCTTAAGGCAATAACCTGATGATATCGATACCTAATCTTTAAGAGCAACATGTATTTTGACAGAAGAAAAATTCCCTGAGAAATTTTATTTCCTCTGTGGGGATGAGAAGAAAGCATTATTTAGCATTGTTTTTTCCTAATAAGAACCAGAGATTTTGCCAGAAATCAAGATAAATACCTCTGCTTTGCATCAGAAGAACATAAAATAATATTAAGTTAACATTATGCTTCTCTAGATACTAACTCCTAACCCAGAGCAGGTCCTGAATAGTTTACATGTTGTTATAGAAACAAAGCAATATTTGTCTACAGTATTTCATTGGTAGAAATAAATAGCAGTGGTCAATAGGAACACAAGGACTCTTCATTAAAAATGCTGAAATTTATAAATGATAATATCTAGGGTAACCATATGTGAGAAAGCAACAGCTTTGCAGCAGTGATAAAATAGTATTGATACCTTGCATGTAACAGAAGGTCACGTCTCCCAAATTCTAGAACACAGGGATATTTTTCATGTTACTCTAAGAATAAAATCTGTATCTTGACTTTTGACAATTTTTATTTTGGAAACACTATTGACCTAAGCAATAGATGTTCCTATTAAACAGAGCCAGTACGCTAATTTTGGACTAAAACATGGTCGTGAGGAGCCAAGCCACAGCTGGTGGGGGGCAGATCTACGCATTCTCTGCCAGGGTTTTCTAGTTCTGAACTAGGCAAAAGACATTGATACTAGCTAGTAGGAACGCTGACCACTGGAAAGGGGTGTGGCCTTGGCTAAGGGGAAGAAAGAGTGGTAAATGAACTAACGTTGATTGAGGACCTGCTATACACACTCATTGTTCAAGGCTGTTTACTGTGTGACCTCACTTTCAGTTCTCACTGCTGTGTAACAAAGTAAGTATGATTTTTAAAACTAACATACAGTCAAACTGAGTGTGTATGTATACAATTCTGAGTTTTAACAAATGTATAGAGTCACGTAACCCCTACCACCATAATTATGATACAGAATAGTGTCACCACCATAAAATTCCGTGTTGCAGCTTGGAAGGTGCACTTATCCTCCCACTTTTAAGGCCTGGTAACCACTGATCTGTGTTCTGTTGCTGTAATTCTGCCTTTCCAAAATGTAACATAAATGGTATCATACAGTATACAACCTTTTGAGACTGGCTTTTTTTCAGTCAGTACAGCTCACTTGAGATTCATCTGTTTTGTTGAGTAGGTAAAGAACCTGTTTCTCCCTGTTCCTGAGTAGTAATTTGTTGTATAAGACACACTACACTGAAGGACATCCACTGAAGGACATTTGGGTTTTCATTTCTGGGTGATTTTGAATAGGGTTACAATTAATGCTGATATATAGGTTTTTGTATGAATATGGGTTTTCATTTTTCTAGGATAAACATGTAGTAGTGAAATTAGTGGTTTATGAGAAACTGCCAAGTTGTTTTCCAAAGCAGCTTTACCATTTTGCATTCTTACTAGTTATGCATAAGGGTTCAGATGTACTGCATCCTTGTTAGCACTTGGTAGTATCAGTTTTGTTTTGTTGTTGTTTTTAGCTGTTCTAATAGGTGTACAGGTTTATCACATTGAGATTTTAATTATTTTTTTAATGGCTACTGATGTTTAGTATCTCTTCAAGTGCTTATTTGTTATTCTTATATCTTCTTTGTTGAAGTGTCTGTTTAAGTCTTTACCGTGACTTTTTGGTTGTTTTCTCTATGTTGAGTTCCAAGAGTTTATTTTTTAAAAATATATTCTGGATACATGTTCTTTCTTAGATACATGTTTTAAAAATATTTTCTCCCAATTTGTAGTTTGTCTTTCATTCTCTTAACAGTGCATTACACAGAGCAAAAGTTTTTAATTTTGATAAATTCCAATTTATCAATTTTTTCTTTCATGGATAATGCTTTAAATGTCATGTCTAAAGACTGCCTAACTCCAGGTCATGGAGATTTTCTCCAATGTTTCCTTCTAAGAATTTTATAGTTTTATAAAAGTTGTACATTTAGATTTATGATCAATATTGGGTTTGGATTAATTTTTGAATAAGGTATGAGGTTTAGGTCAAGGCTCTCTTTCTCTCTTTCTTTTTTGTGCATATGCTCCAACATTATTTGTTTAAAAAGACAATCATTTTCCATTGAGTTCCTTTTGCACTTTTTGTCGTAAATCAGCCATAATTGTATGGATCTATTTCTGGACTCTGTATTCCATTTTGTTAATCTTTGGATCTATCTCTTTGCCAATGTCATATTTTCTTGATCATTGTAGTTTTATAGTAAACCTTAAAACTGGGTAATATGAATTCTCTGATTTTGTTGTTTTTCAAAATTGTTTTGGCTATTTTAAATTATTTCCCTTCTATGTAAATTTTAGAGTGAGCTTTCATCTATATCTACTAGAAAATCCTGCTGGGATTTTGATTGGAATCATGTTAACCTACAGATCAATCTGGGGAGAATTGACATCTGAACTGAATTATATTTTCCAATTATAAACACAAAATAGTATATCTCACCATTTATTTATGTCTATATTTCTTTCATCAGCATTTTGTAACTTACAAAAGGATATAGATCTTGTATCTATTTTATTAATATTAGGTTTATACCTAAGTATTCCAATATTTTGAGCCATTGTAAATAGTATTGGATTTTATTTATGGTTCCGCATTGTTCATTGTCAATTTGAAGTAAATATGTTTTACTTGTTGACCTTACATCTTGAAACTTTGCTAAAGTCACTAGTTTTTTGAGATTGCATGGATCTTCTATATAGACAATCATGTTAATTATTAATAGTGACAATTTTATTTCTTCTTGTCCAATCTGAATGCCTTATATTTCTCTTTCTTGCCATATTGTACTAGGTAGGTTTTCAGTACTATGTTGAGGGGGAGAGGTGAGAGTAGACATCCTTGTTTTATTCCAGACCTCAGAAGAAAAGCTTTTCATCTTTAGTGATTAAGTATGATGTTAGGGGTAGGGATTTTGTTTTTTTTTTTAATGCCCTTTAGTAACAGGAAGTCTCCTTATATTCCAAGAGTGTTGAGTGTTTTGCCATGAATGGATATTAGGTTATTTTCAAATGTGTTTTCTGCATTAATTAATATAACCTTGTTTTCTTCTTTAGTGTTCTAATTATAGTTTATGGAGTGTAATGTTTGATTTTCAAATATAAAAGTAGCCTGCATTCTTGGGATAAATACCGCTTGGTTATTGTATATAATTCTTATTATACGTTGTTGGATTTGATTTGCTAGTATGTTGTTAAAAATTTCTCATCGGTGTTCATGAGGGATATTAGTCCATAGCTTCCTTCTGTTGCACTATCCATATCTAGTTTTGATACCAGAGTAATGCTGGCTTCATAAAATAAGTTGGGAAATGTCAATTATATCCTGTTGACTGTTGGTGTTCATTCTTTTATATCCTTGCTGACATTCTACTGACTTGTTTTTTCAATTACTGAGAGATGACTGTTAAAGTCTCCGAATATAGTTGTAGTTTTGTCCATTTCTCATTTAACTTGTATCAGTTTTTGCTTCATGTATTTTGAAGCAATATTGGATTATTTTCAAATGCATTTGTCAAGTGCATACACATTTAAAATTGTTAAATCTTTTCAACCCTTTCTCTTTTTATAATGTAATGTCTCTTTTTATTCCTGGTAGTTTTCTTTTCTCTGAAGTCACTATATCTTCTTTTTTTCTCAAGTCTGATAGTAATATAGCTACTCCAACTTTCTTTTGATTAGTGTTTGCATGATATATCTTTTTCAATCCTTTCATTTTCAACCTTCCTGTAATATTAAAGTATATTTCTTTTAGCATATAGTTGAGTGACTTTATTTTAATTGGTGCCTTTAAATCATTTATGCATTCGTTATTAATATGTTTAGATTTAGTTCTGCCAGTTTCTAATTTGTTTTGTTTGTCACTTCTATTTCTTATAACTTTGTTCCTCCTTCTTTAGGATTATTTGAATTTTTCCAAATTATATTTGACCATATCTCTTTGTATAAATTATTAAGTGGCTGCTCTAGGGATTAAAATATACACACTTAAAATTTCAGACTCCACTTAGAATTAATATTTTATGATTTCAAGAGCAATGTAAAAACCTTGCCACCATGTAGTTCTTTTAACCTTTTCCCTTCATGTTGTAGTTGTCATATGCATTTCATTTACATCCATTGAAAATCCCATCAGATAAAGTTACAATTTTTGCTTTCAATTGCCATAAGTATTTAAAGAACTTAAGAGGGGGAGAGTCTATTAGATTTATCTAGATACTGTAGATATTTTGTCATTTCTGTTGCTCTTTCTTTATTATTAATGCTCTAAATTTCTTTTTGATATCATTTTCCTTCAAACTGAAGAACTTTCTTCAAGATTTCTTTTAGACTAGTTTTGATAGCAACAAACTCTCGGTTTTCCTCCTTTTGAGAAAGCTGTATTTTATTCCTTAAGACTATTCTCATAGGACATAGAGCTCTGGACTGAAAATTCTTTTAAAAATTTACAATGTAGTTCCATGAATGAAAACAAAACACATTAAACCTTATGGAATGCAGTAGAATCAATGATAAGAGGAAATGTTTAGCTATACATGTCTGTATTAAAAAATAAAAAAAGACCCCAGGCAATAGCCTAACCTGCCACCTTTAGAAGTTAGAGAAAAAGGAGCCAACTAGACCAAAAACAAGCAGACTGAGCAGACAGAAGTATGAGTATTAGCGCCAGAAGGTAATAGAAAAACATCACAAAGAGGGTTTTTGAAAAATTAATACAATTGACAAAACTCTAGGATGACTAAAGAAAAAGAGAGAAGGCTCCCATTGCTAAAATTAGGAATAAAAGATAGGAATTTATTACTTAATTTACAGAATAAAAGAGTGTAGGGGACCGCTCTGAGTGGTATCGGGGACTGCAGTCCCCTGCAACCTGGGGCCTGGGAGAGGCTCTGTAAGTCTTGGCCGGAAAACTGGTAACATGGTTGGTAGGCAGGACCCAATAATAGCCCCAAGGGCCCCCGGGGGAAATCAGGGCTGGAAGCAAATTATGCTCCTGGAAGTATGCTTTGTTTCATGCTGGGAAGGAAATTTATATAATTCCTGGACCCTGACCCAAATCCCATTTGGCACCATTATGTTTACTCATCACAGACCCAAGCAAATGGGTATGTTCCTGCCATTGCCTTCTTAAAACATCACCTGCTCTCTGTAAACTTAAGTTACTGATGTAACTAGATTGCCTATACCATCCTGCTACCTACCCCCCACTGGTAACCCTCTCAATAAACGCCATTGAGCATGGGGGCCTGGGGCATTCCCCACTAGAGGGAATCGCCTTCCCCTTTCCTTAACGGACAAATGGTGTCTGGAACAATTCTTCCATCCATGGTGAATCCAGGAACTTCACAGGCCGAGTCCCCCCAAAATAGAGGTTATTAATAAATATTGTAAACTATTGTGTATCAACAAAGTAGATAACCTGGGTCAAACAGCCAAATTCCTAGGAAGACACGAACTACCAAAGTCAAATAAGAATAGATAGAAAATTTGAATAGATATAGTAAATAAAGATACCAGATTAGTAATCAAAACACTTCTCACAAAGAAAAGCCCAGGGCCAAATAACTTCACTGGAGAATTTTACCAAGTGGGTTTCTGTGGAAATATTTATATGTTGGAATTAAGTAACAAATCTATAATAATCTATTACATCCAATACAACCTGACAATAATATTATAGCTATATTATTTCATATGTCATCTTAGATTTCAATGTCCATGTAGCTGACTTATTCAGCAACTGACCTGTTTGCTGGATAACTCTAAAGCTTTTCACTTTACTGGCCTTCAGCAGCTGCTCTTAGAGCACATCCTCATTTTGTTTATTACCCAGGACTAGCCCACAGCATCCTATCCTACTAGCTTTCACCACACTTCTTAATTTTTACCTCCTGATTCGACTCCCAGTACATGATCCTTTCATGTTCATCCAGGCTATCACCTGCCTATTAGTAGTCACTTGCCATTTCCTTTTCCCTTCAACCCCTGGAAATCAGCAATATACTTTTTGTCCCTATATACTTACTCTGGGTATTTTATGTAAATATAATCACATAATATGTGACCTATTGTGTCTGGTTTTTTCACTTAGCATACTGATTTTAAGATGTATCTATGTTGTATCATCTATCAGTACTTTATATCCTTTTATTAGTCATGTTGTTGTGTGGATAAACCACACTTTGTTTATTCATTCATCCTTTGATGGCATTTGAGTTGTTTCCATTCTTGGCTATTATGAATAATGCTGCTATGAACATTCATGTACACATTTTTGTGTAGATATAGGTTTTCAACTCTCTTGGGCATGTACATATGAGTGGAGTTGCTGGGTTATATGAGAACTCAGTTTAACTTTTTGAGGAACTGTCAAACTGTTTTCCACAGCAGCTACATTATTTTACATTCTCATCAGCAGCATAAAAATGTTCTAATTTCTTCTCATCTTCATCAATGCTTGTTATTGTCTTGTCTTTTTTGTAATAGTCATCCTAGTGGGTGTAAAGTAACATTTCATTGTGGTTTTGATTTGCAGTTCCCTGATGACTAATGATGGTAAGCATATTTTCTTACAATTATTGGCCATTCATGTATCTTCACTGAAGATATGTCTACTCAAATTCTTTGACCATTTTAAAATTGGGTTATTTGTCTTTTTATTGTTGAATTATATGAGTTCTTTATCTATTCTGGATATAATACCTTTATCATATATGTGATTTAAAAATATTTCCTCTCATTTTTGGGATGTCTTTTCACTTTCTTGATCATGTCCTTTAAAGCACAAGCATTTTTATTTTTGATGAATTCCAATTCATCTCTGCGACCTAAACAGTTTGTCCATTTCTGATGTAAAGGTATAGGAAAAGGAAGGATGGAAAGGCATGTTGAGATCAGACTATAAAAGCTTTCATTCCATGTCAGTATTTTTCATACGTTTTTTATTATTGCTTTCCTAAGGAGGTTTTTTGACAGATACTTTTCCCCTAATCTGCTCTTGCTATTCTCATGAAATTTTTGTACCATAGATATACTGTATATCTGTTTAAGTACTGTATAGATATTTGCTCATGAAATACACTAGGTCAAGTTTTACTTATGTGGCTTAACTAGTTGTCCACTCAGAGGATCATCAAGCCTGGTCTCTATTTTAACACTATTTTCCTCTCTCTTATATGTAAAAGGGTTAAAAACTACCTTTCCTTTTCTTGCCAAGACCAATTTTGCCTCTTTAGGGGCAATATTGTCCCATTGAGAAGAAATGTTCTAGGTAAATATGTTTTGACTTGACTTGGGAAGAAATGGGAACCACTGAGGATTTCTAGGAAAGGACTGATATTGAACCATTGGCATGGCTCTTCTAATATTCTGTTAGATCCCTTCTTTTATAAAAATTAAAAGATCATAAGTTAACTCAGGCTCACATCAAAAAATAGGATTGGCAAATCTCTCAAAACTTGGCCACAAGACAAGATTTAGGAAAAAAGGTAGGCCTGCTTCAGGTAGGACCTTAAAGGCCCCCTTCTGTCCACCTTTGGCAAAGCTTGAAGACTTGGAGCCGCTTGCCACTAGGGGTGGACCTCAACACTGATCTTGGGTCATACCTAACATCTTAGTGCCAGGTGGTACCTAACATCTCAGAACGATGGGCACATTCTGGGATGGCATCCCCAAAGAGCTGTTGGTCTACCTCTACGGGCTGGCTCACCAGCAGAGAGGCCTTCCTCTCTTCTTTTTCAGTGAAGGTGAAAAGGGGAGGGGAGTGTGGCAGGAGTCTCTAAACTGTTATATCTGACTCTGGATCTTAATGAAATAATAATTTCCATAAGGGTCAGGGTTTCTTTCTCATGATGTTACAAACCAAACATAAGAAAACTTATACCATTCTTTGCCTTGGATGAAATGTGGAATAAAGACAGATTGACTTATGGCAGAGTGAGTAGAGAACACCAATAGCTATATATATTTTTTCTTTTATTGTGACGTGAACACCTATTGGTTTCCCCCAAGCCCAATTGCCATGGTCGATTGCGACTAAAGTGAGCTATGGTTTTCTTGTTCTCTAAAGAGACATTGAAAGAACTCACCACTATCATTGTAATTTCAGTTTGTAAAAGTTTGGGGAGATGACAGTATCAGTGATTATGCCAGAGAGGAGAATAGTGTTCAAACAAAATAAAATAGAGACAAGGTTTGATGATCCCTTCAGCAGCCAAAACCAGTTAAGTCATAGGTGTGAAACTTAATTTAGCATATTTTGTGAATGTAAGAGAAACTTAGGTTATATCTTGTAAGTGCTTCTGATAATCATAAATAAAAGTTAAGTCATCTTTCTAAAATGATATAAGATAATCACTTTTAACCAGTCCTCTGCAGTCTGGAAACCCTCATCATAATACCCAGTCGTTGTAAAGGTTAAACAGCGTCCCATTTTCATTTATAAGCCATCTTGTAACATCATCCCTCTGAGAGTCATACCATTCTCAGGTTCGAATTAGCCCTGTACCTGAAGAGTTTGTTCCTTGCTTAATAAAATATTAATATCAAATAAAGCTCTCTGAATTTTCTTTTAACAATAGAAAAGGTCAGTATGTAGCAAACCCTGACATGGAGGAAGATTAAAGTAGACTTAATCTTTGTAAAATGCTGACCCTGTGCCCAATGACCCCTCAGAGAAAGGGGTGGTTCTTGAAGCTGGAAAATTGCTCGTCTCTAACATCCTAGAAGGCTGATCAGGCTAACAGGCACACCTTGCAGTAAGTTCAGACAGAGACTTGCTCTGTATTGAGTAGGAATAGGTGGTGCTATGAAGGAGGGAAAGGGAAGAAACATGGCGATGCCTTTGCTTGCTGAGTCCAAAACAATTCACCATGGAAAGTTTCTCTAAGAGCCAATCTGCTTCCATTCTCTTTCATGTTGTCAAGGTTTTTCTTCTAGAAAAAAAGGAAAAGTTTAAGAAAGAGAAATGTTTCTGTTCAGGTTTCTCTTTGCATTCTAGTCAAGCTGTAATTTTGACAGTAGCAAGTTGATTTGCAAAGTCAATAAGGGAAAAGCGGTTTGCAGAAAGGTACACTGTGTTCCCCAGGGCATGTGGACTGTGATGGGAAAGGGACTAGAGGGTGCCATGAATGTGAAGAAGACTGAAGGGGCTTCACTGGGTCTTTCTTTTTGGAAGGAACAGGGTAGAGAGAGAAGGGTGCAGTCACCGCACCTCACCCAGGCAGTCTAGCTGATCCACTCCTGCTTGGCCCTGAAATGCCCAAAATTCCACTAGGTAGGAAGCAGGGTAAGGGAGGAAGATGTAGTAGAGGGGAGACCAGTCTTCCAAAATGACATGGGACATTTGGAGGGTGAGAAGCATTTGGCAGTGGAGATCCCAGAAGGAAAGTTCAGTAAATCCAGGTAATAGATGGAAATTTGTTGTGGGGTTTTTTTTTTTGTTTTTTTTTTGTTTTTGTTTTGCTAGAAAAATCTGTAGACACTAAGTCTTTGGGGGAAAAGGCTCAAGGCATCAATCCTGGACAGGGTAATTGCAGGGGATGAGGATTTGGGGCCAATCACACTTTGTGCTTCTCAAAGAAGCACAACACAAAGCATAAAGGTTGAGTGTATTTTCACCAAGGTAATTTGGTTTATCTGAATATCATGAATGGCCTTGAAGAGCAAAACAAGTCAACCTGTGTTGAAAGAACAGGGGTAGTCTCTTTCTCTTTGCCTTGGTGTGTCAGGCAGGGGTAGGGGGAGTACTGTTGGTATTTATATGCGTCAATCATGTTGTGTTGGTAAATCCGCTCCTGAGTTTTCACTACCACCTCCTACCACCCTGGTTACTCCTGAGACTGGATGCCCTCTTTCATAAGTTCAATGAAAGGGTTATGGTCCCAAGAAAGTTGACTTAAGGTCACTTCATGCATTAGTAGGCCAGATACCTCCCTTTTTGTGTTTAAAAAATAGAAATTGGCAATTAAACTTCAAAAGTCAGGAAGCTGAAAAAAAAAATAAATGGGAAAGATTTAAAAGAGAAAAATAGGTGAAGTTTCTGCTTTCTCAGAAAGATAAGGCTCTGCAAGTTGACTCTCATCAATGTGCCTGTTAGTTCTCACTCCCCAAATGTCCCATTTCAATCTCAACACTGATACATTTAGTCTTCCAGGACAAAGCACCTATGTCTTTGCGAGCTGTGCTACCCTGCCATCCAGCTGGGAGCTGTGGCAATCAAGGTCACTGGGCAGACAAACAAAGCTCTGCAAGGAGATAAGTCTGGATATACTGGCCTTGATTCACCATGTGGGGCTGGCGGGGTCTTCTGAGTGGAAATGGGAGTTGAATGCTGATTTGGAAGAGGTTCATGGCAAGCCGAGGGTACCCCTCCCTCCCGGCATTCAGCCAAGCTAGACCTTACCCTAAAAGTGAATGGCAAGGCCTTAAACCAATCATTTAATCCCTCTAGACCTCAGTTTTCTTCTCTGCAAAGTAGGCATATGATCACCTGCTCTGCCTCTGACCAGCTTACTAGGAAGGCCAAATGAAGCAATATTTGATAACTATTAAACACCACACAGGTGTTGTTAGAAATTGCAAGAGAATGAAGATACGGCTCTTTGCCAGCCCTCCTCTCTTAATGGGTCCCAAGGACTGAAATACATTGAAAAAGAATCAAGTCTTCATGTTTAACAATGACATGACATCTGAAGTGCACATGCTCTAGGGAGAAGATGTGCAACTGCACATTTACACATCGGGGTCACTGACTGCATGAGACATCTGGAGAGCCAGGGTTGACAAGCGGGGGGAGAGAGAGAGAACTCCTGCAGGCAGTTGGCTCCAGGATAGGGATTTGGGTGCCCAGGGATGAAGACAAGGAAAGACAAGATTCCCAGGATAAACATCACCAATTTTACAATTTGACTGGGAACTGATCCTACCATTTAGGTCTTTTCTTAGGATATACAGGTTGAAATTATGGAAGGAAAAAAGACATGCTCAATAGAAGGTTTTACTCCATACATGGCATGTTATTAAACTCCATTTAACCCCAGGTTCATTGACATAGAGCAACATTATTGACACTAAATCTGTGTCCCTGACTGTTACCCACATTTTGTTCATTAGGACTCAGCCAGGCAAGTAACCTCAGTGCAGTTAATTCTCCCAGACATTTCTTGCTGTATGATCTTACCTCTCCTCTAATCCAGAGCTTCCTAACCTATGTGTCACCTCACACTGGTGGGCTACGAGGAGGCCACATAAATGCAAACCCTTTCAGCCCCCCGAGCAGCTGTGTGGGGCCTGGGGCAGCCTCTCATCTTGAGCAGTCCTGTCATGACCATAGTGAGTCATTTCTTTATTATCCTAGTTTGTGTGTGCCATGATGTGAAAGAAGTTGGAAAGCATTGCTCTATTCCATTTTCTACAGTATCTAAAGAAAAAAAACAAAACAACTTTCTAAATGCAAATACCACCCCATCATTGCCTTTCAGTGACTTGTTATTGCCCACAGAATAAAGTCCAGACTCCTCAGCATGAGAGTTGTGAACAAGTTCTGTATGATCAGGTTCTCACTTCACCTCCCAGGCCTATATTCCAGACACCGCCAGCTGCTAGCTGTTTTCTGAATGCATCAGGCTACTCTTAGCTTTGCCTTTTGAACAGGCTGTTCCCTCTGCTTGAAATGGTTTTATTCCTAGTTCTTGGGGGGATTTCCTCCCTTCCTTTAAAATGTTTCCCCAGTATCACTTCCTCTGGACAGCTGTCTCTGGCTCTGACCCTCTTAGGCTCAACAAAGCCTTTGTTCTTTTGGAGCACTGGTATCTCCTTGCACATACTCATTGTACAGCCTTTGTCTTGCCTTTCTGATTGTTGGCTGATCTGGCTGTTTCACTCTATTATAGTTAGCCCCAGGAGAACAGGCACTGTATTTTATTCATCTGATGTATTGAAAATGATAGCTGTTTAATAAGTACATATTGAACAATAATTGATCCATCTATGGTCATGCAAGAGAAATCATTAGGTTTTCAAATGAGATTGATTATCAATGGTTAATCACAAAATTCTTAATAATCACTATCTTTTATTGGAAATGTATATGTGGTTAAAACTATATGGGGGGCTTTATGTACCTACTTTGTAGTCCTCTTGGTAATCCTACAAAGCAAGAACAACTACCCACAATTTTTTAGATGAGGAAATTGAAGTTGAGAGAAGCTAGGTGACTTTCCCAAGTTTACTCAATTATTTAGCAGCAGAGGTAGGTTTCAGACAAGGCACTTCTGGCTACCAGGATGGAGCTTTTTCTTTTGTCACACCATGGCTTTGAAATGCATGTCGAGATATATGTTGAGTACACATTCCTTACCTGGACACATCATTGCATATCAATATTTGCCTTCTAACTCTCATATGAATTTTGTCTCTCTTACGGCTTGCTTTGCTCTATTCTGGTCAACCAAACCTTGTTTAGAATGTTGGCAGAGGGCTGCAGAGGCTAATTAAATGTCGAGTATGTCCCATCCATAATTCTTCGCCAAGAATCTATCAGGCAAAAGCTAAGTGTGGGAGTTTTCAGAAATGAAAGCAAAACAGAGGGAGACATAGCTGTAGAGGAAGAGTAAGCAGGCCTATACAACTCGTAGTGAGTGTGCTTTTGAGAACACTGAGACTGGACTGGTCTGGAATGGAGGGGTAAGTTGTGGTCTGAAGGTAAATGTAACTGTGATAATGAGAATGATGATAAGGGGATATACTCCAGAGACAGTTAAAAGACTCAAATGTTTAGCCTTCACCAGTGTAGCTCAGTTGGTTGGAGTGTCTTCCAGAAAATGAAAAATTGCGGGTTTGATTTCCAGTCAGGGCACATACCTAGGTTGCAGGTTTGATTCCTGATCCAGGCATGTATGGGAGGCAACCGATTGATGCTTTATCACATTGATATTTGTCTCTCTCCCTCCCCATCTCCCTTCCTCTCTCTCTAAAGAGCAATGAAAAAAAAAAGTCAAAAGTTTAGTGCTGGCCAATGTGGCTCCATTGGTTGGAGCATTGTCCCATAAACCAAAAGGTCACAGGTTCAATTCCCAGCCAGGGTAAAGGCCTGGGTTGTGAACTTGGTCCCTGATTGGGGTGCATATGAGAGGCAACCCATCAATGTTTCTCTTTCACATCGATGTTTCTCTCTCTCTCTCTCTTCCTCCCTTTCCCTCTCTAAAATCAATAAGCATGTTGAGTGAGAATAAAAAAAAAGAGTCAAAAGTTTAGATACCTAACTAGACATGGGGCATTGAAAAGTAATTCACATATTCATTTCATAAATATTTATAACCTAATATGTGCCAGGAGGGGAACAAAGGGACAGTTAAGACCAAAGGGACAGTTAGGAAAGTTGGGAGAGGGAGGGGAAATATGGCAAATGTAGTTTGGGATACGTAAACCCAATATGAGAACTGGTTAAATAAAGAGAAAACCACCTGCCCTGGAAAGCTTCCTGCACCTGTCACAACCCAGTGCAGCTCAATATCCCTTCTTCTAAGAAGCCCCCTGTGACCCCCCAGGAATTAATTGCTTTCTCCTTCACACCACCTGCCACATTAGGAAAATGAAAATAAAATATCAAATTAGGAAAAGGATAAGATATCCTTCAGCTAAAAACGATTGAAATTTTTCCACTTCTCCTAGGAAATCAAGACATCTGTTTAGGTGGGGCCAGAATTAAGGAGTAAGGAAAGAAAGTCTAGGATGAGAGCAGGGCCATAGAGGTGGCCAATCAAGGGGAAGCGCCCGAGAGGCAGATCAGAAGTTACAGGAAGAGGCCAAGTAACGTGCATTTGGAAGTGGGATTTGCATGTCGATGGTATGCAGACTGACTTATTCAATAATTTTCATGTTTACATGTGGTATATACCCTTTATGTTTAATTCATCATTATTCAGTAACAACAGCCAACTTAGTGGGTACTCCCTGCCATGTATGGCTCTGTGTGCTTTACCTTTACAACTCATTGATTCTTTCAATAGCCATGATGTAGGAACAATTTCCATCCTCATTTTAGAGGTGGGAGAAACTGAGGCACAGGCAGAGCAGATAAATTTTGGAAAGTGATAGACTCAAGATTTGAACACAGGCCGTCTGGCCCTAATGCTGATTCATTACCACTTAATATACTACCTCTGCTCACTAAACTCCTTAGTAGAACTTTCTGTGAAGAGTACTTTTCTTATAAATAATTCATTTCTAGGTAGGTATAGGACATTCATTGATATTCCATAAAAGTATATTAGCTGACACAATGACAGGAAAAGGGAATGGACAGAGGTTCAACATCTAGTTAGTTTTTAGTTGACTGCATATATGTCACCCTCACTAGCTTTTAAGCCTCTTGAGGATCAAGGGTCTTATTTTCTCTGTCTCTCTTATAACTGGTGTATAGAATTTGCATAAAGCAGGCGACCATAAATACCTATCAGTAAATTCCCCCTTCCCCACATTTAACAGTTTTGTAGTTTCCAACCATACCAGGGTTTGCTAGAGTCAGAAAGCTGCCCTCCCATGTGTGGAATTGGAGATTGGAAATGGCTGTCCAGCCAGAGACAACATTCCCAACTCCCTTGCATCTTGCCAGGCCTGTCTGCAACTCTGGCAATGGAATTGAGTAGAAGAGCCACCCAGTCAGGGGCTTTGCTGGAAGGAGATATATATTTTTGTCATGTAAGCCACTGTGATTTGGAGAGGTTGCTTGTTGTAACAGCCTTATGAATGTACAGCAATTTCTTTAAATTAAAAAAAAAGAAAAGGGAGTCCTGAGTATTGTTTCACATAGGGCCATTGGCCATGTAACTTGACTGGGGACAGAACCTTCCTGAAGTCTTGTCTTTGTTCTGATTGGTCAGTTGTGGCCATCTTGTCCTCATTGAACCCTCAGGACACGTGAGAGAGCCCATGTTCTGAATGTAGGAAAGAATGGCAGCCCCAGAACTCTTCTCTGACAAAGGGCCTTTGTATAGCCAGCCATTATTTCATTCTTTCCTTGTGCTTGTTCTTTTTTGGCTAGTCCTGTGAGGGAAATTTTTGTTTTAATCCGCTGTCTCTTCTCCTCAGGTGTTTTTGCCTTTAAAACGCCTTTGGTCTTTGAATGCAGACTGATCATAGTTTTTGCTGTAAGAATAATCATCTACTTGCAGCTCAGCTGGTGACTTCGTTTCCCTGGTCAGCTGGGGAAAGTATTAATGTTAGACAATTTCTCTCTTGTCTGAGGGGAAAGAGACAGTGATTTGTTCCTCTGTTCAGACCTCAAAAAAAAAAAGGTGAAAAATATCCTTTTCTGGTGGCTTTTGTGTCCGAACACCCCACACAGGGGAAGAGGAAGCAGTCATCGTCTAGGATGGCAGGTTGACTGATTGAGATCATGTATGATGAGACCTCTCCTGACACAGCTCTGTGGCTGGTGCTCTCCATAAATCCTTAGCAAGGTTCCATTATGAGCTTCACGGGGCATGGGAGAGGGGGTGGATCCAGGAACCTAACAGGAGACTTGGCAGGGATAATCTCCATATTCTCTATATATTCCCGCTGAGCTTTGCTTCTGCAATGTGCCTATTTTGTTCTCCATAGTAATTATTTCTTACATTGGCACAGTACATTGTCTTCACAAAGTAATTCCACCTGGCTCAGCCTGTAAGATTCTCACAACATCTTGGTGAGGCAAGTAGGGGAAGGCAATATTCCCCCAAATTTATAGAAGAGGAAACTGAGGAAAAACAACTTACTTAAGTTTACACAGCTTCTGAATGATAGGGTAGCAACTAGGGTCTCTTACGCATTCTTTTCACTTGATGGTGTCACTTCTCAACAAAAGCAAGATTAAGGATTTGGTTATGTGTCTGAGCTTCCTGTAATTGGAGTCCTCAAGTTCAGCAAAGAGAAAAATCCCATTCTAATCATTACATTTCCATTCACAAAACTTTAAATAGATATGATGAAGGTGCTTCAGGATAATGTATAGGTATTGTGACAAGAAGGTGAAGTTAGGTAACAGAAATGTAACTTTTTTCTAATAAAATACATATGAATATATTTATGCATGAGATCATTATATCTTGGATTTTCTTTAAAATAACACAGTAGAGGAGGTTTAGAGAAGGTGGCAGAAATAGATGAAACAAGACTGTCTATTTATTGATATTGTTGAAACCGAGTCTTAGGTATTAGGTATACTGGGGGTATGTTACTTTCTGTGCATTTATGAACCTTTTTAAAAAAAACTTTGATAATAAAATGCTAGACATATAAAGAAGCACTGATAGAGAAGTGTCTGTCTTTGGAATCTTCAAGCAGAAGTAGCAGAACATCTGGTGAACATATACAAGAGAACACCAAATGTGAATGCTTTTGTTGTGGTGAACAGTGCTTCATTTAGGTTTTTAAGCTGCACCAAGATATTAAGGTGAGCCGGTCATGCTGTATTGAAAGATGCATTAATGCAAAATGGATCATTGGGAATCTAGCCCTGAAAACTTTTATTCCTGAGACAAATCCCAAATGTCCCCTTGGGAGAAAGCAACTGAAGGGGGGTGAGGGGAAGAAAAGTAACTTGGTGAGGGGGTGCTACTGGGAAAAGAAAGACCCAGTCTGTAAACTATGCTTGAACAACAGGAAGGATTGGTGACAGGACAGTGCTCTGGGAGCTGTGACTGAAAAGGTGAAAATGAATATGCTGAGGAAAGGGTGCTCTTTACCATATGCCTTAACTACTGGTGACCTTGAGGAAATGCCAATGCCTCCAGACGTGTGAGGCTGGTAGACCAGAGAGCCAGTTCTGCTTGACAGGGCAAAGTCATTTTTACACGTGGCTTTTCCCGCTGGCAAAACACAGGTGGGAAAACTCTGTGCAGATGGTCTTACGAGGCTCTGTGCAAGTCCAGTAGGTGCTAGGGGTGAGAGCTTGAGCCCCTGGAAAGTCACATTCTCAGCTGCTGTGAGTTGTTGTCTCCTTGGTGCTGGATTTAAAGGGGTGATTATTTATGAACACAGTTCATCCAATAACATCTCCACCTTATGTTCTGGGAAGCTGTGGATTTACAGGCAGGGGGAGAGCTGATGCTAGCTCAGTAGGTTAGGAGACGAGATTTAAATCAAAAACCATTCAAGCCTTTTTTTGTTTTCCTTTTGCCCAAAAGTGTTTTTCCCCCTTTAACTCAAGCATGAATAAATACCACCCATGAGAATGTGTGTTTGTTTATCTACCCTCATCCCTCAAAACAACTAGTTTTAATTGAACTGAATAGTTCCCTTAGAGACATAGCTTCTGGTTTCCTATTATGACAGTGACATTTTGTGGGAGGTGGTTTCTGAAATTGAGCAGAAAAGGACTCCAGAACACACTAGGGGAAACTTGGAGCCCAGGTACATAGGCCCTAACAAAATGCCAGACGTACGGGCAGCAAATTTTGCCTTTGCACTGATGATGTACAGAGTCTTAGTTGTTTCACACCCATTACCTCCCATCATTCTCAAGTGACCTGCGAGTTGGTTCAAATGAACCTTATTACTCCCACTCAGAAGATGGAATAATTAAGGCTTAGAGAGAAATGCAGTCAGTCAAAAGCTCATTTCTGCAGATCTAGGTCACACCAGCGAAGCACACTGCTCTCCCATCAGAGAGATGGCTGTGCTCCTGTGTCTCTCTGGCTGCAGACTTTTTCTCCAGCAAATTCATCTTTTTACTTCCCTCCTTGGTTACCAGACGGTAACACAGAGACCACTGTGTGAATGAATAACTTTGGAGCCCCAGCATCACACCATCGCCAGGATAGCCACCTGCACCTAGGGAAGCTTTGCTGAGTCTCCTTTTACAAGGCTTAGTGTTATCTAAATGCTAAACAAGGTGATTAGGGGACAATTAGTTCTGCATCCTGGGGAGCCTCTGTGGACTCATACATTTATTCTTGACCAAGACAATATTCTCTTAATGTGTCGCTTTAATGTAATATATCAGAACCAATGGGCTATATTTTCCTTTGTTCACAAACTATAGTCTTGCTTTAGGGGAAGCACTTCAGAGAATAAATATCAATGAGAAGGTCTGTACATGAACTTGGAGTCCTGCATTCAAACTTTGGCCATAATAATGTGACCTTGGGTAAGTGAGTTACTACTTCTGAGTCTCAGTTGCCACAGCTAAGAAAAAAATAAGGAGAGTAAGAAGCTTATAGGGTTACCATGATACTCAAAAGGGACAACACATGTGTAAATATCTTGGAAAGTACAGTTAAGGTAATGGCAACAATTACAATACTTTTGTATTAGTGAAGAAGTAAGAAGTTTGGATTGTTTCTCTCTCACTTTGCCTTGGGGAGAGTGAGGCAACCCAAGTTCAAATGAAAGCAGAAATTGTTGGGGGAAGGGAACATTAATAACATACTAGGTTCAGAGCTGAATATTGTTAGAATGATTGTATCAGCTTTTGAGTGTGGTAAAAGCAATGTGTCATGAGGGCATTCAAAGTACCTTACCTTTGAAAGGTAAGGAGATATACAGGAAAAGTATTATTACCTAATGCTAAAATACAAAGAACTAGAATTTGGTGTAAATCACTTAGCTGAAAAGTTTGTTTGGCTTCATTCCTGCCTTTGGAGAATGATCCTATCTAAGCCCAGTTCCAGAGGACAGGATGTGATATATACAAGGAAAGCAGCTCCCTCAAACCCCAAAGTGATGGGTGGAGAACAACTGGCTAATAGCGAGAGGGCAGATAAAAAGCCTTGTGAACAACATTACCCTTCATAGGATCCAACAAGAACATCTGGAGGGATGAGAAAAGAGAGAGATCATTACAGCTGGATGGACCTCTTTAGACCCAGCACTTTACAAGATATTTATTATTATCTCACACTGAGGTCAAAGAGGTAGATTACTCATTCGCTCACCACATATTTGTTGAGCACCTTCTATGTGCTGGACACTATTCTAGGGTTGGTGTGTTCCTGATGAGAATGGGCTATGCAATCTAGTGGATTGGTTATTATAACTTGGGTTAAGTGTTAGGGTGAAAACAAACATGGGGCTGTTGCTGAGTAGTTGAAAAAATGGCAAAGAAAAGTTTCTCTTGGAGCTGGCTGCTTTTAGGGAATTGTTAGTATTGGTGCTGGGATTTGAACCTAGGGGACCCCATGCGTTCCAGTAGAACATGCTGCTAAAGACACCGTCGCCTCAACATAAGTTGTATTATTCTATGAAAAGAATAAAGAAACCATGTTCTCATGATCTGCCCTTAGTGCATCATTAGTGAGAGTCAGCACTTACTGCCAAGGTTTCTTCACTCCCTTGGCTGATTTATGGAGTGGCTGGTTTATTTCAGTCATGGTGCCAGGTTCTGGGGCTAAAACAGAATTCTTAACAATTGCTGCTCTCAAGGACTCAATCTTGGTCTATGAGAAAACTGATTTGGTGTGACAAGTTCAATGGCACAGTTCAGGCATGGCTGTAAGACCCCAGAAAACTGGACAGTTCACTGAGCCTTGTGGGCCCCTAATGACTTTTGAGATGAGGTGAATCTGTACCAACTCCTGTAGGTGTGCATGTATTAGAGTAAAATAGATGATCAGGGCAGAAAGTGATGCCTACTCTTTTGGGTGGGTAGTGGGGGCATCTTGTACCGAGGCCACAGATAAGAGGATACTTGGCATTTTCCAGGAATTGTAGCAAAATCATCCTGGGTAGAACAGAAAGAAGAGGAGTTTGGAAGAGTTGAGTCTGTATGTGAGCACAATTCGAGGCAGGAGGGCTCTTATTAAGTTATATTGAAGGGGTTTGACATACACACACTCATAGCTGCTCTACTTTACTAAGCCGAGGACTAATCAGAGTTATAAAAAGAGCAGAGTTTTATTTCAGATAACTCCCGTGTCCTTACTGGAAGCATTGAACAATGCTGCTGAAGAGGAAGAAAAAATGTTCAGAAATATTAAGAGAACCATAAATGTGTGAAAATGAGTTAGATTGAGTATAGCACCAAGAAATATTTTAACTAACCTTTTCTCTCCTATTTCTCAAATTTGTTTCACATGTATCTTTAAGTCTACCTTCACTTAATTTTCCTCCTCATTCTTGAAATTGAATTATTTTATCCCAGTGTTTCCACCTGATCTCATGTTATCATTTTTATTTTCCCGTATGGGCTCTATTTTGCATCACAGTGAGAGGTTCACTCTTATAGCTAAGAGGTAGAGAACCCAGTGAAAGGAGAGTTTCAGGTTTATTTTGAGGAAATGTGAAGCAGCACCAATTTTAATCACTTAGCAAATACTGCCGTGCACCAGACTAGGAAGTAGTCCAGATAATTTTAACATTTAGAGATTTAGAAGTGTTTGGGCCTACCTGATTAAGTAGATGTGGCCAATAGCTGTGGGGCATCTTTTTGAAAATGTCGATTTGATGGATTGGTGAGGAGAGGGTGCCCCCTAGGAACATGATTTCTGTGTAAGGGCTTGGAGGCAAAGTTGGGGTTGGGGAGGGCACCCAGGCAGATGTCTAACCCCTCGCAAGAATGGGGATTGTGTCCGAGTGCCCTGTAGGGAGGACCTGAGGCAGAAGAAGACGTTGAGGAAGCTCTTTGGGATCTGAAGAGGGTGAGAAGTGCAGGGGAAGTGGAGAGTTGGAGAGAGATAGGAGAGGTGGGCTTGGTGTGTGTCAGGGAAACAGTCAGTGCAGGGGGATCTTCTGGCGAATACTGGGCTGAACGGGACCGACTAATGACTCTAGATCCCCAGGGAGGGCAGTACTAGTTGCTCTGTGAGAGAGTGGCTTGTCACCCGAATGGCTCTCATTGTGGCATCAGAGGGACTGGAGAGGCATCACCTGAGGTGGCTTTATGGGCAGTAGATACTGGCAAGGAGGCTCAGAAGGATAAGACTGCTTCTGGACACATGTGGCCCACTCCCAGGAAATGCCAGTGTAACTTGGGGACCCTTTAAGGTAGAGTGAAAAGTGACATTACTTGGGAGTGACAGAGTGAGGCAAGAAGCTAGAGACTTTATAATTTACTGTTACTACAATGTGATTTATTTCTACTATGCTGGTGGACTTCATGAGGAAATTTAGGTACATGTGTCAGGAAGAGTTCTGTGAATGAAAAAGGGGCACTGCAATAAATCTAACTGAAAGTATCCTCACAGGGTGATCTGATCATAATGCCTAATTGGGAGGTCATAGTGGGTAGTCACACCCTAAGCCTATAATTTCTTTAATACTGCCTGAGGTCTCAGCTGGTCTGAGAGATACAAACTCTTGATTCCTCAAGGGAGCACATAATCTTATTAAGTATCCCATTTCTTGCTTTCTCCCATCTTCCTGTAACCTTTCTTCCCTCTTTAATTCAAAACGTCCAGCAGAAACTGCAAACCTGTCCTTCTCCAGAACATTTAAGAGTTTGCTTCTCAGCATTGTCATCAGTTTTGGCTCAGATAAATTCTTATAAAAATTGCTTACAGTTTTGGACATTCTTAATGGCAATAGTTCCAAAAGCAAATATTATAGTTTGGCCAAACATTCAGACAAAGAGCACCCTTTTTTTCTTTTTTCTTTTTGTCATTCAGTCACCTTCTCTTCTGTAGAAAGTTCCATGCACCCAAAATTTTTCTCTGATTTCCCAATTTATTTTACCTCACTCCTATACAATTCCATCCCTTTTTTGCCATGGCACATTTTAAATCACTGATTTGTTTTCTTTGACCAAATCAATTAGAACTAAATTATCTTCCAAGATTCTTATGTAAATACGAAACAGACATTTATATAGATTGTCACGGAAGTCCCAGATAATACACTTCACCCTTGGACACATTCCCTTTGCAGCTGTTATAATTGTAAGAGACAATTTTTCAATGTAGAACAAATGGGCAGAAGTACAAAAACTGAAGAGCGAGCCCAGACTCCAGGTTTGTGTCCCATTTCACACTAAGAGCTGAGTTGGCCTGTTGTACAAGCTCCCTGAGCCTCAGTTTTCCCATCTGTACACTGGGGCTAATAATCATTTCTACCTCATAGGGTCCCTATGAGGATGAAATGAGAGAATGATCATAGCACACAGCAGGGGCAGACACAGAAAGAGCTTCATGGATGGCAGCTCTTCAGAGGACGAGCTGGTTACAACTTTGTGTTTTAGGTGCAGAATTGCATCTTCTAAATCAAGCTGAGAGTGGAATTCATTGTGAATCAAAATTTTTGGGGAGGGGATGTACTATGGCCCCTTGGAGATGAAACTGATGAATTCTGGTTTCTTTCCTTGGACAGGTGCTTCTCGTAGTTAACTGACACTTTAATATAAGTCAGGGGAAAATTTAGCACTTTGAATGATAGCAATGCAGTTATCTAAGATGTCCTTGAAAGAGCTAGAATTTGTTGGGTTAAGTATCACACAGTAGCATCCTAGCAATCTCTAGGATCAAGAGGTACTTTACTCTAGTTGAAATAAGATTTCAGCTAGACACACTTGGAGCCAGATATACTTGCTGGGGTCAAATCCTGGCTCAGTGACACACCAGTTACACAGTGGACAAATTATGGAGCCTCCCTGAGCCTCGCTGTCTTCTGTACTGAGAGGCTGTGATGCCTGCTATCTTATGGGTGATTTTAAAAGGGCTTGTCACAGTTGCTGACCTATAGTAAATTTTGGTTTCCTTTTCACTGTCTTCCACATTCTAAGTTCTAAGTCAACATTATTTTTGGTGTATTAGAATATGAGAGCAAAATGCATTGCGGTGTACCAAGAGGAAACTGGTGAATTTGAGTTTTTCTTGGTTTAATAAATTAGCAGAATTGAGAAGTCCTTTGAGACTTCCAGGCAGCAAGTGATAATGAACCGAATCATTCTACTTTGCACAGTTGTCCTTTGAAGGAACTTGCTAAAGTATTTGACAAGATGTTTCGATGAAGTTCTTGTACATTGGGGTATAGTCGATATACTATTTACTGAGTAACATCTATGTGCCAGACACTGTGCTGAATGATTTATAGGAACTCCCTATGGTCTTCAGAGCAACCTTGGACTTAATACTATTTTCATCATTTATGAAGTATGTACCTTCGGAAAAATCAACTAACTCTCTGACCTTCAGTTTTCTCATCAGTACAGAGTAATAATAATTATTTCTCATCAGTACAGTGCAGAATAATAACATCTACCTTAGTGCTATGGTCCAAATGTTTGTGTATCTCTCCAAAATTTATGCGTGTAAGTCCTAACACCCAATGTGATGGTATTTGGAGGTGGGAATTTGGGACATGTTTAGGTCATAAAGGTGGAGCCCTTGTGAATAGGATTAGTGCTCTAATAAAAGAGGCCCCAAAGAGCTACCTTTTGAAGACAGGAAGAAGATGCTGTCCATAAGCCAGAAAGCAGGTTCTCATCAGTCACCAAATCTGACAGTGCCTCAATCTTGGACTTCCCAGTTTCCAGAACTGTGAGAAATAAGTTTCTGCTTTTTATAAGTCACCAGTCTATGATATTCTGTTATAGCACTCCAAAAGAAATAAGACACTTACATATTATAAGAACCAAATGAGATAATGCCTGTCAAAGTGTTTTGCAAACTGTAAAGTACTTTGTAAATGTTGGCCATTCCTATGAATTAAAAGAACTGTCAGGAAGAGCAATCTGGCCTGTTCTGATGTCTCGACAAACCCCACACCCTGTGCATTGCTAGAGCTGAGAGTAGTGCAGGAAGAGGACTAATCATTTCTTGGCTATCTTCTACATTTCAGATATTCCGTGAGGGTTTCTGCATACCTGGCCGAGTCCTGGCTATCAGTGGTGGACTCCTACATAACTTAACTTCCTTTTTTTCTCAAGTTGCTATTTGGAACACCTCAGTGCATATGACTAAGGAAGCTCAGGACAGAGCTACAAGCATAGCAACCTAAACTCCATCTTTGAAGTCCATCACAAGTAGACTGGGGACCACCACATCAAAGTCTCCAAATCTTTCATTTTTAACAACAAAGATTTTTTTTCTTAGAAAAATATCCAGGTAGCATTTCTTCTTTGTCTGATACTTTCATGATCTGTGACTTTAGGGGAAAAAAAAATGAACATTATTCATTTTGAACATGATGCTTTTCCAGTTATTTATTTATTTAGGAAAATGGTCATCCAAAGCACTTCAATTAAATCTCCTTTTGTGTTTCCTTCCACGATGCCTGCCCACTCAGGCCACATGCACGCCACTGCAAATTGCTCCTAACTAAAGAAACAGCCCTTGCTGTTGTTTATTTTCTTTTATCCACTTCTTGGTGCTTTCCAAATCCTGTGTTGATAGTGTGAGAGTTGAAGTTTTTTACTTTCTCAGCTTTGAGATGAAATAATGCTTTGCCTGAAGCATACTCTGAGCATTTTCCTTTGTACCCTCCAGACAGACACACATGGGCATGTTCTTGGCTTACATGGAAGTGAGTTGGTGCCTTATTGACTCTGCAGACAGAACTGTTGTTCTACTAATGCAGGGGCAGCAGTGGCCCTGGCTTCCTCTAGGAATGGATCCACAGGGTCACTATAAGCTTGTGAAACAGATAGCCAGCTTTCATGGCGATGGCAGTAGGGGTCTTCTTTGACTTGTCCCTTGTTTTCAACCTCCATTACCTAAAAGTCTCATTGCTTCTTCCTTGGAAAATTCCCTTGTATCTCCCTGTTCTCCTTTTCTAGTTTTATTCTGGTCGAGAGTCTTATTTACCTCATGACTAAGTAAATTATAATGGCCTCCTCTCTGTCTCCGTTTCACCAGTTTCTCCCCTTTATAATTTGTCTTGGACAATTGCCAAGCAAATGCTCCAAAAATGTGACTTCTCACTCCTGCTCCGGGGCCTATAGTAGCTTTTCAACTGCCTGCTATATTGAATCTACAACCCTCTGCCTCACTTTCAAAGTCCCTCCTGGCAAAGAATGATCTTGTGTTAAAGATTTGGGTCTAAAATCTTGGGTTCCATTCTTGCCTTTGCCAAACCCTGACTCTGGGTCTTTAGGATGATTGCCTCATGTCTCTGGGTTTCAACTTCTACCTTTATAAAATGAAGGATACAGTAAATATGTTGAGGTCTAATCCACTATAATTCTCTTCTCTGAGAATTGTAATATTCCTCTCTCCTCACTTTCCTCTCTACATCCTCCCCTCTTCTCTCCCTTATTACTTTTTTCTTCTGTGTGTGTGTGTGTGTGTGTGTGTGTGTGTGTGTGTGTGAGAGAGAGAGAGAGAGAGAAAGAGAGAGTGAGAGAGTGAGAGCGAGCAAGTGCACGCAATTCCCCCAGACCAGATTTTATTTTTATTCACATTTTGATTTAAGAGACATACACAACATTAAGAAATTGAGTGACATATTGACTTGAGTAATATAGGCCCTATCTTCCCATATTGTATCTGCAAACTGTTTTGAAAGGGATCTTGCCCTTCCAGCAATGTTCAGATGCCAGAGACCTCCATCCAGAATTGCTCAGGGGAATGGTTGGAGAGGGGGTAAAGGGATTGTGTAGAAGCACTGGGACTTTGCTGAGGGGACAAAGCAAAGGCAGATGAACAGAATTGATAAAATAAATAGATCCAGAAATTGTCTTAAGGGAAGGGAGGGTCCTATCTATGTGATAATTCAAGAGAAAGGTACATGGCGTATATTCATAGCTGGAAAGAAATTTCAGAAGGCATTTTTTTTTAAAGCTAATCCTAAGGTATAATGTAACTCTTCAGAAGTTCTTGTGTTTTTTTAAGTATAAATTTTTAGTGTGTCATTCTCATGGCAAGGGTTATGCAGAAGTTTAGGTGGTCTGGTACCAGAAAACAAGGAAGTAATTAAATATCTATATCACGATCTTTAGACTAGAATTATTTTTAAGAGGATAAAGACCTATTTTGGTTAAGTTTGTCTCATAACTTTTATACCTCCCCCCAACCCCAGCTGTGTTTCTCCTTCATTCTTACCCATCCTGGGAGAAATAATTCCATTTTTCTAGTTCAGGTTCATAACCCTCTCTCTCACTGTCTTTGACATGATTTTACCTCACACTCCATATTCAGTTTCCCAGTGATGTTGTCATCTCTGCCTTCAAAATATGCTCAGAATCTTACCCCTTCTCAACGTCTCCATTGTTATCACCTTCATATGAGCCTGTATCTCCTGCCAAGTGGATTATTGTAATAGCCCCCTAATTAGCCTTCCTGTTCTTCTCTAGACATCCTGCAGTCTGTTCTTAACACCTCTGTTGAAGCTTAAATCTGATTACAACTTGCCCTTGCCTTCCCATCTCACCCTGAACACAAGCCAGTGTCCTTACATGGGCACTGGCTCTTCATTAATTGTAAACATCTCTGTGGCTCCCGGACCTTATTGTAGACCTTATTTCTCCTCAGTCATGCAGTCACTATGATTTCTTTGCTGTTGCTTGTGCATGCAGATGTGCCAGCTCGGATCACTGGCTTTGCTGGTCCATTTCCTGGGCCACTCTTTCCCCGGGTGTTCAGTTCTTTACTGTTTTTATGATTTTACTCAGTCGGTTCTTTTTCAGAAGGGCTTCCTGGCTAGTGTGTTTACCACCTCTGACCTTACCTTTCCCCTTTCCTTGTTTTATTTTGTTTTAGTAGCAGACATTACCATCTAGCATATTATATATCTTATTTATATTTTGTGTTCATTATTGGTCATCTTCTATAGAATATAAGCTCCAGAAGAACTTATCATCTCTTCCTGCAGTCTGCTTTGTTCTCTGCTATATTTCTCACACATAGAGCTGTCACTGGCACACAGTAGACAATCCATAAGTATTTGCTGAATGAAAGAATGAGTGAATGAGTGAATGATGCTCACCAGTCTTTGCTTTCTTCATTCCTTGGAAATACAATTCAATTCCTTGAGGAATTTTGAGGCCATCCTCTGCCTCAGATCTGTAGGACTGTTGATATAAAATACTGGATTTGGAAAAGGAAAGCCAGGAATGATCACACATACATTTGGAGTATCCCTTACTCCCCAGTCTTACCACCAGCTGTAGTGGTGCCAACTGAATGTCAGTTGCTAACAGACCTGAAAACTAGGAAACTGCAGCTGGCTGGTGAGCTCTGTTAACCTCTGCTCCTCCTCTCTGGGGCAACATCTAGAGGGCAAACTGTCAATAAAAAGACAATGGGTCCTTTCATTTGTTTCTGTTGCCACTTAATCATGACAAGTCAGAAGAAAGAGGCTGGCCAAAAATGCAGGATTTTCACTGTCCATGTGAGATTCCTAGAGTCACAATTGACAAAGCTATAAAATGTCTCTGGAAGTGGTAGGCTGGAAAGGACAGTGACTAGACATGACACTGCTTCGATTGTTAAATGGTTAAATGACTTCAGTTATAGTTCATTCCCAGAACTCAACTTTTCTTTTTGTTTAGTGGGGATGGAAGTGACTTTGGGGACCATGATGTTTAATTCCGTCCCATGGCACAGGACTAAACTGTGGCCCAGGGATGTTAGGTTGTATAATGAGGTACTCTGGGGACTAAAACCAGAACCCAGTTCTTCTCAGCCCTAATTCTGGGATCATTCAACTTTGCTGTTTGGCCTCCTTGCCTAGGACACAGCTCTCAGTAGGTGGAATGTAAGGGCTACAGAGGTGACTTGCAGGACTGCCGCATGGGGAGGTGTCCAACCTGTATCCCTGCTTCTAGCGGGAAAGATTGTCTACTTCTGTCAAGCTGGCATAGAAAGGATGAGGAACCAATGATGGGTTTGAGCAAACTTGGGGTAAGGAAAGGGAATCAGGGAAAGGCAGAGAATAATGAGCCTGGGTGTGAAAAAGAGTCCTGAGGTGGCGAAGATAATTGAAATAGCTGAGCATATAAAAGAGTAAAGATAAGAAGTAGCAAGAAAAGTGCATCATGGAAAAAAAAGGAATAAGGAATCAAATGACACAAGTATACATATTTAAGTTCCCTTTATTAATTAAAGACTGATATCAGATGTCTTATTCCTCTTGGAATGCACTGCTTCTTTCTCAACAAGGAACACACACACACACACACACACACACACACACGCCCTCCTTCCCCACAGAAACAAACATCTTCCTTCATTCCACCTCATCTAAATGACTCAAGGTGCAGGGTGCAGATCTGCTGCCATCCATGCCATGAAGCTTTCCTTCTGTGACCCACCTTTGCCATCCTCACAGGCTGCCCTTAGTACCTGTGTCCTTTGAGTTACCACAGGAACTATCTCGGGTGGCACCCATGATCTGTGCATGGCTTGATCTTATACTAGCCTCTTAATTTCCTGAATTCAGATCTGTTTCTGATTCATCTTTCTGTGCTTCACAGTAACTACTGCAATGCATGCTCAATAGATATCTATTGAATAAATGAGTTAATGAATGGGAACATTTTCTTAGAGTAATAGTAATAAAATTATGAGCATTTATAATGGATATTATATATACACATGAATAAATGGAACAATGACTAAGAAAACATCTTGTGAAATACTGTACTAAGAAAGTAATACTGTGTACCAAAAAAGGAATATAAAATGAGGATTAAAGACAAAACAAAAGAGTGATAGGAGCCTCAATCCTAGAGCGTGTTGGGGCTTGGGAAAAATGCTAACTAAGACCTACAAAGAAGACTTTCCATTTATATTTCAGGCACGAAGAAAGACTAGGGATGCTCAGCCTGCTGCTACTGTGGCACTCACAGATGACAAGAGAACGCAGAAGTGCCTGACTCCTATTTGACTTCTGCCTTCTTAATTAGGGGGAATAGTCCTGATAATTGTCGAATGGTCTTTTATATATTGGAGATGAGGTTCAACACATGGGAGGAGAGAGGAAAGGAAGAGCTAGCTGCTTCAATTGAGCTTCTACTTCCAAGTACAGATGAGTGGCATCTCAAGGCTCTGGAAAAACTTGGGTAAGAAGAGAAAAATTATTTGGTCTTTGAATAATATGAAGAACAGGAGTGCTATCAGAAGACTGAAGAGTAACAAGTACTGCCCCTTTTTTTTTCAGAAAGGAGGTAAACAGATTCTAGAAACTAAGATCAGAATACTCAACATCAATCTTACTAATAATTTTTCTGAAATTTTGCAACTGATAGCTTAGGAAGTGTTTACCAAAAAATGGAAACAAACATAAAGAAAACTAAAAATTACTAGAAACTACTTTGAATTCATTAAAAGCATGATGTGACAATCCTAATTTCATACCCTCATCCCAGATGGTGATTAAAGCATGTGAATCTTCCAGATAATTTGTTGCCTTGTCTTGTCTCATGTGTTTCAAACTCATCTCAAACTGATATCTCAAACTGTATCTCAAACTATGTCTCAAACTATAATTTTGTCTTTACACTTTGCCTTCCCTGCCAATCAGCTCCTCACACAGCCCAGTACATACATGATACTGCCATTTATTTACATACATTGGGTTGCTTGTGCCAGAGCTGGACATTATTCCCTCACACAATCTGACCTCATCAAATGATGGTCAAACCCATCATTAACCCCTGAGGGTTCTGAGCCAATACTCACCTCCCTGACTCCACAGCCATCCCAGATAACCTGATTGCTGTCTGACCCCTAGTGAGTAGGGACTGCTAAGTGACCTCCCAAAGCATATGGAATGATTTCTATGTGCTCAGGACTCTAAAGAGCTCAGATCTTCAGAACTAGAATAGTCCATAATGAGAATCATTTTTTGGTTCTGACTCTAACAGGATTCTAATAGGGTGATTAGAATCCCTCTTTGTGCAGGGCTCAGTGGAGGCAGACAATTACTCATTGATGGAAGCAAAAAAAAAATGCAGAGATGGACAGCTCTTTTGGTACAAAAGGGCAGAGAAATAATGCCATTAGGATTTTTGGTCACTCTGGAAGTAAGAACATAGCATGGTCTCCAGTACTGACTAAGACCTTCAAGTTTCAAGACATTAAGTGAACATTTTCAATATTATGGGACTAAGTTGTGGAATATGAAGGATAGATAAATATTCGTTATGTATTTTTTAAAAAGTCTTTACTGCATCCCCAGAAATTAGAACCCCTACACACATATAAAGCTCTATACAATACAGTCTAGCAGACCTTAACAAGGCCAAACTTCAGGAAACCAAGATAGGGGACATATGGATATTTAAAAATGCTTGAGTTAAGGACACCGGGAGAGGTTTATAATTTTAAATCCTCATGAGAGGGGAAAAAATACGTCTGTTTCTCCATTTTCTTAGTATCTATTTTTCTAAAAAAAAAAAAAATTTCTTATTTATGTTGTAAACTTTCTCCCTCCAGTGCCCATGGTGTTTTGAAAAGGTTAAGAGAAATATCTTGAGGTCTTGCTTCCTGGATGTGCCACTTGGGTAAGACCCTTAATTGCTCTATGCCTAGGTACTTATCCGAAAGTCAGGATAATAGTGGGGTCTGCCCTGAGGGGTTGCTATGAGGAATAAGAGAGTTGATGCAGTGAAGTACTTAGAGCTGTCCCTGACACATAGTACGCACTGAATACATGCAAAGCCAATTATTTGTCTCTATGGCTACTGCATATAGAATCTCTGCTCTGCCTCCATTTTGCTATTTGTCCTTGGGAAAGCACTTAGTCTCTGTTTCCTCCTCAACAGCCGGAGAGTTCCCTGGACTCTCCCGGTCATTCCAGGTTCTGGCCTTAATTAGCTGGCTGGTGAATGCGACCCTGACCTCTTTTCTGGTTTCGTGATAGCTACTCTGTCAGTCCAGAGAAGCTCAGTTCAATTCATTTCAATCTAGTTCAATCCAATTCAGTTTAACTCATCAATTCAGTTTAGTGCAAGTCATTCATTTCATTTATTCACAAATATCTCCTGAGGCCTAAGACATGCATAATACTTACCAGGCATAAGACAGAAATGAGGCATGGGAATCCTTGTTTTTGAGAGTCTTAGCTAATCTGAATGCTTTGTGTGGCTTCACATTTTTTTCTAAGTGGAGAAAAAATAAGAAAGACTCTGTCCTCTTAGGGGTTTAAAGGACTTTTCCTTTAAACAATCTTGAGGAAAACAACATCAAGCCAGCTGCTGGGAAACGCAGTTCTGATATCAAGTGGTTCTAATTATTCTCTGCTTGAGGGGGGCAATTCCTAAAGGCTGGCAAACCTTCCCATAGGCTGCAGCAGGCAAGCTAGTCAACTTAGGTGAAAACAAGAGGGTGCCAGAGTCCAAGCAACAGCAAAATAAACAAAGCCCCAATTATGATTAGAGGGAGGTAGACTGGGCTTTACTGTTTAGTCAAAAGAAATTGATTTCCCCTGGAGTGTCACTTACACCATAATGATTATTGGAAGGGAGGAAACAGAATGATGCAAAAAACAAAATTAGATGGGCTGCAGATCAGTAGTTGAGCTTGACTGCTTGCCTTGGAGGCAGCTAGAAAAGTATAATAAATGGGGAGGCAGGATATTTGAAAGATTTCTTGCTATTTATTGTTTTCTACTCATCCATTCATTTTATTCCTTTCTTTTGAAAAGCAAGGTGCGTTAGGGATCAACAAACAAAATGGTAAATTTAGGTTAATTCTAGGACAAGTTATCTAGAGCTAATGGAGTCTATTCGCTTACTGTGTCAAAGAGTAAATTAACCCAATGATTAAGTAACTTTCTCTGAAGGAATTATTTATTTCAGAAACATGTAGCTTTAGATACAAAGATTTTTCTAGGCATAATGTGATCTCCGATGGCTCCTATTCCAGGCAATTGAAACAAATAAAGTAATAAAAACCTAATTTTATTAAAAAAAAATGTAGAGTGACTTAAGTAATTTGTATTTCTTAACTGCCAACTAAAGCAGGGTCTAATTGCTTCCATATTCAGTCACAGAGATGTTTAAAGCCATTTATTGCACCTCACTGCATTTCTCTCAACTGACACTGAAAAGGAACTTCATATTTTTTTCCCTGCTAAAGTTTCTTGCATATGAAGGTCTAGGATGAAAATGTTATGATTCCTCTACTCTCATCCAAGTGCTGTACTTGGTACATTTCTAAAAATGAAATTGATCATTCAGAAACAATATTTTCTTTAGGAGAAAAAATGATTTCTTCAATTTGCTGTTTGACTGCTCACTACATCTTCTCTTTGGCTGCTCTACGTCCTCCCTCCCTGCCATGTCTTTAAATCTCTTGTTCTCCCCAGCACATGTCACACCTTTACAAGAAGGTGCCCTACATTTATTCTCAAGTGTAGGTACCGCTCCCTTCAAAGACTTGCAGCACTCAGATTTTGTTCTGTAGCTCCTACCCTTATCACTTCAGCACATGATGACTTGAAAAGTCTTCATCTTTTTCTGTGCCTGTGTATTTGTGTCTATTCTCTTCAGCTACATTAAAAGGGTCTATGTGTCATGGCTGCATCTTTGGCTCTTATATCCCAGCAAACGGCTGTGCACATGGCAAGCATTCGATAAAGGTGTGCTGCCTGGAGTAGCTTGTGGCTGATGTACTGCTTTGTTGAGGGTCTCAATGATTTTTCTGTGAAGAAGCTGAACTCAGGTCTTTGATATTACTTTTGGCTTTTTCCCACCGGGTACAACTGCATGCTCTCTGTGGCTGAAGTTACTTCAGTCAAATGCTCAGGACTGTAAATACACAGGGACAAGGTCATTTTGTCTCTATCCTGCTCAGAAGAAAATAAATCTGTCATTTGATCTAACAAACCAAAGCAGCCCTTTCAGTTGTAATTCCATTTCTCTATATTTTACTCGCTAGATCACAGTGTATAAGAACCCATCATGCCTGCCAAGAAGAACGGTTAGTGGCCTTATTTTGTAGGTGACAGAGCCATTCCCACTCACCAGACTGATATTTAGGACATGTGTACTGAATTACTTAAAACTAATTATGCACATGAAAAAAATTAAAGTAAAAATGGGATGAAAACTACATTGTAATAACATTTATTTTCCCCTGGCTTGCCCAATTCTTCTCCTTTGTTCAAGGGCACACCAAGAACTTCAGATACAACACTCCACAGTACCAGACTGCTTTGCCGCTTTCAGCCATACACCCCCAAACCCCCTTCATTGCCTGGCCCAAAACATAGCCTTGGGACTGACTTTCAGCATAACTTTGTGGGGAGCTATGCTGAACTGTTCTGTAATGAAACTGGTGAAAATGATAAAAACCAAGCAAACTAAAAAAACAATATTCAAAGCCTCAGGAAACATTCCTATAGGGCATAATGCAAATGAGGAAACAACTATTTAAAAAAACAATCTATGAAAATTCATGAAAAGGGCAAGAGTCTCTGGTAATTTGAACCAAAACCACTGCCTACCTCTTCCATCCCACCGCAGAGGAGTGGAGACTTCACTCCAGTTGCTGCAGCAAAGAATACAGGGTTTTCTTTTTTTCTAGCTTCCAGCTAGAGGGCCTTCTTCTTAGGAGGAGTAGGACTTGAACATTTCTCATTCTGCCCCCAGCTGCCTGTTGCTCAGGCTATATACTCTGGGCAAGTGCTGTTGGAAAGTGGGGGCTCCTTTCTTCTTACCAAGCCACACTTGTGCACATAGAGGCTCTATCTTGGGTGTAACCTGCTGAGAATACTGGATCCCAATAGCTCCTGCCTGGGTATATGAAGTGATTGTTTCAGTACAAAAGAGTCAAACTGAGAAGAAACCAAGCTCCTAGTTTAACCTCTACTAAGTGCTTAGGATAAAGGTCTTAAAGAGAAGCTTGCCACTGAATCCACTCCTGGTTCCAGAGCCCTGGTTGAACATAGGAGAGAAGCAAACTATATAAAGTCTGTCCAGAAGGTATACAGCAATGTAATATGAAAAACAGAGACATTTATTGATGAAGATACAAGAAACATTGTACATAGGACAATGATTCCTCAGTGCCCTTCAAAGTAGGTACCTTGGGATCTCACACAGTTCTCCCAGTCACCATCAGCTGCCCCATTGTATTTTTTGAACCTCATCAACAGTCTTAAATCTCTTCCCTTTCAATGGTGATCATAGTTTTTGGAAAAATCAGAAGTCACAGGGCGCCCAATCTGGGCAGAAGGGGGTTTGAGTCACCTTGGGTGACATGATGTTCCACCAAAAAACTCTTCACAAGACATGATGCGTGAGCAGGCATGTTGTCATGATGAAGCTGCCAATCACCAGTGCCCATAGCTGCGGCCTTCTGAATCATCTGCATAATTTCTGCAGAGGAGTGTTCAAGCTTAATGCAAAATCTGATGCAGATGTGTTGCTCTATTTGCTCAGTCATTTTGAATGTGATGGCCACACATTACACATGCTCACTCAATGGTGTCTACTGCCCTCACTGACTAGTACAGTGAAGTCACCATCATTCACGTATATGCATTCCAGTCCACCCTCCTTGACTGCCAGGTTATATGGGTTGTTGCGCAAACTGTTTTAGTTCTGTTAACAATGGCTTGACTCTTTCCGGACAGACCTTGTAAGCATATATTTGCTTCCTAAAGAAACCCACTTTATTTGCAACAGAGCATGGAGATGTTTAAGCCTAAGAGTACTCTTAAGAACAGTAGAAGGGTAGATCTAATGAATATCTAATGCAGGCCAGCTGGTTTGCTGGAGAGAACTGAGAAAAATAAAACAGCTAGGAGGAACCCCCACTGGAGTCAGAACAAATATCAAGTACTGCATTTTGATTGGGTTAGTATTAGCAGAGGGATTTATGCCCCTAGGGGACTGTTGAAAATAGTAGCACAGTATCTGTAAGTGAAGTCGAATGTGTGGGTGTGGTCAAGAAAGGAACGAAAGAGAGCCTTGCTAGTACTATGCTTCCAGGGTGACTAAGGATATATCTAAAACCATGTCTCCCCAGGTGCAACATCAGAGTCTTTCATGAAAATAATCCCGCTAGTCACTAAAACAAATAACAGTAATAAGTCATACAGGGGAACCAGTACCCAGAATGCTATAACGTATTAACTAAACTTTCTTGTACACATATGTCTAAAGAAGCAATTGAAGTGTGCACAAAAAAAGAACAAAACAAGATAATATGACCCATATTCTGAAAAATAAGGCAGACAATAGAACCTGCCTGTGAAAGTGGCCAGATGGTGTATTTAACAGAAAAATATTTTAAAGTAGTCATTATAAATATGTTTGGAGAAGTGAAGAAAAACTTGATTAAAAAATAAAGTATGCTGATAAAATTGCATCAAATAGAGAATATTGATAAAGAGATAAAAATTATAGTTAAAAATGAAGTGGAAATTCTGGAGTTGAAGAATACAATAACTAAAATTAAAAAATAAAATCACAAGAGGCTCTCCATAATGGACTTGAACTTGCAGAAGAAAGAATTGGTAAAATTAAAAATAGATCAATAAAGATTTTACAAGCCAAAGAACAGAGAAGAAAAGAATGGAGAAAAATGGAGAGTCTCAGAGACAAATGGAACAAAATTAAGCACACCAATATGTACATAATGGGAATACCAAAAGGAGAGTAGGAAGGAGAAATGATAAAAATTATGTTCTCTAACCACAATGTAATGCAAATAGAAATCAATAGGAGCAAAAAAATTCCGGAACTCATAAATATATTAAAATTAAACAGTGTGCTACTAAATACCAATGGGTCATAAATAAATAAAAAGGGAAATTAAAAATACTTTGAGATAAATGAAAATCAAGATAAAACATATGGGGTACATCTTAGGGGAATTTATAGCTGTAAATGCCTATATTAAGAAAGAAAAAAAAATCTCAAATCAATAACTTAACCTTCCTTTTTAAGACACTGGGAGAAGAAGAGCAAACTAAACCTAAAGTGAGTAGAAGGAAGAAAATAATGAAAATTACAGTAGAAATTAATAAAATAAAGAATAGGGAAAAAAGTAAAGAAAAAACCAAACCAAAAATCTTTGAAAAGATTAAAACATTGACATGCCAATGGCCATTAAGCATATGAAAAGATGCTGGATATCATTGCTTATCAGGGAAATGCTAATCAAAAACGCAATGAGATACCACTTCATACTCATTAGGGAGGCTAGAATTAAAAAGTCTGAAAACAGGTGTTGAAGAGGATACGAAGAAATAGGTCATCTCACATACTGTTCATGGGAATGTAAAATGGTCATTTTTGGGAAACAGTTTGGTAGCTCCCCAAGGATTAAACATAAAGTTATCATATGACTCAACAATTCTACTCCTAGGTGTATTCCAAGAGAAATGAAAACATGTGTCCACAAAAAAAACACCACAAACAAACACCTGTCTACAAATGTTTAAAGAAGCATTATTCATAATAGCCAAAAGATGACTAATTTCAATGTCCATCACAAAATGAAGGTATATCATCTATACAAAGGAGTATTTTCAACCCTATAAAGAATGGAGTATTGACACCTGTTACTACTAGAATGGATCTTGGAAATATTATGCTAAGTGAAAGAAACGAGTCACAAAGACCTTAAACTATGTAATTCCATACTCTGAACTCCAGAAAAGAGAATTCTATAATGACAGAAAGTAGATTAGTGGTTACTTACCTCTGCGTGGAGGAAGGGTAACTAGGGGAGTGATAGCTAAAGGGTATGGGTTTTCCTTTGAAGTGATTAAAAAAAAAGTTTTAAAATTGACTGTGGTCATGGTTGCACATATCCGTGAATATACTAAAAACCACTGAAATGTAAACATTAAATGAATTGTATGGTACATGTTATATCTCAATAAAGGTGTTTTTTAAATAAAGCAGGCAAAGGTAAAAATAAAATAGTGGTGGAATTCTAATGCTTATCTTCTCTCAAAGGTGTTTCCTTGGGTGTGAGGGGATAAAAGGCAGAGGTGGTGGTGGTGGTTGGGGGCGGGGAGCCATTGCCTGTGTTTTGTTGGAGTTGAGAGGTATGTTTTACCACCAGCTTGCCATAGAAACTTGGAAATTGAGGATTTAAAGTTTTTGGCTTTGGAAATAGATGATAGACAACACCTTCAATTACTCACATGACCTTATGAGACAAATCATTTTACTGGGACTCAATTATTATTCCTAGAACAGGTAAGTTTAGGGAGGAAATGTATGCTCACACAAGTTCTTCTAGCAAAAAATTATCTGATTTGAAGAATAATGCAGGTTCACAGAGATAAAGACTTGCCTCACATGGAATTTTAAAATATATGTCTACATCATATTTGGGGCTGTACATAATACCTTTCTCAACCGTTTAGTTCCTATGGATCTATATGGAAACCCATTTGCGAAAGCGTGTTTTTGGTTAACTACATCTCACTAAATCAGAGTTTCCTAGTATGTTCTATGGAACACTTATGGGTTATATAAAATTGGAATACCTCCAGAAGCCTTGAATATGTTATATGCATTGTTAATCTCTAGAACAGGGGTATAATATGCAGAATTTTCCAAACCTTTTTGATCATGGAAGACTTTTTAAACATTTACTTTTTTCTGGAGGGTCTTATGAAACTAAGTTTGTGAGGAATACATTTTTCAAAATGTTAAAGGACCAGCCTTCAAGAGCTTAAGGTATTTATCCTTTTAGAGGACCTCCAAAGAGGACAGGGAGGTCCTCCTTCTCTTTTTTTTTCACAATTAGTAAAAAGTGTAGACATTAAAAATTTTTTTTCCTAATTTTTAAATTACAGTTTCTACTTCAAAGTCTTAGAAATTAGGGAAAGCTTTTAAGCTCCAAGAAATAATTTATTAATGATGATATTGTGGCAAATAACGGGCAAGATATTTTGGGCCAGCTGAGCCAATTTGGTGCCTTTCAAATCATATCACATAGAAGTTTTGAATGAGATAGAGCAATCCTGGTCCAGATGTTAAGTCATAAACAAAGGTACAACTCCACAACTTTAGAAAGAAATCTGAGAAAAGAGGCTGTGAGTTCATACTATATCAATAAGGATTTTACAAAAACTCTGCTGAGCTTTTGAAACATCATCAGTTTTCATCTAATTGTATGAGCACCATTTAGGGAGTTATCTACAGAGATCCAAGCTGTCATCAAGCACTCCGTGGGCACATGGCAGTCACTGCTGCTAAGCCTCTATACCTGCAGAAAATCAGCTACTCAACCTCCTGAGAGTTCATTATTACTCGGGAACCATCTTCACAGGAAACATAAAGGACAACAGAGAGTTGGTATCAGCCCTTCCAACTTCCTCCATAGGCACACATGTCATTCATACATAGCATTATTGGACAGCTTCTGGTTATTTTGCAATTTGTCACTGGAAGTAGCCATTGACATTTACTTTTCAGCCCCCCTTCTATTTATTTATGAGCCCACTCCCATTCTTCTATCTTCCTGTCTGTCTCTGTTCTCCTTATTGAGTACCCAATCCTGCTGGGTGCGGGAGAGGGATGCAGCGCTAGCCCTTAGGGAGCCTACTGTGTCTGAGAGCCAGGATAATGTATGTTTTGTATTATGGATGATTGGCACCATAGTGCATATTTATGCTCAAATGAAGAGTTTAGATCCTTTGCTTTAGGAGTTCATAGGACAGGGAGGTCCCCTTTCTCTTCTTTCGCAGTTAATAAAAAGAGTAGGCATTTAAAAAAATTTTTTCCTAATTTTTAAATCACAGTTGACATTCAATATTATATTAGTTTCAGGTGTATAGCATAGTGGTTAGACATTTATATAACTTTCAGAATGATTCCCCTGATAAGTAAGACTAGGATTTTTAAATCAATTATATAAGGAAATTCAATTTCAATTCTGACACGGAGAAGCTGAGTGACTTTGGGCCAGTTCTTCTTTCGATTTCATTTTCCTTATTTCCCAAAATGGGAAGAGTAATAGCTACAGTGAAAGACAGTTGAGCAAGATACTGCAAGAAGCATAAAGCGTGGTGATATAATAGGACTTGATAGATATTTGTTACATTCAATCTTCTATTTCTTATCTGCTTGAAGGGGCCTTTCATTCATTCATTCAGTTCATGAATGTGTTGAGCATTTACTTTGTAAAAGGAACTATTTTACATGCTAGAATCTGTGCCATCATAAAACCTTAGTTCTAGCTTTTAGCCGGGGGAGAAAACTAGGTGAGCACGTAAAAACATCCATGTTGCAGTGAGTTTAAGGAAGAAAAGGGTCATATGCTCGAGCAGTGGGGGCGCTGCTACGGTGGAGTGGTCAAGGCAGGCCGCTGGCATTTGGGTAGAGAAGGGAAAGATGACAGTCCATGTGAAAAAAGAAAAAAAAAAAAAAACATTGTAGGCGGAAAGAAAAGCAAGTGAAAAGACCGAAGGTGGGAAGGTGGGAAGGCGTATCTGAAGAGCGGACAGTGGTCCAGGCTGGCCAGAGCACAGCGGAGACGGGCAGCCGCAGAGGACGCGCGCCTGTGGAACGGCGGGCAGAGGCCGGATCACGGAGCGCTGGCAGCCAGGGCGAGGCACGGAAGCTTCCCAGGAGAGGGAATCTTGTCTGGTTTGTTCACTGCTGGGTCTCCAGCCCCTAGAACAGGGCCTGCCGTAGTAAGTAACCAGGAAATATGGGTTGAATACATTTTATTGTAAGTGCAATTCTAAGTAATGGTATGCCCTACACGTTTTAAAAGTCTTTCTAGCAGCTCTGTGGGGGATGCATTCACGTGGAAATGGGATGGAAGCAGCGGAGGCGATGGCAGCGGCTTAGGTGAGATGATTGACGGTGGTTTAAGCTACAGCCATGGCAGGAAAGATGAGGAGTGGAGACATTTGAGTTATAGTTTCGGGGTTAGAGCCCCAGTACTTGATGTTGGATTGGATTGCGGGGTGAGGGGTTGGCGATGTGTACATTTATACAGATAATGAAGACTGGAAGAGGAGTTTCTGAGGAGTTTAGGATAGGGTGATTAGGTGTACTATTTTCTACTTGTTGGATTTTATTTTATTTATTTTTATTTAATCATTTACTTACTTGTTTTTTGAGCCATAAAGCCACAAGGTCAGAGGAACAGGAACATTTTAGGCTGGTAAAGAACACACATGAGTATGGTTCTGGGATTAGTATCACCAGCCCCTCCTAGAGCTGGTTGGAAATGTAGAATCTCAGGCTCCACCCCGGACTTTCTGAATTCAAATCTGCATTTTCCCAATATAGTCTTCTGATTTGCTAGCACATTAAAGTTTTGAGACATGCTAACTTGGCAGACTCTAGAAAATGGAATCCTAAACCAATGTAATTTACACTACACAATCCCGAAATTTCTCAGGAAGGGAGGCACTGGTGGTCCTGGAAGTCGGGGAGGGGAGGAGATAGGAGATAGGATGAGGTAGCCAAAATAAAGAGGATTGGTGGAAGGTTCTAGAGGCAGCGTGAGTCCTACTCAGCAGTCGGGCAGGTGCTCTTCACCTGAGGAAAACACCAAAGGTTTATTTTTTTAAAGAAAGTAGAATAAGAGTTTCTGGCCTGAAGGATGTCAGGGACCGCGTATGCCTGCTGGTTGCTGAGAACCACAGCCCTGTCCCTCACCTGCCAGAATGCTGGGAGTTAGGGCCTCACCCTCCGCATAGACGCTTGGAAGAATCTTTTCCAGGGAATTGACTGGCCCAAGAGGGAAGGTCTAGACACAGACACAGATTCCCCAACTCAATGGCCCACTGCTTCTTTTATTTATAGTTTCTGTTGCTGCTGTTTTTGCTCTTCCTTCTGCTGACTCTTAACAGAGTGACTTTGTAATTTTCCAATCTACTTCTTATAACTGTCCTTTCTTTTCCTCTTGTCTCCAGTATTTTTTGGGGGAAATCAAGTGCCCCCTGATTCCAAGACCATTTGTTCTTATTGAAGGAACTCAGATTTTCATAATCAGGGGCCTGATAATCAATTTTGCTACTGTAACAGGATTCTAGATGACCTTTTGGCCGTTGCCCATATTTTTATATTTGCTTTCATTTCATTGCCCCTTTGTTTTTTAAATTTCAAGATTGTTTTTGTTGCATTTCCTCCGGCCTTCCCCTTCTAAATATATTTACTTACTGAAATGTTACACTGTTTGCCCACAGAAAAAAAATACAATTTAATTGGAAGTTTCTTCCTTCTGTGCCCTAACCAGAAGTTAGCCTTGGTGGGAATATGGCAGTTGACAAGGGTTCAGAACAGATATTTGCTCAGGTTGTAATCTGATGATTAAGAGTAATCATTCTTTTGCACTCATTTTTTTTTTTTTTAAATTCTAAACATGGCCATACGGAATATAGCAGTTTGAAATTTAGAAGAAAGGGAAGTTGCTGATAAGTTCAGGAGCATGTAATGATTTCTTACTAGTGTCCCCTGTATGCCAGAGTAGACGTTTTGAAGGTGTGTCCTTTTCTGAAGAGCTTTCTGGGCTTTGCTAAGGCTACTGGTGTGAATACCAGATTTCAGAAAGATGGTACTCAGCTGCTCTGGGGAGAAATTGCATACGCAACCCACTGACATGTAAACTCCTTTTACCCGCTCCCTCTGCAATATCCACATAATAGTATTCATGAACACAAGTAATTTTAGGAAAAATTATGAGCTTGGCAAGAAGACAGCACAGCTTGATTCCCCTTTTGGTAATTCTACCAGTCCCTGGTATTTTTATAATGTGAAAACTTCCTGTCGAACTTAAATAATTGGACATCTGCCAGTTAAACCCCATCATAAATTTACTGATGTTAATTTGCTCTACTATTTTATTTGAGGTAGGTGTCCCCCTTGTAAAATAGAGCAAAGATATTCTGACCTTTTAAATAATGGGGTATTCTGGAAGTGATCCTATGCAGCTCCTAAAGCCAACTCTAGGTAGCCAAAAAGTCAACTCTGCAGGGGAGAGGCAGACCCCTGTCTCCTCATTAACTTCCTTCTGGCATAAAGCAGGCAAATATCCTCTCATTGGCTTTCGTCAGGCATCCATGTCTTTCAGCTCTTACACTCTATGATTTCAGAATGCACAAAGCAACTTGCAATTACTTGTCAAATGAGCGATACTCTTAATGACTCTTCTGGGTTCTGAAGAGAGATTTTGATTGTTGTGGGGAAAAGGAGGAAAAACATTATTGTCATTACTTGTTTGATGTTCTACTTTTCTTTTTCTTTTTCTTTTTTTTTTAACAACTCTGTGAGAGCAGGTATGGTGTCTCTCCTATTGATTCTTCTCTCCCAAGTGCACAGTATAGAGGCTGGTACAAATAAAATCATTAAATAGTTGCTGTTGAAAGAAACTTCATAAACAATGAGCATCTTTACTCTGGTTTTAAAAACTGAACAATATGGGAATAGGAGAATGTATTTCAGGTTGGAGAAAATAAAAGTATTTGGGTAGGGACTATAAGATATGTTTGGGAGCTGGGGAATATAAACTGGTGCATAGAGCAAAGGGTAGAGAGGATGGAAGATGAGAGATGGCAGGACAGTTAATCTGAGGCCAAAATGTGGAGGACCCTAATGTCAAATTTTGAAGTTTTGTCCTGAATTGGGGCATTGGAGCCTGCAGAGGAATTAAGCCCGACCGAGAGATCAGAGCGGGGAACTGGGGGTGGGGGTTGAAGGAAAATGGAAGAGGACTGAATGCACAGAACCAGCTCAGCTGTTACCATGAGATGGTGAGAAGAGCACCAACGGAGGCAACGCTGTCTTCTAGGGATGTGAGCCTATCCTTCTGATTGACTGTTTAGTAGGCTTTCTTAGAAGGAACAGAATATTTTAAATTGGGGCCACATTCCCTTCTTACTGCAGGAACATTCTGGATGAAATGTTCCATGACCTCCCACCAGCCTTTGTTTAATTGCAAATTCAATGTAGCAGCTGGGATCCCTCAAAAATTCTTTGTGTAAAGCCCCTTGCTTAACAGAACTGCCTACCAGGGCCAAGAGAACCCTCGTCTCCAGTGCTTTCCCCAAGACCCACACCTGAAATCACAGTAGTTTAGGAATTGCATACCTCCCGGACTCTGAGACTTAGAAAAAGCCTATTGGCTTTGAGAAATTTGGTGCCTAAAGGTGTTTGTGAAATGAGAGCATTTTAGAATTGAAGGAAACCAGAACAGCATTTTACTTTAACTTTTTACCTATTTACTGGTGAATTTTCTCTCTCATGTCTTTAATTGATTTTTTTCTTTCATTGAAACTTAGCTGAACTTTTTGGGTCCCTATTTCTTAGGGTTTGGGTTTTTTTTTTAAGTCAAGCTTGGCATTAAGGAGATTAAAAAGAAAATTGGCTCACGCGGTACATTTTCCACTATTTCCGACCCAGGATTCTGTAACGGCTGTGTTGGCTCTTGCTGAAACTGGTCTGGGTGAAGAGATGAAAAAAGCTGGACTCAAGCCACTCTAAGATTAAAAATATAATTGAGAGCAAGTTTATGACAAGAGCCTAGTTGCTTTATTCAAATATGTTTTGCACATCCCTTGAAGATTATTTTAGCTCACTTGGCATATTCCATATGAAAGAACAATGTAAGGGTATGTTCAGGTCAGAGACGCAAAACATCCTCTGAGAAATTTTAGGGAGAGGTCAGACTAAGAACAAACATCCAAGTCTGATTATAATTAGATCCTAAGCAATTAAAAAGTAACTCCATACTCTTATTCCTAAGTGACTTTATGGGATGTATAAGCTAGAATCTAGTCTACATAAAGCTAAATTGGAGAGTCTAAATCTAACAGCTTAAAAAAGTACTGTCCAATCATTCACAGTGATTAGATAACCCAATTAGTGGCTTTGGAGATGGATAACCATTATGCTAAGTGAAATAAGCCAGTCAGAGAAAGACAAGTAACACATGATCTCTCTCACGTGGAATCTAATGAACAAAATAAACTAACAAACATAGATACAGAGAAAAGATTTACAGCTCTCAGAGGGGAAGGTGTGGGAGTGCTGGGTGAAAAAGGAGAAGAGAGTAAACAAACAAAAGAGCAAACAAACAAAAACCAAAACTCATAGACACGGACAACAGTATGGTGATTACCAGAAGGAAAGGGGGGTGAGGGGAGGAAGAAGAGGGTAAAAGGGGAACAAATAGTGATGGAAGGAGACTTGACTCCAGGTGGGGAACACACAATGCAGTATAGTTGTGATGTATTATAGAACTGTACACTTGAAACTTTTATGATTTTATTAACCAATGTCACCTTACTATATTCAATAAATTTTTTAAAAATGTAAATGAATTTCCTATCTGCAGCCAAGATGTCCTGGTTTTGCAGCTTAGGCTTCTTTGGTAGAAGACTTCGGTAAGGAAGGACAGGACCCACCTTTAGGTAAACAAGGGGATTTTTTCATTACCAAGCAACTGCAGTTTCTGAGCTATCACACCTCTACTCTTCAATTGCTGATAATGACTCTGTAAACTATAGTTTTTAACCAATTCTCAAGGTAGAGCTTATCTTCTCCTTTAAAGCACTCTGTCCCTGAAATATAATTTCTACTTTTTCCTTTCAAGGCACCTCATTCTATAGCTACTCCTTTAGTCAGTTTTCTAAATCCTCTGCAAGGAATATAAACCTCCCTTATCCCCAGTCCAATCATATTCCAAATGTTGAACATGGACATATAGTTTCTTATGACAGTAGGTGCAGGATTTTGTTTTGAGAGAAAGGATTATGCATGTATAGCGTGAAAACTGTGCTGTTTGTTTCTTTCAAAGACATCTAAACAAGGCAGTAGGAACCTCCAGATATGGGCACCAGCTGTACAATGGGGTGTTTGGTTTTGATATCGAGACAGAACTATAATTATCAAAGCACATCTGGAGAACCCAGGAAACCTAACATTCAGGGTTTGGAATCTGACCTTAATTGAAAAAAAGTGTATTTCTTTGAATATTTTGGCCTGGTTTAAAGTGATTTTGTTTAAGCAATTTCATTCATCCTTTTATATTGTTTATAGGTATAAAGAAGCCAGTGTTACTACTTAAGTCAAGAGAATTAATTGAGTGATGTGCCTACAGTGTAGAATATTCGACTTTTTAACTTAGGAAACTTTGTCTCAAGTCTTTGTGTCTTTCTTTCTGAATAAATTAATGGGCTATTGAATGATATATAGGCATTTTCTTAAAAAAAACACATATAAAACAAGGAAAACAAGGAAACTTTCAAATTCCATAGCGGTTCACCACAAGGAGAACAATAATCTTTTATAAGAATCTTTTCTTTAATACTGAGGAGCAGAGCAAATAAACAGATGTAAATCCCTGTAATGTATTATATCATTTGTTATACACATAATTGAGGGCCCAGAACATAGACTACATTGAACCAGGCATCATAAAGAGTACAAAGGAAATTGTCACTGTGATTGAGGAAACAAAACACACATGAAAAGTTATGTGCCAAGCAAGATTGTGCAATGAACAATACCAGGGTTCAGATTAGATAAAGTTGGAGTGGTCAGGGAAGACGATGAAAAAGGGAACCTTTGAGCAAGACTATGATAAGTAGGTTGGATTTCAAGATGCCAAGAAGACATTGAGGCTAATGTAAGTAGCAGGCATAACATAAAAGCACAAGGAGGCAGAAATGCACAAAGTGGGCTTGAGAGCAAGTATATATTAGCCTTGCAGAGTAGTTGGCTCCTGTTGGGAAAGGTGAGCGGTAATGTCATAAAGGTGAGCCACTGAAGGATTTTGCACTTGGGAATCATAACATGGTGGTAGTGGGGTTTTACGGAGAAAGATGGATGATGGTGTGCAAGTGGGTTTGGAAAAGAGAGACATTGGTAAGAAGGAGATAAGGTAAGAAGTTATCCTATAATCAAGGCTTTAGATGCCAGGACTCCAAAAAGATGATGACAATGAGTTGTTGCTAGTAGCAGTATGAAGGGAGATTGTAAACCTGATTAGATGGGGGCAATCAGGAAAGTGAAACCTACATGATGAGGAGATTTAAACCATCAATATCCAACAAATGAGACTGTCAGGAGTGGTTTTAGCCATTTTGTAATCCATAGTTTTATCTCCCCTTTCATCACCTCAGAATGGGTAACACCTAGTTCCATCACAGCCATCGTCTGTCCTTCAGAATTATCTCCTTCATGAGAACACAGCACGTTCTCACACAGCTACTGCTCAGGCACAAAACAATGAAAACCCAGATAAGAGTCCATCTCTAGCTGTTACTGAGCAAGAGTAAGGAGTCAGGAGGTCTGGGCTGCAGTTCTGACTTCACAGGGTATTTGTTCTGGTGGCTGAGGTTGGATAGACCTCAAGTAGATCAGTCTTTCCCAAAGTATGTTGTGTGTATTTATCCTCGAAGATGCTCTGAGAGAAAAAGATTCCACAATTTTACGTGTTTGCAAGCATTAAAAACTCTATTTCTGTCTTGGAGATTTCAGAACTTATTGGCATAGCAAAAGCTTCCCTTTTTAGCAAGCAGCACTGATACGTCCCTCAGAACTAAGGACCTACTAAGGAAAGATTAAAGAAACTAGGCATACTTTTAAAGTGGCTCACTGAAAAATAATTTTTAGTAGTAAGATATTAAGAATGATCTAAACCAAGACAGCAAACCAAGGAATCTGAGGCAAAGGAAGAAAATAAAAATGGAAAAATATAATTGGATAATTAGAAGTAAGTGCTGGTCAGGCAAGACTACCGTGAGATACAGGAACTTGGCTGTGAGGAGAGTTGTCAATACAGGCAATTTACAACATGAGTTCAGCACAGGTCTGCCTATGCCAAGAATGACCATCAGTGGACCCTTTCCTCCCCTTAGTATTGTGGTCCTCTAACCCTCCTGAGTAAAAAGATAGCTGTATCCATGTTGTTACTTAGAGATAAAATTTGAGATTTTGAACAGGTGTTCACATTCTCCTTAGAAACTCTACCTCCAGGAAAAATAAAGGAAGATCAAAGGCCCCTTTCTAGATCCACTGACAGCCTCCAGGTGAAGCTGAGTTTCTAGAGTAAGTCAGAAATCAAAATTCCTTTGACTGTGGCCAGAGTGAAACCTGCTCCCTGAGTTCTTGAAACATATTGAAAGCCTGAAGGAATACATTTTCTTAGAAAGAAAATGCACACAGAATAAGTGTTCCAGCCACTGGGAGAAGATTATTTTTAAGCAAGCAGGAAACTATAAACTATCTCAGAGTTATGAAGATCTTTACATACATTTTCCAAAGCATTCCTATATCTGTTCACTCATTTGATCACTATTTTACAGATGACAGCAGCAGCCACCGCCCCAGATGCATTGAGCTAGTGTGTTATTTACATTGTTTCAATTAATCCTCATAGCAATTCTGTAAGAAGCACACTACAATTTCCATTGTATAGAGCCCACTTGATAGAGCAGAAAACAATGGCATAGCCTGGGTTTGAACTCAGGTCTAGACACTACACTCTCATCTCCGACTTGTCAGAACCAATTAAAGGCCCATCTGTGACTATTACCTTAGAATTCCTTCCATTCCTGACCCTGCTCACCTAGTTTAGTACTTTCTCCATAGTACCATGTTGTCTCAGGCTGCCTAAACCCTACATAAGCTAGTAATATTTAGCCACTCACATCTATAGTCTGAGTCAGATGTGGGCTATCGACAACCTCTGGGCTACATCTGACTTGCCCCTGGTATTTCTATGGCCCATGAACTAATAATGTTTTTCACCTTCTCACATAGATGAAGAAAATCAAAGCATGATATGTGAAAAATATGTGAAATTTAAATTTTGGTGTCTGTAAATAAAGTTTAATTGCCACACAACCATGCTAATTCATTTACATTCTGTTTGGGGCAGCTTGCCTACAACTATGGCTGATCTGGGTAGCTGCAGCAGAGGCTAAAGTATTTATTATCTGACTCTTTATAGAAAAAAAAATTCATTGACCTCTGGTCAAAATTTGGAAGGACACATTTTTTTTTTTATAAGAAGGAAGGAAAGGAGTGAGAAGACTTTCATTGTGCACGACAGGCAGAGGAGCTATAAACAAGCTCACGTTCAGATCCCAGCTGTGCCATCCAAGAGTGGCAGAGGTGACTGTGCTCAAGTTACTGAACTTTCCTGTTCTTCAGTTTGCCTTATTTGAAAAATGGAGGAATGATACCAAACTTGCAGTCCTCTTGTAACATTTTAATGAACTAATGTGTGTAAAGTAACAAACAGTAGGGGCCCCCCATAGATGAATCTGTTGATGGTGCTTCTGCGTGCTTTTGTGTTGATATCAGCGTGTGCAGGTTTTTGGGAATTAGAAATCTTTAGCAATACCTGGCAGGTGCATAAAATGAGGCTGCTAGGTGGATGGAATATGATAGGATAAAAATGTACATGGTAAATTTAGGAGTGGTTTCCCCCACTGAACCTGACAATGAAGCTTTGACACGTTGATGTATTAAGCAGTTGCAGTCCAGGAAGCCCAGCTATTCTATTCACCTATACCTGGGAGTGTATGTGAATTATAAATACTTAGTTGAACAAGTCACTTCATCTTCCTTTTACCAATGTTCCAGATAACCCTGATCCAATCTTTTTAAGGAAACAAAAATAATTGCTCTTTCATTCTAACACAATGTCTGAAATCCAGTTCACTTGGCATTTTATCTGCTCTTCAGTGATTAACAAACTGATCTGAAAAATATCCCCCCATATAATTTTCTTCTTTGTGTGTGTCTATCTGCCAAAGCAACATTTATCTTCTTTTCCTCAATACATCTTGTCAAGAAGATTGCAAAGCTGAACTCTAGAATGGTTCAACTCACGGTCTACTAATGAATGTGCAGAGAAAAGAATCTTCTCAAGATTAGCTATCTAGGAGAATTACTTTAGTCCTAAAATGTTTCAAACAACCATACTCATTCCTCAGGTGAGGGAAAATGCCAATGATAGACAAACACTTTCTTCCCTTTCATATTTTAGCAACTTTGGACACTGTTATGTATCCCTAAGTAAGGGGTTGACTGTGGGTTAGCCTTTGTCAAGAGTGTGAAATTCATTCCTGGTATTCTGTTTGACACCCTCTTTTACAATCTCTTTTCCCAGTTGCAAAGTGCTCTTGGCCAGAGATATGTGTTAGTCACTTACATCTTAGGATGAAGTTTTAAAAAATCTTACCCCTATTCTTTTCACACTAACTTATATACACATACTCCCTGAGGTTTGGGGTTTGGGGATGAATTTTATTCTTTTCCTTCCTTCCTCCCTCTTGTCCTTCCTATTTTCTATGCAGAATTAAATTTATTTTCCTCTTATAGAAAGATATCAGGAAGCAGTCTAGTGTAGGAGGGAGTTTTGGACAGAGGAGCATCACCCTCAAATTAAACCTTGTTAGAGGCTCTCTGCTTTAGTAACTGGTTGACAGTACTTGAACAACATGGAAGAATTGGAAGAAATGAAGAAGAGGTAGGATGGGTAGAAATGGGTGCATGTATGTGTGTATGAGGTGTGGTATGTTTATTTACTGTTCACAACCATCCAGCCAAGCAGGTTGGATGAAAACCACTTTAGAAGTGAGGACCCTGAGGCTCAGAGGGGGTTAGTACTTGCTCAGAGTCACTTAGAGGCAAGTGACTTGTTCAAGGAGCTCAAGTACATGGGCCATCTCCTACGTTTATGATGACCTAGTAAACCAGACTGACTTTCCCATAATTAGGAATAACTGTCTCATCTGAAGCAGTGTAGCCAAAGCCCAGAGTGGACCAGTTACTTTCCCTGCTGCTGCAGCTGCCTTTGGATAGGACTGAGGACTTGGGTTGTCAAGGGGAAAAGTAGCAACCAGGACCAACCAAGTCTGTGGCCATTTGTCTCTGTGGGAAACTGAAATGCAGCACCAGCCTGTGTGAATGTAGATATGATAATCTGTGAGCTAAAAAGATGACCACCTTCTGCAGTAAAGAAAGAGCAGTTCATAGCTTTACGGGGGGACCAAGTTTGAAATGACCTTCCAGAATAACAGCTTTGTTTAAAGTTCTTGGACTAAAAACACTGAGAATATCTACTGTCTCTGAGCCACAACTTGCCAGTTCTCAAGGAAAGCAGTACTTTTGCTCTAATGCAGTTAGACATGGGATTTTGAAGGGGAAAACTCCCCCATAGATTGTGAGTCTAGTTTTCTAGTTTTGTGAGAGTTTGGGCAACTCTCTTCACTCTCCAGACCCTAGACATCTCATTTGCAAAATAAAGAGATGGAGTGAAATGTTGAAGTTCTTGTCCAACTCTGTCTACTTCCTTTAAAACAGTTCAGTAAAAATCTGAAGTTGAGATTCGTGTATCCCCACCTGTCTGGAAGATTATCCTGTCTTTCTCTTTCCCTCTCCACCTCTCTTTCTCTCTTCTTTCTCTCGTTCTTCACACCCCTTCCTCTATCTTGTCCACCCTTCCTTCTCCCCTGGAAGCAGAATCTCAGTTCAGGAATTACTAGCTGGTGCCTCCAAAGCAACAATGACCCTTGCATTCCTGAATTCAGTGTTCTCAGGGAACTCACATTGTAGATACTACTTAAAGTATCTACAATCGAAGCTGTCTTTCTGCCTCCAATTCTAGGTCTTCTAAGTTTCTGCTTTTTCTTAGTTTTACTTTTCTGGTTCCATCAAAGAGAGTATGGGACCCAGGAGCGAATGTGTTGAAAAGACATTCAGGTTTCCGTACTGCCCTTCCCTAACAAACACTGTGACCGACTCCCACTAAAATCCTGGGAGAGATGAAGGGCATGGGTGTAGAGCTGCGGGAGTTTGTTTTATTCAAGCCTTAGGTCAGAGCAGAAATATTTCAGCTCAACAATTATCAGCCTAATATGAAAATAATACTAGCATGCAGCATGCAAATGCCTGCCACACAGTTCCCGCGGCCTCTGATACTCACAGTTCAACTGCATTCCGGGGAAGGTCGGAGGGAATCTCTGTCACCTCACTCCCTTGGCAGAGGAAAACCTTGTTAGAGCAGTGACAGATCCGATGATGACATCCTGAGCCCAAGCTCAGGAATGCCAGCAAGGAGACCAGGAGCAAGGACATGCTTATTTATCTACCCTCCTGCTTTCTTCCTACATTTGCAGATTTCAGAGGCTCCACACAGCGGTCTTATGAGATCTGCCTCTAGGGAACTGGTGGAGTCACATGACCCAAAGGATGCTTTTTTTTTTTTTTTTTGGTCACTCCAGAAGAATAGCAAAAGTCCTTTATGGGGCCCCAGTAATTTCTAGGGGCAAAATAAGCTACTCCTTTATTCTTTGTGACTGGGTTTCTTATACTCTGACCCAGGAAGACAGCAAGTAGAACCTTGATGCATGTCTGGAATAGGTTATATTATTTCACTATAGAAGTGCCCCTGCTATTCATCATTCTCTTCTCAACAGAGCGACATGATTGACTTTCTCTGCCACAATCTACAATGTGAAACATCACTAAGAGTGTCACTCAGTGAAAGGCAGAGACTTGTTTCCAGTCTTGGCATCAATGTCTTCCTCCAGCCCACTTGAAATAACAGTATGGGTTGTGGTCATTGATCCTCTTTCTTGCTGTAATTAATAACCCAAAATGGTGCCTCTCAGAAGACTGGCAGGTGGGTTACATGCCCCAGGCCAATCGATCTCAGTGGGTGGGACATATTTCTGGGGGGATTATCCCCAGAGGTAACTGACTGATCTGAAGGACCTAAGGAATGGATTGTTTTCAGTGGAGATTGCTGGCAGTCTAGCCCCTATTACACATCCTTTCTGATGTTTTCCAGATAGGAAACTTGCCCTTACCTTTTGGAAGCTGGCACAAATGAATTTAGTCTATGCTTTTAATTTAGCTTTAAATGCTCCCTGTGGGTGACAATGCTGGCTCTTTTGTTGGTATTCCCAATCTCCTTGATGGTGAGGGATCTGAGGAACGTTCAGCAACACTTTTGGTAGAGTACACTCCTACTTTGAACTCCAGAATATATGAAGATTGAAAGGCAGAATATTCTCTAACAGCCTGCCCATAATTTGTTACTTGCTAAAATTAATTTCAACATTATCTTTAGGTAGTTAACTGTATAAAATTGAATTATGTGACACTGCCACTCCCCTCCCCTATCTCAGCTGGGAATGAAGACATGTAATCAATTGATTAAATTATCACTAAGGGAAAAACAAGAGCAAGTAATTTTTAAGGTGAAGTTGTTGCCTAGCTTCTTCTAGGAGCAACTGATTCATTTTAACTCCAGGATTTGAAGCTCAGGACAGTATCTATCTGGACTCTTTATTGTTACAAATTTGGCTAACTCCAGTTACATTGCATTCAACAATCAGTTCATGGAAACATAGTCTTTCCAATGTGTAAGAGTTTAATTCAATCAACTGTCTAATGCATAAATTTGCATTAAAACATTCACACTTATTTAAAGGGCTTTACTTACTTATGCTTGACTAACTCCAGTAACAAAAAATAAGTCCTTACCAGTTGAACCTCCCACTGATATCCCTGCCCCACAAATCCTCACTTAGATTTCAGAGAGCTCCAATAATAACTAAGTTAATCCTTGTATAATGAGCAGAAATCTTTTTAAAACTGATGTTTTGATTTTTAAAACTATGTCATTCACAACTTATGGATATCATGTCACAAATGTAAATTATTAAGCAAAATAATAAAACAATTGTAGGCTGAAGAAATAGTCCATAACCAATGTCATTAGTTGCTCCTCCTTTAACCTACTTGTTCTTATGACGAGAAGCAACCGTTAATCTGAATTTGTCCTTATTGTCCCTTTGTTTTATGAAATTAACTTTATCACCACATTATGGTATCCCCAAACAATATGTATATTGCTTAATTTTGCTTGGCTTGGGGTTTTATGGAAACTGTATCACTTGTTCAGGAGTCTCTTGCTACTTTTTCTTTACAATAACTGGACATTTTTAAGAATCACCCATGTTACTGTGCGTAGCTATCGTTTATTAGTCTTTTACTATGGTGTAATATTCTATTGTATAAATATACTATACTTTGTTTTCATTCTCCTGTGATCTTTCTTTATTCCAAGGTTATAGAAATATTCTCCTACTTTTTCTAAAAGTTTTATGGTTTTGCTTTGCACATTGAAGTCTTTAATCTGTTTGGTATTGATATATTTTGTGTGGTGTGGATCAGTTTTATCCAATAGCATCATAGTTTTTATCCACATGGCTAAACAATTGTCCCAGAACTATTTATCGAACATATCCTCTTTTCTCCTTTCATCGATAAAACTAATTTTTCTTGTAACTATTTCGCTTCGGTTTGTGTTCAGGCTCTTTTATAGTCCATTGCACTTTTTATCTGTATCCGTGTCATACTATCTTAATTACCAGAACGTTAAGATAAGTCCTTATAAGTCTGATACATGATAAGAAAATATTTTTATTTTATTTCTTATAGTTGTATCTTGCCTACTTTGGATGTTTGTTATTCCATATGAATTTTAAAATCAGCTTGTTAAAATTCTTGCAAAAACTCTGATAGAATTTTATGTTGAATTATACTGATTATATAGATTAATTTTGGGAAAAGTTGTCACCTTTAAGATATTAAACCTTCCTATTTCTAAATATAGTGTATCACAATGTTTTTTAGGGCCTTTTTTGATGTCTTTCAATAAAATTTTATATTTTCTCCATTAAAGATTTAACATCTTAAGTTTTTTTCCAGATAGCATATACATTTTTTTGCTATTGTAAATGATATCAATATTTAAAGTTACATTTTATGTTTCTTGTCACATTGTGAAAATGTACTTGATTTTGGAATATTTTAAAACTAATTGCCTTGGTACATTTCTATGTAGACTACCATCTGCATCTAAATTTCATATACATATATATATCATATATATGAGTTTACTTCTTTCTTTTTAATTAATTTCTTCCTCTTTCCCTTCTACTCTCCATCCCTCCCTCCCTGCCTCTTTCTTTCCTCCTTAATACAATTTTTGTAAATATTCCTTCCGTTCCCATTCTCTTCCTTCCCTCTTTCTCCCTTTCTTTTCCTTCTCCCTCTCTCTCTTTCTCTTTCTTTCCCTTCTCTGATTAGGATGAGTAGAAGTTAGAGTGAGTATTCTTGTAATGTTACTGATTAAAAAATGTTTTGTAATTTTCACCATTAAAATGATATTTATTATAGGCTTTAGATACATTTGGGTTAGATAGCAGGTTAAAGATCTTAGAAAAGTTTTCTAAGACTTTTTAAAAAAATATTTCATTTCTTTATTTATTTTCAGAGAGAGGGGAAGGGAAAAAGAGAGGGAGAGAAACATCAATGTGTGGTTGCCTCTTGCGCAACCCCTGCTGGGGACCTGGCCCACAACCCAGGCATGTGCCCTGACTCAGAATCGAACCAACCACACTTTGGTTCTCAGGCCAGCCCTCACTCCCTTGAGCTACACTCCCAAGGGCAGAAATATTTTATTATTAACGAAGATGAATATTTTCAGATGCTTTTTCTGTACTTGTTTTCCCCCAAACTATTAATTTACTGGGTTATGGGGGATATGTAAACTACTCATATTTCTAGGATTATCAGATTTGGTTATAAATTTATTGTTATTTTAAACACAGAGGGATTTGATTTTCTAATATTTTATTTCGTATTTTGTCATATGTGTTGATAAATAACTTGTACTTCAGTAATACGTACTTTTAGTGGACAGTATAAGTTCTAACCTTCCTTTTCTTGTGTTGTCCTCATATAGTTTGGTCCAAGTATATATTTACCTCATAGTCTGAGTGGATGAGTAATCCCTATTATTCTGTTCTTTGGAAAAAATTGTTTCAGTTTTTAATAATCAGTTTCTTGAAGTATGTCTTTGCTTGCCTGTAAAACTGTCTGAGCCTGGTTTTATGGCATGTGTGTGTGTGTAGATTTAAGAATATTAATCCAACTTTTAAAATTGTTATTGGACTATTCAAGCTTTCTATTTTTTCTTATTTTTTTTGTTGTAGTTTCTAGGAAGTTTCCATTTCATTCAAGTTTTTAAATTTATTGTCATAAAGATTTTTAGTATTCTCTCTTTAAATTTTTAAAAAATAATTCCTAGTATTGTTTAATTCTGTCCATTTTTAAAAATATTGACCAACATTGCCATAATTTTCCTCTGTCTTATTAATCCTCTCAAAAAACAGACTTTTTCTTTGTTGATTCTATTCTATCTTTATTTTGCCTTTCCACAATTTTTGCTCTTATTTTTTTCTTTCTTTTTGCTCTTTTTAAACTTCTTTTTTAAAATAAATTTTTATTAATTATGCTATTACAGTTGTCTCATTTTTCCCCTTTATCTCCTTCTGCCCAAAACCCCCATTCCATCCAGCACCCCCCTACCTTAGTTCATCTCCATAGGTCATACATGTAAGTTCTTTGGCTTCTCCATTTCCTATATTATTCTTAACCCTCCCCTGTCTATTTTGTGCCTACAAATTATGCTTCTTATTCCCTGTACCTTTTCTCCCACGCTGCCTCCCTCCCCTTCCTCACTGATAACCTTCCATGTGATCTCCATTTTGTGATTCTGTTTCTGTTCTAGATGTTTGCTTTGCTTTTGTACTTTTAGGTTCAGTTGTTCATAGTTGTAAGTTTGTTGTCATTTTACTGTTCATAGTTTTGATCTTCCTCTTTTTCTTAGATAAGTCCCTGTAATATTTCATACAATTAGGGCTTGGTAATGATGAACTCCTTTAGCTTTACCTTATTTGGGAAGCACTTTATCTGCCCTTCCATTCTAAATGATAGCTTTGCTGCACAGAGTAACCTTGGATGTAGGTCCTTGCTTTTCATGACTTTGAATACTCCTTTCCAGCCCTTTCTTGCCTGCGAAGTTTCTTTTGAGAAATCAGCTGATAGTCTTATGGGAATTCCTTTGTAGGTAATTCTCTTCTTTTCTTTTGCTGCTTTTAAGATTCTCTCCTTATCTTTAATCTTTGGTAGTTTAATTATGATGTGTCTGGGTGTGTTCCTCTTTGAATCCAACTTGTTTGGGATTTTCTGAGCTTCCTGGATTTGTATGTCTATTTCCTTTGCTAGATTGGGGAAGTTTCCTTCATTATTTTTTTCCAATAAGCTTTCAATTTCTTGCTCTTCCTTTTCTTCTTCTGGCACCCCTACTATTGGATGTTGGAATGTTTAAAGTTTCCCAGAGTTTCCTATGCCTCTTCTCATTTTTTTGAATTCTTGTTTCTTCATTCTTTTCTGGTTGAATGTTTATTTCTTACTTCTGCTTCAAATCATTGATTTGAGTCCCATTTTCTTTTCCTTCATTGGTGGTTACCTGTCTATTTTTCTTTACTTCACTTTGTATAGCCTTCATTTCTTCCTTCAATTTGTGACTGTACTCAGTCATTTCTCTGAGCATCCTGGTTACCAGTGTTTTGAACTCTGCATCTGATAGGTTGGCTATCTCCTTGTCATTTAGTTCTTTTTCTGGAGTTTTGCTCTATTCTTTCATATGGGCCATATTTCTTTGACTTGGTGTACCTGTTACATTGTAAGGGGGCAGAGGCTTAGGCATTTGCCAGGGTGGGGCAACGCACTTTGCTGCGTTGTGGCACTGAATTTGGCGGAGTGGTCAGAGAGGGAACAATGCTGCTTGCTCAGCTTTTGTCCCACTGTCAGTCACTTCCTCCTCTATCCACAAGCAAATTTTACCTTCCAAGGTGCTACCCTGGTGCTGATTTCCAGGTGGGTGGGCTTGTGTATGATCTAGGACTCTGTCAACTCCTCCAGCAGACTCTGCTATGAGACTGGGAGTTTCTACCACTGCTGCAACCCCTACAGGTTTTTGCAGCCAGAAATTTTGAGACTTTATTATCCCGTGCTGCAACCCTGGGTTGCGAGGTCTGTCTCGCTCTCCAAGTGTTCCTCCTAGTTTATCTGAACATGAATGTGGGAATGGCTGGTCCACCAGCCGCTGCCTTGCCACAACTCCTCTCCGTCCCAGCTGCCCATCTGTGCCTCTCCTACCAGTTTAAATGAATGTTTCTTCTTTAACTATCTGGTTGTAGAACTTCCATGCAGTTCAATTTTCTAGCAGTTCTGGTTGTTTTTTGTTTTTAAATTGGTCGTTATCCTTCATTTGGTTGTGCGAGGAAGTGAAGTGTATCTACCTATGCCTCCATCTCGGCCAGAGCCTTTTCTTTAAGTTCTTATATGGATGTCAGTTTATTACTTCTCCTGCCCTTCTTTCTTTTTAATATGCACACTTAAGAAGTAAATTTCCTTATAATCTTTGCCTTACCTCTGTTTTACATATTGATATGTAAAATTTTCATTATATGTTAGTTCAAAGTATTTCTCAATTTTCTGTTGTGATATCTTTTTTTTTTTGGAACATGGATAATTCAGATGTATGCTTTTGAGATGTACAGACTACAGATATTTTTAAACTTATAATTGTTATTGATTTAATCTAATATGGTTTAATTTAAATTTAATTGTGTAATATTCAGAGAATGTGGTGTATACTAATTTTAACCCCAAACACATTGATACTTTTTTATTATTACAGTAAATTCTTGTAAATGTTTAACTTGAACTTGAGAAAAATCAATATTCTCTATTTACTATTGACAGGTTCTATGTTTATCGCATAAACCCAGCATACTATTATTTTCCTAAAATCTCCTCTGTATTTAGCAACATTTTCAGTTTTAATTAAAATAGTCAAGAGATTTCTGTTGAAATTTCACACGATCTTTATATGTTTAAATGCTCTTTGGGGCATATAAGTATAGAATGGCATACAGGGTAAGTTAAACTTCCTGTCATTTTATAGCATTTTACTCTCTCCATAATATTGTCTTTCATGATACTGTTTTATCTGATAATCTATCTACAACAGTTTTTAATTTGATAAATATATTTTATTATGTATATTTTCTACCTTTGTGCTTTCAACTTTTGTATGTCTTTATGTGCTAGATGTCCTTTCATAACCACTTATGACCTGGATTTTGTGTTTTAATCCAATTTTACAATTTTTTTCAACAGATGACCTTAATAATTTACATTTGCTCTAATTATCAATGTATATGTATTTTTTCCTACCATGTAACTTGCTTTTTATTTTGTTCTAATTTTACATGCTCTATTTTTCTCTTTTCTTGGTTTTTACTTGTTAAATTTTTATATGTTCGTTTCCTTTATTGCCATTGTTTTGGGTTGTTTTCTTATTCTATTTCATTTTATCTACTGTTTTGGACATTAAATACTCTCCTTATAAATTTTAATGGGTACTGTCTAATTTTTACCTTATGCTTTTATCTTATGCTTATACCTGTTACTTACAAAGTTAATTTTATCAGTATTTTAAATTTCCTCCTGAAAAATGCATGAATGTAAAATTTTTAGGCCTACACACTGGCTAGATAAAATCCATTTTTTTTGTTCAATATTTTAGTTCTGTCATTATTACATTTCCTTATTATGTCATATATTCAGTATTTGCTTAGATTCTCTGTCACTTTGGACCGTGTCAGTGATGCTATGAGGAGATTGTTTTATTCTCATTTGCCTTTGTGGATACTGCATTGGAAGCCTTTGCAAGCATTGCTTATGACCAAGTATAAACCCACCAAAGATAATCCTTAAAATAATTGAAGACAGCTATTTCCTGTGACATGCTGATAAATGTTTAGCAATCAGCTTTCCAGAAAAATTACTTATTTGTAGCATTTATTAATTTCTGTGCTGTAAATTCTCCTGTCATAGTTTTATATCAAAGTACCAACATGATGTCAACCAGTATGTAAAATTCCTGAATATTTATCAGTCTGCTCTTATGGGGTGGTAAGAGTTGGACCTAGTTCTGGCTGTTCTCTTCCTCATGAATCACCATTGTACTTGTCTAGGTAACCTCCAATTCCTTAAGCCATTTTTTGTCTAATATAGCTTTGAATTATCTGGAGCTGCACTTTTGAATAATCTCCAACATGGTTATGGTTCTGTGAGCTTTGTGAGAATCTGGCCACACAGAAGCTGTGTAGGCTATAAATAAATATGGCATGCTCTTAGAAGCAGTTATCTGGAGTTGCACTCTTGTGCAGTGAAGAGAAATGGCTACTTGTACCATAATCAGAAATGGGGCAGAGCAATCGTGGCAACAATGTTGGGCCCTGGTATTGGATAGAGAAGGGAAAAATCCTTTTCTAATATAAAAGGGAGTCAGATGTGGGAATTGAGCCTCTAACATTTACCAGGAGATTAGTTGTGATAAAATTGAATTAAATATCTTATTATTGAGTGTTCATACCTGAAAAATTGTGTGGAACAGTACATCTCCCACCTGAGCATCATCCTTTCGATCCTGTCACTAGCTTCCTTTGCCTTTTCTCCCCTTTATTTTATATCATAAAGAGTATTCTTTTGAGACCATTTCCAGTTCATCCTTGCTCAGGCTTCCTTGTAGAATTCCTATAGATTTAAAAAAAAAGAATTATGCAAACATCAGGTGAGGATGATTATGACTGTTGCCTTAGGAATTCTCTTGAGAATCTGGTGTAGGAATTCAAGGTATTTAGCTTCTTGATTTCATAAGTTAATCTTTGTTGCTCAGATCTCAAGATGAGGTAGGAGCCTGTATTTGCACCACTGGACTGGAGAATGAAGGGCACTTTCTTCAGGCGGCCTTTTATTCAGTGGACTCTAATGGTTTCACACAACTGTGTATAATTCTTCACTAAGGAAGGTTTGTCACAGGTCAAAAATTTGAAATGGCTTGTAAATAAATGTGAAAAATTAATTTCCAAGTCAATTTTCTTTTCAAGGCAGTCATGTAAAAATGGGGCCTCTGGGGTCAGTGGGAGAACACCTCTGTGTTTGCTGGCTGGGCAGAAAGCTCTCCTAATGATAGAGGACTAGCCACGTAAAGAATAAAATCCTACAAGCAGGGCTGTAAAAACAAGGTGAAGTAGAAACATTTGTGCTAGAGAATCCTTTGACAAAAGGAAACTGCCTATAAAGACTATAAGATGATTGTTTCCTCTCATGCACTGAGTCAGATTTTGACACTTAACAAACAACTCCAAATCTTCATGACTTAAAACAGCCACCATTGTTTTATTCATGATTCTGGGGGTTAGCAGTTTGCTCTGGGTTCAGTTGAGTAGTTCTGGATTTGGCCCAGATCAGTCATGTGTGTGTGGTCAGCCATTGGGTCAGTGGGGTTCTGGCTGGTCCAAGATGGTTTCAGCTGAGATGGATTAGTTCTGCTCCACACAATCGCTCAACCCTCAGGAGGCTAGTCTGATGCTAGCCACTTGGTGGCCTTCCGAGGGGCTCAGAACTGGCCCAGCACAACTTCTGTTGGAACCTGTTGGTCATGCTGAGTCACAAGTCCAGATTAGTTTCTAGGACTGGGGACACAGACTCCGCCTCTTGATGAGAAGAATGTAATAGCACATGGCAAAGTGTTAATGCACATATAGGTGAAAATAATTGCAGCCATTTTTGCCAACATTTACCACAGGTGTGTAAATGTTTAGAGAGGACATCACTATTATTGCTAGCTTTTTTTTTTTTGCTATTTTTCTTATTGTTTTCCAAAGTACGAGTTAGGCCAACTAATAGAGATAACTGACAATGATACTGCTGAAGATGAAGTTTCAGCCTTTAGTAGTTTGTTCAGTTGCTAACTGAGCATGTTGCTACCCCAAGAGGAAAAATAATGTAGGTTGGTCTTTTTAAAACTATGATGTTATAAAATGACTAAAGATATTTATTCTCCTTTCATAAATTCCTATTTGGTAGGCTTATATGTATTTAAAAAATTCCTTTTCTCTTTTTATACATTATTATGTTGTGATTTTAGTTGTTCATGTGAAACTAATGTAGCCTTGCTGCAATATTATAGACCTTACTATGGTATACTGTAAGGCTTATGGCAGGAATAAAAATTCCCTGTGATATGACAAGAGCATAAAGTACTAGATTGTGGGTTCTTAGCAAAACATGATAATCTTTAAACAGTAAATCTTTCAAGCAGCATCCTAGAATCCTCATTATTACCCATACTATAATACTGATTATAGTTCCTATTATGTGTATTTTTTTATACAGTAAGCTTTATGTATTCCTATTTTATTGTTCTATCATATAATTTGTAATGAGAATTAGATAGGATTATGTGAACATAGAGGGACATTACAGATGAGCCTAGCACACCAGCTCCACAACCGTCGTATCTGGCCTGATGGGCCATGACACACCTTTTGTATTTTGAAACAAGGCAGTCATTTAGGCTACAATGTTAATGACCCCTCTTGGGTTGAGCGGTGTACCATCTACACAGCTCCACCTGGTGACCCTGCTCTGGCACTCAGGGTGGATACCAGTGATAAGTGCCGGACCTGATGAGGCTATGTGTTTTGGGCACCGTTTGAGGAGAACACTTGACAGTACTTGGAGTGATGGGAGGTGGTCCAGAGGAGCCTCCTTCAGGACACCACACAGCTGGTGGTCTGCACTCCTATCCCGAAGGCTGGCAAAGGAAGGGGCAGTGTGCCGGAGTTGGGAGAGCTGGCCTCTAGTCATAGCTTCATCATTACTGTGGCATCTCAGGAGATTTTTAGTCATGGGAAGCATGTTTCTTCTCTAAAATGTAAGGGCACACACTTAGCTTACAAGGCTCTTGTGAAGACAGAATGAGATGCAGTTGTAAAAGCACTGTGAGAGAGATTGGTATGAATGTGATCTCCTCCTCATTGTTATTGTGAAAATGAAAAGTAATATGCTCATCCTTGGAAGAGTGAATCTTTATAATGACAAGTTTCCAGTTTGCTTATGTGGTGAATTGGTATGTGGACAACTTTGGTCGCATGCCACTGACCCTGCCTGAGCCAGTTATCATAATTAAGCCAGTGGTAACACTAACGTTCACTGACCCCATCTCCCCTTTTAGACTCTTTCTGCCACCCAGGACTTGAAGAGTTCAAGGCTGACCTGTTGTGGGGTCAATATTGAGACATGGTGTGCCCTCCCCTGACTTGTCCTTGACTACTGGATGAAGCATACAGTCAAATTTATATCAACAAAAATGTTACCACAAAGACTAGTGATAGGTGATGAAAAGGGTTTTTGTAAACTTCTTGGGCAATTTGGTGCTGCTTTTGAGCAAACAAAGTGGATTTTGAAATTCTTGCATTAGTTTAATTTCTCAGGGAGAGACACAGAAAGTCTCAAGCTCTTCAAAAGCAAAACAGAATCCACATCACATCTTGGTCATTGCAAATGATTTTTGGGTCCATGCTTTGATGCCCAACATTTCCAGGTTTCTGCGTAAGCAGGACTGAAAGGGAGCACGTCTGGGAATTGGAGGGCTCCGATAGGAAGACAGAGCTGGGGAAGTGGAGGGGTGACTGCATTGAGTTGCTGGTTTGATCATGGGAAGGTTCATACAAATTCAAGGCAAATGAATATTCTCAGGAATGCTTGTAGTAAAGACAATATTAATATACTCATAAATTGACACCTGCAATCTGCCAAAAGGTTTAGCCCTACGAGTTGGTGAGTACCAAAGTCTAGGAAACAGCCCTTTGCCTTGAGAAGCTTAAACGTTTAGTTATGACAGCATGACAACAGCGTATGACATTCTTTACTTCACAGAAATATAATCAAGAATTAAAGTATTGCATTATAGTTAATTACAAACAAAGTATGCCATAGTCCTTGAGAAAATACCAATTTTAAGTCAAGTCTTCATAGCAGTGAAGTTAAAGTAGATTTGGCACTTTTCTAGCTTATCTGGTTCTGGCATTCACTGGAACTCTCAATCAAACACCCAGTTAAAATATTTTAAATATGTGTACATGTGCAGCTTATACACGTATTCAGAACACAATTTCATCTTGGGGTAGGGTATCTGTTTAGGAAAGCATGAGTTTTAATTGCCAGCAACACAGCACTGCAAACTGATAACCTAAGGTCTATTTTCTACTTTTATTCTTTGGAATGAAGAAAAGTAATGCCAACATTCCATTATTTATGAACATGGTCAAAGAAAAGAGAAGCAGTGAAATTTCACAGCTTTCAAAGAATAATTTATTTTGACTCCATATAGGTTCTCGCGCCTTTCCTTCACAAGATGTTTCCTTCCCTGTGGACACCTCAGGCAACCCTGCTGCTATGATACCTTGATGCCTTATAGGGCAAGGGGAAGAGTTGGCAGGCCCTGGCCATGAGTGTACACGGGACTTGGGAGGCATTTGATTAATTGATCATGAATGAATCAAAGGTCTGCTTTGTGCCCTGCACTCTAGAACCTTAGGTGCTGTGGGCAAAGCTTAGGTATAAAATGGAAACTGTTCTCAAGAGATTTGCTGATGCACAGGCAAATCAAAGTAGGGACCCATTTATAAAATATGGAGAGGCATCTACTTAATTGTTCAGAATTCTGATTTAGGCTAAGAAGACAGTTTCCATTTATTTTGTGATAACTTTACACTAGAACCCAGGCTTAAATACTTTACTTATTGGATCTGTGATCCTTATACTAATGCTACAAGGCAACTCTGATCATCTTCATCTTGTGGACGGAAAAACTGTGGCTTAGAGAAGATAGAGTGAATCAGCCCGAGGTCGCATATCTAGTAACTATTAAGCCCAGAACTGAAATACAAGTGCCATGTGTCTAAAGCCACCACTCATCTATTTAGGTGCAGCAGTGCTTTGGAAAACTAGGGCAGCCAGGAGAGGGGACCAACTGGAAGTAGCAGGCTAAGCATGCTTGACTGGCAGGCCTGGGGGAGGAGTCCCTCTCTCTGTTGTCTTGGTGACCCTGGAGGTGGTGATACCTTATTTGTTTCTGCTTAATGGTCCTGCTGAGTCACCCCAATCTCACTGTGGCCAAACCCTACACTAATTTTTTCCCCATTTTTGTGGCTCTGAATTAGCTGGAAGTAGCTTAGCTTTAATGTCAGTTTTTACAGTAAGTTTTAAAAGAAAACATTTAATTTGTCATGTAAATTCGGATAATTATGAGTAAAAGGAGAGTCTGTTAGTAATTATGCCAGCACTGTCCTGGGAACCAGAGTCTTATGATCACCTTCCAGTGTGGGATCAAGGGATACAGTTAACATGGAAAGAAAACAAGAACTTTTTCAGGACAAAGAGCAACCAAATGGAAATGAATATCATCTACTACAGCAAAGTTTATCTCCTATCTGATGTCAGCATGTGCATTTGGGAAATTTAGTCCTTCAACCCAAATTCATCCCATAATAAGCCAAGGCAGCTCCGATTTTCCATGTCGGAGTGACATTGTTATATGAAAATTTCTTGCTTACTGCCAAAGTTAGTGAATTTGGATTGTTCTAACTTATAAGAATTAAAGAACTTATTCTTGAAGATCTTTTGACTAAAACTTATAAATTGTCCTATAATAAGTAATGCTGGGTTTTCTCTTAACAAGTAATCTAACCAAAGGCATTGTAATATTCAGAAAAATAATCACATATTGCTGGGCTGAAGCTCCGAAAGAATAGCCGAGGAGAAGTGGGGAAGGAGGTGTGGAGGGAAGAAAGGGGGGAGGGAGGACAGTCTAGGTGACTTGAAGCCAAAAATCCAGGAATATCTTCCAATGTGACAGTGGACTTCTAACCCAGGCCACTCCTGTTTTCAATCCCTGACCCTCTTGTCATTTGTTTTCTTTGGGCTGACAAATGGATGTTGATTTATGACAGCATCATTGATCAAATGACACATTGTTCTGTGTTATGTCTGGTTATATAAAAAAAACATAAAAATGCTTTTTGGATTAGCTTGACAGTACCAGTTTAGATAGCAGCCTCCCAGTCTTAAATCTTTCTGAGAATGACAGAAAGATTCTCTTTTTCTAAAACATGAGTGATTTTCATCACTAATCCCAAAAAATGATGTTTTCTCTGAGACCAGGCTTCAGGCTTTCCAACAATTTTTATCAAACTATTCTTAAGTAGGTGGGGTGGGGGAATAAGTTTTCCAGAGAGATTCCCAGTGAAGTCAACATTTCTTTGGAGTCTCTTATTTTATATTGTAAGTCCATGAAAATATTACATTCTGTTTTTACAATACAGCCATGTTTGATTTAGTGTCAACATTTACAAAATATATTTAATAAGAGGTATATGCAAAGAAGTACTACTTTTATTGTATAGTTTCATATTACCTCTGGCATAATACCACATCCTCCTTTTTGATAATGAGAGAATAAAACCAACCCACAGCAGCTGACAGCAGGGAGGAGTTTATTATTTTGAGAGTCGCTGATCTAGAATTTTGATTGTAAAAGTCAAATAAATGCCTAGGCATATTCATTTTGTTTTGAAACTTTACCCACAAATACTTCAGTAGACCATAAAATATAATACCAGATAAGCAAGATATTCTGACAATGTTATTGCACACAATATTGACCTGCAAGGAGCCGGGGAGGGATGCAAAGGAGGAAAATCTACTACAATCTCTGTACTGATCACATAAAATCTACAGTGACTCCTTTTTTCCTAATGACTCCATCATCCCAAATGTTCATTGTTTTTTTTAATCAAAAGAATAAATTACAATTTGGGATTCCAATATATAATAGGATTAAAATAAAGTCACAAAAACTTATGTGAAGATTCTTAATAACTCTTCTTTTCTCTTTTTGTTGATAGAAATGCCTTTTTTCTTCTTTGAGACAAATACAGATAAATATGACTTCTGGTATTCTTGGAGTAGACCGAAAAACAGTTCTATGTTCAAACTGTTTCGATTTTCTGATAAGAACATAATTAACCTCCGGCTACATTTGTTGACATACTATAGTCCTTCCATATACATTACTCTCAGTATCATAAAAACAAAAAGTAGAAAACAAAGAGTGACCTCCCCTGAAACCAAAACAAAATGCAATAAAACTTAAGATATTGATAATATTAAAGTAAAAAAAAAGCAAAATTGATTTTAGAAAACATTTTTCTATTGTCTTTAAATTTTAAGTAAATGTGTTGATATAGGTAGTCAACTTTATCTTTCACAGTGAAATCCTTCTGCATTTATTTAGTCACTGGAATCCAATCTTGTCACATGAGAAATTGTGATCCCCAAATGAATACTATCCCTCGAGTCTTTCCTGAGAATGACTGAACACAAACACCATGGCAATGCCCTTCATTCCTTACCCAGACCTCTACTAAGTCTACCCTATGTCTTAGGCCCTGGGGTTGATGCTGAATAGTTGAAAATGAATGAGACATATTCCTCGTCTTCTGACATCAACGTCTAGGGTAGAGACAGACAGCTAGGGTGTGCTGGACTGTTAGGTCAACCTCACCAAAGCTGGGAACTATATTTTCCAGAAAAGTTTTCCTTGACTGGTTTTCTTTAAAAAAAAAAAAAAAAAAAGGAAAGAAAAAGAACCTGCCTGTGTGATTTGGCTGACAGAAATGAAGCAGAATTCATTACTCTCAGAAGGTCTTCATTGTCAGTTATGGTGATGGATAGATGCGGAGGTGCCTGATGAGCTCCGGCTTGTTTTCTCCAACACTTTTCATACAGCTTGCCTTCAAATAGTGGCTCCAGGCCCACCACAGAGTGCTTGGCTAGGAACATGCCTAGGCTGCAGCTGTGCAGAGACAATTTCTTCCCCAGAGGGGCAGTATCCAGAGACTTCTTTATCAGTTCTCCCTTTGTTGTCCGACTTTGGTGGCTTCTTGGATTTTTTCTTTAAGCTCCCACTGTCCACGTACACATTTGATGCCAGGAGCCTGGATAGAGACTGTTTTTCTGATCCTCAAACTTCCCCTTTCATATCATTTCTTCCCCAAATGAGAGCAAAAAAAAGAAGCCATATTGTGTAGTCTAATTCTTATAACGAATCCTTTATTCCCTTAACATTTATAATGGATCTCTTTTATTGTTTGAATCCTATTCAAACCACTATAAGAAGATGTTATAATGAAGGCAAGTAGTGCACACAAGAAAAGATGAGAAAGGAATGGCGTCTCACCCCGACTGGATGGTGCTGTGGGCAGGGTCAGAGAAGGTGACCTGGGTAGGGCTGGCCTGGCAAAGCAGAAAAGGGCCCTCCAGAGAGATGGCATGAATATTTCAGAGCTGCCAATAATTCTGAATGGTGTGATTACAGGATACCTGTTGAGAGTTGTTGTGTGATGTAGGCAGGAACCAGGTCAGGAAATCGTTCTTTACCTCACCAAGAAGTCTGTGTTTTATGGACAATGGGAAACATTAGAGTGCTTTTAAGCAAGGAAAGGACTGAAGATATTTATTTTGAAAAATTTCTCTGGCAGGAATGTAGAAACTGGGTTGGCGATAAGCAAGATTAGAGGTAAGAGGACCAAGGGGGAGATTGTGGCATCAGTTCAAATTAAAACAAACATGTAAGCAAAACAACATGGGTACCACTAATGCAGAGGAAAAGGGAAAGGAGAGAAATGGGGAATAGCCTATAAGGGACTGAAGAAAGAAATTTGTGAAAAAAGCTGAGGAGGGGGTCAGAGAGGTTGTAGGAGAATCAGAAAAGAGTGGGAGCAAAGGGAGGAGACAACATTTAAAAAGAGAGGGAGTCAATAAACCCATGTCTCGATGGTCAATTAATATTCGACAAGCGGAGCAGAAGCAGAAAATGGAGTAAAAATAGCTTCTTCAGCATATGATGCTGGGGGATCTGGAATGGCACATGCAAAAAAAATGAAACTAGACCACCAATTTACACCATACACAAAAATAAGCTCAAGATGGATAAAAGACTTAAATATAAGCTGTGACACAATAAACGTCCTAGAGGAGAACATAGGCAGGAAACTCAGATATTCCACACAGCAATATTTTCACAAATATGTCCCCTAGAGCATATAAGGGACATAGAGGAAAGAATAAACAAGTGGGACTTCATCAAAATAAGAAGCTTCTGCATGGCTAAAGAAAACATCAGCAAAATGAAAAGGGAACCAATTGTATGGGAAAATATATTTGGCAATGATACCTTGGACAAATTTCTGATCTCCAAAATATATAAAGAACACACACGACTTCCCTCCATGAAGACAAACAACCAAATTAAAAACTGGGCAAAGGACCTGAACAGACACTTCTCCAAGTAGGACATAGAGAGGGCCCAGAGACATATGAAAGGATATTCAGCATCACTAGCAATCAGAGAGATGCACATTAAAACCACAATGAGATACCATCTCACACCAGTTAGAATGTCTGTTATAAACAAATCAACAAACAACAAATCTTGGCGAGGTTATGGAGAAAAGTGGGAATGCAGACTGGGGCATCTACTATGGAAAACAGTATGGAATTTCCTCAAAAAACAAAAAATGGATGCTGTCTTTTGACCTGGTAATTCCACTGCTGGGATTATACCCTAAGAATCCCAAAACACCAACTCAAAAGAACCAGTGCACCCCAATGTTCATAGCAGCACAATTTACAGTGCACCCCAATGTTCATAGCAGCACAATTTACAATAGCCAAGTGCTGGAAGCAACTGAAGTGCCCATCAGTAAAAGAGTGGATCAAAACACTATGGTACATTTACACAATGGAATACTACACAGCAGAAAGTAAGAAGAAACTCCTACCCTTCTCAACAGCATGGATGGAACTGGAGAACATTATGCTAAGTGAAATGAGCCATGTGGTGAAAGACAAATACCATATGATTTCATCTATAAGTGGAACCTAATCAACAAAAAAAAAAGCAAGAAAAATAGAATCAGAGACATGGAAATAAAGAACAAACTGACATTAACCAGAGGGGCGGGGGAGGGGAATAACAGGGGAAAGAAAGGGGTCATCAAAAAACATGCATAAAAGACCTATGGACAAAGCCAAAGGTCAGTAGAATGGAAGGTGGGAGGTGTGGGTACATGGGGTGGGTAAAGTGGTGGGAAAATGGAGACAACTGTACTTGAATGATAATAAAAAATAGGAAAAAAAGGAAATCAGGTCACAAAATTGCCCTTTTTTATTTTTAAATAGATTTTATTTATTTATTTTTATTTTTATTTATTTATGTTTTTTAAATTTTATTTTATTTTTTCAAATACATTTGTCTCTGCCTCCCCCCACCACTTTCCCTTGCCCCCTCCCTCCTTCCCTCCCTCAGCTCTTCCCCTTTGGTTTTGTCCATGAGTCCTTGCTATATGTTCCTTGACTTTCCCCTTCCCTTCCCTTTCCCTGCCCCACCCCCTCCTTCCCTCTTGTCTCTGTTGATTTCTTTTCCTTTCAGTGTTGCTGGTCTTATTTTCCTTGCATCTTTGTATTGTTGGTTAGGTTCCACTTATAGGTGAGATCATATGGTATTTGTCTTTCGTCCCCTGCCTTATTTCACTTAGCATAATGCTCTCCAGTTCCATCCATGCAATCGCGAACTTTAGTAGTTTTTCTTTTCTTTCTGCTGCGTAGTATTCCATTGTGTATATGTATCATAGTTTTTTGATCCAATCATCTACTGATGGGCATTTAGGTTGCTTCCAACACTTGGCTATTGTCAATTGTGCTGCTATGAACATTGGGGTGCATAGGTTCTTTTGTATTGGCGTTTTGGTATTCTTAGGGTATAGTCCCAGCAGGGGAATCACTGGATCAAAAGGCAATTCCATTTTCAGCTTTTTGAGGAAATTCCACACTGCTTTCCACAATGGCTGCACCAGTCTGCATTCCCACCAACACTGTACTAGTGTTCCCTTTTCTCCACAGCCTTGCCAGCACCTGTTGTTTGTGGATCTGTTTATGATGGCCATTCTGACCAGTGTGAGGTGGTACCTCATGGTGGTTTTGATCTGCATTTCTCTGATGGCTAGTGATGCTGAGCATCCTTCCAAATGTCTCTGGGCCCTCTGTATCTCCTCCTTGGAAAAGCGTCTGCCCAGGTCCTTTGCCCATTTTTTGATTGGATCGTTTGTCTTCTTGGAGTGGAGTCGAGTGAGTTCTTTATATATCTTGGAGATCAAACCTCTATCTGATGTATCATTAGCGAATATATTTTCCCATATGGTTGGCTCCCTTTTCATTTTGCTGATGTTTTCTTTTGCCGTGCAGAAGCTTCTTATTTTGATGAGGTCCCACTTGTTTATTCTTTCCTTTATGTCCTTTGCTTTAGGAGACATATCAGTGAAAAAATTGCTGCGTGGGATATCTGAGTGTTTCCTGCCAATGTTCTCCTCTAGGACTTTGATGGTGTTGAGACTTATATTTAACTCTTTTATCCATCTTGAGTTTCTTTTTGTGTATGGTGTCAGCTGCTGATCCACTTTCAATTTTTTGCATGTAGCCGTCCAGCTCTCCCAGCACCATTTGTTGAAGAGGCTATTATGGCTCCATTTTATGCTTCTGCCCCCTTTGTCAAATATTAGATGCCCATAGAGACCTGGGCTTATTTCTGGGCTTTCTATTCTGTTACACTGGTCTATGGGTCTGTTCTTGTGCCAGTACCAGATTGTTTTGAGTATGATGGCTTTGTAGTAGATTGATGTCCGGTATTGTGATCCTTCCTACTTTGTGTTTCTTTCTCAAAATTCCTGAGGCTATTCGGGGTCACTTATGGTTCCATATAAATTTTTGAAATGTCTGTTCTATTTCTGTGAAATATGTCATTGGTATCTTAAGAGGGATTGCCTTAAATCTATAAATTGCTTTGGGTAGTATGACCATTTTGATGATATTAATTCTTCCAATCCATGAGCACAGTATATGCTTCCATTTATTTGTGTCTTCCTTAATTTCTGTTTTCAATGTTGTATAGTTTTCTGCGTACAGGTCTTTTACGTCTTTGGTTAAATTTATGCCTAGGTACTTTATTTTTCCTCTTGCTATATCGAATGGTATTTTTTTCTCTGATTTCTTCTTCTTCTATTGCGTTGCTGGCATACAAAAATGCCTTTGATTTCTGAATGTTGACTTTGTATCCTGCTGTTTTGCCAAATTCACTTATTAGGTTGAGGAGTTTTTTGGTAGAGTCTACAGGGTTTTCTATGGACACTATCATGTCATCTGCAAACAATGATAGCTTTACTTCCTCCTTTCCTATTTGGATGCCTTTTATCTCTTGTCTGAACGCTGTGGCTAGGACTTCCAATACGATGTTGAAAAGAAGCCGTGAGAGCGGACATCCTTGTCATGTTCCCGATATTAGTGGGAAAGCTTTCAGTTTTTGCCCATTGAGTATGATGTTGGCTGTAGGTTTTTCATATATGGCCTTTATTACATTGATGAATGCCCCATTTATTCCCATTTTGCTGAGTGTTTTGATCATAATTGGGTGCTGTACCTTATCGAATGCTTTTTCTGCATCTATTGAGATGATCATGTGGTTTTTGACTTGTCTTTATTTATGTGATGTACCACATTTACTGATTTGCGTATATTGAACCATCCCTGCATGCCTGGGATGAATCCCACTTGATAGTGGTGGATAATCTTTTTAATGAATTGCTGGATGTGGTTTGCCAATATTTTGTTGAAGATTTTAGTATCTATGTTCATCAGCAAAATTGGCCTGTGGTTTTCTTTCTTTGTAGGGTCTTTATCTGGTTTTAGGATCAGGGTGATGCTGGCCTCATAGAAAGAGTCTGGGAGTCTTCCCTCTTCTTGAATTTTTTGGAATAGTCTGAGAAGGACAGGGGTTAGCTCTTCCGTATATGTTTTGTAAAATTCTCCTGTGAGACCGTCTGGCCCTGGGCTTTTGTGTGCTGGGAGTTTCTTGATGACTGCTTCAATTTCCCCAGCTGTTATCGGTCTGTTCAAGCTTTCTGTTTCTTCCTCCTTCAGTGTTGGAAGATTATACTTTTCTAAAAATTTGTCCATTTCATCAAGATTTTCAAATTTCTTGGCATATAATTGTTCATAATAGTTTCTGATGATCCTTTGTATTGCTGTGGTATCAGTTGTTATTTCTCTTTCATTCCTCATATTATTAATTTGGGTCCTCTCCTTTTTTTTCTTGATGAGTCTGCTTAAAGGCTTGTCAATTTTATTTATCTTTTCAAAGAACCAGCTTCTGGATTGGTTGATCCTCTGAATTCTTCTTTTCATCTCTATATCATTGTGTTCTGCTCTAATCTTGACTATTTCCTTCCTTCTACTTGCTCTGGGATGTATTTGTTGTTGTTTCTCCTGTTCTTGAAGTTGTAGTGTTAGGTCTTTTATTTGAAAAGTTTCTATCTTTTTTAGGTAAGCCTGTATTGCTATGAACTTCCCTCTCAGGACCGCCTTTGCTGTGTCCCATAGGTTTTGGACAGTTGTCTGTTCATTTTCATTTGTTTCCAGAAATTTTTTGATTTCTTCTCTTATCTCATTATCGACCCATTCATTGTTTAATAGTGTACTGTTCAGTCTCCATGAGTTTGCAAGTTTTGAAGTTTCTCTTTGAGGTTGATTTCCAGTTTAAAGTCCTTGTGGTCCGAGAAAATGTTTGGTATTATTTCAATTTTCTTGAATTTGCTGACGTTTTCTTTGTGTCCTATCATGTGGTCTCTCTTTGAAAAACTGCCATGAGCATTTGAAAAGAATGTGTATTTTTCTTCTTTAGGATGTAAGGTTCTATATATGTCAGTTAAGTCTCTTTGATTCAGTGTGTCATTCAGCGCCACGATATGTTTATTAATGTTTTGTTTGGAAGATCTGTCCATTTTTGACAGTGGGGTGTTGAAATCCCCTACTATCAGTGTGTTGCTGTCTATATCTTTTTTGAAGCCATCCAACAATTTCCTTATAAACTTGGGGGCTCCTATATTGGGAGCATATAAGTTTACAATGTTGATGTCTTCTTGATAGATTCTTCCTTTAAGTATGATAAAGTGCCCCTCTGGGTCTCTCTTTATGGCCTTTGTTTTGAAATCTACTTTGTCTGATACAAGTACGGCAACCCCGGCCTTTTTCTCATGCCCATTTGCTTGGAATATTTTTTTCCATCCCTTTACTTTCAATCTGTGCAGGTCTTTGGCTCTGAGGTGGGTCTCTTGTAGGCAGCATTTGTGTGGGTCATGTTTTCTTATCCATTCAGCTACCCTGTGTCTTTTGATTGGGGCATTTAGTCCATTCACATTGAGAGATATTACCCATAGAAACTTACTCATCTTTTCTCTCTGTACCTGTGTTCCTCTCTCTCTCATTCTTTTCCTTCATCTGCTTAAACCAGTCCCCTTAGCATATCTTAGTGTGCTGGTTTGGTAGAGATGTATTCTTTTAGTCTTCTCTTGTCTGGGAAACTCTGTATTTCTCCTTGTATTTTAATGGAGAGCCTTGTTGGGTAGAGCAGCCTTGGCTGTAGGCCCTTGCTTTTCATGGCTTGGAATATTTGTTGCCATTCCCTTCTGGCTTGTAGTGTTTCTGTTGAATAGTCAGCTCCTAGGTGTATTGGGCCCCCCTTGTATGTTACTTTCTCCTTCTCCCTTGCTGTCTTGAGGATTCTCTCTTTGTCTTTGACATTTGCCATTTTAATGATGATGTATCTTGGAGTGGACCTCTTTGAGTCCCTCTTGAGTGGGGTCCTCTGTGCCTCCTGGATCCATGAGAGCCTTTCTCTCCTCAAATTAGGGAAGTTTCCCATCATTACTTTTTCGAGGAGGTTCTCTATCCCTTGCTCCTCTTCTTCTCCTTCTGGTATCCCTATTATACGGATATTATTGCGTTTCAGGTTGTCCTGCATTTCCCTAAATGCCTCTTCACTCTTTTTGAGCCATTTTTCCATTTCTTGTTCTTTCTGGGAGTTTTTTTCTACCTTGTCCTCCATCTCACTGATTCGATCCTTGCCTTCATCCAGCCTGCTTTGGATTCCTTCTACTGTGTTCTCAATTCAGAAATAGTATTCTTCATATCCTCTTGTGTCTTCTTGATAGTTTCTATGTCCTTTTCCAGGCTGATATAGTTTGCTGTAAGATCCTGATAGTTTCTCTGCAGTTTCTCATAGTTCTTTTTGAGCTGGCTGAGCTCATTGATCTTCCTTAGAACCATTGTTTTGAATTCCATATCTGATAGTTCCCTTGCCTCTATTTCATTTAGCTCTCTCTGTGGGGAGTCCCCTTTTCCACTCATTTGAGGGGAACTTCTTTTTCTTCCCATTTTTGTGAGAGTCTGTTAAGTATTTTTGTCCTTTTCTTTCTGGGCCTGCCTCTGATGATGTCAGTTGTTGACCCTATAGGACCTTGGGTTGTTTGTTTGAGCCTTGGAGGAGTCTACTGCCTGTGTCTGACTCCTGCTTGGAGCAGCTCTGTGACCCCTTCGGTCAGGGCTGGGCTATTTTTTGGGATCTCTCTGCGCTCTTGCGTGGGCTCCTTGAGCGTGCTCCCAGCGCGGCAGGATCCCCCGCCTGCCTGAGCTCGCATGTGCTTGCCCCAGACCAGGGGGCTTATTCGCGACCTTGCATACTCATCTGGCCCCTCTGGCCCACGAGCTCTGTGGCACTGGTCAGTTTAGGGTCTTCTATTGTGTATTTTCCCCACTTTTGTCTCTTTGGGTCCATTGTTTGCCCTTGCCAAATGGGGACTACAGTAATGGGAGGAAGTCAGCTTCAGGACTCTCCGGTTAATCCTGTTTCTGGTCTCTCCTCTAGGGACTCTGGGCAGTTCTACTAATTTTGTGGGCCGCTCCAGAATCGCGGGCGATTGGGTCAATTTACGCCTGCCCTTGCTGCTCTGTGCACTCCCTCGCAGGCAGGCCATATGGGTGCCAATCTGTGGGAGGCCTTGCCGGCTGGTGCAAGCATTCGCCAGCCCGCGCAAGTCACACACGCTCACCAACCCTCGCCGGTCACTCAGCGCAAGTGTGCACGCCTCCTGTGGGTGTTTTGGGGGTGTCTATGTGTACTTTTCGGCTTTTGGCTCTTTGGGGGTGTGGCCTCTTCCCACGCAATGGAGACTACGACAAGGAGAAGGAGTCAGGACTCCCCGGTTCCTCCTCCCGTTCTTTCCCCAATGCCTCCATTTCTAGTCTCCCCTCAGGGGCCTCTGGGCAGTTCTGCAACCCCTTCGACCAAGGATCCACCACCTGTGCGGACTGCGTTTCAATCGCAGGCAGTCTGGTTCATGCGCGCCCTGCTTCTGCCTCTTTGGCGTTGCGCCTTTCCAGCCCACAATGGAGACTACAGAACGGGGAGGGAGTCGGGACTCCCCGGTTCCTCCTCCCGTTCTTTCCCCAATGCCTCCATCTCCAGTCTCTCCTCAAGGCTCTCCCAGCCAGTCTGCAGTCAACCCCGCAGCTCACACGCGTACAAGCTGTGTGCAGAGCGCACAAAAAGCAGGTTAATTGATTCCCTTATGCCTGAGCGAGATGGTAGCTGCAGAGTGGGAGGCGCGCCATCACCGGGGCTGCACCGGCCGCTGTGTCAGTTCTCTTCACAAAGTTTTCCTCACCAGTCTTTTCCCAGGCACCAGCCCACCCCGCTGCCGCCTCTACCCAGAGTTCAAGGAGGGCGGCTGCCGCTGCAACTTTTGCGTTGGCCCTTTAAATGTCTCTTTGCATCCCCAGCCACCTGTCTCTGGCAGAGAGCGCCCCTAAGCTTTTTGGGGTTGCGTTTTGTCTGTATTTTCTTGGTTTTAGCTGCTGTAGTTTAGGGGTCCCTGTTTATGATTCAGACCCCGTTCTTCTCGGGGGAAGCTAATTGGCCTTTTCAATGTCCCTCTAGTGCCAGTGCCCCTGGGCACCCAGCCCACCCTCTCAAGCCTCCACCGCACTTCTCACCCGTTGGGATGTGTGAGAGTCGAATCCACTGTCCGTGGCACCAAGGCTCCTCTCCCACTATCGCTCCACTGCTTTCCAGGTGATTAGTCCATTTTTTAGTTGCAATTCCAGTTTGGTTTTGGGAGGAGGACAGTGTGACTCCCATTCACTCCTCCATCATCTTCTCTCTCTATTTATTTTTAGACAGAGAGGAAGTGAGGGAAAAATAGAGGGACGGAAACATCAGTGTGTGGTTGCCTCTCGTGTGCTCCCTATTGAGGACTTGGCCCGCAACCCAAGCACGTGCCCTAACTGGGAATCAAACTGGCAACCCTTTGGTTCACAGGGCAGCGCTAAATCTACTGAGCCACACCAGCCAGGGCATGCCCATCCTTTTTTTTTTTTTAACCATGTAGATATCATTGCAGGCCATAGATGGAATAGTTCCAGTGGTGTTTGTGTTATTATTACTAGCATTATGGGCTCACAGAAACTCTTGCGAAAATTATATTGTGTATATATTGAACTTCTGCAGTAAAAGGAACAAAGAAGTCTTCGCCCCAGTGATCAGCTAATTTCCCTCATTCATAGAGACCACCACATTCAAACGTAAGAAAGAATGTGCTGATCAAGGTCTTAGTAGTCACCTCTCTGCAGCCCCTTCAAGAGAAGTCAATTCTGTCTGACTGTTATAAGTGGTGAGTCATTTAAAACCTTTCAATAACCTGTCAATACTTGAACCATGATGAGAGAGAGGTGGAAAGAGAAATGGCTTTCATATAAATCTGACACTTGCTTGGTTTTTGCCTCTTCAATCAAAAATCATTTTTTTTCCAGTTTCCCTGGGTGAACTGTCTTCTTTCTTTATGAAATATAATTCAGGGAGTGATTCTCCATCAGTCTCTGCTGTAGGAATCCTGGCTCCTGCCATCAGCCCACAGGCCCCAAGGAGGAAGCTAAAGATACTCATCATGTTGATGGGAAAGACCACACAGGCTGAAATTCAAGATTACAACCATCCTCTTCCTTATTAGCAGATGAATTTAGTTATGTGATGCTTTCTCTGCTCCTTTTTTGGCATTCAGTTCACAGAGACTCATTTTCTCATTTGCATTCTCCTGATGTTTTAACAAATGTTAATTTATTTCTCTTTTGTTAAATCCTTTCATTTACTTTGGATTAACCGCAGTTCCCAAGGAGCAATCCCTGTCCCCCAAGGGCTTGTGACTAAGTGACTTCTACTACGTCATTGGCCTTTGCTCTAGGTTAGCCAATTGTTAGCTACAGAGGAGGCACATTTTGAGGCACCAAGTACTTTGTTCTTATACAGACAGATTACAAACCTGGAAATGGCCAGTCTACTGTTAAAAGGCAACCCTCTCACTTGCCCATGATCCCCTCATCCTCACAACGTATACACACTAGGGACCGCCCCCTAGATTTTAAGAAATTTGAAGGCAGAGGCCAAGCTTTTTTGGCCTTTCTATCTCTAATTGCATGTATTGTATCTGGCACATCTCAGTGATAAATTTTCTCCTGAAATGAGTGCAAAATCCTAGTGGTGTTTCATGATCTAAATTTTATGAAAACCAATCATTTTCCCAAGTTTACCTTCCAAGGGTATCCCTAATAAATGCTTACATGCTCCTCAGTTGAATCTTGGTAGTTACGAGTTACTTTGTACACCAACTCAGCTTCAAATCATTGCTGTTCCCAAATGCCACATCACCATGTTATCTTATGATTTACTTTTCCAGGCTGCTGGCTTTTCCTTTATTAAGGATGGCACTGTCTCCTCTATTAGGTCTTCAAAAGCACAGCCATGCCAGGCTCATTTATTGAATGCTGGTGGCGTAATGGAAGGACAACCCCAAGTTTAATATACACTGTCAGCAGGGGTCACTCCTGGGACCCACAGGTGCTAATCCCTGAGCCTGGAGAGGTTTTGTCTCCTTTCAAACACAAACACCCATTTGTTTCAAGGGAACTGTAGAAAAAGCTGTTGAAATAGCAGTATATTCCCCCAAGTTTGGGGTATTCTAATTTAAATAATGCTATTTGAAGGGCATCAATTATTAATCCTACTTTAGAACAGTTATTTAAATCTTTAAGGGCCCATTGTGGGAAGGGACTCAATTTACCCAACTAAAAATATGTGAACTTCAGCCTATACCATCTGTATTCACATTTATGGGAAAATCAATTTTCTCTGAGAACTGTCAATTTTTCCCAAACCAAGAAAGTCTATTTCTAAATTACCTGGTAATTCCCAAATAGTATTTTTTTCCAATAAAATATAATAAAAACATGTAAAGTGTGTCTTAATTGGTATCTCATTACAAAAGTATTTATTGAATTAATAAATGGATTTGAGAGTCCTGTGATTTAAAAAAATATCATTAATAGTTACTTCTCAAACCATTGGCAAATAGAACAAATGGCAATAGCAAGAGAAGCAAATCTAAAATTTTTCATCAGCAGCAGTATTGTTGTTGCTTTGCATAGCGTAAGAGGTTCCAGTACTATATGCAAAATGGCTCTTGAATTTTCCCTTTGTTCTTGTGCATCTTTCTCCCTCTCATCATAGTAACAATGTGGGAATCCCTGCTGCTACTAAGTGGGTAGATCTGTTACTCAGATGACACAGTGTATTTTAATGAACCAGGAGCCAGGAATCATGGGTTCACATTCTGGATCTATAACTTCTTCTCAGTGATGTTGTACAGTTCAATTCTTTGTGCTACAATTTACTCATGTATTTCTATTCAAAAAGAGTGATGAGCTTGTCTCCTTATAAGGTAAGACAAAGGAAGTCAATCTAGGACTCAGGGCTGTTCCTTTCCTTACATTAGTACCTCTCATGCATACACCTGAATAGTGGGAAATAGAACTCTATGTTTGTGGGCAAGGCACATAGAAACTGGAATGTGGGGCTGTGTTTAGCATCCAGTAGAAAGAGCCTGAGCAAGGAGCCTCTGCAGGTATTTTAGAGGTGACCCTAGGACCAAGGTTTTTAAGGAGCAAGGCATCCTTGGAAGGGCTGTGCACTTCCTATACTCTGGATGCTGGGAAATCAGCAGCCATCATTACGTTTCTCAAACTGGAACCCATGGACAAATTTTCAACTGCCCAAATGTCTCATGAAATAATTTTTAATTTTGTGTTGTATATCAATGGTAGTATAAATCAACAGGCATATTCTGAATCATTTTAAGATTACTCATTCTAAGAACTGCCACGCAATATCCATGTGGATGTTACATTTGTTTTTATAAATGTAATTTTACTAAGCAAAGATCAACTGACTTAAGGCAGTGCTGCACTAATAAAAATATTGTAGAAGAAACATAATGGAAGAGCTGAGCTATCAGAGGGTGAAAGAGCCTATGGCCTGTATGCATATCAAACTCAAAATGGTCTGCTCCCAGGCAGGCACTTCCAAATTGCATGGACACCCTGTATAGAACCCTCTTTGAACAAGCCAGTCATGGCTCATTCACTGCAAGCGTGGCCAGGCACACGAAATGAGACCTGCTTCTGGCAATCAGGGTTATTTAATGAAAATTTTAGTAATGCCACAATCATTACCTTCTTTTCAAGTAAACAAGACCGCATTAGAGAATTATCAAATGACAATTAAAATTGACACTTGAAGATTGTTAGCAACATTCTGGAAACATGTGAGGTCTATTTCTTTGGAACCAGCAAGCAAAGCCTTGAAATAATTAAACGTACTTATGCTAACAGGCGATATCTGAATTACTGAAGCCAAAATACATGCCAAAAAATTACTACATATAGAACCTGACCTGAGATTCATCTTTCTCCTACTAAAACCTACACTGACAATCTGGTTTCAGCAGAATAATATTTTTTATCTCTTTGAATTAACGCTTTTAATTCTTATTTTATTGGTCTTACAGTTATTAAATGTTTTTAATATATATGTTTGGTTAGGGTTTCATAATTTTAAAAGGAGTGTATAGCTAGTTTTATATTTTTGTACTTTAATAAAGTTGTAATGAAAGTAACAAGTCAGTGCTGAAGGTGAGATGTCACAATATTTTTTTCCTTTAAAGAAATTTGTGTATTATTCAAATTTGGGAGACATTGTTATAAGGTTAATAGCATAGAGTTTGAAATCAGAGAGACCTGTGTTCAAATGGGAGCTCAGGCATTTAAAAACCGTAAACTGGAGCATGTTATTTAACTGAAATGTGTTTTATTTTCCTGATTTTCTAAAAGGAGTATGATGATAATACTTTCATCATGGTGCTATTGTGAGGAATAAATGAAATAAAGGCTTTTCAGTATATGGACTTTGGCATGTGTAAGCACTTAGTAAATGTTCGCCATTATTGCCATTATCATTATCATGATCATCATTTAAAAAAAAAAAAAACAGAACAAAACTCCGAAGAACTCAAGCGGTGGTAGCGCCAGTCAAGGAGATGAGTTGCTGTCGGAGGAGCGCTGGGAGCAATTGCTGTTGATGGGAGTTCACATCTTTTAAGGATGCTGGGCTGGGGAAGCCTCAGTAACTCCTGCAATGGAAGAGTTTCACCAAAGTAGCAGCCAGGTATTTTCATTGTCTCTGCAATCAGTCAAATGTGTCAGTCTGGTGAGACATTGTTGCCTGGACGTCCTAAACTCTTTAACCACCTGATGGCATGGGTCACCTTAGAGAAAGAAAGCTATGCTTCAGTTCTGTTGTCTCCTTGTTTCTTCCAGAACCTTCTTGACTTGCTCAGCAAGGCTGCCTGACCTGTGTTCTCAGTGACCCCTTGCATCTGGCCCTTTAGTTTTTCTGGTCTTGGCTCTTTATTTTGCATAGATTATGTCTGTTGTGACCATTGAAGGGACATTCCAGACTCATTTACTGTGTTGCTGGGGACCCCTGTGTCTTGTCATTTCCTGTGGGTTTCCTCAGCTCCCAATGAGAGAAATCAGACATTTCCTGTGGGAAGGAGTTGGCTGATGAGAGGATTTCCCAGTTTTTCTATCAAAGGATTTCTATCATTGTTCTCTTCCTTTTGTACCCAGAGTTTTGTTGAAATATCTCTACGAGTCAAAGAACTAACAGAAATTCTGATCACATTGTCCAGTGGGGTTTCCTTAACTCTAGCTTGTCCCTGCAGCTGTTGGATTACATGTTTTTTCAGATTTGGTCCAGACATCTCAAAACTACTGCCCCTCAAAGTAGGGACAGGGGGTGAACCCCAGTGGTCAAAGCTGACCTGGAGGGAAAAAGAGACAAAAACCTGCCAGGATAACAGAGGAGAAGAAAAGAGGCAGGCTGCTTCAGCCTTGTGGACCACACAGAATGTTCACGGTGTGATGATTTTTTAAAAACCACTTGCAAAGCTGGTTGAACTCCCACAGCAAGAAAATCTGATTCCTTATTGCATGATCTGCAGACAGATTTGCTGATCCAGACACCTGGTTAGAGTTGCATTAACATGTAGTACCCACACTCCTCTCTTTCCAAACCCACAAACCCCTCAGGACAGCTTCCCCCGCCCCTGCTTCTTTTTCCTAGAGCATCCCAAAGCCTTTCTGTGATCCCAGAGAGCATGAATTATTCACTATATATAGCATCAGGCTTCAAAGTATAGTCCTTAAAATGTAAAACTGCCTAAACTACCCAGTGTCTTCATTTCCATTAACTGGACAGCATCTTATGAATCATGGCATACCTTTCCTGGCCATCTTGTTGACTTCGTTTTCCTTCTCACCTCTCCACCTCAATAAAGTAACAGAAGTTCATACTGTCTTGCATCAGGCATGTCCCGCCCAAGGGTGTCATTCACACACATACTCAAGGTCCACGTAAATGTCATCATTTACATTTTAAAGGCCTTCATGGTCACAAGTGGAAGGATAACATCTTTCCTGCAGTGCCAGCTGCAGCTGCAAATTTTACTGACAGAAGATGTTGACCACCTACCTGCATCCCTTTAGTGTTTATAAAATTTGGGAAGCACCCACCGTTTAGGACTGCATTCCAACACTACCATCTTCTAAATGTATGACCTTGTCAATGTAACTTTCTGAGCCTCAGTTTCCTCATTTGCAAAAGAGGATAATTATCCAGCAGCATGGTGAAAATTAGAGACTTGAAGCAAATGCAGCACCTAGTATAGAGAAAGCTCAAAATTTGTATGTAAATAGTTTACTTAGTCAGTGGCAGGTGTTTTATTTGTGACCCAGAATCTAGGTTAATGACATCATAGCCCCTTGCTACAGTCTTTGCCAACTTTCCTTATATCAGGTGTTAGAGTTCAGTGTAATATTTGCCAGGTTTGAGTTCTAATCGTGTCTCAGCCACTTGATCCTGTGACCGCGACCGTTTACTTTATGTTCTCTCTCTCGTTTCCTCATGTGTGCAATACAAACCGTAAAAGTACCAAGCAGCTTTGTTTTTTGCAATGATTTAATAAGATATTGGATACTATAACGCATTTAGTCCAGTGCTTGATACTTGATAAATATTTATTTTAAAACTGCAAATTGTGTGCATTGTCTGGCCTTTCTCTTCTTTTTCCAGGGCTGTAGAGAAATATTGAAAACCTGTTTTCCAAAACAACCTCTTTATTTTTTCTCATTTTATTATGAAGAATTTAATATACTCAAAATAATAAATATAACAAATATGAGCTATAAATCATGATCATCCATGAAAACAACCTGAAGAATGAAAAGTTACCTAAACCCTTAAAGCTTCTATGAATTTTCCTGATTCCATTTCCCTGCTTTCCCTTGGAGGTAACCACTGTGTTTGTTTGTTTCATTCTCTTTCTTTTCTTCATAATGTTAGCATATGTGTATGTATCCCTAAACAACATATTTTATACTTTTGCTTCCTTTTGGGCTTTATGAAAATGATAGTATACTGCATATATTTCTGTGACACTTGTTCTTCTCATTCAGCATTTGTTTCTGAGATTTGTTCATGTTGTATATGGCTGCTGTTCATTCATTTTTATTGCTGCATAGTGTTCCGTTCTCTGAGCAGTCTGATTGATATGTACTAGGAGTATAAAATTTTTACTGGATTTTAAAGACTAGTACAAAAATGTAGAATATTTAACATTTTATATTGATTTCATTTGAACTGATGTAGTTCATTAAATAAAATATATTAAATCTATATTAACAGTAAGTTCACCTTCTTAAAAACTTTTTTTACATGTGGCTATTAGAAATATTTAAAGTACATATCTGGCTTTGTAAAATTCCTATTGCACAGTACTACTTTAAGATATAATTAGGGTATTCTTAAGGGTGAAACTTTTGAGTCAGAGTGTGATAATTGGCTTTACAAGATAATGTTAATTCTACTTCCAATTGGCTGTGCTAATTTGAATTTCCATCATTAATGTATAGTCCTCATTGCTCCACATTCTTGTCGTAATTAGTATCATCAGATTTAAAATGTCATATTGGTGACTATAAATTGCATTTCATTGTCTAATTTTGCAGTCCTCTATTATTTGAGTAAATATTTTTCCCACATATTTTATTAGTCATTTGTTTTTCTTCTTCTAGGAAATACTTGTGAATATCTTTTGAGGATTTTAATGAGGAGTTGTTTCTCATTTTCTTGCTGATTTTTAAAGATATTTAAAAATATAATCATTGTTCAAATCTTTCCCACAGTTTGTGGCTTGTGTGTTCATTTTCCTCCTGGGCTCTTGTGATAAATAAGAGTTCTTGATGTCAATGCAGTTATTAAAAATTTTTAAATCTAGTAAAATATTTTTCTTTTATGGTCAGGCTTTATTTTTCTCTCCCGAAAACAGAGATGTATTTCAAAGTTTTGTCTTTTACATTTAATTAGTCAATTCATTAGTATTTGATTTGTGTGTATATGTTGTAACCTTGGAGATAGAATTTCTATTTTTCCATGTGAATAACCAATTTTTCTAGCATCATTTATTAAAATAAGTAGTCCCTCATTTCCCCACATTCATCAACATAGAAAACTACATACATGTAAGACTTTTTGGGGCGTTCTTTTTTTCTGTTCTACTGTATTTTTCAATAATTGAGTTAATTCTCATTATTTTACTTATGGCGGCTTTATGATAAATCATTTTTTTTTCCTGGTAGAGCAAGACCTTGCTCCCTTAATAGTATTGGCTCCTTTTGGTCTTTGGTCTTTCAATTAGACTTTAGAATTAGGTTGTTGAATATCTTTAAAAAATTTCTTGGGATTTTAATAATGAAAATGCATTCAAAATGTTGGTAAATTTATGGATAATTGTTATTCATTCATAATGTTAATCTTTCATTCCAATATCATTGTATATCACTGACTTCAAGTATTATTTGTTTAGTATTTTAATATCCTTACGTCAAGTTTTATAATTTTCTGAACAATTTACACATCATTTGTTAATTGTATTCTTACATAAACTACATATATTATTTCTTTTAACGTAGAGCATAGTTTTAAGATTGCATTTTCTAACTTTATGGAGAATTTAAATGCAATTAGTTTAATATCAAACTTTTTCTAATTATATTTTAAAAATCTTCTACATGCTAACTTTTTGTCTCTAGATTCTTTGGTTTTTATTGCAGACATTATGTAACTCTTAAATAATGAGATTTTTGTGTCTTTCAGCCAATCCTTCTATATTTTACTTTTTATTCTTACCAAGATCATTATGATCTTTAGTACAATACTTAATAGGATACCCTGAGCAGTGAGCATCCTTGCCTTATTTTTGATTTTTGAAAGTCAGTTTTATTATTTGACTATCCAGTGGATTATAGATGTAGTTTATTTGGAGCACAGTCTTAATCAGGATAGAGATATTGTCTTTTACTAGGTTGTTGGAAACTTTTATTAATAAATCAATGTTGAGCTTTATTACATGGTTTTCTTCATCCTTATGATCATTTGATTTTCTTCTTTTAATGTTAATATAGTAAATACCCTAACTGATTTTTTAATGCAATACTAGTCTTCCATCCCTGTGATAAATCCAATTTGATTGTTATATGATTTAATTTTCAATCACTGCTGAGTGTAATTTGCTGTTATTCTGTTTAGGATTTTTGCATCTATATCCAGCCTTTATTCTGCTTAACCTATCAGCTGCAACTGATGCATTTTGCCACTCTTGTTTTCTTCCCATACGTCTGACCATTCCTCAGTCAGCATTGTTAGTTTCTCCTTAGCTTCCTAACTCTAATCATGGGTTGGCCCCCAAACTCAACCCTTCATCTCTTCTTTTTTCTATCTAGACTCACTCCCTTCATGATCTCATTTGGTCTCATGGCTTAAAAAACCATCCATATACTGATGACTGTTAAATGTATATCTTTAGCCTGTACCACTCCTTTAAACTCCAAACTCATATATTCAACTGCCTATGTAATGTGTCCTGGATGTCTAATTTCCATCTAAAATTGATATATCTAAAACCAAGTTTCTACTCCTCCCACAGATCCCCCCTTTTATTTATTTTTAAAAAGATTTTATTTATTTGTTTGTTTGTTTGTTTGTTTTTAGAGAGAGAGAGGGAGGGAGAAAGAGAGGGACAGAAACATTGATGCATGCCCTCAACTGAGGACCTGGCCCACAACCCAGGCATGTGTCCTCACTGGAAACTGAACCAGCAACCCTTTGGTTTGCAGGCCCGCACTCAATCCATTAAGCCACACCAGCCAGGGTGTCCCCTTTTAATAATGGCAATTCATTCCTTCCAGTTGTTCGGATCAATAAACCTCAGAGTCTGGCTTGATTCTAACACCCTGCATTCAATGTCAGCACATTCCCTAGGGTTTACTTAAAATACATCTATAATTTGGCCATTTCTTGTCACTTTTACTACTACCACTACCACTGAGTTCTAAGATCTACCACTATGATATCTCAGTTATTATAGGCCCTAATTTGTCTCCTTGCATCTGTTTTGCTTCTTAAGTCCATTCACAGCATAAAGGCCAGAGTGATATTATTAAAATAAAAATCAGGTCAAATCTTATTCCAATATTGTCTTTTCGTACTCATAACAAAACCCATTTTAATTAATTTTATTTTTTATTTTATTTCTAAGTATATTTTATTGATTATGCTATTACAGTTGTCCCGTTTTTTTCTCCCCTGTATCTCTCTCTACCTAGTACCCCCTTTCCTGCCAGCATTCCCCACCCCTTAGCTCATGTCCCTGGGTTGTACATATAAGTTCTTTGGCTTCTTCATTTCCTATACTATTCTTAACCTCCTCCTGTCCATTTTGTACCTACCAATTATGCTTCTCATTCTCTGTACCTTTTCTGATTCTGTTCCTGTTCTAGCTGTTTGCTTAGTTTGTTTTTGTTTTTTTAGGTTCAGTTGTTGATGGTAGTGAGTTCATTGTAATTTTACTGTTCATAGTTTTGATCCTCTTTTTCTTAGATAAGTCCCTTTAACATTTCATATAATAAGGGCTTGGTGATGATAAACTCCTTTAACTTTACCTTATTTGGGAAGTGCGTTTATCTGCTCTTCCATTCTAAATGAAAGCTTTGCTGCATAGAGTAACCTTGGATGTAGGTCCCTGCTTTTCGTGACTTTGAATCCTTCTTTTCAGCCCTTTCTTTCCTGTAAGGTTTCTTTTGAGAAATGGGGTTATAGTCTTATGAGAACTCCTTTGTAAGTAACTTTTTTTTTCCTCTTGCTGCTTTTAAGATTCTCTCCTTATCTTTACTCCTTGGTAGTTTAATTATGATGTGTCTTGGTGTGCTTCTCTTTAGTTCCAACTTGTTTGGGATTCTCTAAGCTTCCCAGACTTGTATGTCTCGTTCTTTCACCAAAATAGGGAAGCTTCCTTTCATTATTTTTTCCTATAAGTTTTCAATTTCTTGCTCTTCCTCCTCTCCTTCTGGCACCCCTGTGATATGGATGTTGGCACATTTGAAGTTGTCCGAGAGATTCCTGTCTCTCCTTATTTTTTTGAATTCTTATTTCTTCATTCTGTTCCGGTTGAATGTTTATTTCTTCCTTTTGTTTCAAATCGTTGATTTGAGTCCCAGTTTCCTTCCCTTCACTGTTGGTTCCTTATTTTTCTTTATTTCACTTTGTATAGCCTTTGCTTCTTCCTTTATTTTGTGGTCATATGCAGTCATTTCTCTGAGCATCCTGAGTACCAGTGTTTTGAACTCTGCATTTGATAGGTTGGCTATCTCCTTGTCACTTAGCTCTTTTTCTGGAGTTTTGATCTGTTCTTTCACTTGGGGCTATTTCTTTGTCTTGGTGTACCTGTTACACTATAAGGGGCAGAACCTTAGGTATTTTCCAGACCAGGGAAACCCACTTTGCTGCATTGTGGTGCTGTATGTGGGCAAGGGGTCTTTTAACAAAATTTTAAATTACAGTTTACTTTCAGTATTATTTGTATCTGTTTCAGGTATGTAGCATTGTGATGAGACAATCATATACTTTACAAAGTGTTCCCCCCAATATTTCTAGGACTTACCTGATACCATACATAATTATTACAATATCATTCACTATATTCCACTTTTATTTCTCTCTTTATTATTTATCATTTTCTAATATACTATATATTTTATTTACTTATTTAATATTTGTCTTTTTCCAGGAGAATGTAATGCATATGAGGTGGTAGATTCTGGTAGTGATTATAAGTAGTCCATGTGTGCTTCAAAACAAAGTACTAGGTGTGATATTCTTTTTTTTGTTTTTTAATCCTTACCTGAAGATATGTTTATTGATTTTAAAGAGAGAGTAAGAGGGAGAGAGAGAGAAACATTGAAGTGAAAGTGAAACATCAATTAGTTACCTCCCATATGTGCTCCTATGGGGGATTGAACCTGCCAACTTGTGGTGTATGGAACAATGTTCCAACCAACGGAGCTACTTGGCTAGGGTGTGACATTTTTAATATATTGACTATTGAAACTTGTTAATAGTAGTATTTAAATCTTTATGTTTACTGATTTTTGGTCTGCTTTATCTATAAATCACTGAGAGGATTTAATAGCTTTCTCAGATTGATACATTTGTCATATTTTTAAAGATTTTATTTATTTATTTTTAGAGAGAGGGAAAGGGAGGAAGAAAGAGAGGGAGGGAAACATCGATGTGTGGTTGCCTCTTGTGCACCCTCTGCTGGGGACCTGGCCTGCAACCCAGGTACGTGCCCTGATTGGGAATCAAGCTGGCTACTCTTTGGTTCACAGGATGGCACTCAATCCACTGAGCCACACCAGCCAAGACACTTTTGTCATTATTTTCCTTCTTATAGTTCTTTCCATTTTTGTTCTACATATTTTGGGATATATTAGGACAATACAAATTTAGAATTATTACATCACCCAGGAAAACTGAAACTTTTTTCACTATTGTGTGATCTTTAACTCTTGTTTTATATAAACTTGTCTACATATTTATGTCTATATAAATATGTACATATGCTTATATGTACCAATATGTATATGTACATATTTGTTTATATAAAATATGCTATATATTTATATCTGTTATATATATATTTGTGGTAAAGCCTATTTTGATTAGTATGATATTGATATACTAGATACTAGATGTCTTTGGCTGATATTTGCCTAATATGTTTATTTTATCTTTTTATCCTATATATTTTTCTGTCTTTATGTCTAAGGATTTTTTCACAAAAAAGGGCATGTATTGTTTCATTTTTGTAATTCAGTCTGACAGGTCATGTCATTTACCTATAGAGCTCAGTCTATTTTCATTTACTGTAGTTTCTGAAACATTTTTATTTTTAATATTTTATTTTAAGCTTTTTACTTGTCCTCCTGCATTTCTGTATTTCAGATTTTCCTCCTTTCTAGTTTATTTGAATTGATTGAATTTTTTCTGCCTTATCTCATTATCTGACCCCCCTCATGTCTATTTTGAAGATATACGCATTGCTTCAATTTTTAAGTTTTAAAATTTTAATGTCTGTACTACATATACTTAGGTTTAAATTTAATTGAGTTTTACTCTTTTTCAAAAATATAATAGCTGTAGAATAATTTTCTACTTATTATAAGAAAATTATAGAAAAATATTTGGACAGTAATGTTAGATATGAATGGATAAAGAGGCTTTTCGGTTGCGTGTGCTCTCTCTTTCTCTCCTTTATTTTTAGCCATAGAATTTATCGTTATCTGACTTTAATTGCTTTGTTTATTGCCTGCTTTTCTATACTAACATGCGTATTTCAAAGGACCAAGAATTTTTTACTTTGTTTACTTTTGTATACCCAAGTGGATTAAATAGTTTCTGCTTATAGTAAGTCTCATGACAAAATATTGTTACAATGGATGAATGTTTTAATTGTGAGCACACACTCCAAACTTTACATGATAGCTTTAGCTTTTTAATATTCTTATTTGTCTTTAACATCACTAATTACTTTTATTATTTTTAAAATAATATTTATATTATTTTTCTAATTTTGTACAAGAACTGTTTTTTTAGTTTAATCGACATGTCTAACATTTCTATGCTCACTTTTCATCCTTAGGGCCATTTTTCTTTTGTCTGAAGTAACCTCCTTTATTAGCTGTAGTGTAGGTCTATAGGTGACAGGCTTTCGGTTTTTGTTTACATGAATATATTTTTATTTGATTCTTGTTCTTCAAAGATACTTTTAAATGGGATACAAATTTGAAAGTATTTGAAGTTACTGTTTCTTAATTTTCTGGGTTTTCTCCATCAAAGAATTGGATGCCACTCTAAATATTGCTATTTGTACATCGTCTGTTTTTTCTCTGTTGTACTTAAGACCTGCTCTTTACCTTTGGGGTAATGTGATTCCACTGTACCTTAGAATGGATTTTTTAATATTACTCCTCTTGGGGTTTAATGACTTCCTGGGTCTAACAGTTCATGTTTCTCATAGAATTCTGAGAAACGCTAGCATTATCTCTCTGAATATTATCCACTCCCCATTTTCTCTTTTATTTCCTTCTGCCACAGTACTTAGATGGATGTTGCTCCATTTCCTTATTTTTTATCTTTGTGCTTCATTCCGTTCAGTTTCATTGTGTCTATCTTCCAGTTACTTAGTCCCTCTATATATGTGTCTCTTCTAATATTTAACCCTTCGATTGCATTGTTTTGAGTGATCATATTTTTCATTTCTAAAAGTTCTATCTGAATCTTTATCAAACCAATTTGTACACTTTTGGTTGTCTCCTGTTATGTCTCTTATTTTTATTTCCTTTATTATTTCATAAATGTGAAGTCTCTGTGTGCATGATTTCTTTTATTTGTATTTTCACTGACTTTCACTCTCTGTGAGGGTGTGTGAGGTCCATGCTAAGGTATGATTCTCCTGAGAGATGTACCTGTGATTCCTCAGGTGCCCAGAGGCACTACTATAGAACCATGTTTACTTTAAATTAAATTCTCAGGTTGTGGTTTTTTCAATTGAAAAAAAGCATAAATTCAGATCCAAACCAAGGGAGAGCTCATGTGACCCAGAGCAAAGAGAGGATGACACACCTTTTTTTTTTCTTTTTTTTTTTCGCTTCTCCTGAGTGTTTTCTTTTTTCCCTGATTCACCTCACACAGTCATTCTTGAGCCCTTGCTTGGTGCAGGGTGATCCAAGGCCCAGTGTCCTGCTCTGCGCATGCACAGGCTTGGTTAATCTTCCCCCTCATCTGCCAATACCACAACCCAAATAGATCCCTAGATGTGTATTGGGTATGCAACAGCTATAATGCTGGCTTATCTTCTCAGACTCACGTTCCCGTGTCTTCTGAACTTAGAGGAATTCATTTACTTTGCTCTAGGTTTATTCATTAATTTATAAAGGTCCTTTAAAAATATCATGGCTAACATTTTTAGATTTTTGTAACCAGTGTGTTTTAGGAATTCTTCCTTCAATTCTGTGACTCAGTCTCTTCTGTACCTTCAATTGTAGATCTATTCACTTCTACAGACCCCAGTCAGTCTCAGCTCCTGCACAGTGAGCCCCTCGGTGGCTCAGCAAGGGGGTGTGCTGTAATATTACATTCCTCAGTAATATTACTGATTTAAGAGTTTACTATACCATTATGTTACAGCAGCCAATACTATGGGAGGTTAACAAAGATGGTTGTTTTCTCTTCCCAGGTTACCAGCTATGCTTGTTAATTTGTTGCAAGTCATCCATGTGTAGCTGAGTCCCTGTTTCATTAGAATTTGGACTGGCAAAGAGTGTACCGCCAGGATCCAAATGTTCCAAAATCCATATTTTATTGCTCCGCAAATGGCTATACTGAAGTTTATCTTTTTTATCCTCCTCTTTTTCTTACCATTAGAAGAAGATTCCACAGAGTATGCAGAGGGGTTTTAGTAACATTTTGGGTAAGCAAGCACTTCCACTGGTAAATACTGGCCATCACATCCTTTCTGTCTTGGGTTCAGCTTGTTGAGGTGATTAGAACGAGGCCAATACTGACCAGAAGTTCATCACGATTGATCTGGCTACTTAGCACAGTAATGAAAGAAACCAATTGAGTAGAAAAAGTGGCCACAGATGCCTCTGAACACTTGACCATAGGTAGAGGTAGTAGTAGAAGCCACTTATTCTATGTCTCTGTTGTCTGAGACTTGTCTTCAACAGCAGATGTTAAGGTGAAGCCAGAATCTTTAGAAACACCTATAAAGAAAAGCAAAGAAATATTACCTTAGTCTAGCTATTAACACTGTATTAAAAAACTGAACTGTAATTTCTTTACTGAGCTCTTCAAAAGGCTTGTTGGAGGAGATATACAGACTCAGCATGTGACTACTGGTTGACCTTTGAGCTGGATCCAGGCTACTGGAAGCTGCTCATCTCCCCAACCCTGCCCATGCATTCCTCACCCATCATTCACATACTAGGAGCTCTTTCAGTGACATAGTCTTGAGGCAGCAATGTGTTGTTGAGACTGTCTGGGCAAGATAGTTGACTGAACCCAGTTAAGGCCCTTACATAAACTTTTAAGATTCTGGCAGGCAGGGGCAGAGATCTGCAGGTCTTACAACCACCCATGACAAGCATCGTAGTTCCCTTGCTTCTTAAACCTGCCACCTATCAGTCTGCAGTGGCCTGCCTCTTTCTTTGGTTTCTCCTTGTCCTTCTTGTATGGGAACTAGTTTCATATTTCACCCAGGAAGCTCCCAAGGTTTCAAAGCAATAAAAATTGGTTCTAGTTTTCCTGATCAAAGATAGTAAAACATTTTGCAACTTTGAAGACCATAGAGAGAGGTAACATATAGAAGAGTTATATCATCAAGGCGGATAATCTTGTTATTAGATATGGAACTTAAGATAGCAGAAATTGTAAGGATTTCTTATGTAAGGGTAATTTTAATTTTTATCATTTCATTTTAACTTTTATTTGGTTCTTTTCAAATCTGTCTTACTCTTTTCTCACATTTTATTATTTCTATAGTTATTTGAAAATCTTTTTTAAAAAATGTTTATTTTGGGTATATATTTGATATCTCAGTATTTGAAGTTTCGAGGTGATCTGATTCTGCTATTTTTGCTGACTCATTTATGGTAGATTGTTAATATATTTATTCTGTAATTGGAAATTTGAGCCCATGTTAGAGGCTATTTTTCTGTAGAAGTCCTATGCGATGTGAATTGAGGCTATTTCCCCATGGGATAGTTTTTAATTTGTTTATGTCAGTCACCTGAGAAGTATTACTGGTCTAGGAGCAATTTTAGGCTATTTCCTTGGCCTCCCCTGCTGAGTTCTCTGGGATGGTTCTGCTGAAGTGAGGCTGGAACTTGTCTGTCCAGGAGAGAGAGGGGAAGCTGGATCAAGGTGCTGTGGAGTCACAAACCACACGGGAGGCCAGCTGGAGCCCAGCACTTCTATGACGATCTGTTAGCAATTCAACATCGCCTGGAGGAGGTGCCAGCTGAAGCCCTGGCTGTGGCTGCATTGCCATATTTAATAAATATGTTGGGAAGATACTTTGAATCAATGCAAATATCCTGTTTCTCCTCAAAGTTTTATCCATTGTTTTTAGCATTTATATGGGGACCTTGCCTGCAGCATTTATCTATCTAGTGACAATTTTATTTCCCTAATTCCTTCTACATTTATTTTTGCAATTTTTCTGATTTGCTTTTTCCCTCATTTATTTGTGTGATCATTCATTAACATCAATGTAGACTTGTACATATTTATTTCATTTATGCTCCTGGATCATCTTGCAATTGTAGTGCAAATTCAATCCCATTCTACATATACAGAACTTGAGGTGCAGAGCATTTTCATGTCTGACCCAGGGTCACATAGTCACTTGGTTACAAAATAGGATCTATAATCATTTTTTCACTCTCAGCTCTAAACTGCTCCTGGTTTTACCTGACAGACAACTTGATGCATAGCAATAAATACTTGGTGAACAAACAAATGAAAAATGAATGAATGAAACTGTCAATTTAGACATTTATTTGATAGTTAGAGTTGAATCTCAGTAGTCTTATTCTAAGGACACAGAGAAATAGAAAATGCATATTAGGGACATATGAATACTACCCCACAAAGGAACTTCATTCAACAGTTAAAAAAGTTTCATCCTGTTCACAAGATGATTTTGTAGCTTTGGTATTTGTCCAAGTGTTCAAAATTTATCATAGTTTTCTTTGGCCTTATTTGATTTTTAGGAAAGAATGAAAATATAATCCCCATACAAGAGAACGCAGTGGCTGATTTTTCTGATAATCCACCATGATCCCAATGTGTTGTCAACAATGCTTCAGGAATCTGTTAACTCCCCAAAGGCGGAAGTCACGTCAAATTTGCATTGTGGGCACTCAATTAATATTCTGAATGTATATGTTGCTTTTTGTGGTTTCTCTTGTGGGAAAATCACATGTCCAGAGCTCCGTCATTGAACTGCCATAGATTTAGGTTTCTGGGTTATGTGCAGGAGACGGGGCTTGAACAGGATCAAGAAGAATGCTGATAACCGATGAAAAGGGTTTATTGTAAAAATATTAAACACAGATCCTCTTCTAGTTTTAGTCATGTCAGCTGGTAATAGTCCTTTAATAGATCCCCTTGGTAACCATAAGCAGAAGCCTGCACCCTCCACTATCCCTCCATTAGTCTTCCCAGGCCTTAAAGGCCCTCCTGGCATGATCCAAAAGATGACAGGAGAGCATTTAACCATCTGCTACAAGATTACATAACAAATAAGTCCCTCTTTCCCGCCCTGATGAAAGCAATCTTATCAATCACACTAACCTACACTCAAACAGTTCTGAATTCTGGTAACTAATATTTGTAGTGCTCCACTTCTAATGACTAATTTCTGTTTTTTCTTTTCAATTATCTCTACCTATAACGGGGGGACCCCAAAACACCCGGAATTTATTTATAGAAAGTTGTGTACTTAATCTTACATGTTTAAACTTCAGTCACCTTCAAAGTAATCTCCATCTGATACAATATACCTATATCGAGCTATTTTTTTCCATTGCTCAAAACAGTTTTTGAACTCATTGATTTTGATGCCTTTTAGTGCTTCTGCTGTTTTTTGTTTCTCTCGTCCACATCAGGAAAATGTTTCTCTTTGAGTACTTTTTTTCATCTGGGGAAATAATAAAAAGTCACTCAGGGCAAGATTGGGTGAATAGGGAGGGTGGGTTATGGGGGTCTTGTCGTTTTTTTGTCAAAAACTGCTGAACACTCAGTGTGGTGTGGGCAGGTGCGCTTGTAAATCACCCATTATGAAATGGGAAAATGTGTTGAAAGAGTCTGTAAAAAAAATTCACTGAAGCCGAATGCAGCCTCTCACAACATCGCCAGCTGGTACACTCCAAAAGATAATTGTGGGTTTTTGGGGGGTGGCCCTTCCACATATGTAACAGAAACTGAACACAAACTGGCTTGCACTAAGCGGGGCTGCTTTTTTCCGATTTAGCTGAATAGGGTCACAGAAACAAGAGTACAGCTAAGGGAACAAGGGCCGCTCTGGGACCATCAAGAACAAACAAGGAATTGGCACTGAGATGATCTGTTCCTTGCATATCCATCCCTCACTTCTAATTGTCTCTGATTTCATTCTCTTCTGCTATATACAGTGATTTCCCCTGAGACAGGAAAGAAGAACCTCAGTTCACACTTTTCCTAGTTCATGACCTCCGAGGAAGGGCTCCGCTCTTTCTCCAAATCTACTAGGCACTATGGATACTATGATAAAAGATATGGAAATTGCTGGTCTTAGTCACATGTCCATCTCAATGGCCAGTGAGGATGATGTTATGATAGGAAGCTCCATCAGGATCACAGAATCCACTGGGGAAGGACAGTCTCCCCAGCAAACAGAGCAGCTTCCCTAAGTAGTGTTGGCAAAATCACCTGAAGACTCTTAGAGCACACAGCTACCAGCGTTCCTTTCCCACTAACGTAATACACACTAAAAATAGTTTTCTTTAACCTTTTCCAGATTAATTTTTTCTATATTTCTAAAGCTGAGCTTCATCATGGAAGCTGAGGCCAGCTTCCAGTCCTATGACCATTGCGTTCAGTCTCAGCTTCAAACAGAAAGTTAGTTTTCCCCAGAATTGGTAGCTCAGCTGTTTCATATCATAATGGGGTGGGAAAGTAGCAGGAAGGCTGTCAAACCTGATGCAAATGATATTTTATAAAAAGTGCTTTAAATTGGCTGGAGCTGTTTTTAGACTGATCAGTTAAAAAATATGTAGGGCATCTTTCTGCCTTGCAGAAACACAGCTCTCAAGAATTGGATTTTTCATCATATACTTTGGGAGAGGTTTGTAGGTGGGCACAGACTTCTCATAAAAAGTAGATGAGGGTTTGTTAATGTGGGAATATGCAAGTTGGGTTCAGATTGCCCTCAATTATCAGAAAGGGACTTAAGTGCTAAGTGTGGAGAAGGAAAGATTCAGGGTCTGGCACAAATGACACCCCCTTTTTATTACAAAATCACAAGCATGTAATTCTTTCACATAAAAATATCACACTTAAGCACACCATATGACATTTTAGGTGAAATGTTCAAATTAAAACTATAAATTATTACACCCATATTATTATCATACCAACCACATTCAAGCAAGTGCTACTTCTGCTGGACTCTGTATATTGCAATGAATATACTTGTATGCCCTGGAGAAAAGAGCTTTGTTCTTGTTTTCCCCTGTGCTATTCCAAGAGTTGCAGGAATTCTGCCCCAAGACCATAGCAGGGTTGTCCAACCTACGGCCCATCGGCCACGATGGCTATGAATGTAGCCCAACATAAAATTGTAAATTTACTTAAAATGTTATGAGATTTTTGTGTGTGTGTGATTATGTGTCACAATGTATTTTATGTGTGGCCCAAGACAACTCTTCTTCCAGTGTGGCCCAGAGACGCCAAAAGGTTGGACACCCCTGCCCTAGAGGAGCCTAAAGGCAGGAGCTAAAGGCTCCTTTAGCTCTTTGGGATTACAGTTATTCTCATTTTCATCAGTAGAGGCATTTTCATCATTAAGTAGAGGCAAGTGGTATTTTGGCCCTTCCTGAAAACAAAGGGATTTCAGGAGTAGCAGGTAGGAACTGGAAAAGTTAAGTTTCTGAGTCCTGTGAAGACTATTTCCCTTGAGGATAGACAAGCCAGAAACTCAAAATTCCACTGAAGAACTTTAGAGTTTGCAGTTTATATTAATATCTGGTCTGCCTAATGACTTTAGTCTCTTCTGTTCTACTCAAATCATACTCTAGACTATTTTTCTGGCTCAGGGCCCATTTAGATGCAGCAGGGGTGCTTACCTCTCAAGAGCTGACCCTGCTCAAGAGATATGCTACTGAATAGAATAGGGTTGCTGTCTCCCCTCTCTTGTTAAGTCTGTGGAGTGAGGCTTTTTGGAGCCCATGTGTATATAATCCAGATGAAGTGCAAAATACTGAACATACCTAAACATATTTGGTTCAGTACAGAGTCGATGTTGGAAATATCTGTGAAAATGATGAATATGTGAATGGCTACCAAATTTCCCTCCTCCAGCTGGCTGTCAAGAATCCTAAGTGGGTTTATTCAGTATCTTTCTGCTTCCTCTCTGAATTCATTCTATGACTAGGGGCCAATAAACTGGGGGTTGGGCAGAGGTTGAAAACAAGAAGATTTTGAGGGGTAGCTTTGGGTGGTTTTGAGGAGAAACTTGAGAGCAGGTACAATATGTGCAATTCATGCACTGGAGAAGGAAAAAGATCTTAAGAAGTGTTGCTGTTCACCACAGTCTTTTTCATGGTGTTAGGTGTTAGAGAAAAAAAAAAGTTGGCTGAATTATTTTATATTATTTTGCTTCCATAGTCCACATTCTTTGACTGCAATACAATACCATTCTGCCAAGCCATGTGGACCACAGCATTATAAGCATTATATTTGGTTCAGCCAATAGGCCAAGCCCTGTACACTGTTGGGTGTCTACTCTCAGCTTTCTACAAGACAAGCATAAGTTGTAGTTTGAGCCCTGGAGAAACCTTAGGAACATAAAAGATTGGAAAAATTTTTAGATGTGTTGGTTGTTCACTGTGGTGGTAACTGTGAGTGCAACAGGAGAGAGGCTCAATCGCAACAATAGCTCTGTTTCCTATGGCAGATAATCTTATCTTTGGCTTTACAATGTATTGAAATGCTGACCTTGGCCTTTCTGGCCTTTCTGTGTATTGTTTTCCAGCACTCTTGTGTGCTTCATTCAGGTTGCTCTCCTCTCTTGACCTTGCGCATCTTTCTCAATTCTGATTCTTGCCTTTGCTCAGGCTGTCACGCTCACTTGGGGACACCCTCTTATCTTCCTTTTATCTATTTACATCCTACCCATGCTTCAAGAAACATGCAAAGCTCTAATGATCTATTAAACTTTTTCGGGTTCCCAAGTTCACCAGGATCTTTTTATGTTCATTGTACTGCTTTGTCAAGTATTAATTATTTTATGCAGCTTAGTAGTTAGAATCATGTTTGGAGAGCTGGAGGAGCACTTACAGAAAATAAGAGGTTCTCTCATCATGTAACTGAGATTCAGATGATGCAACTGAAGATCAGTGACATACGGTTGCTGACTTTAGATCACCCACTGGGAATATACATTTAAATGTTTGTAAACTAAAAATGCTGTATAAAAAGCAGTTATTCCTATAGTGGCAGAGCCGCATGTAGGAGCCAAGTCTTCTGACTCCTTTCTCCCCTGTCCATCATATCAAGCTGCCTCTATTAAATTGTTATAATTTTGTATAAGCCTTGTCTGCCCACTTTGAGGTGAGAGATCAAAGTTGGATGGAAGCATCATGTGGCACACACCAGGTACCAACCACATTTGTTACAAATACCCTGTGAAATAATGGGTCACACTTATTTTTACAAATGAGGACACTAAGCCTTAGAAGTTAAAGATTTATCCAGGATCACACAGGAAGCAATAGAGGCTGTATTCAAATGTAGATCTGCCTAACTCAAAACTTGGGTATTTCCTTTCTCTTTTCTCTATAACATCTGCCTTGAGGCAAAGATAGATTCTTTTTAACTTTTATTTCCCTCAACATTTATCTCATCTTTGGCCACAGTAAATGATCAGTCACACTGTTCTACTTCATTGATGGCTAAGTTCTCCATTGGATCTCTATGAACCTTGTCTTTTTCAATGAGCAATTTCCAAGGATGATCCATCCCACAAACTCTATTTTCTAGTGGTTCACAATCATATAAAAATCATAACTTAAAGAGAACTTCATATGCTATAGCTCTCTAGAGAAAGATGTGAGAACTTGGCTGGTGCTTTGAAATCTACAATTGAAAGTTACTCATAAAATATAAAGAATAATTCATTTCATTTTTTAATGAGTGAATTCTGCATGATGATTGATAAGAACAAAATAGGGTCAGAGGCTGTCACAGCCCAAACTGATGTGAAGGGTAGCTCCCTGGCCCATCACAAGACTGTAGATGCTGACAACAACTCTCCTAGACAGTTCATTGATGACAGAGTCCTATGTACAGTGGGCTTTGTTCGGCTTAAGAGGCTCCATGATTTTCATTGTCAGTTTTCTCTTTCTCTCAGGGATCCTGCTACTGTGCCTGGCATTTTTTTTCTCTGGGTCTGCTCAATTGTTTTATAAGATGAAATGTCCCACATGACACCTTATGGTGAGGTAGCCCTAAGAAAGTATTAATGCTACTATTCTAGGGTAAATCTACTTAATTAGGTCATTAGAGGCATAATGCCTTTAATCCTAAAGAGTGAGTATAATTTAGGATTGCTTGTGATGTGAAAGGCTGGTGAGAAGCTTGGTTTTGGCTGAGTATCTATAGGTGTTAAATGGGAAAAAGACAGAATATATTTCTTTATATTTCTTCTTCCAGCCTACCATAGTACCATTGAGCACTTATGTATTGAAAATTAGCCCTAATTTGTAAAGACAAGATAGTATCTGTGAGCTAATAAATAAAGAGAAAAGGTCCATATTATGGGGGAATTTCATCAGTAGACCAAAGTCATTTTGATTTATGACCTTTTCTTCTCTTACTTCCAGACCTTACTCTTCGTATGTGTAGATACATATGTGACTCTGCGACTGATTTAGTAGCGGTCCCACATTCACCTGGCATCTACCCAGCATCTTTTATTTTCTTTTACTCTTTTTCCTGGAAACTACTGGTGAATGATTTTAATTCTAAAATGGTAATTTACAGATTCATAAATGACCCTCAGGCATACACTATACATAACAAGGTAGCCTTCATCCAATTTTACCTGTCACTACTTATATTTTTCATCTAATGATGTGAGAGTCTATTTGCCAAAAAATTGCAGTTTGGGCTGTGATTTTGAATAGTGTCACTGGCAGATGGGTTTATTCAGCCCCTGGGGATGGCGTCTCTTGATGGCTCTCCTAATACCCCTGTGTTTATTCTTTTCACTGCCAAAATGCTCACCCATTCATCTAAACTGTCAACTTTCCCAATAACCTGTCTTAGAAAATAACAACCATTGTCTCTCTGTGTCCCAGAGAATTGAAAGGGAGAAAAGCAAGTTTTATGCTTCTATAGCATACACCTGCTGAGAGAGAAGTTCTTGACCAGACTGCATCTCCATCTAAGTGGTGTTACAGAACATTGTTAAAACAAGGGAACAGTCTAATGCCACTGTATTATCCTCCTGTGTGTTGAAGGATTTGTCTCTTGACATCCATCACAAACCACTTATTCATGCTTACTGTGTTCTCTGCAATGCCTTGGCTGCTGCAAGGCTCTGGAGCAATTTAAAACATCTTCTTTCCCTATGGGAGTTTACAGTCTAATCCACTCATTCAAGAATATGTGTGAATTACCTATTAATGCAACTTATTGTGTCAGGTACTAAATGAATAAGATGTGGGCTCTATCCTTCAGGGATCTATATCATAAGATTAGTTTCATAGAAAACACACTATTTCTAAACAGTAATGGGGATCTACTGGATGCCACCCAATAGGCAAACTCTGGAGGCAGAGGTTTGGTGAAAAAGAAAAGGGGTCATTTATTCAAAAGCAACACAATTTGGAAGAATGGCAGGCTTCTGCCTCAGAGCCCATTGCCTGTAAAACAACCACGGAAAAATAACCCCACCACCTTCTGCTTGGATAGTTCAAGGCAGCACCTGGAGTTCCTTCTCTCATTTAAAATACTGTCCTTTGGGAAACACCATCATCCAGATGGCTTAGCTAGTTCCTGATCACAGCCTGGCTTCAGGCATCTTTCTGAATTCTGTGTGCACACCATCCCCACAGCCACACCACATCCGCCACTTATGCCTGGGCCACTGTGCTGCAGCCAGGCCATGTGGTCTCCAGGGCCTGAACACCTGTGAATGCTCTGGGTCCCCAACAGAAGAGGGAGGGGACGGAGAAAGGGAGAGTGTCTTTTCTTTAAATATCCCCTGCCCAAAGTTCCATGCACTCTGGAAGTATCCGTTTTTCTAGACAATCTAAGAGGCTACACTAGCTGGTAGGCACTTTCCCCTTTCCTCCATGTTAACCTTTAGGTACATGTGCCTCTGTGACCTCTGGTTTTCTTTTCAGTCAGGAACAGGAAAGGGGTAGCAAGATTTTCTCTCTGTCAATCACTCTTGCTAGCCCCATGCTGCATCACTGCCCAAGGTGGGCCTCATCACCATGCTGGCTCGGCTGTCAGAGCAAGGTGAAGCTGCCATGCTAGGTTGTTTACCCTTTACCTGGGGAGCACAGTCTGTCCTGCGCTGCCTCAGGGATTTCCGATGGCCTCTCCATTATTCCAGGCACCACACTTGTATCAACACCACGATGTCCTCTGCAATAAATTGTATAAGAGTATGTTATAAATGTTCATAGGCAAGGATTATCTGACAGTTTTTCAGGTATGAAAAATGTTTTATGTACACTGCCAAACATTTGCTTTTATCTTTCTTTTCCTATTCTCAATTTTTCTCTTTCTTTTGTCTTTAAATAATGTCATTCTAGTCAACCAAACTAAAAATATTGATTTTTTTTCTGCACACCCTTACTTCCTTCTCCCTCACCAGATATTGTCAAGCCTATATAATACACACCTCACAACATATGCCCTTCATCTCTTCATTGCTTTTCACCTTCTCCTCCAAGTGCATTCCATTTTCATTTGTAATTTTGGTTCTTACAATAATTTGTCAGTGGTTAATCTGTTATATAGCTGCTTCTTCATCTAATTCACCCTCTACATTGCTGTCAGAATTATAATTCTGATCATTTTTAATAAATGTATTTCTTTAAGTGTTCATAGGAAAAATGTTCAACTATGTAAGCATGGTATATAGGGACATACACCAGGGTTAGCAAATATTTTTCCTGTAAAAATGGGGAGATATTTTAGGCTTTGTGGGCCATATAGTATCTGTCACAACTACTCAGCTTTGCCATTGTAGTGCAAAAGCAGCCATCAATAATACATAAACAAATAGGTGTTTCTATATAGCAATAGAACCTTATTTATGGACACTGGTATTTGAAATTCATATAATGCGAAAGTTCATAAAATGGGAAAACCATTTTATATGGCTCATGGGCTATATAAAACAATGGCAGGCCAGGTTTGGTCCATAGGCCAAATCCTGGTCTACAGAGTCTGATCTTTCCTTGCCTCCCTGCTGCCTCATTACCTCCACTCCTTCATCTTCTCTCTGATCTTTTGTTTCTTCAACACCAGACCATTCATCTATTCCTGTACATGCCATATACTTTCATATGTCTATGTCTGTGATTCTTAACCTGAACTGCCACTTGGGCAAAAGCATTCAATCCTGGGTCCAGGGGAATCTTCTCACCTTCTTGGAACCAGCCTATGGGGCCTCTGTGTTTCATCTTCAAGATATCCATGTTCCTGTGATTATCTAAAATTAGCTTCCAAATTATCAAGAACAGTGAAAGCCTGAGGTTTTACCCTATCTGCAAGGTAACAAATTAGTGTGCCCCAGTGTCATGGATACGGGTAGAAGAATTTTATTATTGTAGGAAGGATCATGAATATCAACATATTTGCAACAGTTTCTCTCATCCCCAAATCCCATCAGGGCGAGGCAGACAGACCCAGATGAATACATGCACTCTGCAGTGTTTTGCATAACAGGGGAGCAGTAACCATGCCCGCCTTTTGCTCTGGAGAGAGAGACTGTCTTTATCTTCCAAAGCTGTATACTGTTCAAACATCCTTGAAATGATAATCTGGAACAAGGGATGATCAGTGTCTCATTCTCGAGATGTTCAGAAATGTAGTAGAGCCACAGAGGATAGATCTCATCAGAGACCTTCATGTACTTATTACATGGGGACTTTTTCTCTTGATATTTTTCTAAGTAATAAAAAACTGCTCTTGATTTTACATTATTAAAATATTTGGTAGCAATCTATTTTTCTTTCTCTTGTAAGTGATTAAGTATTTTTGTTTAAATCTTAAGGGATTTTTTTCCTCTTCTTTTCAAAGTCCAATAGTTTTACTAGAATATTTCTTAATGCAGTTTGGAGGGTCCCCAAGACCACCATAAGGTTAAATGACTTAATGAAAGAATTTACAAAACTCAGAAAAGCCCTTATACTTACAATTTTGGTTTATTACAGCAAAAGCATACCAATTAAAATCAGAAAAGTATCAATATAAGAACCATCCAAATCTGTAAGAATTTTTTAGTTTATTTGAGCCAAGTGGATGACAATGGCTAGGAGGCAAAACCTCAACAGATTGAGAAAATGCTTTGGAGTGTGGTAGTTTTGTACCTTATTTTATACATTACAATCAAAAGAGGAAGAATAAGGGGGTTACATGCAGTCTATTGGTGATAGATCAGGGAGACAGGAGAAAGCAAAATGGGGAAACCTGTGGGATTAGATAAAAAGTAAAATTGATAGATAAATACTTCTTTTACAGAAGTGGTCATAGGATAGTTAACAGTCAATGATGAACACAATAACAATAACAATGAGGGGATCTGTGGTCTCTGCTTTGGTGCATGGTTGTGCCCAAGGGGTTTAGAAAAAGGGAAGTTACCTTGACATTACAAAGATATGTTATCATAGGTGAAAAAAGACAATAGACAGGCTTAATTAAAGATTGACTTTTGTCAGAGAAGATTCTCACCTAGGACATGACTACCCGCTATGAACTGCTTTTAGTTAAAAAGTTAATTTCAAACCATCCTATGTGGTAACTTTAAGTCTCTGAGTTTGTAAGGCTGCCATGCAGGCCTCCCTTGAGCTTGTTAAGTTTAGTATGCTGTCCCTTTTTGTCCACAAAAGCAAAGAGGCACCTAAGGAAGGCACAGAGGGAAGAGTCCAGGAGAGACCAGGCATGAACTTTCTGTTGTCCTCTCCTAGTAGAGTCATGGAGAATGTGCTTGTGTCTCCCATCAATGACATGAGGCAATATGGATGGAGTATTGCTAACCAGGAAAGCTTACCAGATCCTTGGGGTCAAGGGTTTTTACTGGAGATCAGTGATGTAGCAAGGCTAACCTCCCACATGGGCTGATACGATTTTCCACCTCTTTTAGAAGTCAAGCTGAAAGCACATGGCTTTCATGATAAATCTTATTCTTAGTACAGGTGATCTGGCATGCCAAAGGGTCCAGAAAAACAAAGAGACACTTATCAGGCAGAGTATTCCAAGGACTTACAGGTTATTTCCCAGGAGCTAAGAAAAGGCAAAGTCTTTCTTTGGGCAAGATTAATTCTATACTGCATACTTGTTAATGGTTCTTCTGGTTTTATTTCCCCATGCACATAGTGTTTCAATTAAATATGTAGATTTAATTTTATATTAAGAAAATATTTTACAATTTTATATTTTTATAAATGTTCTATTTTGTTGGCTTTCTTTTTAAGGGACTTCTATTGTACATATGTTATATTTTCTTAGCCTATACTATGTTTTCTTACATCCTTCATATCTGTTTTTAACATTTCTATTTGATTTGAAATATTTTCCTTTCTACCTTCTTTATTTTCTAACCCATCACCCATTATGTTTATTGGCCTTTGTAGTCCTTCTAGTTTAGCTTTCATGATACTGACAGACAGCCTGTCTGGCCCGTGGGGTTGGGCTGAAGGTGGGGAGCAGGTGGGGCCACCAGGGGAGATGGAGCTAGACCATGGGAATGAGGCCTGGCAGCCCCTTGTGCACCAAGACGCACTCCTTGGGGACAAAGGTCAGAGATTCAAGCACTGACAGCAGGTGTACAGCCAGTCAATGCCTTCATGGGCCACCTGAGGCCATGGCAAGGATATCGAGTTTCACGGCACTTCTACAGGACTGTGAGGTTGTGTTGACCCGAGCTCATGTCTTGCATACACTCCGCTCCTGGTGCAGCAGTCCTGCTCCAGGCTGCAGATGCCCTGCCCCTCTCACTGAGGCTGTGCTGGGTGCTGCCTGAGAAGCTGTCCTTGGTGCTGCCTGAGAGGCTGTGCAGGGTTTCCTGGGTTCTTTTAATTAGGTTTTTAGTTCGATTACTCTCTCAGGTGGGCCCTAAGTGTGGGGAACTTGCTTCAGATGGGGGCTAGCACCTGGGAATCCCTGTCCCTGGTCATGATTATGGCAGGGGGGAGGTTCTTACACTGAGCATGTGCAAGGCTAGCAAGGTAATTGGATAGAGGGGGAAAAACCCTCCTACATCCTTCTGGCACCAGATAGAGGTGGGACTAGGGGAAGGTAGGCTGTGCACAATAGACATTAAAGCAGTGACAGGAGGAGGTGCTAAACCAAAGAGGCCTGTTAGTCTGGCCTGGGGAAAATAAGGGATTGGTTGGGAAGTGGACCCACCCAAAGTGTGCAAAAGTTTGGGAAGTTAATTGATTTTTCTGAGAAAGCGCCAGGTCTGTCTCACACCTGAAACTAACATAAACCCAGGGGAACCAAGAAACTTTCTCTGGCTCATCGCTCACTGCTTGGGACTTATATTTGAACTGGTGAACTGGTGAAGATGGTGAACTGGCCTGTCCTCACCATGGGTCATGTGACCTTAGCAGTCACATGGTCCATGGCCTCCAGGAGAGTGTCTATCTTTCTTGATGACCTGATGGAGCATTCACCTGTGTGTTTGCACACTCGGTAGCCCGGGAGCATTGAGCTTGTGACCCTAGAATGCACATGGCCAATGGCAGCTCTGGTTCTACGTGCAGCCTCCAGTAAGGAGTTAGAAGCTGGACCACAGCTGAGAACAAGCTAAGCTACCTGGATGACCAATTAGCAGCTGCCTCGGGCTCCAAATGGTAGTACTTTTAAAATGAAGCAGGAATTCTGGGCACTGCCTTTTGTTTTGGTCTTGCTGAGGACAGCCGGGTTTTGTCAGGGTTTTGCAGAGCAGATGAGCATTGAGATGGGATGGCCCCCATTCTCCCAGATCATTCAGCATCCAAATAAAAACCTCTTTCTTTTCTCACAAGCCTCTGCCTCTAGGATTTGCCCTTTGGTGACAGCAGACAGCCAAGCCCCATTTTTGTTCAATAACATTCATTTCTGAGATAATTTTTTATTTCTAATTATTTCTAAGTTTTTTAAACTATCCTTTTCCTCATAACCTCATTTCTAAATTTTTCTAAATCTCATAGATGTAGTTTTTCAAAACATCTCTAATTTTCTTTATGTTTTTTAGCTTATTTGAAATATTGGACTACTGTTTTTTGCGGGGTTTTTTTTTTTTTTTTTTTACTGTTACATGGGCATTGCTTTCTTATATATCTTCATTTTATATAGGGATATTGTTCTCCTTTTTTTTTTTTTTGTTCCCTCTGTCCTAATCTTGTTTAGGATTCATTCATGACCCTCTTTTTTATGTTTTAAATAAGGTGAGCTCTTCTGTACATTCATTGGGAAGAGCGTTTCAGCTTCAGAACTCTAGAACCCTCTCTTCTGTTGTTTTTAAAATGTGGACTTTTGATTTCTAAGGTCTATCGACTCTCTTTCCTTTCTTAACATTTATGTAGACATTTTCTTTTTCACTATTCTTCCTATTCTACTTAATCTGGATTCCATACTCAGCAGTTTTTGCTCAGAATTTTTTTACTTTAAGGGGCTTCAGTCAGTTATAGTTCAGAGGCCTTAGGCTCCCGAGCACTCCAGTGTCATCGACTATATTACTACTGTCCCTTGGCATTCACCCAAGATTTGGAGTTTGCAAAACTTTCTCTAGCTTAGACAGTATTCTTATACTAACATGCTGACACCGCTATTAAATATCCATATGTTATTCTGAGGTGCTCATGAACTCAGATGTCAGGAGTGTTTTTTCTTTCTATTTACCCTGTACATTTGCTATTATACAAGTCCTCTCCTTAGTACCTAGAACTCACTTGTATTTGGGGTTCCTGGTGGTATATTGTTACCTCATCTTGTAGTAGAAGTGGACTGTAGATGTTTGTTTTTTCAGTTCATTTGTATGTTTCTGTTGGGGAATTTGAGGAGAAGCAATGCGTGTGGTGCTGCTGAGCCCTCTTCCCAAGGTCCTGTCATTTCCTTCTTTCACTGTTTTGATCTGATCCAACATGACCATTCATAACTTTTTATCATCTCGTATTTACAGTCAACCTCAAGACCTTGCTTGGAACCTACCTTATTTACTTTTTTCCTCTGTACTAGTTTCTAACCCAGACTCTTCTCCCAGAATATGGGCACTTTTAAAGTACTATAACATATCAAGCTCAAAAAGATCTCAATTCACTGAAATTCAACACTTTATGTTTTTATTCATTTTGTACTTAACTCTTCTCTTTCAGAAATGAATTGAGTAGTCTCCTATAATGTATTTTACCACCTTTCAATGAAGGCTAAAAAGTAGTCTAATGGTAATGACAGAAAAAATGCCATGTTAAACTTTATGGTATATATTAGTGCCTTTAGCTCTTTGTTAAGTTAATGAATGACTAAATCACCTTTAAAAGACAGTTGATGCTGAGAAACATTGTATTTTCTGGCTGGTTATCTAGTATTACAACCTATCTTATATGCAGAAGCATGTAGATCCTGTCAAGCTTCGTTGATATCTTGAAGATGAAAGTACTTAATATTTACATCCTAAAGGCCCCTTTGAAAATACAAGGTGATATAATATGGTTTTATATTATAAAATCTTTGAAAATGTGTTATATCCAGTGGATCAGATTATCCATTCTGAATCAGATGAGACTTCACTAGAAGTATGACCTGTTTGAATACTGCATTAGTTTTCTATGCTACCATAGTCAGTCAGTCAGAAGTCTGGGTGGGTGTGACTAGATCTTCTGATGAGGGCCAACAAGGCCAGACTTGAGCTATTGGCAGGTCTATATTCTTTACTTGTGGCTCTGGGGAAGAACTTACTTCCAAACTCATTCAGGTTGTTGTTTGAATTTAGTTTCTTGCAATTATAGAATTGACATTCCTGTGTCTTTGCCAGCTGTTAGCCGGGAACTGGTATCTGCTCCTCAAGGCTGCCTGAATTCCTTTTCATGCTTTCCAAGTAGCCCCAAACATGGCAGATTGAGTTCCTTCCTATTTCTAATGCCTCTGACTTTCCCTTATGCCACTTCTATTTTTCTTCCAGCCAGGGAAAGTTCTCTTATGAGCTTTTAAGGGCTCATCTGATTAAATATGGCCACTTGGATCATCCAGAAAAATTATCCTAACTTTAAATTTAGTAATCTTAATTTAATTATACTAACTTTAAGGTTAGTAATCTTAATTACATTTTGTTTCCCATGCCACATAATATATCATATTCACAGATTTCAACAATTTGGGCATAGAACTTTGGAGTGCTACTATGCTTATTATGGATATTGTTACTACTTTGTTTATTGGTGAATGGAATATATATTAGGTTAATAGGAGTAATTAAACAGTAACATGAAAATACCTCTTCTACTTATCATGGAATAAGGATCTCTACACTACCTCCTTCATAACTTTCATGAACTCTCCATCCCAGACTTTGGTTTTTTTATATTGAATAGATTATTAATAGTTATAACTATAGGTAACAGGGTTAAATTTATAGAAGCCTTTGGTTGGCCAATGTTGATCGCAGAGGCCAGAGACAACTCTAGAGATATAGTCTGCTTACAGAACTTCTTTAATCTCTGTTATCACAAGGATGGCATAAGAGAATCCTCTGGCAAATGCCCTTAATATTTATTAGACTATTTGATTAACTCTTTACAAACATTATCAAATTTGGCATTCACAACAGCTCTGTGAGGTAGATATTATTTCCCCCACAATATTGATGAGGAGACATTAAAGGAGTTAGGTGATGTTCCCAAACTCATAGGTGCCAGTGCTAAGGTTTCAAAAAGCCAGGTGCAAAGCCTGTACTGTTTAGGGAGAAAAAGTGTATATTTTTATTAAAATTACATATGAAAATATTTTAAAGAGTTATTATACAAGGCTTGTTACCAAAAATTGCAGTCCTTTCCTCATATCACTCCCATTTTCACCTCTGAAAGACAACTGCTTCCAATTATTTTATCACTGGTTACTTCCCTAGCTCTATACAACATATGTATACTACTATTTCTTGATTGTCCAGTTTTATTATTTATATATTGACTTCTCCCTTTGGAAGATGAAGATTTAACTCTCTTTTTCCTTTCCTCACTTCTCTTTAAAAATTTCCTATTTTTTTTATCTTGTCACTTCACGCATCTTTTGGGGTAATTTCTTCAATTTTTTCCTTCTAGCTCCTCTATTAAAAAGTTTAATGTGTGCTACCATAGTTTTAATTTATAGAAGGTTTTTTCACCTGAATGGTACTTTTGCTTAGCAAAAGTTGAGCTGAGGATATGAATGATATATTTGTATTTTCTTATCTCCTTCCGCCCACCCCCCATCCCCCGCCAAGTTGCTTTTCTCTGTTTTGGTTTTAGCTCTTCAAGTTTATGGGAATCACCAACATTGTAACTTAGTCCTTTTCTTTAGAGCTGGTCATATTTCTAAATGAGTAATAGTATCCTTAGGACTTGGTAATTAAAGAGAGCTCCTGGTTGTTTGGAGTGCACGGTATCAAGATTCTACATGTAGGCTTTTATATTTTCCCTCTTTTCTTGGTATCGCATTCCTATTCTTACTAGCACTTTTTGCCCTCCAAATCAGATACACTCTGGTTTTTTTTCCGTCCCTTTGGAGAATAAATCTCTGGCCTTCTGATGGGGTGGAAGCCTTGAGTAAATCAGAGAAATGATCTTGGGGTTCAATGGCTCTGTAACACACTTTGAACCAATTCTCTCATATGGAGCACCATAGACATGCCTGCTTCCAGAGGTTACAGGTGATGCCCCCCTGTAAGCCTTTTGTGGGGTTATGCAGGATGGACCAAGTTGCTTCTCAGATTTTCTCCTTCATTTGAGTCAGTTTTTTGGTTTGCCCTTGTGCATCTGCTTGCCTGATTTCCCAGTGTTGCCTTGTCTCCTTGGCTTTATGAGATTATCTCTCTTAAATGTTGCTTTTCTATCATCTTAGTAAGTCTTGAAAGAGAGCAGAGGTAAACAGTTGTGCTCATTCTGCCATCTGCCATTTTTCACTGGTACCTGAGCCAATTGTGTTATTGATCCAGGCATGTTGTCTTTTTGGACCCTACTCAGTTGACATGGGCAGTTTGATTGTTTATTCAGATGAACAAATAAGAATCTAGGGTAAGAGCAATATGAAAGGCCCTTACTTACTCCAGGACCTCATAGAATACACTGGTGTTGAGTAGCAATTTTCAGATACAACTATCAACAGCCACACTTCTTCAACATCAGCCTTCAGAAACAGCTGTAATGCTACCACTTATGGAAGCTTAGCTAAGGCTCATAGAAGATGGGCAGAAATTGTGGTTGAGTGTCATATAGGCTCTTTAAGGAACAGGACCAGAGAAATGACTTTCTAATTGTGTCCCTTCAAAACAAAAGAAATCCACTTACCTGTATAAACTCAAGTGTTAAAGCAAGACATCCAGATTTTTCTCTCCCCTGAAGTGACCAAGCCATTAACAAGTTTCTAGGGATTCTGAAGGCACATAGGAATAAATCTATTACAATAACAGGTGGAAGACAGTGGCTTGATGAGAAAACCCTCTTAAGTCTGTACTTTTGCTTGAACTGATCAGTGATTTAATAACTACTTACTAAGCACACGCTTCAGACCAGGCAGAGTGTGAGGTTCGTGGTACTGGAACTAAAAAGAGATGTGAGGTAGTACTTATCACAATGCTTGGAACATCTTTGCCCTCAGTAAGTACCTATTAGAGGGAAAACATGGGTATTGCTGCCAAGAAGCATGCTCTCTAGATGGGGGTAAAAGCAACATGTGAAAGTGCATAGAAGAAACAAAGCTTTCGATTGGTGTGAAAGCTAGACAAATAATCAGGTAAAAATCAAATACTAACCCAATTCCCTTCCCATGTATGCTTGAAAAACTTGACCAAATTGAGGAGACAGTAATTGCATGATAAAATCTAAGGTAAGGATTCAAGGCTCTGAATATTGTCTGGCGTGACTAGAGATGTAAGGGTTGCATATTTAGGATCAAAAATAATTCTGTGAATGAATAAGGGCAAGGAAAATATTTGGATCCTAAAGCACTCATATCCAACTACACATTTTTAATTCTGTTTCCCAATGAAATGAGAATGTAAATTTGCACATACCAGGCTAGTGAATATTGTATATAAGGAATTTTTTTAATAAACCGTTTTGACTAGATTATCTAAATTTTTCATTCAAAACCCCCTCTTACCATAGGTTTGAGTAAAATTTAAAATTTAGGGAGAATCAAGATGGTGGAGGAGTGAGTGGAAGTCACACTGACCTCCTCCCAGGACCAACCTACTAATTTAGTAGGAATTACAACTAAATTGTGGAGAAATCTCCTGGAACAAACAACTGAACAATAGCAAGAGAGGAGCCTTGTAACCTCGGAGACAGAAGAATCGGCTTTAGTGCAATCTAACTGGTAAGGAGTGTGGTAAAGACCTGAAAAGGTGGACAGGGCTCCCATGAGTGGCAGCACCAAAAGGATATTGAAACAGCTAGTTGGATCCCCCTGAGAAGAGAGGGGTCTAAACCAAAAGTGGGGATCTCTAGCCCACAGCACCAGAACCCAAAAGGTACACAGAAAACAGCCAGCGGCGAAAGCGACAGGGTGGCTCTCTGCCAGAGACAGGGGGCTGGAGATGCAAAAAACTGTTTAAAGGGCCAATGTATAAATTTTTATTTGCAGCCACTTACCCTAGTCTCCAGCAAAGGTGGGCGGGGGCAGAGTGAGCTAGAGATGCCTGAGGAGAGATTGGGGAAGGAGGCTTTGGGGAGAGAACTGAGAGAGTAGCCAGCGGGATCCCAGGACAGACTCCTCCCCCATGTGACAGCAGCGTGAGTGGACCCAATGACCCCACCCCCAGGAGGGACTCCGCCCTGCCCTGAGCTATCTAAGGCGGCCTGCTGAGTGCAGAGTGAATAGATTAACAGCTGAAGGAGACAGGCACAAACAGTAGATTCCTGGAAGTCTCAAACAGACTGCCTAAGGTCAGACAGGGACGACATCTGACATCATCAGAGGCAGATCCAGAAAGTTAAAACAGCAGTTTCCAACCATAGAAGTTCACACCACACAGTCAGGAGATCAAGACAGATCAAATTAAGAAGCAAAAGCAAAAGAGAGGAATCTCACAAATAATGGGAAGACGAAGAAATACGCCCCACTTGAAGGGAAAGGAGCAATCCCCCAAAAGAGGAGTAAATGAAATAGAGGCAAGTAAACTCTCAGATTTTGAGCTCCAAACAAGTGTTCTAAGGAAGCTCAATGAACTCAGTGAGCTCAGGGAGAATTGCAAAAACTACAGGGAAACTATGAGGAACTTACTGCAAACTATATCACCATGAAAAAAGATGTAGAAACTATCAATAAGAGACAAGAGGAAATGAAGAATACAATTTCTGAATTGAAGAACACAGTAGACAGAATCAAAAGCAGGCTTGATGAAGCTGAGGACCGAATCAGCGGGCTGGAGGATAAGGTAGAAAAAAGCTCCCAGAAAGAGCAAGAAAATGAAAAAAGACTAAAAAAGATGAAGAGGAGTTTAGGGAAATGCAGGACAACCTGAAACGTAATAATATCCATATAATAGGGATACCAGAAGGAGAAGAGGATAAGGAAGGGATAGAGGACCTGTTTGAAAAAGTAATGATGGAAAACTTCCCTAATTGGAGGAGAGAAAAAGTCACACAAGTCCAGGAAGCACAGAGGGTTCCATTCAAGAGGAACCTAATGAGGCCCACTCCATGACACGTCATCATTAAAATGGCAAATATCAAAGACAAACAGAGAATCCTATAGGAAGGAAGGGAAAAAGAGGTAGTAACATATAAGGGAGCCCCAATATGGCTAGCTGCTGACTTCTCAACAGAAACCTGGCAAGCCAGAGGGAGTGGCAAGAAATATTCCAAGTAATGAAAAGCAAAGGCCTGCAACTAAGACTGCTCTACCCAGCAAGGTTCTCCATTAAAATGGAAAGTGAAATAAGGAGTTTCCCATACAAAAGAAGGCTAAAAGAATACACCTCCACCAAACCAGCATTGAAAAATATGCTAAAGGGACTGCTTTAAGATGAAGGAAAAGTTTCTATGATTACCCAGTTCCTCTCAGAGTTGCCAATACTTGATATTACCAATATTTTTAATACTCATTAATCTGATTGTGACAATGATGTTATTTTAATTGTTCCTTTACTATTTGTTGAAACTAAACCTGTTTTAGTATATTTCTTGTCTATTTCTATTATTTTTTTTAAAAAAAGCTTTAAAGGACTTTTTGGTATTCTTTATCCATTTATTGATTAAAGGTTTGTAGAACTTTTTTCCCTAAAAAGAAACAGACCTATTAACCATGCAAATACTTTTCTATTTCTTGTCCTTTAATTTTTTTTATATGTATGTTACTATATAGTTGAATGTTTAATATAGTCATATTGTCAATATTTACTTTATAACTTCTGGGTTTGAATATTTTACTTCAGGTCATGAAAAATATTAGTTCTATTTTCTTCTAAAACTCTTTAGATTCTACATACTGATTTTTAACTCACCTGAATATTTCTTTTATAATGTGTGAAATAGGACTCTGTATTTGTTTTATTTCAAATAATAGTGGTCTATGCACCTTATTTGTTGAATAAGCCTTATTTTACCCATTGACTTGAAATATCAACTTAACCATATATTATATAGTTAGATAGATATATAGGTTTGTCTCTAGAATGCTCATTCTATTTCATTGATCTACTTGATTATTTCTTTGCTGATGTCATGCTGGTTTAATTGCTGAAACTTTATAATGGTTTTGAATTTTTTAAATATTTTATGATTCAGTTTGACATCTAAAAAAATAAATAAAATCAATCTGCATTTAAGAAAGAAAGAAAGAGAAAGAGAGATGGAACTCCTACCTTTTGCAACAACATGGATGGAACTGGAGAATATTAAATTAAGCTAAGTGAAATAAGCCAATTAATGAAAGACAAATACCATAAGATCTCACCTATAAGTGGACTCTATTCAACAAAATAAACTAATGAACAAAATAAACCACAGGCAAGGAAACATGAGCAGACTGAAAGTGACCAGAGGGGATGGGGAAGAGGACAATGGTGGAAAGAAGGAGACGGGACTAGACAAAGAACATGTATGAAATGACCTATGGACATGGACGACAGAGTGGGAATTGACTGTGGGGGGGGGGGGTTGGGCTGGGATGGGTGAGGGGGGTAAAGGGGTAAAAATTGAGACAACTGCAATTGAATAAACATGATTTATAAATAAAAATAAATAAATAAATAAAAAATCTAGACTCTCAGTTTCAAATGTGATGAAATTGATATATTCATCCAGTGGTCATGTTATCATATGAATACAGTGATAATCTGGGGCTTAATTTGTAAAAATAATGTAAAACACTCAAGGAATTTGTACCAAGTATCCTGTTATGATAATTTTAGTCTTGAAAAATATATGCTGTCACTCAAGGGGAAATATTTAAACTGTTTGTGTGGCAGATATTGTTTTCTGGCACTTAGCCATATACACACTTTTCTACTGGTTGCGCATTTCCCTAGGCCCCCTTTCCATTGAGCTGATGGGAGCTTCTGTGATAGGAGATCTTCATGGAATACTAGAAGGCAGGGGCGTAGTAGGAACCATCCTGCTTCAGTTGGACCTTCGAAGAACCAGTAGTGCTAGCAGTGGGGACATGGCTCTTGTTCAGCACCTTCCATGGCACTGGAAGGCTGGTGTTATTCCTTAGGTTCTTGCAATGGCACCAGCAGCTTCTTGATCTCTGATCAATATCATCTTCTTTCTTTTGCTCCTGGGGAACTTACAACCATTTTCTCATTTCTTGCATCAAATCTCTCTCCCCACAGGCTATGTAGAGTGGTTTCTGTTTACCTCCCAGGGCACTGGCTGATAAAGAAGAGAATTTTTTTTAAAGTAAAATCAGGATTTTTTTATGCCTTTTGGTAAAGTGTGCTGCTATAATTTCTGGATCTTAGGCTGATGTTCTGGTTTCTCTACCTCTTGGCTTTCTGAGGAAGTTGATTTAGTCTCATTTAAAGGTCATCTATGTAACTACATAGATATTATTTTCATGTAATCAAACAGTCTTTAATCTTATATTATGTGACTATACTACAGGTTATCTACCCTTCTATTGTATGTTATCTATTTAAATGTAATTGAATTGGTTATCTATTGTAGCACAACAAATTATTCCAGGCCTTAGTGGCTTAAAATAACTTCTGTTAACTCATAGTTTCGGTAGGGCAGGAATCTGGTGTGGCTTCGCTGAGACAGATGTCTCAAGACCTCTCTCAGGACTGCAGTCAAGGTAGTCCAGGTGTTCAGGTCTCATTTGATGGCTCAACTAGTGGCGGGTCTCTTTCCAACATGTGGTTGTTGACACGATTCCGTTCCTCATGGGCTGTTTAACTGAAGGCCCAAGGTCTTCACTTGTTGTTCCCTGGAAGCTGCCCTCAGTTCATTGTCATGGCGTTTGTTTCTCAGCAAGGTAGCTCACAGCATGGCATGGTGGCTGGCTTTGTCACAGAAAGTAGGAGAGAAGAGGGAGACAGAGTGGCAGAGAAGAGAGGCAGAGATTTTTATAATCTAACCTTTGAAGAAACATCCCATCACATTTCCCATGTTCTATTTGGCAGAAGCAAATCACTATATCCAGGCCCCACACAAGGGTGGGAGGATTACACGAGCATGTGAGTACTAGGAAGTGGGGATCACTGGGAGCCATTTCAGAAAGTGCCAACTGTATACTTTCCTAAAGAAACAGTGCATTTCTTGATTCCTGCTTCAGTGCTTAGACTAATATTGATGAAAGCTGGGCTTGGTGGTATAGACAGCCTGATTATTTAGTTTTAGTGACTATACATTTAAACTTATAAGCAGTAGCAACAGGCAGCCAAACAAACTAACTCACCTTCTATTCCATCCTGGAATATACATTTATTTCTTAAGAGTCCACCTAATACGTTTTTAGCTTTTATTTGTATATTGTGTAAAATCACCAAATGAGTCACCGTAGCTATTAGTAGTTTACCTGAGAGATTTTCTTTACTTACAAGGGGAGCTTTAGGTTCTGCTGGTCAGCCTGCACCCTGGAATCATCTTGTAATGGCCAGAGGAACGGAAAACGTGCCCCCTGCAGACTGCCTGACTAACCGACCCCCATTTCCTGTGGGTGTGAAAATGTCTGCTTTTAATGGAGTCTTTCAAAATTGCATCATGCTTGCACTTCAGTCTCTTCCCTAAATCCTGATAAATAGCAAAGTGCTCTCTTTGGATAGGGGCAGGTTTCCGCCGTTAAAGACATTCGTATGGCAACCCTGCGCTATCTCTTACAAGTCCTGCCAATGCTTTTATCATTTCAATTCGAAAAGGGGCTTAAAGTGGCTTTGTTAAAATCTTCTCTATAAAAAGTAAAAATCCTTCAATAAATCAGAATGAGATGCCTCTGTATAAAGACACAGCAGTAACATTATTTGCCATGTAGGAAATTATGAGCTATGCTGAACCATATTAATACATTTGAAGAAGAAAGTTTTGATAAATCTGAGCTATCAGAAATATCAGCACACAAGTTTTAATGTACACATAAAATGTTTTGGGCAAGGATTTTCTTTGTTTTGCATGAAGACAGAGAAAGTAGTACTCATGTGGTGAGATTTGAAGAGCAATAGCAAAACAATACCCTGGACAAACTACTTTGTCTATGATGCCTTCTGGTTTATTATTTAAAAGCTGCTCTTATGGATGAATTTATTATTTCCTTTACAAATGCAAATGCCTTTGGGAAGGAAAACATATAAGTAATTAATTTTCTGAACCCAGTGTATTTGGGTAAATTAATCAAATTCTTTCCTTAGGACTGTTGATAAATGGCAGGAGGTGCTGCAAAGGAGAATGAGGGTCCCAGGGCAGTTAGGTCATTAGTGGAGCAGACAGCACACTGGAGGAGGAAGAGAAAACCCCATGAAGCAGGCATTTCCTTGTGTGCTAGATTCTGTGTAAAGTATGACAGATACATTGTGTAATCCGATGCCCACATCTCCCTTGCGGAGCTAGAAGTGGCAGAGCTGAGATTCAGGCTCAGCAGTGTCTGATGCTAAAGACAGTGCTCTTCTCATCCCACTTTTCAGAATATTTCCAAAAGTTTAGGTGGGAAGCTCCAGAGAGAGAATTGGCAACTTGTGTTCTTAAATGTATATATGGTGAAATAGAGAATGAGAGAGCCATCCTATGAGAAATGAAGCCTGTTAATACTGTCTTTAGACAGATCATGTTTGGATCAGTTTATCTTTACCAAGGATATTGTTTGGTTTTCTTAGAATTTCTGTCTTGCGTGCTCCAGGCCATTTGGCATAGTGGCTTTAAGAGAACTGCGAGGGACTGCGTTTGCTTACGTGCCTCCTTTCCTTCCTGCATATGCTGGACTTAACTATATACTCAGAGACAGAAGTAAATGATAATTTATGTTCATATTAACAACCCTAAAACATCAAGGACATACCAAATTGTGTTCAGTGGCCTATATATAAGAAGATAAAAATATGCATCCTGTGTTTCAGAAAGTTTTTTAATATGTGTATTTTTCTAAATATCGGTGCCTGGATCCATTAATGTCAACTTAGTCCTAGATGTGTTACTTAATTTTTAAAAATGCGTAAGAGGTGTTTGACATGATTCTTGTCCTCAAGGATTTCTATTCTTGTTCATTCAGCATATATTCATTAAGCACCTACTGGATGCTGAGCAGAGATCTATAGACTAGAGATAAAGCAGTAAACAGAATAATATAGAATAAGAAGAAAAAAAGATTTTTAAAAAGCTAGATGTACCACACCGACTCCCAGTACCGAAGGGTTCCAGGGAGAAGGGAAACAAGGCAAAGCTCAGTGTTTGGGGAACTTCGTACTTGGCCAAATAAAGGCAGATTTTAATTTCCTGAGGGGTTTAAACTTTAATTTAAAATAAAAAAAAACCCTTTTATTTATTTTTAGAGTGGGAAAGGGAGGGAGAAAGAAAGGGAGAGAAACATTGATGTGTGAGAGAAATATAGATAGTCTCTTGCATATGTCCCAACCAGAGATTGGACCACAGCCCAGGTATGTGCCTTGACTGGGAATCAAACCAGCAACCTTCAATTTGCGGGATGATGTTCAAAGGCTAAACTGTAATTTTAAAAATCTGACTGCTCTTAAAAGTATTGTCTGGTCCACACATCTCTCCCTAGGTATAGCTACCTGCTATCATGCATTCATTCATTTGATGAACACTTGAGTGCCCACTATATGCAGGACAGTGGGTTGGATCTTTTGAATAAAATGATGAATAAATGGACAAACCCTGCCCTTCATGGGCAGATCTATATGTTGCAAAGTGCTAGAGAGAATAATAACAAGGGTTATTTGTGAAATACATATTGAAAGGCCTCTCTTAGGAGATGACATTCATGCTTAAAACCTGACATACAAGAAAGAAGCAGTCAAGTGAAGAAGGGAAAGAAGAATTTGGCAGGCTCAGCACTCAGGCTTCAGAGACCAAAGGTGAGGGTGAGGTTAGCATGTTTAAGAGGAGAAACAGGGCTAGTATGGTAGATGCATTGGGAATGAGCGTGGCGCTCACATGAGGAGGGAGAGGTGAACAGGAATCAGATTGTCATTGCGTTGTAAGCCGTGGTAAAGAATTTGGGTTGTATCCTAAATGCAAAGGAAGTCACTGATTGGCTTTAAGCAGGGGGTGATCCACCTGATGTTTATAAGTATCCAATTCATGTTTATAACTATCATTTTGTCTGCTTTGTGGAGAATGGATTTGAGAGAGAAGAGATTGATGAAAGACTTTTAGAAGACGGGAACTATAGACATTACTTGGCAAAACTAAGAGATCATATAAAAGAGTCAGTAGTTTTGCCTGCCATTTGGCCAAAATGCTTACTTTTCTTAGGTATAGAAATGCTGCATCAGCTCAATGGTGGCAAATGACTTCCCTCTGGGGAATCACTCTGACTTAATTAACTTTCAAAGCCAGAGTCCAGTTTAATCCACAATGGGGTGTTTTTTCCTGCCCGTTCAAATATTCTCTTTGTTTTCTTTTTTGTTATTATTATTGTTTTCCCATTCATCCTTGATTCTTTCAAACAGTATTTGTTTTCCATGCCACAACTACTCCCATGTTTCAGCTCAAACAGGAGACTTCTCACATTGTCAGTCACTCTAGGCTCATCAAAAAGCAGATACTGGCCACAGTATATGCTGTGTACAGAGCAGGAAAAAAATGTTCTTATATGGTCAGGGCCATTATATCATGTTTACCATTTAACGGTATGCACAGGAAAATGGCTAAGTGGTGAGAATTCTGGTAGCTAAGGGAAGATGGAGTCAGTGGGTTTACTAGGAGGTCAGAGAACAAGGCAGTTGTTACAGGCTGGAGAAGAGTTGGCCTTGAATCACTTTATAACGATCATGGGCCAATTCCAGAGGCTGTGAGTAGGGAAAATTCTGCTTTTCCTTCAGAGTGTTTATCCAAGGAGAGAAACAGGGGCGGATATCAGTGATATAAGCTCCCTAGACTGTGTGTTAGTCAGCTTGGGATGCCATAACAAAATACCATAGATCATGTAGTTTAAACAACAGACATTTATTTTCTTAGAGTTCTGGAAGCTAAAAGCCCAAGATCAGGGTGCCATCATTGTTGGTTCTGGTGAGGCCTCTCATCCTGGCTTGCAGATGGCTAATTTATGTGTCCTCACATAGCAGAGAGATTGAGAGTAAGTTCTCTGGTATCTTATAAGAACAATATTACCATTATGTGGGCCCCACCCTTATGACCTCATCTAAATCTAATTAACTTCATGAGACCCCCTACCCCCCAGTCAAAATGCTATCACAGTAGAGGTTAAGTCTTTAACATATAAACTTTTGGGGACACAATTCAGTCCATAGAAGACTGTATCAGGTCATCCTGGCAAATATTATCACAGCTTTTCATACTTTCTTTTAATAGCATGTATAAAATATGTATACATATTATATGATTATATTTGAAGTATATGTGTATAATTATTTAACTCATGTCTATTTTTTTATAAGGCTAAACTTTATAAATACAGTGGCTGAGTCCTTTATTTATTATTTTTTCTCTATCTGTTTAAATGATACTTCCTTAGTACATATTTACCTAATAAATATTCACATTGTAAATATAAATCTATATTTAAAAATTATTTTGTGATTTATATATTTGAATTGTGTATTAATATTTTACTTTTATAATGGACTATATTATAACATACACTAAGAAAATATGTATAATTCATGCTAAGGAACTTGGAAAACATTGGTCAAAAGAATTACCCAAGAACCCAGTTTTATAAAGTCTTCTATTATTTTTTTGTGGACAAACTGACAGGAATTTATAGTGTTAAATAAAACTCTCTGTGGCTTATATTTGATAGTTTCTATTATAAATATCACCTTTGGTCTTTGGTCAAGAAAATCCTAGCCAGGAATCAGGACTCCCTACAATCTGATCTCAGTCTAATCTCTACTGTTGGCACCTATTCCCCTTCAATCTGTTGAATCTACTCAAGGCTGCCTACCAGTTTATCTGTTTCAAAAACTTGTCTCCAATTTAGCCCCTTTTGCTTTCCTAACTCCAGTGATTGCATTCGGACCTGAACTTTTCCCAAGTCTTCATGCATAATCCTGTGAGGTGAATATTATACAAATTTTAGCTGTGGGTTAGATTAGTGAAGTAACTTTCCTAAGATGGCATGGCTCATAAGTGGCAAACCCAAGTCTCTATCCCAAAACCTGTAATCCCCAACATGATACTGTCACCTCTGTGAGGTTCTACCCAAGTTTACCTAAATCTCTGACTTGCATCTTCATTCCTCTATAAAGTCTTTGCTAAACATCGAGTTCAATGAATCATCCATTCTAATAACAAAAATAGCTACCATTTATTGAATGCCTACTCTGTACCAGAACTTCTGTTAAGTTCTTTTAAATAAATTATCTTATTTAATGTTCTCATTGACATTATGAAATTAGTATAACATTACAAAGGAGAAGCTAGCTTCAGAGTGATAGATGTTGAAGGTAACAGAGCTATAATATTTCAGAGAAGGGATTCAAACCTAGATCTTTCAGGCCTTAGAGCCAGAGTTTTTACCCACATGTCATAATTTCTCATGTTAGGAGCACCACCTGCCTGCAAGGCATGTCTGGTTATGGGATAATGTGCTAATGTGAATAATTTAAATGAAGTCATCCTGAGTAGAAATAATGACAAGGAGTGACCAACATGAACAACACAGATCCATATTAAAGCGTGTAAATTGGATAGCTGTATTAGTTTCCTATTGCTGCCATAACTAATACCAAAAATTTAGTAGTTTAAAACACCACAGATTTATAATATTATCATTCAGGTGGTCAGAAGTCCTAAAATCAAGGTTTTGACAGAGCTGTATTCTTTCTGGAGTCCTAAGAAGAGAATCTGTTTCCTTGCCTTTGGTAGTTTTTACAGGCTGCCTGCTTTCCTTGGCTTATGGTCCCATCCTCCATCTTTAGTCAGCAGGGTAACATCTTCCAACCTATTTCTCTTTGATACTTATACCTCTCTTAAATATGCACTTGTGATTATATTGGGCCCCTCTGGATGTGTCAAGATTATTTTTGCATCTCAAGATCTTCTACTTAATCACATTTGCAAAGCCCCTTTTGACAAATAAGGTAACATATTTGTGTTCTTGAGATTAGGACATGGACATCTTCAGGAGAAGGGCCATTAAGGTAGAGAGGACATTCAGCTATCAAAGGCTGGAAGAGGCAGTTTGGGACTAATTGTTTTGATCCATATTATGGGTCTTTTTATTTTAAGGAAAGCTAGGATCATGTTTCATCCAAAAGAATAAAAAGCTGTAATGGTGTTTTAGGCACTGCTACCTGTAGCACTTTTCAAAATTCAATAGGTGAAAAATTCTCCTCTGTTAATATGAAACACAAACCAGAGAATAGAAAACTCCCAAACATCATCTTTGTGACCCACTTCAATCCCACTGGAGTGGTATGAGTGGAGATATCCTCAGATAGCAGGAGAGGGATGACCTAGAGCAGGGCTCCCAAACCTCCAGGCCACAGACAAGTATTGGTAGAGGTCAGTTAGGAACCGGGCTGCACAACAGGAGGTGAGCTTGAATGTAATGTGCTTGAATCATTCTGAACCCAACCCCCCACCCCAGACTGTGGAAAAATTGTCTTCCGTGAAACCAGTCCCTGGGGCCAAAAAGGTTGGGGACCACTGGCCTAGAGCACCTCTACTTGAAATGAGCACACCTGTTTTCACACCTGTGGTGGAGAGATGACATCTAAGTGCCTAACCTACTTGTCTTTTCATTGCAAATGGACTGAAGGTTTGGAAATAAATCTGTGTGGTTGCTTGAGTCTCAGGCCAGTGGTCCTTTCTATTCTAACTCACTAAAATTGAGAGATGTTTTTGAACATAACAAAGGAAAAAGAGGTGACAGCTGGAAGAGAACAGACTGTAGGAAGACCAGCAGCTCAGACTTGCAAGTCAGAGTGAAGCACTGGATTTCTTTCCATGCTTCACTTCTAAACAGGATGCTGTTTTCCATTATCTCTTCGTGGTCCCTTCCCCTCCTCAAGACAGTGTCAGTGGTGACCCATAGTGTGGGACAGGAAAGGTCAGAGTTGATGGAGGAGTATAGGCAATCCTTTTTCTCTCACCTCAAATTCTGTTTATGCTGAGCACGTGACTTAGAAGTGAAATGGTTAAAGGGAGTAGCAGAGGTGCTGTAGCCACAGAAAATGTTTCAGGTTGTTATACTAGATATATCATGGCATCTGTATTTCCATGTGACTATCTTTGAAAGCTGAACTGTAAACTTGGTGTTACTTGTTTCCTCCCAATTCTGCAACACAGGCAAAATTCTGCAGCACGGGAAAAATGCAGAATATTGCATTTATTTTAAATCACTTTATTGAGGTATTATTGACATATAAAAAGCTGCACATATCATAATATATACAACTTGATGAGTTTGGGGATAAGTATACACCCATGAGACCATCATCTCTATCAAGGCCATAAACATATTCCTCTCCTCCCAAAGTTTTCTCTTCCTCCTCCTTCTTATTGTAAGAACACAACATAAAATCTACCTTCTCAGCAAATTTTAAGTATACAAAACAGTATTGTATACCTAGTACATATAGGCACTATGCTAATAGTATTATGCAGAAATTATTTGTTTTATATAACTAAATGCTGAATTTTTGAGGCTACTATATCAAACATTCAGAACAAAAATAGAGATGTAACTCTAGAATCTTGCAAATAGAGATGCAAATGAGTAACAGAAATAGATAGCAGGCATTTGCAGAGTAACATGAAGGGAATAAAACTTTTTAGTAAGAAAATTTTAAAATAGTTAATTTCAACTACAGGAGGTATTTGAGTTAGGTATCTGATTATTGTATTTAAGATTTTAGTATACACATTTGGTGAACTGTGTAAGACAATACTTCTTGAGAAAGAAGTATAACAAGATATAGTTAACTCTCAAGATGCTTTATGTTGTTATCCTTTCCACTCTGGAAAAAAGTTGAAGCTACAGCATTACCTTTACTTCATCCTCTACAAACTCTACTTTGTAGATAGGCTTCCTCCAAGCTTACACAGGCTCTTCTGCTTATCCACAATGGCATGTCAGAGCTGACATGCTCCCCATTTTAAGAAATGCTTTTAAAAAATCTCAAGTGAGTGATACTTTCTAGTACATATAACTAGTACAGAATTTCAGGTAAAAGTGTAAAAGACATTTAGGGATAAAAGGGCATTCTCTGCGCATAAAACACTACACTTTACATCCTGGTATTTCAATATCTTTTACCAGAAAAAGGAATTTAAATGCTATTTCTCTCTCAGTGTAGTATCTCAGTATTTTTTTCTAATACCCCAGTCTCTGGAACACATACAAAACTATTAACAGTTGACTTGGGAATGGACTTCTAAAGGTTGATTAGCCATCATTTCCCAGTGCTAGGGTCAGGACTGAATCAGCAGCATAACCACCTACAAGCAGCTGCAACATCTGGAACAATATCAGAGGTGTAAAGGAAACACTTTCTCATGGCCAGGTCTCAGACTAATTCAAACACAAACAAATTCAATCTGATGATCAATTCACTTTGGCACTTGCTCTTGTATTGGAAGAATCAAGTCCCTGCCAGGACAACGAGTATGGCTGAAAAGAGAAAGTTAAAACAGCAATTAGATGGCACTAATATGGCTCCAATATAATCCCTCCCTTGGTTTCATGTCTGCCTGCCAGGGCTCTTGGCCACCATCCCAGGGCTTAATTGCATTTTGCAAGTAGTAATAGTACACTTGCCACTGTATCTCCCTAATTTCAGGCACAGTCCTCATACCCAATTTAGTTAAAAAGGAACCAAAATATCTCTTACAGAAAAATTAAAGTGTTTTCTAGTTTAAAGACTGGCTCAATTAAGGGAATAGTTGATTCTGAGGGAGAAAGAATAAGGGACAAAATATTGATAGATGACCTTAAATTCTGGAATTCCCTTTTAGTAAAGTACCAGAGAGAAATGGTTCATAATATTTGAGGCATCGCTACTGTTTAAAATTTATATATATTTTCAGGTGTAATGGATTTTAATTGGAATTCGGCCTATAGCAATTGAGAGCCAGTGGGGCTTGGAGAAATGAGCACTTGTCTTATCCTGGAGGCTAAAGGCTCCTGGCCAGATGAATTGTGTTTTAGTCTCACCTATGCAAAGTGCTAAATATATGAACTTGGAGAAGCTACTTGAACATTTCACATCTCATTTTCTCATCAATGTGTTGAGGATAAGACAAATGTTCCCCTTATCTAATTTGTAGGGTTGATTGTTAAAATACTTGGAAAAATACAAAATGATGAGTTTAACACCTTATAGTAAAATCTAATTAGTAAATATTTCTAGTAAAATGAATAGAGGTTTATCAACCACAATAATTTTAAAAATTGTGAGGAATGCTAGAGGAAGGCAATGAAAAAGTGTGAGTTTTATGGAGGACAACAGCATGGGCAGAAAGGGCGCATTGGGAATTCTACCTCCTTGAGCTGTTTCTAATCAGAATAGGCAAATACCATTTTTCCATTAGCCCACAGTGTGTGAAACTGGGGCTTCTAGTCCACTAGTTGACAATATCGATTGAACACTTATGGTGCACCTAATACTATGTCAGCCTTTGTGGTAATTACAGAACATTCTAGCCTCTTTCCTTAAGGTGATATGGCTGAAGAAACAAGACCAAGATATCATGCCAAATAGAGAATCAAGAGTTCAAAATCAAGAAGATGAGGTCAGACAAAAGCAGAACCTCTAGAGAGAGAGGGTTTAGAAAATAAGGCCGCAAGCCTTTGCCTCCAAGGCCAGCCAGTCAACAGAGTTTGCTCTTATGAGCCCACAGAAGGCATTCAAGAGTCTGACTTAATGCCCTAGGCATGGGGGAGTGGGTAGGAGGCCATTAGATCAATAATAGCTCTCAGCAATCAAAGTCTACATTGCAGTTCTGTTCCCTTCAGATCCTTGTCATAGGGAGAAAGTCTTATGCTTACTGAGCTCAAAGAACTACAGAGCTCGAAAGAGGCCTTAAATAGGCATTCTTATTTTATTTTGGATAAATTGTTAATAGCAATAAGTTTAGGGAAATCTCTGGGAAGATTTGACTCTATAGGCTGGAAGAAAAAAATTAATTAAAAATCAATTATATTTTGAAACATTAGTGTTTACTTCCAGTAGTTATAGGGGTATGCTGGTCTTATGCTATTTAAGATAATGGGAGAGATTTAGGGAGATAAAAATTGAACTTTTATAGATGAATCCCCTAAAACAAGTGTCTACAGGGTAGTCTTCTATTGATTTAAGGAATTCTCTCTGCAACTTTTTTCAGAGAGATTAGCATTCCTATGAGTAGTATCAATGTCAACATTTGCAAAGGTAACACTTCTAGTGTCTGTGGTATTCTTGTAGCAACCTCAGCTTGAAGACCAGTTTCAGCAGGAGCAAAAAAGGGAACATAATCAGGAAAATAGTGGTTACAAAGCTCATTTACTTTATTAAACCTTATTAACAAGTTTAGAGAAATCAGATCTGATTCTATGAATTAGACTTGCATAAAACAATAATCTGGATTTAATTAATCTGGTAAACCTGTTATTCCTGGTACCTTTGTTTCTCTTAGTTTTTTAGAAACAACAACAAAAGAATAGAAGTTATGAACAGAAAATATGATCAATTGAATTAACATGTGAAAAAAATCTAAATACCACATGCCTTAAGCCAAAATAAATCCCATATGGGCTGAAACTTTAAATATAAATAACAGAAGCTTGAGAGGACTAGAAGAAATAAGTGAATAATAATATTTCACTTGGCAAAGGAGAACTGCCTAGGCATATTCCCCAAAACAAAGCTTCTAAGGAAAAATATTGATAGATTTAATAACAAAGATTGTAAACTTATTAAAATAGATAAATCCATAGACCCAATTGAAAGGCAAATCACAGTCTGGGTAAACTTTTATAATATATTTGATAGATAAAAAACTAATTTGCTGAACATGAAAGGAAATATTACAGGTCAGTAAGACATAGCAACCTCAATGAAAAATAAAATAATAACATTAGTGATCAAATAAATGCTAATTCAACTACCAATAAAATCATATTTTGGCTTTGAGATTATGAAAAATATCCAGTGTTGATAAGAATATGGGCAAAAGACAATCGCATACACTGAACTCACAATGGTAATTTCATTTAATATATACTGTATGTGTCAGATCCCATTTTACATTTGCATGTATATATTCATATTTATCTTCAGCTCTATGAAATAAATACCATTATTTTACCTATTTTTCAGATGTGGACATTAAGACCTAGAGGGATTCAGTAAGTTACACGGACCTTTAACCAGAGGTTCTTAAGCTGAGATTTGAACTCAGAGCTTTTCTAAGAGGCCATCACCTTAGTCAGCACTGTAAGGACCTCTCCATTAAAAGGAAATATAAATTGATAATGTCTTTATGGAAGGCAATTTGGCCAAACCAACTTAATTGCAAAAATTGTTAAAATGCTTTTTTTTATTTTGGTTAAATGTTCATATGCTTTTACCCAAGAATTCCTTTTTTAGGACTATAATAAATGATCTGAGAATAATATAAAATTCTATGTGAAATGATATTTATTATAGGATGGTCCAGGGTAAGAAGATAATCCTAAATCAAAAATACAGGAAATGGCAATATAAATTTAAGGGACATATGTATTGGAATATTATGCATATATTCAAGTCATAATATAAAAATATATTTAGGGTTGGAGAAATGTGCATTATATGAGTTTAAAAAGTCTAGTACAACAGCTCCTGTATTTAATTTGTTGCCAAGTTCAATTACAAGCCTCTTTATGGTAATATCAATATTATTTTTTTATATTGATAAAAAATAAAAATGGAAAGCCCTCTATGTACTGAGTATTTATGACCAAAATAGATAGATTATCTCCGTTGTAATGGAGCTTACATTCTAGCTGGGGGTGGGGGGTGCACAGACAGACTATAAACAAAAATAAAAAGGAAAATATATAGCATATTAGAGGGTAAGGAGAAAAAAATAAAGCATGTGCAATGTTGGAATGAGGGTACAAACTGAAGTTTAGGTGGAGTGACCAGTAAGGGACTCATGATGATGATTTTTTTAAAGTAAACAACACACATCCCATGAGAAATTAAAATACAGAGTCATGAAGTAATTTCCCTGAGGTCTGACACTTGATTAGTACAAGAGGCAGAACATAGGTACTCTGATTCCATTGTGCTATAAATAAAAACTTTAGAATTATATTTTGAATTATTAATAGTTACTTTTTATGGTATTGAGACATACTAATTCCTTACAAACTACCATGTTTTCTGATGTTTAAGATACGTGGCATCATTTAATAATGTGGCCATAATAGTGGTGAAGAAATAGCAGAGTAGCCTATTAACAATCTTAACTATGAATGGATATCTAGTTTGGGGGGTGGTGGTAAGGATATCTGCCTTAACAAATTTAAATTTTGTGTTATTCAATCTATCAATATTTTTCCTTAGAAGCTTTGTTTTGGGGGATATGCCTAGGCAGTTTTTCTTTGCCAAGTGAAATATCATTCCCTGTTCTGCTTCTGCTATATTTTCTGTGCTTCAAGTTCAACTTTCTGATTCTTGTAATAATAACCTATATCCCCAGTTATGGAGACTTTAAAGTGGCTTTTCCTCTGCACCACCTGTACAATGGCACCACCATTATTCTAGCCACTGGATCTCTCCTTTTTAACTCCCAACTCCTTAAGTCCCACATTTAATGAAGCAAATCTAGTGGATTTTACCTTCCACTAAAAATTTCATAATTTTCTTATGTATGTCCTCTTCTTTCCATTGTTGTAGTCATGACACCAGTTTAGGCTTTAATTCTCTCTCTCTTCTCTCACTCTTTCTCTCTAATAAAAGTATTGCACTAATCTCTCCATGCCCTCGAAATTTATCCAGAAGCATTGCTTATTTTATTTTTTATTCCCAATTGTACACATTTGATATTTTAGCCATGACAGAGATAATAACCTACTCACCAAATAACCTACTTTATATTTCTCAGCTTCTTGCAGTTAGGCGGGGCATATGCCTAGTTATAGTTAATTGGCTCTTAGCAGACAAGGCGTGTGCCTTCTGTGCCAGAGCATAGAAGAACAGGTGTGGAAGTTCTCCATCCTTCTTTATTCTCCTAAAGCAACAGGAGAAGCTGAACATTTTAGATCATGTAGTTACAAAGTAGCAGAATCTGAGTCCCCACTGATCTCTGATGGATATGCAGTGTGAGTAAGAAATAAACCTTTGATGTATTGGTGTGTTGCTATATTGAGCTACTGGGATTTTGGAGTTAACTTGTTACCACAACACAACCTAGCTTATTTAAACAAATACATCAACAGAAGTGAGTGAACTCACCAATTCCCATACCAATTTGCAATTTGCACTTTCCCATATCCTTTCCTTTGCCTCTGTTTATCTTTCCATTGGGAACTTCTTTCTTTACAGAATCAATTTCTCTCTCTCTCATCATATTGCTCTACTTATTTAAATTTATTTAAATTTTATTCATCCTTCTAGAACCATCTCAAATGCCAACCTTGCCTTGGTGCTTCTCCTTATTTATCCAATCAGATATAATTTATTTTTCTTCCAATCATAAAGAACTTGGTAGTTACCTTTCTGATTGCTCTTCACAAATTCTGTCTCATATTGTAGTTACTGGTATACTTACTTTTTCTCTCAATAGAATAGTAGGCCCTTCTGAGGGCCGGAGTCATACATGTCTAATGTGTATAGTTTTCTGAAAAAATATTTGTGAAACTGAGTTGAAGACTCAGAAGTGTGAGATACAGCTTTCAAAATTTCTATCATAATGGCTAAAAAATATGGGTTTGGGGCATTTGGGGAACTACCTTCTATATAATGATTTTTAAAATATTTTATTGATTGTGCTATTACAGTTGTCCCAGTTTTTCCTCCCCTTTATTCCCTTCCATCCTGCACCTCCCTCCCACCAGCATTCCCCTCCTCTTAGTTCACATCCATGGGTCATACATATAAGTTCTTTGGTTTTTCCACTTCCTATACTATTCATAACCTCCCCATGTCTGTTTTGTACTTACTATTTATGCTTCTTATTCCTTTCCCTGTACCTTTTCCTTTTCCCCCATTCCCCCTGCTTCCTGATTTCCATTTCTGTGATTCTGTTCCTGTTCTAGTTGTTTGCTGAGTTTTTTTAATTTATTTTAATTTATTTTTTTATTTTTAGGTTCCGTTGTTGATAGTTGTAAGTTTGTTGTCATTTTACTGTTCATGTTTTTGGTCATCTTTTTCTTAGATAAGTCCCTTTCATATTTCATATAATAAGGGCCTGGTTATGATGAACTTTAACTTTACCTTATCTGGGAAGCACTTTATCTGCCCTTCGATTCTAAATGATAGCTTTGCTGCATAGTGTAATCTTGGATGTAGGTTTTTGCCTTTCATGACTTTGAATACTTTTTTCCAGCCCCTTCTTGACTGAAAGGTTCCTTTTGAGAAATCAGCTGACAGTCTTATGGGAACTCCTTTGTAGGTAACCATTTCCTTTTCTCTTGTTACTTTTAAGATTCTCTCCTTATCTTTAATCTTAGGCAATGTAATTATGATGTGCCTTGGTGTGTGCTTCTTTGGGTCCAACTTCTGTGGGACTCTCTGAGCTTCCTGGATCTCCTGGAAGTCTATTTCCTTCACCAGATCAGGGAAGTTTTCCTTCATTATTTTTTCAAATAAGTTTTCAATTTCTTGCTCTTTCTCTTCTCCTTCTGGCATCCCTATGATTTGGATGTTGGATTGTTTAAAGTTGCTCCAGAGGTTCCTAAGACTCTCCTGTTTTTTGAATTCTTGTTTCTTAATTCTGGTCTGGATGAATGTTTTTCTCTTCCTTCTGCTCCAAATCGTCGACTTCAGTCCAGGTTTCCCTTCCTTTACTGTTGGTTCCCTGATATTTTTCTTTATTTCACTTCGCATAGCCTTTGCTTTTTCCTCAATTTTGTCAGACCATACTCAACCATTTCTGTGAGCATCCTGATTACCAGTGTTTTGAACTCTACATCTGATAGGTTGGCTATCTGTTCATTGCTTACTTCTATTTTTGGAGCTTTGATCTGTTCTTTCATTTGGGCCATACTTCTTTGTCTCAGCGTGCCTGTTATGTTGTAAGGGGTGGATGCTTAGGTATTCACCAGGGCGGGACAACCCAGGTCACTGTGTTGTGATACTGTATGTGAGGGAGAGTTTTGAGAGGAACCAATGCCACTTGCTTGGCTCTTGGCCGGCTTTCAGTCACTTCCCCTGCTACCCACAAATGAATTGGGCCCTTCTGGTGCTGATTCCTGGGTGGATGGGTTTGTGTACATTCTAGGACTTTGTGGGTCTCTTCAACGGACTCTCCTATGAGGCCAAGAGTTTCTCCTGCTGCAGCAACCCCCACAGATATTTACAGCCAGAGGCTTTGAGGCTTTCTTTTCCTGCACTGGAACCCTGGATTGTGCAGTCTGCCAGCTCTTCTACCTGGTTTATCAGCATGCAAATGTGGGGCCACCCAGTTCTCCAGCCACCACCTTACCATGCATCCTTTCTGCCCCAGCTGCCCATCTCCACCCCTCCCACCAGTCTGGATGAATGTTTCTTCTCTAACTCCTTGGTTGCCAGACTTCCATACAGTTCTATTTTCTGGCAGTTCTGGTTATTTTCTTGTTTTTAAGTTTGTTGTCTTTCTTTTGGTTGTGCAAGGAGACAAAGAGTATCTACCTATGCCTCCACCTTGGCCAGAAGTCCTATATAATGATTTTTTACACAAATTCTTTCTTTTCCTGTTTTCTTTATTTAATGACAAACTTGATTTTTAACTATTGTCCTCTCAAGGCTGAGGAGAGTTTGGCACAAAATTAAAATAATAAGTATGTCAGTGAATAAGGAAAGATTCATTATGTAAAATATTACTGTATTAAAAATTGAGTTAGCTAAAGATTAATTGCATACAAGACCTGTAAACCTGTAAAGAACATTCAAAATACAGGGATGGGCAAAGTTAATAATAGGTTAATAATAATGAATAAACAAATAAATAATACAAGAATAAACTGTGTTTTGTGTACTCACAAATGTAAACCAACATTTTGTCCACCCTTTTATAAGAACATTTAAAGCTAATAGTACCTTCAGGATAAGGGAAATGAAAATGAAATTTTAAACGATTTACACTTTGCAAAGGGTTCTCATGTATATTATCTCATTATTTGATTGTTAGGAGAACTCTCTGAAGTAGGCAGGTATTATCCCCATTTTAAAGATGCAGAAACTAAATCCCAGAAAGGTTAAGTGACTTGTGTGAGGTCTGACAGGTGGTTTAAAATATAGTTCTCTGGTCTCCTAATTCTTTCTGGACTGCTACTCTTTATTGTATATGTTATTGCATTTTCTTATCTAAGTTTAGGACAAGGAACATTTTTAGTATCATCATTATGCTTGTGTAATATGTTATCTTGGCAGCAACAACTGTGATAAGTAGCTGGAGAAGGCGCACTCGTGCACACACACACAGTTATACAAGCCTCCTCCAGTCTAGGCAAAAATAGAATTAATGCTGTGTTCATTGCTGATGAATGCTGAATCCTTCCACATTGGTTTTTGTGTTTAAGAATAAGTCAGTATACACACTCTGTAATTGAATGTCAGGAAATATGAAAATATATTGTTTTATTGCTACTGTTCATTGATTTATCGAAGTGATTTATTGTCGATGGACATGCAGTACAACAAATCACTTTGCTGACACCATCAGCTGCCTTAACTAGGATGTCAGTTCATGACATTAAAGGTAATGGATGGTGATTATTTTACAGCAATGGGTTTAATCAGTGCTTTGAATGACTTAGCAGTCATGTCAGAGTAGAGCCAACTCATCATTCATCAAGGCAACATTTTGTTTACCAACATCATCTATAATTCATTTGATTGTTGACAATCATCAGCAAATACCTCTCAGGCAAAGTTTTATCAGTGATGGAAATCTGCACAGCTGCAGCATGCTAAGCCACCTCATGTGGCTGCCTCAGCACACACAGGTGGGGAGGGATGCACTTGCCCTGAGCCCATAGAAAGGTGGCTTCCACCATCTGGGCTTCTAGTCTTCTCACCATTTCCATGGATTGAAATTTTTCAGTTTTAATAAGTTCAATCCTCAATTTCATAGGGTCTTTATCACCAACAGGGACTTCAGGAATAAAGTCTATGAAGGTAGAAAAAGAAGCATATGATCTTGTTGTTTGAATCAGCTCAACAGAGCTAAACACATGGTTCTGGCCCTGCCACTTGTACCTAGTATCAGTGGCCTGAGCTGTGTCCATTATGGTGGTTATGACATGTCTATGCAGGTTTGGTAATGGGCAGGGGGGATGGGACTTAGCAAATGTCTATTTTTGTAAGATATTTTAATCCCATGAAAACTCAACATAAAGCTAGGACCATTTTTGGTCATTTGAGCATCTCCTATTTCTCACCAGAAAGAAAAATTTATATACATGTAACATTTTTACATATAATTTTAGTGAGTTTGCAAACTCTGAAGTAGAGTGGGGAGGACCTTGGATTCTGGAGACAGCCACAATTGGCTAGAATATCTGCTTTGCCCATTACTAGTTCTGAGCCTTTGGGCAAGAGGCTACATATATTTTTGCTTCATTTATAAGTGGGAGTTAACGATATTACCTATGTCATGGGGTGGTTGTGAATATCAAATGATTTAATGTAGGTAAAGTGCTTAATACCATACCCTGCACAGAGTAAATGCTCAGAAAGTATTGGTTCTTATTTTTGTTCATTTTTTTAACTTATGAATTCAGTGTCAGAGGAACTACCTTCATGGAAGAATTTGAAAGCCAAATTAAAGTGGAAACAAAATCTTAGTTCTCTTAATTTGTTTTTGTGTTTTTGTCCTGTTTGCCTATTCATTTCAAGATGAAAGCCCAGCAACAGACACAGGGAAGAAAGTAGGAGTAATAAGTAATAAACTGAAAGAAAGCTTTGTTCTGCAGTTTGAGTGCAGGCTGCAATACAAGTGGTACTACCTTGGCTTTCTGTATAACAGGATGCAGTGCTAAACAGCACACACCTTTAGAATCTTACAGGTCCCAGGGCATCAGTGGGGGTTCAGGGCCCGGTGGGATGCAGTGGTGAGGGATGGGGAGATGGCAACTCCAACAGGAGTGGGCACTGAAAGATGCCAAAGGACCTGGATTTGCTGTGCCCTTAGTGGTACCTGGAACATGAGTTAGCAGTTCAGAGAACTGGACAAAGGAGGAAGAAGCAGTGCAGTGGCTGGTAGGACAGTGTAATTTTGAGCATATGAGGGGAATATCCCCTAATGACTTCCAGAAATTATTTTATTTGAGGGAAAGCAAACATCACAAGAAACTAGAGACCATAAACTAGCAAGGTGGGAACAGGAGCCAGAGAAGCAGTAGTCCACAGCAGCTAGCAGCATGTCTTTGGCAGAGCCATTCTCTTGGCCTCGTTTTTCTCCTTCATAGACTGAGAATGTTAGGATATGTAGACTCCAGTGGGGAAAGAGCAAGTGAAGATGTATCAGATAATCTGATGGCTCTTTTCAAAATACATGTAATCGGGGCTTTTAGAGAATCTTATTGGAGTCTTTAGTTGGGGTTTGGTAGACACTGAATAGGATTGAGGTGAGAAAGTTGAGTGCGTGTGTATGTGTTTGCGGTGATGGAAAGCATATGTAACTCCCTATGTTATTCTCATTGATATTTCCATTATTGGTAACCATTAGGTCAGACCATCTCTGATTTCCTTTCAGTTCTATGACTGTAAAGTTTTGTTGCATTAATTCCATTCTCATAATCACCTTTAGTTTGCTTCTATTGGTTTATTCTTATTCCTTAGCCAGGTCTAAGCATCAATTGTCATGGAGGGAGTACGGTCCTTTAAGTTAGATATGTTAGGAGAGACATTAGATATGGATGCTCCTCTCAAGGAGTTTAAGAAATGAATATAAATATTATAACAGTGAGAACATTAATTGAGTGCTTGCAATGTGAAAAACACTGTTCAATGTGCTTCTCATGTTTTAACTCATTTAATCTCACCACAAACTTATGAGGTAGGTTTCGTTATAGATTTAACGAAAATCAAGCACATGGAAGTAAAACTTGCCCAAGAGCACCCAGCTAGAAAGTGGTAGAACCAAGCTTTGAACCCAAGCATCTGATTCCAGTCCTGACAACTCCTGTTCAATACTGCCTGGGTACAATTAGTGCACAGAGTGAACAGCTAGGGGGAGATGACGCACAGACAAGGTCCATGCCTCTCAGACCACGTAGTTTGCACCTAGGTGGGGAAGAATTCCCCTTTGTGCTTCAATCACATGGATGACAGAAAGGCTCTCTTTACTCCTAAAGTTGGAAATGACTTTATTAAAGCAAGAGGAAAGTTCTGTAGTTGGCATTGCTTATATGCTCTTACAATACTCTCCATGGTGCTGAAAGGAGAGAGAGGATAGAAACTGCTCTTTACCTTTGAAAATCTAAAGGCTCAAGTAATTGAGATTTGAAGCCTCAACTATTTGAAATTTAAATAATCAAAGTTTTATGTTCGAGTGCTACATGCAAAGCTTAGAGCTTATGAGAGATTTCAAATATTTGAGTAACCACTGTGTTCATTGGGGAACTGCACATGCTTAAGATTAGCCACTAAATGACATTACAAAACTGAACATAATGAAGTGATTTAGGAAAAAAAAACTGCAAAAAGGAGGTATCAATGTGGACTGAGCCAATTAGGTAAGGATTTGGGACAAAGTGGCCTTGAAGGAAGTAACTTGACCCTGAAAGGGGTGAGAACCACGGGAAGACAGAAAGCACATTGGCAGGGCTTGAGAGATGGGAGTATTCTTGAAGACCAAGGTGACCCTCAGGAATGTAACTTGACTTGGCTACTGTGTGTGTATATAAATCACTGTCTGAAAGCAGGCTAATACTATTGTAATTTTTGATGAATAACACATGACTCATGTAATTTTCAAACCTTCAAAACTAAGTGGATGTGTGAAGTTCAGCAAAGTTTTGAAAAAATAGCAATGACAGGATTGCCAGTTTCCTTCTGGAAGAATGAAAGAGTGAAGGAAAACAATGTCTCTGGTACTTTTGCTTTGAAATGTGAATCATTCATACATTTTAACGGTCGAACCAATTTGATATTGTTGAGTGGGGAATATCCACAGGTAATTTTATTTGAACTACCTTTGACTCTTTATAGAAGTAATGCATCCTATATTTGTTCTTTGTAGAAAAAGTTTTAAGTGCATATTTTAAAAATAAAGAAAAAATACTTACATACTCACTGTACTCCTCCAAAAGATAAATTAATGTTTTGGTGTATCTCCTTCAGTCTGTGTGTATGGGAAGGTATGTGTGTTAAAATGTGATTATAATGGCATACAATTTGTGGCAGATTATATACACTAAGTCTTTACTCAACTTTGATGATAGGTTCTTGGAAACAGCGACTTAAGTGAACAATATATAATGAAACCAATTTTATCATAGTTTAATTTATATCAACAATGATTAAGTTCCTACAGCATATTCTAGTCACAAAAACCTCATTTGATATTAGAAATATTTGGGGTCAGGTAGGACATTGATCCCGAACATTTCTAATATTTCATGACATTCAATGTCCTTCTTGACCCCATTTTTAATATTAAACACTGGAATAAGTGTGAGTTATATACACATTTAAGGAAGATAAGTAAAAGTAAGAACTTGATTTTCTAACCAACTGATTCCAGTTCGGGGTGTCCAGTGACCAGAGCCTGTTCCAAGCTCAGGACGCCAGGTGAGCACCCACCCTGGACAGGAAGGACACTATTCCATCACAGGGTCCCCCCGCCCCCCGCCAACACACAGACACATGCTCAGACACACAGGCACACACACTCAGAATGGTACAATATAAACACAGAAATTGACCTAATATGCACATCTTTGGGATGTTGGGGGGAAACCAGAGAACACAAAGAAAACATGTAGAAGTGGGGAGAATGTGCAAACTCCTCACAGACAGTGGCCCCAGCTGGGAATTGACTTATTTTTCTCATCAATGTTATAACACAACATTATCCAAGGACCAGTTGTATGCTATGGCTTCCAGTAAGTCATCCCTGCATGTATGCATGACTTTGGGATCAGCCCTGTGACTTTCATTGGCCCGCGGGACACCAGGAAGCATGATGCAAGCAGAAGGCTTGGCAACTAACTAGTCTAGCTTCTTTGAGGATAAAAGACCATATTTATGGAGAAGTTCAGACATCCCAGTGGTCCCAGATAAACCAGGCTCTAGGTAAGCCAGAAGCTGCATTGCATAGCATTCCTGTGTCAGTGACCACAGAAAAATCCAGCAGAAGGCCTCCTTAACCAAAGACTATGAGATATACTATGTTGTTATTTTAAGTCACTGAGCTTGGGGGTAAAACTGATGCAGTATTTTAAACTTGATTTTTCACTTACTACATGGTGAAAATTTCTTATGTTCCTAAACAGAAGAGCCTTATTTTCTAATAATTTCATCATATTTCATTACAACATGTTCCCTAACCCATTTAACTAAAGCATCATAGTTCAACGTGCTAACAATTAATTTTTAATGCTCAATTGGTGACTCCCTAATGTCATTTCCACTATATGTGGTCAGGGAATGTAAGCTGATTTTAAAACAAGTTTATATCACTACATTTTAAACTGTTTGAGAACATAAATCATGAATTAATCAGCTTTTTCCTCCTTAAGCCCTTCCACTTTGTATGGCAAATGGTCATTGCTCAAACTATTTATTAATGAAAAAATGAATAAACAAATGTTTTATAAATAATTTGGAAAAAAATTGCTAATATCCTATAAATTTCAATACAGTATCATATCTAAGCAAAAGATAATGAACTTCCATGCTGTCCAGAAGCACCAAGAATTGTGTGTTGAATTTGGTGTTCCCACATCAAAATTTATTTTTCCCACATTCCATCTCCTCAATGTCCTACTTAGGATGAAGGTGATAATTAGCTGAGAGTGGAGGTGCCAACCTAATAAACTAATTTGTGCTAAATTGATAGCTTACTATGTTTGCCATCCCTGAAGATGTGTATGTTCCTGAAGAAATAGTTTGTATTTCCTCAAATGATACAACATTACCTGCATTCTGATTTTTATGGCAAGAAAATACTTTGAGGCAATCTGCTGTCTTAGAGTTTTTGTTTCTTTGGTTCCCTCTGTAAATAAGGATACAAAAAAATTGTATTTTTCAAGAAATTACCATCCTTCATTAAAACTCATCCAATATTCAATTTTGTATTGAATTGAAGTGTTTTGGAAAGGTGAAAGAATCAAGATAACAAGTTCTTTTTTACATTAACCTCTAGGGCAACTTCTTTTGTGTTTTGTTTCCTTTGGATAAGGGGAAGTATGGTGTAATTTTCATTTTTTAATTAGATTTTAAAGTTGATTTAATCCCCAGGTTAAAGCATATTACTCATTTTAACAGAGAAAATGAACAACCTTAAGGGTGTCAGCTGCAGACTGAAACCACAGCTCTAAGCTATTGGGAGAACATGGTCTAGGAGGCATCAGAACCTCAAAAGACTTTCTGGCTGTTACAAATGTTGGCCCAGAAAACTCTTTTCCTTCATTGCTTTTCATAATTAACCATTTGGAATATCCACTCATTTTCATTTACTTTCCCCATTGCAACTTTCTTCCTTTTTGAGAGGCAAGGGGAAGAGAAACAACATTAATTGAACATAGCCTGTGCCTCCAAGAAATAGACACATTTATTCACATTTTGCAGCTAACAAAGCAGACCCAGGTAGATACTGAGGACATTGGTTATAGAGCTGGTACTCAGATATCTCTAGATCCACAGCATGTTACTTCTTTTCTTTTGTTTGAAAGATTTTGTTTATTTTTAGAGAGAGGAGAAGGGAGAAAGAGAGAGAGAGAAACATCAATGTGTGGTTGCCTTTCATGTGACCCCTACTGGGGACCTGGCCTGCAACCCAGGCCTGTGCCCTGACTGGGAATCGAACTGGTGACCCTTTGGTTTGCAAGCTGGCATGCAAGTCACTGAGTCGCACCAGCCAGGGCCACAGCATATTGTTTCTGAAACTAACAATTGTAAGGTCTAGATTCCAGTCATGGATCTTTTAATGCTTGTGAGGCCTGGAGCAAATACACGAGGCTCAGTTTCCTTATTAGCTCAAAAATACCCATCTTTCTAATGTATTCATAGTGATAACATTATTTTCCTTAACTACATAATAGGGTGGATTTGATTATGGTTGGGGATATATTTAAAAAATTGAAACATCTCATAGAAATATATTGCATTAGGCGCCAGATTCTGAATGAGTTTGAATAACAGCATGACTGGGTCCACACATGGAACGTAAACGTTTCAGCCATTCCCGTGAATGAGAAAGAGTAGGGCTCTCTAGGATGGCCCTTTGAGCTCACCTTCTGTTCATGGTGGCTCATTGATTTTTCTTTTCTTCCTTCTTCAAAGCCGTCCTTGGGATTCTTTTTTTTTTTTTAAGCTTATGTAGCAGGGTTGAGGCCTACCCATCAAGAACAGTATTTGATGGGGGAAAAAAGCGACAGCCATAGAGGAACAGTGTCTTGGTGACACCTATGTTGAATCCAGTGCGAGGAGATCTGAGATGAATTAGGTGATTTCTAAACTTGGAAATTTCACATTTTAATGAGAAATTTCTTTTAATGAGTGATTGTAACTGCTGGCTTTGGTGTGCACATTTAGTGCATCAACATCCCTTCTGCTGTCCTCCACACTCTTAGGTGACTTCCTTTTTCTTTCATACCTTTTATTTCTCTGCAACAGTTTCTCTCCTATTTTTCACATTCTCTAAGATATCATTTTTTTTTGTGCCAAGAATTGGACACTACATGATGAGAAACATGTTGGCCATCGATTTACAGTACGGTTGGTCAATTTATTTTTAGTGGCCCTTTAAAATTCCTGATTACAAAATGGGGACATGGTGCTTACTCAGGTCTCTTCATTCTGAATATTGAAAAGGTTTTTGGGAAACTTATGGGTTCCTTTGAAGCACACTGATCATCTACAGAGCCTTTTTGTGATGGCAAATAGTAGCTCAGTGTTCCAGCACTCTTTTTCCTCCAGAGGCAATATGCACTTTATAAAATAATGTAATGTTTCTATTAGGTTGAGCTGTATGAGATGGCTGTATTTGTAGGGAAAAATGACCAAAATGCTAGCAATTTCACATAGTTCAGCTAGCATCTCAAATGATTGTTTTTCTGCATAAATATTTGCCTTTTAATATGTGGACCACACCATATCCATCCTGCTTCCCTAAAAAGAAATAATATCTTTATGTGCATTTATTAATAGATATTATTACGTAATAAGGTTTCCCTCTGCTCCGGCAATCTAAAGTGATTATTCATCAGATGCTATGGCTCGGAGGCTTGATACAGATGCTATAGGCCTGGAGAAATACTGTATTGCCATTTTGCAGGTGTACAAGCAGGCTCTGGGAAAGGAAACGTTGTGCAGACTGTTCTTAGGAATGAAGCGGAAAGGATGGGGAATGCAGGAATCAGCTGTGACCTGGGACAGGCAGCAGTGAGAGAAGGGGGACTGGGAGGACCCAAACCCTTTTCTTTAGGGAATCACTTTGTTTTAGAAATAAACTGCTGACCATTGAGAAAATATCCAGAGAAGGGAAGCCCAAACTCTGGGACTCACGGAATCTTTGCTTCTAAAGCCCGCTGTACCACTTACTCCAAATACTATATATATTCTCACGATGAAAAAAGAATTTGGTGATTTCTTTAACTGTGGTTTGTAATCTCCATATTTAAAATTTATATATGACATGCTTTTTTCATTGATTATATTTCTTCCTATAAATTAGTTCTTAAAATTCATGTCACAGGATAGTATTACCATGCCCACTGGCATAACTATTTCTAGATATGTCAGTGAAACCATGCCAAGAATAGTGGAGTACTCTTGAAGTCATGGCCAAAGTCCAGAGTGGCATATGTAATTTCTGTCAGGGCAGCAAGGGTTTATCAGTTAGTCATCTGTTAAAGGGGAATTCACCACATAACACAAAGAAGGGCGCTTAGGAGCCAATTAGATATGAAAGACATTTTTTTCCAGTTGATTATCTGTGAATACTGTTGTACTGTTTTTCACTCATAGACACTGCCTGTGCAGCATTAATGATTAAAAAAAATGATATCAAACATTTATTGAGAAGTTTTTATGTGGCGGGTTTTCTAAGAAAAATATTAACTATTTTTAATGCATTTAAGCCTGACAAATTTCTATTAGTGCTCTCATTTTGCAGATGAAGAAATCTAGAGTTGAAGAGTTTAATTAATAAGACTCAGATCCTAGATTCCAACATGGAAGGGCAGAACCAAAACACAAACTGTGACCTGTCCAACAGCTAAGGAAGATTTATCTGTGACCTGTGATTCTACCACTCTGGTGAGCTTATAAAAAAGGACAGAAGGAAGAATCCAGCCAGACACTGAAATGACTTTTGGAAGAGGGATAAGGCCTACAATCAGGGCATGTAAGACTGGTGAAAACAGCCATGCACTCTCAGCGTCCGTGTATGGGAACAAAGCTCTGCATTCCCGTATTGCCAGGTAGTCTGCTTCATTTGTGCCAACTGACGGCCCGTTAAACTACAGGTGACCCTCTGTTCCCCCATTTAGAAGCCTGAAATAAAATGGAGATTTACACAAACCTTTACGCTCTTTTGCCTCAAGTTTGAAACACTAGCATTAAAACTTAAATATTCAACTGGCCTTCTCTAACCTAATATTTCTTCTGTTACATTGATTTTGCTCACCTTGGAGATTGAATTTGAAATTAGATTAAATAACTTCAGAACCTGTGTTACTATGGTGACTCAGGATGGACTGTGTGAAAATTCTTTCCTTCGTATCTTAAGACTGAGAATTCCGCTTGTTTGTTCATATCTTTTTTTCAATAGTTCATTTTGCATTGTATTTTTCTCCATGACCATTTATACCTCCATACCCTCTTCCATCAGCACCCACCCCCCTTTCCCCTGTAGTCTCCACACTGCTGTCCATGTCCGTGAGTTCTTTCTCTTTTCTGCTCAATCCTTCCGTCGCCACTCACCCCGGAGCTGTCACCCTGCTCTCTGTCAATGAGTCTGCCTCTACTGTGCTTGTTGGTTCAGTTTGTTCATTAGATTCCACATATGAGGGAAATCATATGGTATTTTTCTTTCTCTGACTGGCTTATTTCACTTAGCATAATGTTCTCCAGGTCCATCCATGCTGTTGCAAAGGGTGAAGTTTTTTTCTTTGCTACAGTTTAGTATTATTGTATTCCATTGTGTAAATGTATTGTTACCATGGAGACCCAAGTCAGGGGGCTTCCCTCCCTCAGTTCTTGCCTTGTTTGCAAGAGAAGAATTCAGGTGAGAGACAAACACATACAGTGGAATGAGATAGTAAGTTTATGAAATACATTTGTGCATGAAACTACAGGTAGGTACTCAGCTAGTCTGAATGTCCCACATATAGAGGAAATAAAGTTGATAGTTTGTCCTACACACTTGAGCTCCTGGCTACAAGTGGGCACTCAGCTAATCTGAGTGCACTGACCATTGGAGCTCCAGGAGTTATACACTTAAGCCAGCTTCTAGGTTCCCCTTCCTTCTCCCCCTTCCAGACCTTGGGGTTATATACAGTTATAAAGGCTCTCTTTCTCAGCTGTTGAAATTGCTACAGAGGCTTCCTTTCCCATGAAAGCAATATGCACAAAATTTCAAAGGCTCCCCTCCTCCTGTGCTATCACAGTTCCGCTTGTGATTTTTGAAGTGCCTGGCAGTCTTATTGGACCAGGCTCAGGAGTGCTGAGTCATGGATGAGACAACCTTCCTGCCTTAGTTTACCACCTATCCTACCTAACAATAACATAGCTGGTTTTTTCTTTTTTCTTTTTTAAGATTTTATTTCCTTACTTTTAGAGAGTCGGGAAGGGAGGGGGAGAAACAGAGGGAGAGAAACATCAATGTGTGGTTGCCTCTTGAGCGCCACCAAGTAGGGGCCTGGCCCTGTCTAGGGGATCCAACCAGTGACTCTGGTTTACAGGTCAGCACTCAATCCACAGAGCCACACCAGCTAGGGCAATACCATAGTTATTTTAGCCACTCATCAACTGATGGACACTTGGGCTACTTCCAAATCTTGGCTATTGTAAATAACGTTGCAATGAACATAGGGGTGCATATATTGTTTTCAATTAGTGTTTCAGGTTTTTTGTTTGTTTGTTTTTTGTTTTTAATAAATTCCCAGGAGTAGAATCTCTGGTTCATAAAGCAGTTCCATTTTTAATTTTCTGAGGTATCTCCATAGTGTTTTCCACAGTGGCTGCACCAGTCTGTATTCCCACCAACAGTACAGAAGGGTTCCCCTTATTCCACACGCTTGCCAGCACTTGTCGTTTGTTGATTTATTGATGCTAGCCATTCTGACCGTATGAAATGATATCTCATTATGGTTTTAATTTTCATTTCTCTGATGATTAATAACGTTGAGTATATTTTTGTAGGGAAGACACCCAAACTAGTTTTATGAGGCCAGCATTATCCTAATTCCAAAGCCAGATAAAGACACTGCAAAGATAGAAAATTATAGGCCAAATGTCCCTGAATGACATAGATGCTAAAATCCTCAACAAAATATTGGCAAACTGAATACAGCAGTACATCAAAAAGATCATACACCATGATCAAGTGGGATTTATTCTGGGGATGCAAGGTTAGTACAGTATCCACAAATCAATAAATGTGACACATCACATAAACTAAATGAAGGATAAAAGCCACATGATCATATCAATAAATGCAGACAAAGCATTAGATAAAATCTAGCACCCATTTATGATCAAAACTCTCAGCAAAGCAGAAATAGAGGAAACATACTTCAATATCATAAAGGCCATGTATAACAAACTCACTGCAAGCATCATACTCAATGGACAAAAACTACAGTGTTCCTCCTAAGATCCAGAACAAGACAGGGATGTCCGCTTTCATCTCTCTTATTCAACATAGTACTGGAAGTCCTAGCCACAGAAATCACACAAGAAGAAGAAATAAAAGGCATACAAATTGGAAAGGAAGAAAAAAAATTGTTGTTATTTGCAGATGACATGATACTGGATATAGAGAATCCCAAAGACTCCACCGAGAAACTACTAGAACTGATAAATGAATTCAGCAAAGTAGCAAGACACAATATTCATTTCCAGATATCAGTTTCATTTTTATATGCCAAAAATGAACTATCAGAAACAGAAATTAAGAAAACTGTCAGTATCTTTTATAGAAACTTCTAATGTGGAAGGAAGGATAATGTATAGGAAGAAGTGTGATTACAGATACATTCGGAGAAATGCAGCTCTGGAACTGACCTCTGCCTACTTCCGAGAAGTTCTTGTGTGGATAATTCTGTGGCTCATGTTCCAAAATGAACAAAGTCTTAGATGATTTGAAGCCTGACAGCTAACTACATTGTGCCATTTTTTTAATGAGTGTGGTCCCAAAGCATATTCTTAGGTCTTGTCTCTTTTCTATCTATACTCATTGCTAGCTGACCTCAATCAGTCTCAGTTTTTAAATACCATCTATATGATAATGACTCCTAAATTTATATGTTCTCCAGGAAACTTCCCTAGACTTTAGACTTGAAATTCAAATGCCTTCTTGACTCACATCTCCAGATAAATACAGAACACCCAGTTAAATTTAAATTTCTGATAATCAATGAATAATAATAATAGTATATGTAAACATAACATTTGGGACATACTTATCTTCAAAATTATTCATCTGCTGAACTGTTGATATAGCCACCTTGTTTTTACCCCTGTTATCCCATTTCCATACTGAAAGTCAGACTGATTCTTTTAAAACATAAGTCAGAGCAAGTCAGAAAACTCTAATATTGAGTAAAAGCCAAAATTTTCAAAACTGTCTGCAAAGCTCTGTGCATAGCTACGCTCCCATGGCCATAAACTCTCCTCCTCATCCCCAAACACCCCTCCTCTTACCTGCTTTGTGCCACGCTGCCATCCTCACTCTTCCACAAACACACAGAGCAAACTTGACCTGGGAGCCTTTGCACTGCACTCTCCTTTGCCTGGAAGTTTCCTTGGCCCTCATTCTCATGGCTGGCTTCCTCACTCCATCCTTCAGGCTTTCAAATGTCGTATTATTGAAGAAGTTTTCCCCCTCCTCTACCCTCCAGAACTCACTACTGCATTTACATTGTTCAGTTTTTCTCCATAGAATTGTTCACCACCCAATATATATTTACTTATTTGGTTTTTGTCTGTTGATCCACCAAGGATGTAAACCTAGGGTGAGGACCTTTACTATTTTAGCCCATGTATTTAGGAAAGTATCTGGTTCTGTGAAAATCTGGTGAGTAAAGGAATGAAATCAATAATTGTTTTGCAGTACTCAGATGCAGGAAAAAACAGAAAAAAAATGGGTATATGCATGTGTTTGTGAGTTGGAATATGCACATTTGTGTATAAGGAGATGCATGTAGAAATAGTTACCTTTGTACGTAAGGGTCTTATATAAACTTAGTATGCTTGAGTGATGAGAACAGCAAAGACATATCTTTCCTTTTCTGTTCTCTTCTTTGCTATTACCGGGAATCTATTCATGTCTTTGTCTAATGCTTTGTGTGTTTATAATCAGAATTTATTTTTTTGCTTACATTATCTAGAGGAGAGATGAGGGAATTGTTTTCCTTAGTATTTTAGGTAATGTCTCCCTGAGTCATATATTAGCAGTGATTACTGTCTATCTGGGCTATCTCTCTTTCTCTTGGCATCTGCACTATTTCTTTTAATCACATTCCCATTACCCCTTAATTATGTAAAATTATGTTATATTAGGTATAATTTCTGCTGGTAACCACAGGGTGGCATTCATGTTCTTTGCCATCACTTTAATGACGGATAGATTACAAGGTCACTTTGAGTAGATAAATAGCCTATAGATCCTTTCCAGTGAGGTTCACATTCTGATTTTTCATATTAACACTTGTAAATTGCAGAACTTATTATGCTACCCCACCTGCACCTCATTTTGCTTTCAGCACCTCCAGTCCCTTCCTGCAGGAATCCAAGATGACTCTATCAGGTGGCCTTGTTTTAATATTTGACTCAGTCATGGAGAATCTAATGAAAGCCAGCAGCTGACACTCTGTTGGTATTCATTTCAGCTCAGCCATCATGGGACGACCCCCTAGCAGCCTTTAGCATAGGGCTCTGGTTGAATGCTTGCTGGTAAAGACTAAATTGAATAGCAAGTAGGATCATTCACCCCAACAGGTTTGTGTCAACCTAGGTGGATTCTCCAGACTAGTCCTTGAAACAGTAGAGCCATCTACTTAAAATTTAAACATGACTTTGATTATTAAAAGACAATACAAAAAACCTGTTTATATAGGGAACTTCAGCTTTAATATGGTATCCAGAATGTGCTGTTGAGAGGCGGAGTTTACCCCTTATTTCATTCTATTCTTACACCAGAGCCAGGCATTCATTCATTCATTCATTCATTCATTCATTCAGATAACTCAATTTTACCAATTTAACTAATGGTGACTTCATTTATCATTATATATTTTATCAAATTTATTTTTCAAGTATTATTTTTTCCATTTTATAGATGAGGAAAGTGCATATTAGCAAGGTTAACAATTCATTGATGGCAACACTGAAAATAACTACAGAAGTAAAATGTATATAGAGGGTTTTGGCTATTCTTTTTTCTTTTTATGTCCCCACAGTTGTTCGGGGGGTGACACAAACACCTCTGACCTCCAGAAGCCCAGAACCTGAAAGGTCTCCATTCTCTCCCTATCCAATACTGGGTTAATTGTAATGGAGGATTTACTGGCCTTCTTGACTTTAGCCCCTTCTCCACTTAGTCTATATTACCTTCGTCTTCTAGAATCATCTCACTAAAACTCCGATGTCATCTTTTTTCTTAGAAAAGTGGGATTCCATCAAAAGCTCAAATTATTTTTATCTCCTATTGACCCTTTAAAATTAAGTCACTGAAAATTTCTTTCTTCCCTTCTGAATGAACACCTTAGTGACCCTCATGAATTTTCCATTGACTCTTAGGTAATAATAGAAAACCCTAATGTCTCCTTGCCACAAATACAAACTCAATACCAAAAGCGAGGTGTCCATTCCCATGTATTAAGCAAAGCTTCAGTCATCATTTACTGGAAAGTCCTCTCCCATCATCTGCAGCTGAGGCTCCCTGCCTTCAAGGTAGAAAATGCAATTAGATTCATCCTTTCTGCTTGCTTACCTGCTCTACTTGCTAGATGCTGTTACTGACCTTTTCAGGATTGTAGTGCATGTAGAGAGGAAAGGTAGTGGAACCAAAGGTTCTTACTTGACTAGTTTTATTAGAAGACAGCTTTGCCTTCCTGATGCCTCAAAGATATACAAAGTGACTCTCTCATGTGATTTGTGGGTTCTTTAGAGGTGCTTCTCTGGGTTCCCTTACTATAACTTCTTTCAGTTGACAATTAATTCCTCTTTGACTTGCTGCTTCTAATGTCTCTCAACTTTTGGTTTCCTGGTGGTCTACTTGTTTAAATTTCATTGCCCCATAAGAAACCCTTTTGATGAAGCATCATTTTAAACATGATCCTAAACTCATATTTTTACCGTGAGTTTTGTATCTGATCCCCAACACTCATGGATGGTTAAAGAACCATCTCTGAGGGTACTTACCTCCCAGATAAAGCATTTTACTTTGTTACTATGAGATGCTTTAGCTGACCTCTCATCTTTGGATTCTTTCGGATTGAGTCAGTGCTGTCCTTCAACTGCAGAGAGTGTTTCTCAAACTCTCAAATTAGTCTTATAAATCCTTCCTCTGGGCTTGAGAAAATCCACATGTCTGTTGCATTTCTCTCATTTTTGTCTTTTATGCAAGCCAGTTGTCATCTACTTTTAAAAATCTGCTGCCTTATCATATTAATTTTGTATTTAATATCTACTGGATGGGGCCTCAAATTAAAATCCCGTTGCAAATACTTGAAAAATATTATTTAGATTTCAACTTTTGGAATTAGTAGACTAGGTAGTTCAGAAAAACGGTTATACTGAGGACAAAACATAGACCAATTTTTTATTTTTCATCTGCTGGAAGGCCTTAGAGACCTACTAAGTTGGTGAGCAATTATTACAACATCATCTTGGAGATCCCAACATTTGAGGTCCACTGCTGCCCAGGAGGCATCTGCTGATCAAAAAAGACATCTAGGAAGAGAAGTGTCCCTTTTGACAGCTTAGAAGGGCCAGCAGAATAGGTATGATGTATAAGAGTATTCCTGAAATATTCTTGAAGAGCTCCACCCTAGGTGAAAGAACAAACTCATAAACCAGCTGTTGCACTGACTACAGAGTTTTAATTCCTCTCAGAGACTCAGGACTTCTCAGGCTCTATAATTGTATTAAGGTGATTCCTAATTATAGTTTCTATAGGCACCTGGGTAAAACAAAGTGAAGTCCCCTGTCAAGGATTTTAACATCAATCTAGGCCCCAATTAATTTTGTAAATATTTAAAAAAATACAATTTTTGGCACAGAATAAGAGAACCAGATATATGCAGATTAAGATGTAAATGAGAAATATGAGAAATATTAAAAATAGAAAACAGGCCCACAAGGGCTCCAGATACTGAAATTTAAAACACTTTTACTAATAATCTTTGAAGAGACAAAAGAGAAGATACAAAATGTTGGCAGAAATAGGAAATGCTAAAAAGTGACCCAACATATTTGAAAAGCAACCAATATAAATTCTGAGACTGAAAATGCAGCAAAAAAAATTATAATTCAATGGATTAGTTAAATAGTACATTATACATAAATGAAGAGAAAATTAGTGAACTGGAGTGTGGGTTGGAAGAAAGTATCTATAACAAAGTATGGAGAGACAAAAGAATGGAAACTATAAAGAAATGGGCAAGAGTAAGATGGCACAGTGAAACAATATATACATACAAAGAAGAGAAGAAAATGGGGCAATTTTATATTTAAAGTGTTAATGGCTAAGAGTTTTCAAAAACTGATGAAAGACTTCATAGATTCATTAAGTCTAACAAAACCAAAGCAAAATAAATAAAAAACAAATCAGTACCTGGACAACTGACAGCGAAGTCATACAAACCAAAAAGAGAGCTCATCTTAAAAATAAATGGAAGATGGGAAAAGAGATTATCCTCAAAAGAGCAACATTAACACTGAAAATGGACTTCTCATAAGCATTATAGAAGGTTAGAGGAAGGCAATGAAATAATATCTTTAGTGTGCTGAAAAAAATAATTGGCAACCAAAATTTTAGCCCAGTAAAGTACCCTTTATTAATAAAGGTGACCATGACAACTAATGTAACATTTGATCCCAGATTGTTCTGAATCAGAAAATAATCTGAAGAATATTACTGATATCATCAGAGATATTTGAATATGTACATCAGATAGTTGCCAAAGTATGGTCCATCAGTCACAGGTGCCTCAGCTTATTAAAAATACAAAATCCTAGGTACCGTCTCTGACCTATTAGATTATATTCACATTTTAACAAGATACCATATGATTTGTATACACACCACAGTTTGAGGAACAATGTTTTAGTTAACTGTATTTTATTTATATTAAATTTTCTGAATTTGATAATATGTAAGACAATGTGATATTTCAGAAAATTTTTTTGTTCTCTTGAGATGGATGCTAAAGTATTTAGGTTTGAAGTGTCATGATGTTTGCACTTTAATCTGAAATGATTTTTTAAAATGGTGGATGACAGTAAGAAGTAAACATATAGAGTAACAATAATAAGTAAGCATATATATTATTACTGCCAGGGAGAGTACAAAGTATGTAGTAAAGTATTTATAATTAGTGAATCTAGGTAAAGAGACAAGTGTTTATTGTACTATTCTTATAATTTAGAATAATCAGTTTGGAGAACATTTCTATTAGGGTTGAAAATTCACATAATCTATACCCAACAATTCCACTATTAGATGTGTATCCAAGAAAAATGTGGGTACATGTCTACTAAGAGATACATACAAGAATGTTCAGAGTAGTATTGATTGCAATGATCCCAAACTGGAAACACTCAAGTGTTTATCAACAACAGAATAGATAAATTATGATAAAATCATATAACAGAATACCAAACAACAATGAAGATAAATTAACTACAACTACAAGCAATATTCATGATTCTCACAAATATATATATTGAATGAAAGAAGGCAAAACTAAAAGAATGCGTATTGTATAATTTTATTTTAGTTGGCAGATACATAATTAAGTGGTAAAAGTATAAATAAAAGTTATTGATTTATTACTGTACAGGTCAAGGTAGTGGTTATCTATATGAGATAGAGAAATGGTTGGGGTTTGGAAGGAACTTATGAAAGACTTTCAAGCTTGTAAGAGTCTAGAATATGCACTGGAGGTAGTTTCATGGGTATTTGATTTATAATAATTCATTGAGCCAAACATTTATGTTTTATGTACTTTCTGTATAAGTGTTTTATTTCAGAATGAAAAAAAGAGGTTTACAAATAAGACAAAAGTTACTCTGGTTGCTATATGGAAAATGGTCTTGAAGAGATAAGAATGGAAACAGGAGGAACTTACCAGAGTCTATGTGATGGATGATGCTGGTATAAACCAGAATGGTGGCCAGGGAAATCAAGCTAAGTGGATGGATTCCAGATATAGTTTTGAGGTAAAATTAATAAGACTTGTTAATAGAATATATGTGTAGACTGAGTTCTATTACCTCCAAAAAAGAAGGTATAAAGAATAAGATGTCTGTTTTCTGAATGGAGTAGCTATACAACCCGTCAGCTACTCTGTTCAGAAAATGGACATGCTATTCTTTATACTTTCTTTTGACTGATATGAGGAAGAACAAGAGAGAAACAATTTTGAAGGGAGAAACCAGGAGCTCATTTCTGAAGTGTACAGAGAAAGACAGTGGAGACCAGGACCAAATCTCAGAGCACTCTGGAGAATGTGGTATCATGGAAGAAAAACAAATGAGTGTTTTAAGAAAGAGGGATTAGTTAAGTAAGATAAAGTCAGAGAAGTGAGTTTTGAATTTGGCAAAGATGAAGATTATGACTATCGCAAGAACAATTTTGGTGGAGAGGTAGCTAGAGATATAAGCCTGTTTGCAGTGAGTCAAAGAGAGGATAGAAGTGAAATCAAGAGAGCAAGAATAGGCAATTCTTAAGACATGTTGCTATGGAACTGAATAAGATAAGTGCATAGTTCCTAGACAGAGATGTGTGGTCAAAAACATTTTTTTTTTAAATAAGGAAGAAACAATGGCCCATTTCTGGATTGATGAGAAAAATTCAATAAAAGGAAAATGCTGATGCAGAAGAAAGATCTAATACTTCGAGGGATGAGGTCCTTGAGTAGAAAAGAAATTATGGGTTTTATTGAGCATCCATTCTGTGGCAGGCATTGTTCAAGGAACTGTATGTATTAAGCATTCATTTTCTGACCTCGAGGATAGCACAGAGCAGTGAGGGAGAGAGATTAGTAAACCAACAACACAGTGTGCCGTTAACATATAGGAGTGCACGGGATGCTCCAGGAAGACAGAGCTCCTAGGACGTGAAGACTTTCTCAAAGAAATTATACTTAAGAAGAGTCTTAAAGGATTTATTTAAATCTAACCAGATGTGAGAGAGATAATACAATATAAATTCTTTCCTAAGTTCAGCACTGCTAATCTTTCCAGCTTTAACACTTGTCAATGTGTCCCTGACTCTAAATATGCACATCTGAAGATGCATTCACATCAAAATAACTCCCATTTGCCTAACATGTCATGCTATTTTATGATGCACATGCTGTTGGTATCCTGTGAGATGCTCGCTTTCCCTGGTGAACTTCTACACATCTCTCAAGATTTAGTTTAAAAGTCATTTATTCTATAACACCCCTTCTAACTTTACAGGCAAAAGAAAATGCTCTCATCTCTGTGCTCCCAAAGCACATTGTAAGTGCCTCTATGTCATGGGATAATTGTGACTTTTTTAGGGAGGGAGTTGCGAGTATGGATTCTGGTGCCAGGCTCCTCGAGTCAAATTGTAGCTCTGCCATTTACCAGCTGTCATCTTCAGCAAGTTTCTTAATGTCTATGTGTCCCAGTTTCCTCCTTTCTAAAATGGGAGGAATAAAACTAACCTGCAGGAATAGAAGTGAAAGAGAGCTCAAAAAAGGGGGACAATGCAGAGGTCAAAGAAGCAAGAAACACCCAAGATAAAAGTTCCAGACTTTGTGGGCTTTCCTGCAGGTCTGCCCAGTTCCCTCTTGACCAGCCTTGTCCACCTTCCCTGGAGAAGTGATGAATGTAAACCTACTTTTGCCCCACCCTGAACATTTTGGAGGGAAAGTTGGTTCTCATTTCTATTTTTGAAAATCTAAATATATTGACTATGCATTATGTGAGATTCTGAAAATGAAACTGGCTTTATTTTTGACAAAGATCTTTTTTGTCCTCTCCATACTCTCTCTTTCTGTATTTTTTTTTGGGGGGTGTACTGTCCATTTTGCCAATTTGTTCCCATAGAAACAGCTGAAAATTTACAGCTTATTTAAGTGGGTCTGAGAAGAGGCATAGGTTGTTGTGGGTATGAAATGAATTTATGCTGCAAAGCACTTAGAGCGGTGTCCGGTATGTGAAAATATGCTCAATAAATTTTAGCTATTATTACTATAATTATATATGTTTATCTACTATAATGATAACACTAGATCTTAATTTATATTTATTGTTTGTATCCTGCCACTCTTCTACCACCCAAACAACTTGCCCTTGCATGACATGAAGGAGCTCAATATAGACATACTGGAAGGGATAAATGAATGAATTTCCCTCCCTTATCCCCAACTAGTTTTATATAACGAGGCTATTTTCTTGGTATGTCCTTTGGGCTTAGCATACATTTAGACATAAAGCACTTATGGCACAACAATATCTGAATGACTTTTTAAAGCATTGGTTTCTAAAGATGTCTGAAGTCACAAGAATATCAGAAGAGATGGTGCATTAAATCCTTAAATATTAATGTGATTGGGAAAAGAATCAAAGGTTGCAAGAATAAAACTTCAAGCTCAAAGGCCTGAGTTTTCTTCTTTGTTAGGACACCCCTTCTCAACACCCTTGACCACTGATCAGTCATTTGAACTTTACTTAAAAGCAGGTAATCAGGACAATTCTCTCTGGAGAAAGTGCAAACACTGGGTACCAGAGTAGGAGTAAGAGAGAACCAAAAAGAGGGGAAAGGGCAAAGAATATAGAAAGAGGGGACACCCAAGACAAAAAGGCCTGATCTTGTAGGTTTGCCTGCAGGATCTGCTCTGCTTCCTCTCGGCCAGCCTTACCCAACTTCCTTGAAGAAAGAGTGGTGTATGTGCTGGGGGAAAAATTGTTCCTGATTGAAATCACAAGTGTAGTGACAGTGGCGTGTGTCTGATTTTCAAAAGAAAACTGGTTTTATTTTTTTGATATAGTCCTTTTGGTCCTTGGTGTCCTTCCTTTCTGTTTTTTTCAATGTACTGTCCATTTTGGCAATTTTTTTTTCCATGGACACCACTGACAATTTATAGGTTATTTAGGTGAATTTGAGAAGAGGCAATAGTAATAAATAAAGACATACCATGGACTACAAATCATAAGCGTACTCTGGACTGCCCTTCTTCCACCTGTCTACTTACCACCTTGCAATCCAAGTTTGCAATGATAATTTATAGTACACTAGATTTTTTTTTCTGGATATGAGTGGTAGGAGGGAGGTTAAGGCTTGTTAATCCCTGTGTCTTTGAATATCATAATGGAAGTTGTGGCCGATCGGAGTAGAAGAAGACATTCTCAAAGGAACCTATGGATTATTAGTTGGTGTCTGGCCCCCACGCAGCCATTAGCAACTACTCTTGTCACCACAGCTAGGGCAACTGTGGTTCCTAAACTGATTACAAAGAGCAAGGAAGAAAGAGCTAGGGATTTTGTCTTTTGCACTGATAGTGAACCTGGTGGATGGAGCAGAGGAGAGATGATTGTTGAGAGATACAGCAGCCAGATGCCAAGAGAAGGCGGCAATCTCTGCCTATCAGGGGACCATTTCCATAGGAGGCAAAGCAGGGAGAACAGGAGAGCTGGGTTCCAAAGGATAGTCTGGCTTAAAAGAGGGTTTCCCCCATCTAGACAAATTTTCTTTCTACTCATTCTCACCCCTGTCCCTCAATAATTAAGGCACTTAGATACCATTCCTTGTTGTTTAGGTTTAAATTAGTAGGGAGAATGTGAAGAAGGCTTGAGGCTCATAAGAAATAAAAGAGCAAAAGGAGAGAAGATGGCGGAGGAGTGAATGGGAGTCACGCTGACCTCCTCCCAAGACCAAACAGGAATTGCGACTAAATAGTGGAGTAATCACCTGGAAAGCAGTGGAGCGATAGTGGGAGAGGAGCCTTGGAGCCCCGGACAGTGGATTCGACTCTCACACATCCCAACGGGTAAGAAGTGTGGTGGAGGCTCGAGAGGGTGGGCTGGGTGCCCACGGGCACTAGCACCAACGGGACATTGAAACTGCCAGTTAGCTTTCCCCTAGAAGAACGGGGTCTGAATCATAAACAGGGACCCCTAAACTACAGCAGCTAAAATCAAGAAAATACAGACAAAACGCAACCCTAAAAAGCTTAGGGGCGCTCTCTGCCAGAGACAGGTGGCTGGGGATGCAAACAGACATTTAAAGGGCCAACACAAAAATTGCAGTGGCAGCCACCCTCCTTGATCTCTGGGTAGAGGTGGCAGCAGGGTGGGCTGGTGCCTGGGAAAAGACTGGTGAGGAAAACTTTGTGAAGAGAACTGACACGGCGGCCGGTGCAGCCTCGGTGATGGTGCGCCTCCCACTCTGCAGCTACCATCTTGCCCATGCATAAGGGAATCAATTAACCTGCCGTTTGTGCGCTCCGCACACAGCTTGCGCATGTGAGCTGGGGGGCTGAGTGCAGACTGGCTGGGAGAGCCTTGAGGAGAGACTGGAGATGGAAGCGTTGGGGAAAGAATGGGAGGAGGAACCGGGGAGTCCCGACTCCCTCCCCGTTCTGTAGTCTCCATTGTGGGCTGGAAAGACGCAACGCCAAAGAGGCAGAAGCGGGGCGCGCATGAACCAGACTGCCTGCGATTGAAACGCAGTCCGCACAGGGGGTGGATCCTTAGCCGAAGGGGTCACAGAACTGCCCAGAGACCCCTGAGGGGAGACTAGAAACAGAGGCATTGGGGAAAGAACGGAGGAGGAACCGGGGAGTCCCGACTCCTTCTCCTTGCCGTAGTCTCAATTGCGTGGGAAGAGGCCACACCCCCAAAGAGCCAAAAGCTGAAAAGCACACATAGACACCCCAAAAACACCCAGTGCAGGCGCGCACACTTTGCGCTGAGTGACTGGCGAGGGTTGGCGAGCGTGTGTGTGACCCGCGCGGGCTGGCAAACGCTTGTACCGGCGGGCAAGGTGTCCCACAGATTGGCACCGATATGGCCTGCGAGGGAGTGCACAGAGAGGCAATGGCAGGCTTAAAGTGACCCGCCCGCCCGCAATTGTAGAGAGGCTCACAAAATTTGCAGATCCTGGGCCGAAGGGGTCACAGCGCTGCCCAGAGTCCCTGGAGGAGAGACTGGAGACAGGATTAACTGCAGAGTCCTGGAGCTGACTTCCTCCGATTTCCGTAGTCCCCATTTGGCGAGGGCAAGCAATGCACCCAAAGACAAAAGCGGGGAAAACACACAATACAAGACCGTAAACTGACCAGTGCGGTGGAGCTCCCCGGCGAGGGGGGGCCAGATGAGTAGCAAGGTCGCGAATAAGCCCCCTGGTCTTGGGGCAAGCGCATCCGAGCCCAGGCAGGCAGGGGATCCTGCCCTGCCAGAGAGCATGCTCAGGGAGCCGGCGTGAGAGTACAGAGCTATCCCAAAAAATAGCCCAGCCCTGACTGAAGGGATCACAGAGCTGCTCCAAGCAGGAGTCAGACACAGACAGTAGACTCCTCCAAGGCTCAAACAAACAACCCAAGGTCATATAGGGTCAACAACTGACATCATCAGAGGCAGGCCCAGAAAGAAAAGTAAAGGACAAAAATAAATAAATAAATAAAAAGACCCATCCACTATCATAGAAATTTAATCCACAAAGTCAGGAAATCTAGACAGCCCAATTGAAGCAGAAGTAAAAATAAATTAAAAAATAAGTAAATTACTTAACAGACCCTCACAAAAATGGGAAGAAAAAGGAGTTCCCCCCAAAAGAGTGGAAAAGGGGACTCCCCACAGAGAGAGCTAAATGAAATAGAAGCAAGGGAACTATCAGATATTGAATTCAAAACAATGGTTCTAAGGAAGCTCAATGAGCTCAGCCAGCTCAAAGAGAACTATGAGAAACTGCAGAGAAACTATCAGGATCTTACAGCAAACTATATCAACCTGGAAAAGGACATAGAAACTATCAAGAAGACACAAGAGGATATGAAGAATACCATTTCTGAATTGAAGAACACAGTAGAAGGAATCCAAAGCAGGCTGGATGAAGCCGAGGATCAAATCAGTGAGATGGAGGATAGGTAGAAAGAAGCTACCAGAAAGAGCAAGAAATGGAAAAATGACTCAAAAAGAATGAAGAGGCACTTAGGGAAATGCAGGACAACCTGAAACGCAATGATATCTGTATAATAGGGATACCAGAAGGAGAAGAAGAGGAGCAAGGGATAGAAAACCTCCTCGAAAAAGTAATGATGGAAAATTTCTCTAATTTGAGGAGAGAAATACTCTCATGGATCCAGGAGGCACAGAGGACCCCACTCAAGAGGGACTCAAGTAGGTCCACTCCAAGACACATCATCATTAAAATGGCAAATGTCAAAGACAAAGAGAGAATCCTCAAGGGAGCAAGGGAGAAGGAGAGAGTAACATACAAGGGGGCCTCGATACGCCTAGGAGCTGACTTCTCAACAGAGACACTGCAAGCCAGAAGGAAATGGCAACAAATATTCCAAGCCATGAAAAGCAAGGGCCTACAGCCAAGGCTGCTCTACCCAGCTAGGCTCTCCATTAAAATAAAAGGGAAAATACGGAGTTTCCCAGATGAGAGAAGACTAAAAGAATACATCTCTACCAAACCAACACTCCAAGATATGCTAAGGGGACTGGTTTAAGCAGATGAAGGAAAAGAATGAGAGAGAGAGGAACACAGGCACAGAGAGAAAAGATGAGTAAGTTTCTATCAGTAATATCTTTCAATGTGAATGGACTAAATGCCCCAATCAAAAGACACAGGGTAGCTGAATGGATAAGAAAACTTGACCTACACATATGCTGCCTACAAGAGACCCACCTCAGAGCAAGAGACCTACACAGATTGAAAGTAAAGGGATGGAAAAAAATATTCCAAGCAAATGGGCATGAGAAAAAGGCCGGGGTTGTCATACTTGTATCAGACAAAGTAGATTTCAAAACAAAGGCCATAAAGAGAGACCCAGAGGGGCACTTTATAATACTTAAAGGAAGAATCTATCAAGAAGACATCAACATTGTAAACTTATATGCTCCCAATATAGGAGCCCCCAAGTTTATAAGGAAATTGTTGGATGACTTCAAAAAAAATAATGACAGCAACACACTAATAGTAGGGGATTTCAACACCCCACTGTCAAAAATGGACAGATCTTCCAAACAAAACATTAATAAACATATTGTGGTGCTGAATGACACACTGAATCAAAGAGACTTAACTGACATATATAGAACCTTACATCCCAAAGAAGAAAAATACACATTCTTTTCAAATGCTCATGGCAGTTTTTCAAAGATAGACCACATGATAGGACACAAAGCAAACCTCAGCAAATTCAGGAAAATTGAAATAATACCAAACTTTTTCTCAGACCACAAGGCCTTGAAACTGGAAATCAATGTAAAGACAAACTTCAAAAACTTGCAAACTCATGGAGACTGAACAGTAGACTATTAAACAATGAATGGGTCAATAATGAGATAAGAGAAGAAATCAAAAAATTTCTGGAAACAAATGAAAATGACAACAGTCCAAAACCTATGAGACACGGCAAAGGCAGTCCTGAGAGGGAAGTTCATAGCAATACAGGCTTACCTAAAAAAGATAGAAACATTTCAAATAAAAGACCTAACACTACAACTTCAAGAACTGGAGAAACAACAATAAATAAATCCCAGAGCAAGTAGAAGGAAGGAAATAGTCAAGATGAGAGCAGAACTGAATGACATAGAGACAAAAAGAACAATTCAGGGGATCAACCAATCCAGACACTGGTTCTTTGAAAATATAAATAAAATTGACAAGCCTTTAAGCAGACTCATCAAGACAAAAAGGGAGAGGACCCAAATTAATAATATCAGAAATGAAAGAGGAGAAATAACAACTGATACCACAGAAATACAAAGGATCATCAGAAACTACTTTGAAAAATTATATGCCAAGAAATTTGAAAATCTTGATGAAATGGACAAATTTTTAGAAAAGTATAATCTTCCAACACTGAAGGGGGAAGAAACAGAAAGCTTGAACAGACCAATAAGAGCTGGGGAGATTGAAGCAGTCATCAAGAAAGTGCCGGCACACAAAAGCCCAGGGCCGGACCGTTTCCCAGGAGAACTTTACAAAACATTTAAGGAAGAGCTAACCCTGTCCTTCTCAGACTATTCCAAAAAATCCAAGAAGAGGGAATACTCCCAGACTCTTTCTATGAGGCCAGCATCACTCTGATTCTAAAACCAGATAAAGACCCTACAAAGAAAGAAAACTACAGGCCAATTTCGCTGATGAACATCGATGCTAAAATCCTCAACAAAATATTGGCAAACCGCATCCAGCAATACATTAAAAAGATTACCCACCACGATCAAGTGGGATTCATCCCAGGGATGCAGGGATGGTTCAATATACGCAAATCAGTAAACGTGATACATCACATAAATAAAAGACAAGACAAAAACCACATGATCATCTCAATAGATGCAGAAAAAGCATTTGATAAGGTACAGCACCCATTTGTGATCAAAACACTCAGCAAAATGGGAATAAATGGGGCGTTCCTCAACGTAATAAAGGCCATATATGAAAAACCTACAGCCAATATCATACTCAACGGGCAAAAACTGAAAGCTTTCCCACTAAGATCGGGAACACGACAAGGATGTCCGCTCTCACCGCTTCTTTTCAACATCGTATTGGAAGTCCTAGCCACAGCGGTCAGACAAGAGAAAGAGATAAAAGGCATCCCAATAGGAAAGGAGGAAGTAAAACTATCATTGTTTGCAGATGACATGATAGTGTACATAGAGAACCCTGTAGACTCTACCAAAAAACTCCTCAACCTAATAAGTGACTTTGGCAAAACAGTAGGATACAAAGTCAACATTCAGAAATCAAAGGCATTTTTGTACGCCAACAATGCAATAGAAGAAGAAGAAATCAGGGAAAAAAATACCATTCGATATAGCATGAAGAAAAATAAAGTACCTAGGCATAAATTTAACCAAAGATGTAAAAGACCTGTACGCAGAAAACTATATAACATTGAAAAAAGAAATTAAGGAAGACACAAATAAATGGAAGCATATACCGTGCTCATGGATTGGAAGAATTAATATCATCAAAATGTCCATACTACCCAAAGCAATTTATAGATTCAACGCAATCCCTATTAAGATACCAATGACATATTTCACAGAAATAGAACAGACATTTCAAAAATTTATATGGAACCATAAACGACCCCGAATAGCCTCAGCAATTTTGAGAAAGAAAAGCAAAGCAGGAGGGATCACAATAGCGGACATCAAACTCTACTACAAAGCCACCATACTCAAAACAATCTGGTACTGGCACAAGAACAGACCCATAGACCAGTGGAACAGAATAGAAAGCCCAGAAATAAGCCCAGGTCTCTATGGGCATCTAATATTTGACAAAGGGGGCAGAAGCATAAAATGGAGCAATAACAGCCTCTTCAACAAATGGTGTTGGGAGAGCTGGACGGCTACATGCAAAAAATTGAAATTGGATCATCAGCTGACACCATACACAAAAATAAACTTAAGATGGATCAAAGACTTAAATATAAGTTACAACACCATCAAAGTCCTAGAGGAGAACATTGGCAGGAAACACTCAGATATCCCACGCAGCAATTTTTTCACTGATATGTCTCCTAAAGCAAGGGACATAAAGGAAAGAATAAACAAGTGGGACCTCATCAAAATAAGAAGCTTCTGCATGGCAAAAGAAAACATCAGCAAAATGAAAAGGGAGTCAACCATATGGGAAAATATATTTGCTAATGATACATCAGATAGAGGTTTGATCTCCAAGCTATATAAAGAACTCATTTGACTCCACTCCAAGAAGACAAACGATCCAATCAAAAAATGGGCAAAGGAACTGGGCAGACGCTTTTCCAAGGAGGAGATACAGAGAGCCCAGAGGCATTTGAAAGGATGCTCAGCATCACTAGCCATCAGAGAAATGCAGATCAAAACCACCATGAGGTACCACCTGACACCGGTCAGAATGTCCATCATAAACAGATCAACAAACAACAGGTGCTGGCGAGGCTGTGGAGAAAAGGGAACACTAGTACAGTGTTGGTGGGAATGCAGACTGGTGCAGCCATTGTGGAAAGCAGTGTGGAATTTCCTCAAAAAGCTGAAAATGGAACTGCCTTTTGATCCAGTGATTTCCCTGCTGGGACTATACCCTAAGAATACCAAAACGCCAATACAAAAGAACCTATGCACCCCAATGTTCATAGCAGCACAATTGACAATAGCCAAGTGTTGGAAGCAACCTAAATGCCCATCAGTAGATGATTGGATCAAAAAGTAATGGTACATATACACAATGGAATACTATGCAACAGAAAGAGAAAAGAACTACTAAACTTCGCAACAGCATGGATGGAACTGGAGAGCATTATGCTAAGCGAAATAAGCCAGGGGGCGAAAGACAAATACCATATGATCTCACCTATAAGTGGAACCTAACCAACAATACAAAGATGCAAGGAAAATAAGACCAGCAACACTGAAAGGAAAAGAAACCAACAGAGACAAGAGGGAAGGAGGGAGGCAGGGTGGGGAAAAGGAAGAGAAGGGGCAGTCAAGCAACATATAGCAAGGACTCATGGACAAAACCAAAGGGGAAGAGCTGAGGGAGGGAAGGAGGGAGGGAGCAAGGGAAAGTGGTGAGGTGTAGGCAGAGACAAATATATTTGAAAAAATAAATTAAAATTAAAAAAAGAAATAAAAGAGCAAAAGGAATAAGGATGGCAGAATAGATAGAAATGTAGATACATATATAGATGGAGAGAGAGAATTCAAGACTATGTTAAAGAAAAAAAATTAAGCAGTAAGTTCTAATGATAAATCTTCTACTAACAAGCATCTGCCATTTTCCCAGCATTCTGCTAGGCACAATAGGGGGAAAAAATGAAGGCCAGAATTTTTCCCTGGAAAATTTACAGTGGGTGAAGGGAAGTTTGATGTCAAAATAAAATTTATTTCTCCAATTCCATAAGTCTTATCTATAGGGGAATAAAGCATTAAGCTGAAACAATGGTAAATCAACTTTGTACAAGGCCGAACAGCCCTAGAGAATACAGCCACTCTTGTTGCTGTAGATTAGTGATGGATTAGTATCAAACTAGGATGTTGAAATGTCCCCTGGTCAAAGTGTTGGAAAATAAAGAATTGGAAGGAAGTGGGTCATATTTCTGGTATGGTAGTGAGCTACCCAGGTTAGCTTTAGCAGTCACCCCTGTTCCCTAGTCTTGGGCAAATACTTGTACTAAGTCTTATTTGGGATTTTATGTATCAATACTGAGAGGAGGCGAGATTGGAGAGCTGAGAAGAGGTTGATCACCATGCTGGGGTTTTCTCACCAGCTAGATGTTCTAACTGGCTACGTGTGTAAGAGGGGTGGAATCTAGAGAAATCTTGCCTGGTTCCTCTCTATATACGCATAGATTAGAATCTCTAGGAAGTATGAAGGTGGCATTCTTACAGTTTAGAGCACTAAAATTCATACGAGTTGATGGAGTGTTTTAAAGAATACTAAAATACTTGTCCTATTTATCAGTTCCAGTGGCTTGAAGCTGCACTGTGATGACATGAGGTAAGGTGCTCTGAGTAAGTACAGTCAGAATAATCACAAAGATAACTTGGGTCCTTGGTATACATCAATGATCAGAATAATCAGGTAGAAATAAATGTCTAATGGGGGCCTAAACTTCACTAAGGAACAAGAAAAATGTCTCAAATAGGGTCTATAAAGGTGGGTGACCAGTTCCAGAAAGGCAAGGAACAAGCCAAGTGAATAATATATCCAGCAAATGATGTACTCTTCTGCAAGATCCTGAGAAACTTGTCTATTGACAGTTTCACGAGCCAGACAGAAGACATGCAAACAGATGAATAGCCAGATAAATATTGCATACAGTAATTATGCATCAGCTATAAATATGGTGAGTTGATGTTTTGTGCCCTCAGGGAAGTGCAGTTAAAATTGGGATAGCAATTTTGATGAGAAGGGAATCAGAACTCAAGGAACCTAAGTTCAGAATTTTAAATAGCCCTGGAGTCTGGGCCATCATAATAAAGCACACTACACCACCACTGAGAATTTTATTTTCCTGGGTCACTCCCATGATGTTTGCATGCAAAGAGGTTAAGATCCTTTCTGTCCTCTTTTTTTCTTGCAGCAGGATTCCTTGGGCTGTGATGTCCATTTATGTTACAGTATTTTGCCACAGGCAATCTGATCTGGTTGTTTTCTTCTTTGCTTGGGTCCTCCAGTGAAGTAATAATAAGATTAGCTGCAAAAAACCACACATCTTGACCCCAGTCTTTGCTGAAACTTGTTCTCTAATGTTAGGGAAGTATAAATTCTGAAGCAGAATCCTGTGTGTAGGGAGAGGAAAAAAATGTAAGTGCACCTCAGAAAGTTAAAACTCTGTTAGTGATTTATGTTTTCTGCTTTGTAAGCTGTGATAGAAATGCGGTCTTAGATTTGAAGATAAAATGTATTATCCTAGTGTTCGAAATATATGTCCCCAGTTGAAACTTTCTCCACTCTGAGTTGCTGTAATTTGGGTTAACCGTTTTTTCTTCTTTTATCCTTGAAAAATCTTTGTTTCCTATTATTATATAACACTCATAGGTCAACAATGATCCCAGGAAGTGGCTGCCCTCCCTCCATTTTAGTAACAGAAACAAGTAAGGGAAGTGATTTCGATTGGTGTGTGCTTTTATCTATTGTGGGGTAGTACAGAGCTAGTGGGGAGGGAACTGGGGTGCTTGGGGTCAGGCTCATATTGTACATCTCCTGCTGGAGTTCTACCTCAACATGAAAATTCTCAGGACACATCTCTATTCAAAAGTAATTTCTTGGTTCCTTATCACTTACTCATTTGAATCTAGATCCCTTAGTGTGGCATCCACAGCCTTTCATAACATAGCCCCAACCATGTTAAGTCTTAGTGTTCCTTTCTGTCCACTGATCACTTATCCCTAAAATCACATCTACCCCACCACACCTTTATTTCTTCTTGCTTTTAAATATTTTTCCTTCTCTTCTTGGAATTCCATTATTTTGCTCGATTACATCTCCTCTCCAATTCTTCTTGACTTACTCATCCTCAAAGATCCAGCTTAAATGTACTTTTGTGAAGTCCTCCTGAACTACTTTCCTGATACTGGTGTAATAAAACAATCACTTTACTTGTCTATTTCTTAGTAAACTGGCTCACTCAAAGTCAAGGGTGGTTTCTCATTAACCCCTGTATTCCCCTGTGCCCAGCAGAATGCTTAACACACACTAAGCACCCAGTAGGAGGAAAAAAAAGAAGAAGAAGAAATAATGGATAGATACTAGAGAAATACAAATATTGGTGAAAAGGAACAACTACATTAAAATTACTTATCGTCTTTTTGAACATGTGTTTCACATTTTTGTTAACACAATTATATTATCCGTATTTATTTCATTACTAGAAAATAAGCAAAAATTTAAATTAAAAAAATCACAGAGGCCATTCTTTTTTATTGGTCCATAGAAGAACTTCAGATTTATATGATATAGATAATTATTTTTGCTTTCCCTTTATGCGTTAAAAGCTACCTTAAAATTAGAGGCTTAACACAAAAATTACTTTACTCGAAATTTTTTGAGTCAGGAATTCAAGAAGGATTTAACTGAATGGTTGACTCCTACAGTTGGAAGTTCTCCTCCAAGATAGTTGCTTTTTTATGTGGTACTCCTTGACTTCTCGCTCTCTTCTCTTGCTGTGACATCTCATCCTCCAGGGCCTCTTCAGCTACTTTGGACTTCTCAAATGATGGTCTCTGAGTAGTTACCCTTCTCACCTGAAGGGAGTGCTGCCAGACTGGTTAAGAACTATCCTTGGAACTGATACTAGTCACTTCCTCCATACTTTATTGGTCAAAGCAGGGTCCAACTTTGGAGAGGAGCTCATATTGTACATCTGTCCAATATGATGTACAAGATTTGATGGGATAGAGAAATGGACCCATCTCTTAATGCAATGTGGTAAGATTGCATTGGAAAAAAGCACATGAGATGGAGCACGTTTTTACAGCCATCTTTGGGAAATTCAACCTTTGATGTAATTAATATAATGTGTGACAAATCTGTGCCCTTTGTCATAAAAATTAATTAATCCTCCAGAGATACTTAATACCATTGACTGTGGTAGGTTTAATCCAGTGTAAGCTTCTTTTTATAGCCTCTCTGCCATAGAGATGGAATCTCTAAAGAAGAGAAGGAAAACTGAGCCTGCTGTCCTTCATCTGGATCATTTGATCACATTTATCTTACCTAACATACTAGAGAATCACAAGTGAGAGTAAATACCACTTTATATCATGAGTACTTACCTCTGTAGAACTCATTCCCTCAAAAGATGCTTTAGGTAAATTCATGGGTAAGAGATCCCATGATAGCGTGTAGAGCAAGGCTTTTCAAGTTGTAAGTTGTGATCCTATTATTGGATCATGCAATCAGTTAAGTGGTTGGGGGCCAGTATTTAAAAAATAAAAAAAAGAAATTGAATTGAATACAAAGTATCAGTTATACACAGCATAATATACACATAAATATGTATAGGTGTAATTGTGTGTGTGTGTGTGTGTGTGTGTGTGTGTGTGTGTGTGTGAATACTGGATTATAGGGCAAACTCTATTTCTAACTGTGAGCCACAGTCAAAACTGCTTTTAAAAGCACTAAAATGGAGTATCTGTGTCCTCTCCTGAACCCTCCCTTGATGCTACTTACAAAGACAAAACATGGGACTAGAGGGACCATGGGTTTGATCCAGCATGCCATTTCTGATGTTCTGATGAAAAACATTTTGTTTGGGGCTCAGAATGACAAACAGCTTAGAGTTCAGTAGAAACATCATTTTCTAAGAGAAGAAATTGCTTTACAGACAGTGTACAGCAAAATAAAATATCTCGCCTCCACAGCTTATGCCCTCTGTCACCTATAAAGAGTTTTTATATGACTTTTTTTCTTTTATCTTTTCAAAGTTACATTTGGTTGACTATATTTCCCAAGAGCTTAATTCTTCACCTATCCAGTGTTTCTGACCCTTGACAGGCTACAAGAAGTGGCCTAGGTTAGATCCTGAAGTACTGAGAAATGCCTAGTCATGTGCTGATGGCTGCATCTGGTTGCATTGGAAACTCCTTCTGCCCCAGTCTCAGTACAGGTGTGAGGGGTCAGCATAGAGATAGATTTTTCAGACTCTGAGCTTTCATCTACCACATAGTCTCTTTCCCTCGGACAAAATATTTCACCACTCCTGTCTTCTAGTGCGTATTTTTGACTTCCAAGTCAAACCCCTTTAAGATTATAGTTTGGTATGAACAGTAAATATAGTTTACAAAGTGCTTCTCAGATATACTCTTTCACTTAATATTCAGAGTGAACTTAGATGCTGGGTATTATAAATCTTTTCATTTTAAAGTAGGAGAAGTCGAGGCTTAGAGAAGCTGAATTGCTTGTGCAAGGTCGTACAAATATATTAAGCAGCCGGCCCAAGATTTGAATTTTACTCCAAATCTTATACCACTCTGCCTTCAGAGGGAGAGAAAAAAATGGGCCTGAACTAGCTCTTGTTCAATAGACTTGTGCAATTTTCTTGATTTTATTTTAAGTTTCTTTCCTGAGGATGCCTTCAGGGCATCTATTCATTTACTGGTCCGGCTCTCAAAATCAGGAGGTAGTTCAAATTTTGCCCTACTTCTAAAAATGAATGTCACTGCAAAAAAAAAAAATAGAAAAAGTGATATAAAGAAAAGCATCCAATGATAGCCAAGGAGAGGTATTTAATATAGGAATGTTTTCTGGCTTGGGTATGTCAGATTTCTGTACTTCTGGTTGGCCCTTGATTTGTGCATGTCACTATTGAGCCCCTGAAGCACTGGTATGTGATTATGAAAAGGAGACATCATATGACACCTCTGTGTTTTTCTTAGAGATGTACATTCTTTTCCTAAAAAAATATTTTTCAATTACAGTTGATATATAATATTTTATTAGTTTCAGGTGTATAACATAGTGATTAGACATTTATATAACTTATGAAGTGATCACCCTGGTAAGCCTAGTACCCATTTGACACCCTACATAGTTATTACAAAATTATTGACTATATTATGAGGCTGTACTTTACATCCCCATGACTTTTAATAACTGGCAATTTATACTTCCTTTTCTCTTTCATCTTTTTCACTCATTCCCTCAAACTCTCTCATCCAATGACCACCAATTTGTTTTTATGTTTATGAATTTGTTTTATTTTTTGTTTGTTCATTTATTTTGCTTTTTAGATTCCACATATAAGTGAAAAAATTTGATATTTGTTTTTATCTGCCTGACTTATTTTACCTAGCATTGTACCCTCTAGGTCCATCCATGTTGTCACGAATGGTAAGATTTCATTCATTTTTGGGGGGACTGAGTAACATACCACTGAATATATGTACCACATCTTCTTTATCCATTCATCTATTGATGGGTACTTAGGTTGCTTCCATGTCTCAGCTATTGTAAATGATGCTATGATGAACATAGGGATGCATATATTTTTTCCAATTAGTGTTTTGGATTTCCTTGAATAAATGCCCAGAAGTGAAATTGCTGGGTTATATGATAGTTATATTTTTAAGTTTTTGAAGAACCTCTATATTGTTTCCCTCTGTATCTGCATCATTTTACAATCCCACCAATAGTATGTGAGGGTTTCCTTTCCTCCACATCCTCACCAATACTTGCTTATTGATTTATTGATGATAGCCATTCTGGCAGATATGAGGTGATACCTTATTGTAAGAGATATGCGTTTGTTAAGGATATGAAATGTGCAAAGAAGAGGTAGAGACTTTGGTTAGACATTTTTGTGTGTGTTGATTTTCTAGGTACCTTAGGAAGTTGTCAGTATAGTATAACCATTGAAAGTTAACAAACAAGGGTTTTTCTACTGATTCTGTGCTATGGGGTGAATTGTATCTCATTAGCTAAATAACTTAAGTGTATTTATAACATAACAAACTATATGATTATATACTGCATGCCAGTATTAACTTCCCTTTCTTAACAGACTATTGGTGAAACTCTTATCTCTATGTGACCCAGGAAAATATCTTACCTTTTAAAGACTTCTTCCATGCTCTCTTCTTTATGGGGGAGGAAAGGGGATGGTAGTCAGCCTTCCTATTTTTATCCAAAGCACATTCTTATGTGGATAAAAATAGAAAGGCTTTTTACACTAATTACTGATATAATTCACATGTCCCAGGCCTAATACTGTGAGTCTATAAAATAAGGACACAATTATATCAATATCCAAATTGCTGTAGAGAGCTCCCATTCTGATTAAGTTCAGGAAGTCTGGCTTTTTGCTGCATTGTTCTTGCTTAGAGCCTACACATACTTCCTACACAAATCAACCTGTACTTCTTCTTCCTGTCTTAGCCATCCTCGGGCTCCTGGCTGCCACTCTGAGCTTCTGCCTGTCACCACTTGCCTGCTTGAGTCTGGATTTCTTTAGGCTTGCCAGCTCTTCTGTGCCACAATCTCTAGGCTAGTGGACATTGCTAGTACCTTTGCTCTGGCCTCCAGATGGGGCGTGGCTTTCTCCTGAGTTGTACTAAAGTATGGCCAGGTCCTCCACGTATTCCAAAAGGAGTCACTTCCTAAAGACCATACACCCAAATTGGATCGCAGAGTTTCTTGGTGGACATGTTTCCTGCCTCCCTCCCTGATCTTTACTTCATGACAGGAACAAGCTCACACACTATCTCCATTTTCCACCAATTACTAAAGATCTCCAGGGTTCTCTACACTTTAGAATCCAGCAGAAATCTACTGATTCAGAAGAACTGTTGCTGCCCCTAATAAAAACTGTTAATGATGCTTACATCTGTGTAATCAAACTAACTTTGCAAAGCATTACCTCCTAGACAAAGAGACTCTTTGCCCTAAAGGTGAACCCCAGAAACACAAACAACTTACATTTTTTTTAAATAGAAATTTTTCATGCTCGGAAAAGAATGGTTGTCTTGGTCTTTGCTGGATACTTTATTATGCAGAGAATTCTATTGTACATCTTGCCATTTTCAATAGCCAAGAAGTTCAGAATCTTCACAACTATTTAGGCACTTGTTTTTATGTTTGTGATTGAATCTTATAAGTTGAGGGTTTAGAAGTTGGAAATACTAAATTTCCCTAAAATTTGGGAAATGGTGAGAGTATATTGCCTGTAAACACATTAGTACTGATTGTCAACTATTTTCATTTTTGAAATCTCACAAGTTTCCACTTGATTTTATTTTTCCTCGCCTCCTACCTTATGTGTACAGCCTCCCCATCCCACACCCTCAGTTAGGTGTAGAACACTGACCTCCTTTAGCCAACAAAACATCATCCCTATTCTACCTTCTCTTCTCCCAAAATTCTGGAGCTTGGAGATGAATTGGGAAGTGGTTTTCCAGTGCCGCTGCCTGGCTCAAGTTCTACTCTAGACCTGGAAGTCCTTCAGCAAGCCAGTGACCTTGTTCAGCTGTATATATTGATCAGATCACCCAAGTAACAACAGAATTGCCAATTCATTTCTGTCAGCCTTGCTGCCTGCTCAGGGCAAACCAGCTAGAAGGGGTTCAAATTGTCTTCCCTAATATTTATTGTCAAGGATCGCTGTCTCTGTAAGTTCCAAAATCCTCTCCCATCAGCTGAGTTGGTATCCTGGGCCAAAATCCCTTATGTACAAGGTTTGTCTGGACAAAGACTAGCCATTGTTTTTTGTTTTTTAATATATATTATTAATTATGCTATTATAGTGGTCCCAATTTCCTCCCTTCTCCCCCCCCCCCCCACACCCAGTACTCTCCATTCATTACAGCAATTCTCCCCTTAGTTTATGCCATGAGCCATGCATTTAAGTTCTTTGGTTACTCCATTTCCTATACTGTTCTTAGCACGCCCCTGTGTATTCTGTATCTACCAATTTGTATTTCTTGATTCCTGCACCTTTCCCTCATTCTCTGCTCTCCTTTTCCCTCATTCTCCTCCTTCCCCCTCCCAATAGATAACCCTCTAAATGATCTCTATATCTATGATTCTGTTTCTGTTCTGCTTGTTTGCTTAGTTTGTTTTTTAGATTTAATTGTTGATAGTTGTGAATTTATTGCCACGTTAATGGTCATAGTTTTGATCTTTTCATTTTTCTTAAATAAGCCCCTTTAACATTTCTTATAATAATGGCTTGGTGATTATGAACTTCTTTAGTTTTACCTTGTCTAGGTAGCGCTTTATCTGCCCTTCCATTCCAAATGATAGTTTTGTTGCATAGAGTCGTCAAGGGTGTAAGTCCTTGCTTTCATCACTTTGAATTCTTCTTGCTAGTCCCTTCTAGCCTGAAAAGTTTCTTTTGAGAAATCAGCTGAAAGTTTTATGGGAACTCCTTTGTAGGTAACTATCTGCTTTTCTCTTGCTGCTTTTAAGATTCTCTCTTTATCTTTAATTTTTGGCATTTTAATTATGGTGTCTCTTGGTGTGGTCCTCTTTATGTCCATCTTGTTTGGGGCTATCTGTGCTTCCTGGACGTATATATCTATTTCCTTTACCAAATTAGGAAAGTTTTCTTTTAATATTTTTTAAAATAAGTTTTCAATTTCATGCTCTTTCTTTTCTCTTTCTGGCACTCTTATGATTCAAATGTTGGTACATTTGAAATTGTCCTAGTGACTCCTTAGCCTATTTTTTTTGGGGGGGGGGTTCTTTTTTCCTCTTGCTATTCTGACTGTATATTTTTTTCTTCCTCATGTTCTGGATCATTGATTTGATTCTCAGCTTCATCCACTCCACTGTTGGTTCCCTGTAATTGTTCTTTGTTTCACTTAGTATAAACTTCATTTCTGCTTGGGTCTTTTTTATGCTGTTGAAGTACACAGTGAGTTCCTTGAGCATTCTAATAACCAGTGTTTAGAACTCCACATCTGATAGATTGCTTATCTCCATTTTGTTTAATTCTTTTTCTTGAGTTTTGTTCTGTTCTTTCATCTGGGTCATATTTATTTGTCTTCTCATTTTGGCAGCCTCCCTGTGTTTGTTTCTATGTATTGGTAGAGCTGCTTTGACTCTCTTTGTAGCATGTCCTATTCAGAAAAGTACACTGGTAAGTTTTAAGTTGGAAGGGGTGGAGCTTTAGGTAATTGCCTGGGTAGGGCAACTCATGTGAACCAGGTTGTTGGTTCACATGAGTCTCTGATACGGTATTGCTGCTCTGTGGTCCTATGCTGCGGAAGACTCAAAAAAGGGATAATGCTGCTGCCTGGCCTCTGGAGTTTTGTCCAGGGAGAAGCTGCCCCCTGGCACTCACCCTGATGCCAGATATTTCAATTTCTCCCTGTATGCCACCGGTGCCCTTCCAGCAGCTGTCCTGGTGCATAAGTCCTAAGTCCCTTGCAGGCCCTTAAAAGGAGACTCCTGAGAATCCAACAGTTTCTTCTGCTGCCCCAACCACTACTGGTTATTACAGTCAAAAGTTATTGGGACTTATCTTTTTGGCACTTTTGGGCTTGATGGTCTGGTATGTGGCTGGGATCCCTTGCTCCCAAAGTATCCCTTGCTCCCGAGGTATCCTTCCCAGTTATGATGTACCACACAAAGGTGTGGGACTGCCCACTCCATGCCTCCTTGCATCTCTGTATCTCCACCCCTCCTACCCGTCTATCTGGATGAATGTGGCTTCTTTAATTCTTTTGTTGTCAGACTTCCACATAGCTTGATTTTCTGATGATTCTGGGTGATATTTGTTTTGTAATCTAGTTGTGATTTTTTGCCGTGGTTATGCAAGGAGGCAAGCTGTGTTTACCTATGCCTCCATCTTGACCAGAAGTACCAGCCTTTGGTAACATAATGAGAATGATTTGCACAACATCTATGCAACCTGGCTACAAAGGAGAATAGACTGGAGCACACATGTCTGAAAAATGACAACTTCACTGTACTAGTCAGTGGGGGCAACAGAAGCTGTTGAATGAGCATGTGTACTGTGTGATTGTCACATTCAAAATGACTGTGAGTAGAGCTATGAATCTGCATCAAATTTTGCATTAAATTGAACATTACTCTGTGGAAACTATTCAGATGATTCAGAAAGTCACAGCCTTCTGGTGATTGGCAGCTTCATCACAACAATATGCCTGTTCATATATCACATCTTGCACAGAGATTTTTGGCAAAATACCAAATCATCTATGTGACTCAGCCCCCTTATAACCCAGATGTGGTGCTCTGAGACTTCTGGCTTTTCCTAAAACTGAAATCACCTTTGAAAGGAAAGAGATTTCAGATCATCGACGAGATTCAGGAAAATACATCAGGGCATCTAATGCTGATTGGGGGAACTCTGTGAGTTTCCAAGGTGCATATTTTGAAGAGGACTGAGGTGCCATTGTCCCATGTACATTTCTTGTATCTTGTATCTTCTTCAATAAATGTCTCTATTTTTCATATTATGTGGCTGGATACCTTCTAGACAGACCTCATACTTACACTAGCTAGTGTCAATTTGCTGACAGCTGACATTTCCCACTGCCAGTCATTCATAGAAGCATGGCCTGTTTGGTTAAGAGGTGGTAGGTCTTGGGAGAGAAAGACAAATAGGAATGGATGAGTATAGAAAAAAATTGTTATTCTAAAATTAAAAATAAACCATGAATTAGAAATGACTAAACACCTAAGAGCCAGGCTTTTGGGTTATATTATATTTATATTATATTATATTATATTTGGATTATATGGAAAATATATATATTTTTTCAATATGTCTTATTTCTCTCTCTCTCTCTCTCTCTCTCTCTCTCTCTCTCTCACACACACACACACACACACACACACACACAGCTAAACATAAATAATAAAAAGCCCCATCATCACCTTAGGCCGCTAAACTTACCTTTCTAGTTTACAGATCAAATTCAGTACTACCACAACATTCTTCCTTATTTAACCTGGCATCCATCATGATTTGCACTGGATGTGTAGTCTTTTGTGAGACTTAACAATAAGGATGAGGATTTGATTAGGTAGATTAGAATTCACAAATGTTTAGTCTGTTTCTCCCTCCCTCTCTCCTTTCTTCCTTTTTTTTTTTTTTTTTTAGGTAAAGTTATTGAATACCTACTATACATACAATACTATCTAAATTTTGTGAAGGATCCCCAAAACACAGTTGAAGATGTCTTTACTCTAAAGGATGCTCTAGCATGGGAAAATGAAACAAATGCACAGGGCATGTTAACTATTATATAATTAATAATAATATATATAATAATGTATGTTACAATTAGACTAGGAACTATTCAATGTCAAAAGAGCCATACAGACTACATGTGTTCAGAGGAGGGAAAGAGTTTCAAGGAATGTTTCACAGGTGGTAGGACTGTAACAGAGCTTTTATGAAAATGTAGGGTTGGAACAAGTGGAAATAAGGTAAAGGAATGCATTGCAGGTGGCAAGCAGAGTATCTGCAAAGCTTCCTCCCCTTGGGGAAGATCTGCCCATGACCTTCTCAGAGCAGAGTTCATGCCTTTTACCACGGAAGGTCCAGCAGGAGTCTGGAACCTAAAAGCACATGGCATACATTGAATGGATGTTGAGTGCAAGGGTGAGATTCCAAACGAAGCCACCAGGGTATACATTTAGCCCCTTTACCTGAGGCTCTGTACTTTGAGATGGAAGATTTAGGAAATGTTTTGCTTTGGTTTGATTTTTAAGTCTGTGACAGCCACCGTAGACAGAGGTTATGAGCCACTGCCCGGGAAGAAAATTATTTTAAGGAGAGATGGGTGATGAAGACAGGGATGTTGATTACTCATAACTGACTGGGTTACAGCCTTATGATCTCCAGTTCTCCTTTCAAGCAGCCTGAATAACTCATAAGCTTTTTGGTGAATAACATCCTTACTTTCCCTTTTTAAGTGCTTCTTATGAACTTGAAATTAATATTTCTTTTATTACAATCAAGTAACCATAAATAAGGACATGGTGATTTCTTCATATCTAGCCCAGTGCCACAGCTGGTGAGTCTAAGGAGAAGTGCTCCAAAACCCACATTTCTTCAGGTTTTCAACTTTTGAGTGAAAAAAGAAAACCTTAAGAAATGTTTAAAAATGTTCTATTTCATATAAGATTATGGTAGCTGCATAGGAAATAAAACAATGATGTTCTCCACCCCTGAGAGTTTTTTATTCCTTGTGGTGAACTTAGTTCAAATTAGGTGGAAGAAATGTCTTGCATCCTTCATGCTTGTACATAATAATACGTAGTCTGATTGGTTCAGCTGTCAATAGTTTTACATTTCTTCCACAACAGCACAGTTTTGCATATGCCCCAAAGTTTAGATCTTATAGCTAATTTTCCAGATTTTTGGGGTTATTTTTTAATTATACTCTTCAGGGGCAAAAGTAAAAACAAAAATCCAATTTCTGATGTAGCTTTAATCTAGTGAACATTGTTGGAAACTAATAGAAATATAGCCATAAATTCAAAAAGCACAAAAGTGCTGGATGGGGACCGGGGTGAAAGGGAGATTTGTTCATGTCCCTTAGAAAGTAGCATCCACATTTTCCGATGATAAGGGATAAATATAACAGGCAGCTGCAGAAGTGCACAAATGTTAGGGAGTTTTAGGACTAATTCCAATCATTCACTTGGGTCTACAGCAATTGTTCGGTGAGCTCAATCTTATGTCCTTGAACTGTGAAGCTGCAGGGTCCCAAGTGCCCAGGGATGGTACCTGTCTCTGATAAGACTTGGATTAAGGGGCTGCTAATGCCATTCCTGCCTGCCATCTTGGGCAGCTCTCTTCAGTGATGGTGGCTGTGATGGAGACTGTGAATTGAAAAGATGAGTCATCCTGCTCAGATGGCTCGCAGCATGTCTTGTTTGATTTTGTACCTACAATATCTAGAACAGTGCCAGGGACAAAGAAAGCCCACAGAACGTTTGTTGAACTGAGTACCTCTTTTAATGCCTGGCATGGGCTGCTGCTGTGACTTTACTTCTATGAGTTTATCAAATATGCATAGACCAAATGAATTACCAGAAAAAAATAACAGTACGATTTAATGTTACTTCTTCTCTCACTTGGCTGGAAGAAGTAGAAAGAAGAAAGGATTCTCTCTTTGTTATCTCTACCAGAGCTCTATGTGAGTCCTGATGAATTATATAATCCTCAAAAACTCCATTTCCTTTCTAAAGTGTTTCTTTCAGTGGCCTTTTATAGCCCTGATTCCTAATCTACTCACTGAAACGTCCCTAACCGTTTAAAAAGATCCCAAATTGACTCCATTGAAGTTGACTTTACAATGTTCATGTCCAGAACATTCCAATGTAAGTGAGAATGGGGAAATACACCACACTGAGGCAATTCCCACAATGCTCCATGCTCTCTCACCTCTGCGCCTTAGCACAAGCCTCTGCCTGGACTCACAGCGTCTTCTGGTTACTGCTTACAATTTCTACAACACTCACCCCAGGGGTCATGTCATCTGGGAAGCTTACACTGCACTCCACTCTAGGATAGGGTCCTTCTCTTGTACTCCCATAAGCCCCTATATGTTCACCAGCTCTAGTACTTGCTTCTGTGTCTTAGACTTCTGACTTCAGATTCCCTCGCACATGCGCACACATACACACTTTTGAACTTCTTAAAGATAGGGCATTCATGAGTTTTCGTCATCTCTTTTTTCTCTTACTAGAATAATGCCTGGTAGGTATTAGGGGCACAATACACATTTTTTTAATAAATGAGTGAGATGGTTTCTAAAAATTGTCTAATATGAGTTGGCAAAACAAAACATGATAGAAGGGTATGAGGGATTGAGAGTCTGTTCCAGGTATTTCTTGGATTGGTCTAATTTGTGAAAATCAACTAATGTCCAGGGTCGAGGATGGTCAGCCTGGGTTCTCCAGTCACTGGGATGATGAGCATGCTCCCCATTTTTCACAAACTGTTCCTCTGAGGAGAATAGAATAGTTCTCATTATTTTGCTGAGCTTATATACAAACATCTGAGCATTGCCACCCTCTCCCAGATTATTCTGTACATAGGATACTTAAGAACCAAATACTCAAGACCAGATTCACAATAACTTCTCAGTCCTCCCCTACCAGCTTGAGTCTATGACTGAACTAGATCTCTCCGAGATGGGATGATTGTCACTTATGGGAAGAGATGGTAAAGGGAACCCATTATGACCAAAATACTTTACAATCCTGAGGGAAAAGATCATTCTGTTTCCAGAAGCTGGATTACCATTTCCTGGGGCCTTCTTGTCCAAAACTCTGCTAGGTGCTAGCCTATTATTTGTGTGAGATTACATGGATGAGCAACACTAAGATGATATATCACCAAGTTCCTTCTCTCCTGTCCAGACCCAGGACTTAGAATATGCAGAAAACTGTACACAACTGTATCTTTTGACATATGTCATTATTTTATTGAAAGTAAAATCAAGTGTCATAAAAATATATTCAGCAACTTACTGTAAATGGTTCAGCAGAGAAAGGTCATTAATGATTAAAGTTATTAGTAATTGAGAGGTGAGATTGTTACCTTCTTCAGGTCCCGAGGATGCTCTCGGCCCTCCAGGACCCTTTTGGTTCTTACTTAGGCTCTCTCATCCACACCTCCAGTCTTGCCTTCAGAGTCATCAAATGATCTGAACCCTTGCTCACAACTGCTATCTTGCTTCACTACCGGATGTGGTTTTTTTGTGGGCTGATTCCAAGGTACATGTAAGCAACTGACCCACAACCTTGGATCTCTGTTTCTTAATGTACTCAATGTTAATGTTATCCCTACTCAGATCATTCTAGTCTTGATGTCACTAGAACTGTTCCTACTTTAAGATCCTAAATCTAAAGTTCTATGATCACTTAGGGAGAGAGAGGAGTCCAGAGGAAAAAGAGGGGAGAGGTAGAGTCTCGAATGTCTCAGCACTGAGATATGAAGTAGAGTGGAAAGATTTAACAAATGACAATGAGATAGAAGGAAAACCAGAGGGACGTGGCATCAGAGAAAAAGAAACCATGATTTTTCTTGGAGACAAATTGTGTCAAATGCTACTGAGAGACTGGTTGATTAAGGTAATGAGAGAAAAATGTCTGTTGGGTTTGGCAAAATTAATATTATTGGTAACATTGGTAAGTGCAAGCTAGAGCCTGGGAATGGTTTCCTAAACAGTGCAAGGCTCTGAGTGAATACTCCCAGGAAGGTGTCACTGACCAGAGGCGGGGGGCGGTGGGGCAGCAGAAAATGAGCTGGCTTGTGCACCACTGAGAGTATGACTTTTGACAAATGGGAGTGATTAATCAACTAGGGAGCAGATCGTGAGAGATTATATGAAATCGAATACCCTAAGATTATTGTGGGAAATGAGGTAGTCTAAGGAGACTAGGAGAACCAAAACAACGTGTCAGTTGAATAGAAACACCCAGATGGACAGATAGAACCGAACAAGATTTCAAGCAGGGACTAGAACTGGAACAGCTACATATTTTCTTAACATATGCTAGGCATTGCTTATTAAATAAAGAGAAGCTGAAGGCTGAATCAGAGAAGGAATTTCATGTGGAGAAAGTGATGAAATACTGAAGAAGCATTTGGAGCTGCTGAGGAACTGAATGAGTAAAAACTAGAGGCTGAAAGGATATTTTTCACAAAGCAGACCAAGCAGATAGAGTGCTTATAATCTTTTTAGTTGACCAGGGCCCTACCTGTGTTCAGACCTTCAGTGTAATGTAGGCAGATAAGAGGGGCTGGGTAAAGCAGGAGAGTCACACTCTCTTCTGAATTATAATGCACCCTCAAGTGAAATGTTGCTTTAGACCAACTAATGAATTCATCGAGCATCAGTGAACTCATCTGTAAACTGAGGGCTTTTTTACCCAGTGAGTCCTAGGCAACTATTTATATTTTCCATCTTTTCATTGACCTGCCTAAAGAATGACAATTACCAAACTCACCAAACTTAGAAAAAAGTTTGTTTCTGATGAGGCATTTATAGACTGCAGTGGAGCTGTGCACCCAGCAGAAGGAAGCTGGAAATAGCAATATCCAGAAAAATTGTGCTGCCGAGACTCCATCTTTAGCCTCATGCACTATGCCTTTGTTTTAAAAGATGAAGAAATCTAAGCAAGGAACTGGAACAATTTGCTCTGGGGCCGGTGACAAATCCTGTAGACTGGTACATGCAAAGGACTTATTATCTCATTGTCATCTCTCTCTCTCTCTCTCTTCTGATGTCAAGACAATTCAGAGATTTTTTTTTTAACTTTTATGATCCTTTATTCAAGCAAGAATATGGACCCACTATGTACTGGGTAGAAAAAAATAAATTTGGATGACATAGGCTCTTCCCTTGCGGAACCCAGAGTCTGATGGAGGGGACAGATATATATCAGAGAGTTTAAATAGTTCTCGGTGCTTTAATACATGAGTAGTGCACTTGCTGGGCCTCCCTCTAACCTCCATTCCACCTGCCCTGTGTTGGGCAGTGTGGAGGACTGACCCCAGCCGCAGGTGCGGGCTTTGTCAACTCAGCCCACATTTATGTTTTTGCTGAACTCTTTTTAATTTAATATTTTGGGTGTGTCATTTGTAACTCAGAAATGACCTATAGATTGATATAGGCATCAAACATTTTAAAGTACCTACCTTAAACCACGGGTAATCCAGAAGGCAGGTTATTAGCACTATTTCACAAGTGGATAAACTGAAGCCCTGAGACTTTGTATAAAGTGTACGTTTTTCACTGCTTTAGTGTGTTTCAGAATTATCTCAGAGGCTTGTTAAGCATAGACTGCTGGTCTCTATACCTAGAGTTTCTGATTCAGTAGGTCGGGAATGAGGCCATAGGATTGACATTCCTAACAAGTTCCCAGATGATACTAACTGTGCTAGTCTGAGGAGCGCACTTGGAGCGCACTGCTCTAGTATTTGTTAGTATCCGGCAGAACTGGGTTATGAGCCCAAGTCGGTCTGCCTGTAATAGCTGCCCTTTCCACTACATCACACTCCCTCTTGTTATGTAAGTATCGATCTTTAAGTTTCTTTTATGGAAGATTAGCTTAGCAACTACAACAACAAAAAGTTATATGGAATGAGCTTAGAAAACACAGATACTCTATTGCCATTTCAAATAGGATGACCATACTTCCAAAGCTTCCTGAGTAGTTCTGTTTTGTGTCTTTTAATCTGACATGAGTTTATTAGTTCTCTCTTTTTCTCCAATAGGAGTTCCAAGTTGATTAATAGATTATATGGCCATCCTACTTTTAGGAAATCTCAATTCAACAACTCACATTCACATTTTAAAGACTTCAGAAAGGACTTGAGAGGGTTACTGCACT